>NC_143412.1:10220000-10845000 GCF_059467195.1 Physcomitrium patens | reverse complement strand
TGCCGGCGGAGCTGGATAAGCATGTACAGTTAACTGTCTCCCACATGATCAATCCATGTCCTTGCCAGGACTATTGGGAGGGGAAGCTCGCTGAAGCGGTAGATTCTCAGAGGCTACTCCAGGAACAAGTTCACGTGCTGCTTCGCCGGCTTGAGCAGGCAGATTTGAGATGTGCGAAAACTAGGGTACTTCACTGCCCTCATACGCTCCAATCTGCCTCTCTTTCACCAACGCTAACCCTCTGCATAACTTGAAGGCTGAAATTTATGCCCGATATGTATGGACCTGCTAGGCCCACATTCATAAAATTGTAATCCCTGCATCGGTTTTTCTTGACGACTCGTTTGGTCTCCATCCTTCCCTTGCCTGTACGTGTATCATGGCTGCGTAATACTCGGGATCTGAACTTGTTTAACGTATGAGATCTCTAGTCGGAAGAATTCATTTGAGGTTACAACCGCGTATCGATGATATCATCGACTAACCAGGAAGAGTAGCGACTGTCAGCCGAATCACCAACATCCCTGTGATGTCTCTAACTCTCAACCGCTACCCGGGATCCTTCATAAATGGTAGAACTAGGTGATCTCTTCTTTTCGGGGCACTCATGTGGTGAAGACCATATGATGGGTAGAATCTTATTTCAAGGATCGACCTGTGAGTATTTTAATTCAAGTTGATATTTTTTTCGACAGTGACTGCTTAAGTCGTTTCCACAGAGATTATCTTAAAGTCAGTCGAAGTAATGGAGTGGTTGCATTGCTGAAGCCTGAGTTTCGTGCGCCGTCCTCTCACTTCATTGGGTTATAGAGATGTCGTGTTGATTCTTTATTGCCATAGCTGAATGAGAGGCGAATAGTTGGTGGAGAGGTCGCTGCCCATGACGATTATCTACGCCAAAATCATTAATTGTTCAGTGCGCAATTTTATGTCGGATGCACAAGCTGTTTACGCCTCAGCTGTTGCACTTTTAGAAAACTAATTTTCAATATTAATGGCCGCCGGGTTAAGTCTGAACTAATCTTACGTCGAATACTGCAGGATGAGGCAGCTCGTAATGCGCAAGCGTTGAAGAGACAAGTATCTGAGACTCAAAGACTTGGGGCTGAATGTAAATCGCTGACCCTAGATTGCGAGGCGTTGACCGTGGAATGTAGGCGCTTAGAGCATGAGTGCAACCTGTATCACAATGACCGGGAAGTGTTCATGGAAGTTGCTGACGAGGCCGAAGAACGGGCTGCCCAAGCCGAGGATAGGGCCAATGAGGCTAATCGAAGGGTTGATGAATTACTGCAAGAACTCGAAAGTATCAGGGGGTGTACACTATTAGTGCATCCCTTATCAGCAGAGGTCCACTTCGACATCTCAGTCTTAGAGGTCTTGTGTGTCCTAGGGAACCAACAATCTCTAAGTCAGTAATTCTCTTGCATATTTTAGTTTATTTAGGTGGACATGTAGTGGAGCTCAATGCTCATTTGTGTCGTATTTCTTAACTGGGAAAATACAGGCGAGATTAAGAGAAAATTAACACCACTGTTGCTTTCAGAGACTAGCCGAAGAGGATGTAACTGCCCTCAGGTTGAAGCATGCAGAGTTGCTAACGCGACTACATAAGTGAGTGGAACTCAACAAGTGTACTCTGTGCAAGTCTCCTTGTATTGATATTGAGCGCGTTGTATCGGTTATCGTAACTGGAATATGGATTGACTAAACGTGAAAAGTGCTATTTTAAATTGCAGATCTCAAGAGGAGGTGGCCAACTCTGGTGTTCATGCTGAGAACCACATAGCCTCCAACCTTGCAGGGGATCAGTATCGAAATCTTGATATCTTGCTTGATGAAGCCAACCAGGTTTGATTATTACATGTCGAAGTTTTCCGTCTTAAGAGTGAATGAAACTTATTATACCTGATTTCAATGTTGATATGATCCTGTTCAGCAACGCTCGCTGGTTGTAATCTGTGTCTTCGACAGCTTCTGAATTAGGAAGTTAATGTTATTGTTTATTTGGGTCATGGTCATACAGCGGTACGAAGAAAATTCCATAGAGCTCCGAAGAATACAGGAAGCTTATTTGGAAATGGAAAAGGCTAGAGATGAGAACGTTGTTTCCAATATGGTGCTGTCTGCCATCTCGGCTGGGGTGGTGAAAGCACTCGAACAAGAGAGAGACGAAGCCATATCATCACTCAACCTCCAGTTCAAGGCCATTCTGAAACGTATGCAAGGGGAGTTTCGATCAAGTCGTGAGAGGTAAGTCCTGTAACTTCGCCATATTCTGCATCCCTCATATTCTTTGCTTAGAGACTTCTCAGTAAGCATCATTTTTGCTCTAGAAGATAGTCAGGCTTCTGAATTGCCTTGCTAATCTCATGGTTGTATCTGTCACCAGACTCTTGAAGAAATGGACAGAAGGTGAAGGTGGTCGTGAGAGGTATGCAGCCATCATTCTATGAGTAGCCTTTTATTGGGATTGAACTGAGAATTTTGCCCTACCTTAGCACTATTTTTCACTTCTCCTTTCCACCGATCGAGTCTCACCGACCATGGGTTTTAGAATTTCATGTGTCTCCTTCCATTCCTGTTCCTTATAACTGTTTGTCGATCAGGTTATCGAAACCTTGGACTCAGGATGAAGGTGGTCGAGGAAGGCGTGAAACCGTTGCATATGGAGGAAGACGTCTCGAGGCAAGGAATAGCGGTTTTGAAGATCAGTATTTCTGAATACCGGGAACAGGTGCTTCTTCATGTTACGGTGGAATTGGTTTGTAAGCACATGGTACTATGCACTTGTGTCGACGCATCCAATAGCTCGTTCGATGTTAAGAAGTTCCTCTAATTGTCACCGATTTGCCATGTTATTGTCCTCTAAAATGCGTGTGGCTTCTGTCTGCAGTGATAGGAGATTCTTGTTGCCCAGTACGGAATATGAGATTGGCTCAAGTTTGTGTTATGTGTCGTGTCGGTAATGCTGTTAGCAGAAGTGAGTGAGGAGATCCGACTGTTGCTACACATCAAATACAACCCGTCTTTGAAATGTAGAGATTCTCTCCTCTTTTCTAGAGGAGTAATCGCTTACAACCACTGTGCGTGCATGGCATAAGTGTGCTGAACCTTTGGTATGTGCTCTTCGCAAGTTCCTCTTCCTCCTTTCTGTGGTCGTGAATTTCATTGGGTTTTCCAGCACGTCAAAGCTTATAGTCTCTCGCGGTCACGTGGCTCTGACTTTCGGACAATGAACCGTTCTTGTATCTAGGTAGTTAGTTTCTTTGACCTTTCGTTGCTCTTACACTGAAGTATAATGGGCAGGATAAGATTATGACATTTGTATTTTCAGGAGCCGGGCGAATAATAAACACTAGGAATCGCAGGAGCTTCTCGGAGCACTATCACTGTGCTATGTATTAACCTATACTAGATCTCATTGTAAAAAGACAGTAACCTGCAAGAAGTTCCTAAGGTACGTAATTTCCCTTTCAAATCCTTAGAATAACTTAATCACAGAAACGCAAGTATTATAGCATTCCATTTCAGAGAAAAAAGACAGCCGCTATGTTTCAAAAGTGACCCCGAAATACCATTGATTTTCTGAAGTTGTATTTTTTATTTCTTCGATTATTACGTGTTTGCTATTGCCCATGTGGTCGTGGCATCTAACAGCTAACTTGATTTTAATGAACTGTGTACATCTCAAACGGGGGTCTGAGAAGTGTATTTGGCTGCTATTCTTCAGGTCATTCTGCTATCAAACATGGTTCGTCATGAAGACGCCGACTGTGGGGCTAACGTTCAGCTAGCATCATGTTGCATTATGCAAGACCATTTCCTGTCGACTAGGCCTTAACGTGAAGGACATTTCCAAGGTTTCGAACAATGGAGCTGCTTTCATGTGTGACCAAGCTATTTTCTGGTAAAAATCGCACGTGCGTCAAGTACTAAATAATCCTGACAAGGGAATTGGCTCGCGGAAGTTTCACCTGTTATCTTCGACGTTGTGCCACAATACCGTAGTAGTGAGTAACAGCTAATACGAAATACCAGAGTGGATTTGTAATTGCCTGCTGAATTGTACTCTGCATTTAGGTCGACATCCAATATCATTTGATTTGTAGCCATCAACTGTTGTAATGAAGCATAATATTGTGGACATAGAATGGAATAGTTGTTCTATCTTGTACTCTAGTTACTGTCATCTGTTTAATATCCTTCTCTGCAACTAATGAAAAGCAACTTTTTGTAACTGGCTATTTGCATCAATATCCCGTTAAATGAGCTTTTCCCTTACTTGTTCTGACACATAAATGAACACTGAACGTTATCAATTTATAAAGTGACGGTTAAACTGAAGGCGTGCGTCTAAGGAAAACAATCAATTTTATCCAAATTGTCACGTCAAGTTGCATTACTTGTACTGTGTTTTAAGACAAGCATCAGAAGAAATCCCCAATTCTAAACTGTCCGACTTTATCTTCTGTAGATGACTTAAGGCAGAGATCAACACATGATTTTTATTTCCTCATCCCCTCAACAGAGCATGCGCCAGGATAAGATATCATTTTGATTTGGAACTTTGCGCTGACCCCTACACAATCGAAAGAAATACCGCATAACCGATTATCCAAACAAAGTATCGGTCAAAATCGACGCTTCAGATGTCTCAAAATCGGACACATTTAATTGAAGTAGTCTTAGCTGACCATCTTCGTGCACATTTCTACACAGAAAAAAGTAACCTTCTGCAGGTTCACTAACTGCAGTCACTTCACTACCTAGTACCAGATACGTACAAAAAGATGTACAATGAGCAACTAACATAACCACTACTCTTTGTGTCGTCGCAGACCATTTCTGCATCTCCACACGAAAGAAAACTCACGGACCCGTAGTGAGACTTAATAATAGGTGGTAGTTGAGTGATGCCTTCGGCCAATGTGGGTGAGATTGTATGTGATACGGCGGATGTAATACAAAGGATTCATGTAATTCAACCTGCTGTGAACTCTAGCTTTCTGGAACTTAACTGGATGGGTAGTTTTGTACTTGGCCACCCGGAATCTGTTGAAAGGGTTTTTGCGGCTGAGTTTCCACCTCAACCTTGGGTTAAATCTGCATTCAACAAAAACCCGATTCCATAATTACCAAGTGGAGCAAGTTTCATACAAAAATCTGAGACTTTTCCAGAAGTGATCTTTTAATCGTGAAATGCAGTGTCTGCTCATTGAGCTGAGTCATACTGTGCGTTAAAATAACTTGGAACACAGAAGAGCGAAAGAGAACGTGAGTGAAAACATTAGGATGTGGTACCTGTTGATATGACCTCTAACTCGAACACCAGGGTGAGTCGCTGCGTATACTTTCGCATCTGCGCGCCTCAACTCGTCCATCTCAACTGGGAGCTTTCTGAGCAAACTATGCTGCTTTCAATCCCAAGTCTCCTAACTGACAGGCTCGCGATCGCCTTCGCTGTACAACAGCCAATACCTATACTTGCAAAAAAATACAACCGCCGCAATTGAACTGTGGTCGGCACTAATTGGGACACTTCGATACACGTTGCTGAAATTGGAGACTGCACATCACACTGATGAGTACTATCAACGGATCTCAGGTCTCTTGTATCTGAAATTTTCGAGCATCTTCTTACCGAACGCGTTCGATTTCGAAACGTGGACGGTGCCGATAGACCCAAAAAAGAAAAGCATATCAATCCTTGCATAAAAATATTCATGTCTGACGCCCATTTGAAGCGCTCCCATTAGCTTACGTGGGAAACAGGTGGAAGGCTCAGAAGAGCTTTGGTGCCGGAAGCGATTATTCCCAGTCTTCGAGGTTGCAAGACACTAAACACGTGGGACCCAAGGTGGTCATGTGGGACCCTATGTGATCGTGTGTGGCTGCAAATGGACAGCGAGCTGGCACCCAATGTATCCGGTTCATCTGGACGCTCGAGATTGAATGCGCTCCATGCATGAGTCGTGTAACCTTCTCCACACAAGCTTACGCACTAATCACTTCATGGCATAGCCTGTATTATACCGTTCCGGGAAATATAAGTCACTTGCAGCATTGAAAGCACATGCGTCACAACTCCATCTGAAAATGTCCCAACCCACTAAAACAAAACGTGTCGCATTGGCACGCAGTGTCATCAAGGAGGTTGAAGTAGAAACCACGCCCCATCTTGAGAATAATGCGGATCTTACGTGGCGAAGAGACCGATCCCCGATGCCACACGTCTTTCGCAGTGGAGTCGCTTCGTCTTGAACCGCGCTCAGTTCAACCACTACCTACCCTCAAAAATCTGCTGCAAAGCTTGGAACCCGGAAAAAATTAAAATGAAACCCATGTTGTTACTCCTATCGGTTCTAGGGTTTTGCATCGCTGCCAAAGGATTCGATGAATTTACCCAGACATTCGTGAAGCCACACGCGAGCTTGTCGCACATAGCCCAATGCATGAGACTCTTGAAGCTGGGATTGAATGCTGGGAGCTCTCGGGAAGGTGTGGACGATCACCGACTGGCTGACGCAAACCTCGGTGCTTCCTGTGTTCCTCCCCTCAAACTGAATTCGAAGTGGCGCCTCAGCGGCAGGTACAATAACTCGTAAGGTCACTGCGACGCCATCAGTTCATGTCATAGTTCGGATGGTGATCAACGGTGAGTCGGTGTTGGTACAGATCTTTCTCGTTTCATCTTCCTTTCGACAAATCTTCAGTTTCTGCGATAAGAAAAGTTTTGAATTGTGATAGAAAGTGGGCGTGGCAACTGGTGCAGGTTCAGCCTCATGGTGAAATCACGATGGATGGTGAACAAAGCCAGTGCGAACACCGCCGATCACAAGGTGAAGGCTAAGAGGAAATCGAGCTACGTGAATCTGATGCATTGCATTCGCTGCTCGAAGCACAGGGCCACCGACAAGGCACGCCGAACTACTGTAACCCTAAACTTGTAGCGCGGTCTGAACGGAGGTTTATCTGAGCCCATTTCCGTATTGCGCTTTTTCCTCTTCTTCTTTTACTTTTACTTTTTGGGGACAGGGGGGAAAAGTAGAAAGGAGCAAGAAGGAGGAGAAGAAGAAAAGGGAGATACTGAAGAAGTGTATATATGGAATTTCATCAATACAAAAGAAAAAAAAAAAAAAACAGAAGTCAGAAAAGAAAAAAAAAACATAAAAATATGCATTTAAAATATTTAGAAATTTTCCTACACAAATTTTAAGATAGTTTATTCGTATGATTTTTTTTATAAATTTACATTCAAATAAATCAAACCATGTAAAATCATGCTTGCACATATGCCTTTTGGATAGTCAAGCAGTAAATAAATTACTATGTAAAATTTATCCCATGTCAAAATTTTATAGAAAGCTGTATATATACCAAAATTGACACTAAAATAGGATACTATAAGAGATATTAAAAACTTCTTTTAGCAGAATAATTTACAAAAAATATTTTTTTTCTGTCATCTATCAAATGCACAACTTTCAGTTTGTTTAAATATATATTTTTTCTTGTCTAGTGTCTATAATTTATTTTAGAAATTTATTTACGTACACAATTTTGTAATAAATGTGATCATTCTAATTTGAATGATTTTCTCTCTTTCTATCCCTCAACAAGTAGAAAAAAGATAGAGACAAAGAAAAAGATACATTTTATCTCAACATTTTTGAAAATCCCATGTTCGTGATATCACTCATGCAAGTAAAATTAACAGAAAAAATTATAATATTAAATTGCACAAATGAAATGGACTGCGACCACCGACAGACACCGACCTACACATGGTTCGGATTCTCCGAACCTAGTTATAAAAACGAGGATGAATGAGACCTCGACGGAGACACAAGAACGGATGAATATTGGATGAACGCGTTCTTCGACCAGCACCACAGAGCAGTGCTCTCCGAAGTATGCATGTGTGAGTGGGGGGTGGGAATGGCGATGGATTGATCGATCGATAGTTCGCAATGGCAGGCGCCGCAGCAGCCACCAAGGTACCGAAGCAGGTGACCAAGAGCCCCAGCATGGCGCTTTCTTACTTGGTGTCTGTCGCGTCTCTCCTCACTGGTGCTTCCGTTGTGCACAACGTTTTCAAACCCGATTTGGTACGTTGCGAGACTGGCTCTTGCTTTCTTTCTCTCCACTCCTTGAAGCAATTTTTGTTTGTGGGTACCGGTCTTCGCACTTCATCATGTTGAGTAGATAGGAAGGTATCTTTTTCTGCCAATTTTCGACATCGGTGCTGTTTTGTTTTTATTGAGCTTGAGTTTGAGTCGGTTAGCGTCTCCCGGAATTGACACTGGCCGCGTTAACTTCTCACCCTAAAGTATTCTAGATGGAAATGTGTGCTATAGCGCATCCGTGATTTCGCTGTATTGCTCTTGGCTGTGCGTGCAGACAATTCCGGACGTCAGCTCCAAGGGCATTGAAGTTGCGGACACCAGCAACACCACCAATTGAGAGGGGCATCAATAGGGGGCGCTAATTGGCGTTCAAAAGTAAAGCTGATGTGCAGTTTCGCGCTATGGCAACAGTCGGCAGTTCCAATCGATTGTGGCGCTGTGTTAGTGGGATGTCTCCGTGAAGGTCCTCCCCCGCTTTTGCTGAAGAACTGCGTGAGTTGCTTTCGTAGATTCTCTCGAAATAGTCTTCATTGAGGTGTTATGCAGTGTTTGTACTTTCACCTCGTTTAATGTGAGCCTCTTCAAAAACAAACACACAAACACATATCTATCTATCTATATAACTTCAATTTTCTACACAGTTTATCAGTTCCAGGCAGCCATCTCGTTTGCAACACAGATTGCAAGTGTTGCTTTCACGTCATTCGCATACGCGCTACTTTCTTTTTCCAAATTTATTCAAGTGCGTTTATTATGATGGACAATGTAAACTTTGGGTCAGAGAGTTCTAGTTCATTTTCTACTTTGGAGACATGTCATGCGTGATTTTCATGTCGAGTTTATATATATATATATATATAAAAGACAGCTTAGGAGACAAAAAACGCTCTCTGATTGGCCGCATGCTTCATCGTTTTCGTCAAAAGTGAAGCAATGTTAACTCAACCTTCTACCAAAAATCAAGCACAGTGCGTTTACTGGGCGTTTTTGACACCTGTGCCAGATACTCTTGCAAAGGAATAGTTTCAAAAACTGTTTCAATGTGTTGTCAGTCTCTGGTTCTTTGTGTTCTAGCTCTAAGCGACACAACCCTCTGGTTCACAAACTGTCTATTTGAAATTGTGCATTGTATGCATTGTGTGCATTGTGTGCATTATGTGCATTGTAAATTTTATATATACAACCTCCTCCCTGCGAGCTATGATGAGCGCACGTCTTCTCTCGGTTGTGCTGTGCCGGTTTCTCAAAGCTATAAGCTCGCAGGTTGGATTTCTTGCAGGTGGGGATTTTCATGCATTTGTTTGTTTCTGTTTTGTATCTTTCTCTTCCGGTCAAATCATACCGTTGAAGCGGCTTGGCAATCATCCTGTCGAAGCGGCTCCGCAACAAGATCGCCGGATTCACCACTCACCTGATGAAGCGCATCCAGAGAGGGCCAGTGCGCGGAACCTCTCTGAAGCTGCAGGAGGAGCGCGAGAGGCGCAGGGACTTCGTGCCGGAGGAGTCAGCGATCAAGACTGTCGTGATCAAGGTGGATAGGGAGACGATCGAGCTGTTGGCTCACCTGAACATACCTCAGCTGCCGGGAGAGGTGCAGTAGGCAGCCCCTACCGCAGGAGGAGGGTTCTTCAAGCCCCAGGGGGAAGGATACCAAGGCAACAGGAACATGAATTAGATGATAGCGAGAGGTTTGATCATGTAGCCAGGTTCTGTGCATGCTGGATGCAGCTCCTTTTTCATTGTTTGAAGACCATGTAGTTTACCCCCCTACATCATTCAACTTGGCCCTGGGCAGAAAATTCCCATTTGCCTGACTGCTTCACCGAAATGATGTTGCATGCTTAACAACATGTAGTGTTTGACAAAGTGATTAACAAAAGTGAACCAAAACTATGGCTTAATAGCAGTCCATCCACGGAGTCTTTCAAGTATGCCGGATATCCAATGTTGCTGAACGAGATCACAGTAAATCGGGATGAGACTGTAGAGGGGATGGGGAGCCACTCATATTGAATAACATACTAGGATCAGAAGATGCATGAAGATGGCAGCGATGGAGAACACAAATGAGAATGGGTTTTCTTCAAAACACAGCGAGTGGGAAAAGCACTGTGGTATTTCGGTGAGTACAAGAAATTCAGTCTTCAGAATTATCACTCCGAAGACTCGATTGACAGAGCTGTGCTTTTGTCGTCTTTTCTTCGCCTTACTCCCTGACATCGTGTTGTTTGCTGCACTTGTGGGTGGTTTTCATGAAGAGTTTCGGGTTGTAGTTTGGATCGAGAGCTTTGGCATCGGCGAGGGGATTTAGCCGCAAGGGAATGGACACGTTGCGAGGCATTAAACGGGAGTTCGGTTATGGAGTCGAGCGATTATGGAGTCGGTGACGTCCTCGGTGAAGACGGTCAGCTTCTCCACCCATGCCTCCACATCCGCCCGCTCAGAAAAATGCTGCACGATTGAACAAATGGGTGTTCAGAGTAATTATTCTTTTTGTTTCAATCAACTACTAGAACAGGACATCGATATGAAATTTGTTAATCTCTTGTGTAAAACAGCTCAAGACAAAAAAAGTACACGAGATAAAAACGTAGCCAATGGCATGGGTTTCCACTAGTGTATGTATATATTTACA
The DNA here is from genome assembly GCF_059467195.1 of Physcomitrium patens. Taxonomy (NCBI): domain Eukaryota; kingdom Viridiplantae; phylum Streptophyta; class Bryopsida; order Funariales; family Funariaceae; genus Physcomitrium; species Physcomitrium patens. The sequence continues at coordinate 10,834,236 of NC_143412.1, read as the reverse complement.
CACTCTAGCATTAGGGTCTCGGTTGGATTCAAGAGCATGGTTAATCCAAAATATTGATGTATTATATACATTCGTAATTACCAAAGAAATCTATAAAATTAAAAGACAATTAAAATACAACTATACAAATCTTTTGGTTTGTGGTGTGGATTTAGATTTGTATGTTGGAAATAAAAATTCACAAATTTATGATATTGTGCACAAAAGATTATTCATGAAGCATTTTATATTATGTTAAAAAAATTAAATATTATACTATGTATGATAGTACAAAAAAAAATTAAATTTTAAAAATGTAAGAATTTTTATAACAACTATTAAATAAGAACTTACATTTGTATAGTTCAAAAATAAGATTTCATCAATTCCTTGGCCAAACTAATACATAGAAACATTTGCATGTTTCTATCATCTTATATTGATTGTATATATTATAATGATGTACAAATCAATGTGCTTAATTTTATAATAAATAACACACACATATGTGTGTGTGTATATATATATATATATATATATATATATATAATTGAATAAAAAAAACTATCATGACACAAGATAGTAATAAGGCTAAATTGGGGCACAAGTCTATGTGCTTGTAGCAACAATTTTAGTTCCATCAAGAATTTTTGGAGACACCATGTATTAAATAGTCACTCCTTTTAATTGATAATTCTATTAAAATTATTTACTTTTGGGAATAAGATGTGAGGTATTAACTTTAAAATGTCTGATTTATTGAAGTCATGAAGCTTCCTTAAGTTGGCTATAGATTTAGAAAAATAAGTCCTAAGGCCTTGAGAAGGAAAAATGACATGCCATGCAATTTTTTCCTACATGATATGAGTAGTGTTGTTCTTTGGAATTTTTCTAGTCCCCCTTTCTTAGAGGAAGTTTTTGAAAAAAAATCAAGAAGTAGGGTCAAAAAATGCTTTGAATAAAAAATCTGAAATCAAGTTTTTAATACTTCTCACTACTATTCAACTCTATATATATACAGAGAGAGACATATATAAACTTGTAATAAAAGAATAATTTGATCTATTTCATAACTTCTTTTCACTTTGTACTATATCCAAAGGAAAAGGCTTCCCAAAAACTTTCTTCACCAAATAATAAACCTTAATAAAACTTTTGAACTAATGCCTTTTCATGCAGACTTCCAAGTATAAAGTATTCCTAAAATTAGCACAACTAAATCAAACAAATAATTTATTAGCAAATACACCAAAGGAGAGTAGATGGCGCATGGTGAGAAATTGCAATGAACGACAAGGAGAATATTCTCAAAGACCTCATTTGGGTGGTGTGGAAAGATGTGCACAGAGACAAAGAACTGAAGACAAAGGCGACGGTGCAGAGTGTTTGTTTTTGTGCTGGGACTTAAAAGCGAGGCCCGAGCCTGCGCTTGTGCCCCGCAACCTAGCCGCTGCCGATTGCGATCACTCGCAGCGTGACATACGAGCGCCGCGATCACCCCCGCAGCGACATCGCTACTGTGCTCCCGCTTTCCTGCTGGTGCACTCACGCACACTCCGATTGCGTTCACTCTCTCTCTCTCTCTCTCTCCCCCTTGTTTCCGCTTTTGCCCTCGCCACGGGAGACTTTGGCGGCGCGTGCATGCTGAAGAATGCGTTGGGTCCGCCGGGCCGCACGAAGGCGCAATACCGCGCCACGGTGCAGTAGCTGAAACTAGTGCATCTTACCTGCTCGCTTTCTTATCATCGTCCTCTCTTCATCCATTGTTCAGGTAGGTCTCCGTTTTCAATTTCAGTTCTCGCTCGTTGCACGAGCTATGAGAGGGTGTGGGTGGTGAGCAAGATAGGATGTGCTTGGTGGAGTAAATGCGAGGCGATTCTGAGGAAGAGCGGAAGAACGTGTGTTGGGGGACGGCGAAGGTGTGAAGGGGCTCCAGCCACAGACGGAGCAGATGCAGGCCTGTTGTGGTCTGTGAGGATGCGAGGCGACGGTTTTGTACCGTATTTGAGTGCCAGAGAGGTTTACGGTTATAAATAGTGAAGATGGAACACTTGAGACATCTAGCAGCTTGTTCATATGGCCGAGTTGGTCTAAGGCGCCAGATTAAGGTTCTGGTCCGAAAGGGCGTGGGTTCGAATCCCACTGTGAACATGTGTAGGCGCCGCACTCCTGTCGCCCTTCCGGAGTGCGAGACCCGACCATAGCTCAGTTGGTAGAGCGGAGGACTGTAGAGTTGCAGGTATCCTTAGGTCACTGGTTCGAATCCGGTTGGTCGGAGGCTCTTTTTGCAAGATTGGATATGCTAAGCACCATCCTCCCCAAAAGCATTCCCATGGTTTTGGAGTGAGTGGGTACTGGTTGTCACAGTCCGCAACTTCAACTCAATCTTTGCTCACTCTTCGGGATTCCTGTTAAATTTGATAGTAAATTCGCTAAACAAAAACTGTTTGACTGAAGATAAGTACAAGAAAAAGTACAACCAACAAGCAAAGTAAAGAGCATAAAACAATCAGGCCCTGAATAAAGATCATTTTTTATTTAGCTGTAATTCACCTGCCACCTTTTTACCATAAAACCCATAATTTAAAATACGAAAATTTGGAATATAAAAAAAGGAAAGGTTATATATAAATGCGCATACACATATATATATATAAAACTTACAATTACACATATATTATCAAATCATAGATAATTTTTTAATTTTATTAGTAATTTATTTCTGTACACCTTAAAAATGTAATTGAATCTTAAAAACATGTTATTATGTAGAATAATATTAACTGAAATCAACTATTATTGTTTAAGTTTCTTCAAAACATTGAATCTAAAATTTCACATACATCAAAATTACAAGTAAATTCACCATAACCATCATTTTGGTACCAAATCATTTTTGAAATTATTAAGAAATTCCAACTTGTATTCTATGATCGATGTCTTGGTAGAATGTGATACTTCTAACAAATGTACAAAAAATAAAATAAAAAAAATTACTACCTGTATAATCTAACATTATCATTGTGTCTTCAGCATGTAATAAAAAAAGAAGATGTAGCAGCAACTTATCAAGATAAAATTAGTTGAATTCGTACCAGGGGTAATTCAGATAATACCTTTAATTTGAAATTCCTTAAATACTCAAAGAATGAGTAATTTACATGTTTTGAAGCAGCATTTATAGCTCGTAAAGTAATATGGATTATTGTAGATGCCAAAAAAACTGATGATTTAGTGTCCTTCACAAGGTCAATTATCCGCAGAAGAAAGCTGAATGGCAATTATTTTACTCGTGTTTTAAATTAGAAATTCTGATATAAATAAGTAGGTATGAATGAGATGTTTTTGCCAAAAGTGTCAGTATAAACTATTCATAGCACTTTGGTGATGAATCAAAGCTAGTTTAAAGTTGTATGTCGGTTAACAATACACGAATATACTGCTACGGTTGTCTAAACTGTTTGCAGTCCTTTCAGAAATATGACGAACACATGTTCCATTTAGACAACCTGTATTATAATGTTCGACTTAATAAGCATCAAACTGATGCTTCATGTCTTCTACAGTTATTTGGAGTAAAGGAATGAAAAGATCATTAAATTTTGCGTATATGCACAATAATTCCACAATTACTTATGAATTGGTATCAATCAAGAATTCAATCAAAAGTTAGTGAATCAATTAAGAGAACCGTTCGATGGACACCCCCGTATCATGCACCCCCCCATATATGCATTAAAACTCTTATTTACAATAAATAAATATAGTGAAAATTTATAGATTTTTTTATATTTTATTTGCAATGGTGATTTGTACATTTATTTAGTTTTGTTTCAAAAAAAAATTAAATCTAACAAAATTTCATGACATATTCAATGTAAATCTTTTGTTCACTTTATAAAGCTCAATAATTTCACTTAAATTTGTATATCAAATTTACAGACAGATTCTCTAACATTATTTATTTTGTTATTAAATAATAACTTTATTGTGTGTAAGTGGAGTGCATGTCGCAGAGTGTCCACACAATAATGGAGGGGTAACCACCTTGTATAGTTATTCATCAGAGAGGGAAATCGTCATTTTACTGATAAATATATCATATTTTCAGCGTTACTTGTATCTACACTGTAGATCCCCACTAGCGTAATATGATCAGTTTACTGCTCATGTCCAGAGACATCGTAATAACTAGCACCGTTTTTTCTACCGCACCAACCGCTAAGTCGGTCACAGGGTATGTTCAGTCTCAAGACGATCAAGACTTCAAAGAAGACTGGAAAACATAATGTTGGCAGAATGATCACGTTTTAGTACAATTTTCGGCAGAGCATAGTCATAATGTGGACTAGCAAGGTCAAAAGTTTTCAAGCTAACCGAGCACGCAGTAGAGCACTTTATCTAAGAAGAGTGTATACTATACAACTGTCTGCAATTTCGAACAAATCTCTAAATAAGGGGCCAGCCCAATCACATCATCGTAAATTTTATTCAATCTAACATGGCATTGTACCAGAATGCTTGAGCCTGGAGGGTATTTGAATCCCTATATTTTCGGCCACTTCCAACCATAACCATCCCATCTAACCAATCCTCGTACTGCACCCAAGAGTCACGTCCAAAGTCCAAGACGGCAAGAACCTAGGCCAAAATTCAACATCATTAAGTCAGAAAATATAACTGCAGCAGAATCATTGGTTACGTAACTGTAACCATGCGTAAGACACTGAAAAATTATAATGACTTAAAATACTCACCGCACCACCTTTCCACATGGTGTCCATTGGGGCCATTCGATTTGGAAGTACCTGCCAAATAAAGGAGGGGATAAACATGTTTCAAAAACTAAAGATACATACGTACCTTAAGGGAACGATCTGAACGCAATCAAACTGGTGATTTTAACTGCGAACCATCAGACTTAATGAAAAGTATCAGCAATGACATACCTCCACAGTGTCCACAGCTTCATCCACTGGTATGGCATGCAAAACCCTGAAAATATTCCCATATACCCCGAAAATTAGCCAATAGACGAACTAATCCAGGTTTCAGTAAACATTTCCAATGAACACATTATGCAGAATGGACAATAAACAACGTTTATAGACCAAGGACAAAGTAGTCCAATGTCAACTTGCATAAACTGAATGACAAATTTACCTTTCCTCAACGGCATCCACCAGCCCTTTCGTTAACCCAACGCCACCAACCTAACAGGAGTAAAAGTGAGCTCAACAGAATAGAAGAGAATAGACAAAAATTCATACGTGTAGCTCGTACTGTTAAGAACTCTGGCCGACTGCAGGATAAATTTGAAGTAAAAAAAATATGACGATATTCTTAATCAAAATCAAGCCATGAAAATTACTGTAATGTTTCAAGCTACACCAACCAGCTGAATACTTGCGAACAGCTTCTTCTGAAGATCCACACGTCCTGTAGTTCCAGAAAAACAAAAGTTAATGAAAAAAGTTGGGTAACAGTTCACTAAGCAACTATCCTCTGGAACAAAGTGTCGAATACTACCAACATAAATTTTCAGTAAAAAATACAACACAGTTTAAACAAAGTACAAGGTTCACCAAAAATACTCACCTAACGACAGAATACTCTTAACAATAGCTTGAGGAAGACCACTAGAAACTTCCTCCACCTCTTTCTTCTCCTTATCTTCAAAATCATATGGATCAGAATCCTGATTTATAGAGGTCCCATTAAGGCTCCCGTTAGCTAGCCCCGTCTCATTTGTTTCAAAACGACGGCCAGCTTCAAGAAAAGTGTCGTCTGCAGTATCTTCGTGATCTATGTGATACCTGCAACACGCCACCATCTTCTGAGGGGTAAAGCTTTTGAAGACGCTATTTAAGCAGTTCAGAATCCGATTGAAAACTTGTAACTACTACTTGCTCGATTAACTTGACGGATAACAAATTCAGAAGGACTAATGTAAACAGATAGCAACACGTAAAAGTTCTGTGTGTAGAAAAGGCGGATGAAGAAAAGAGACGAACCAAGGTCGAGGAAGGGAAGAAAACTGTTCCAGAGCAAGAAGAGAAGGGTAAAATAACCCCATGGGTGGAACCTGGAATACAACACCAACAAGGATGACCAATCATTCACAAATAAAATCGCGAACTACGATTATGTAGAGAAAAGAGCCAAGACTTGACAAATTAGAATCTGTTACAGTGACGTGCATATCCCTATTACAAAAGCAAAGATCAGGAGAGAAATGTTTTGTACACACGTTTAAAGAAGACAGTAAGACAGTGTACACCCGAGTAGGCTCGCCTGCCATGCGGCACTTCACATCAACTGTAGTATGCTGCTCACCTTCCTGGAAAAAGACAAAAAAATCCAGGAGGATTCTGAGATCGTAATGATAAATTTACTTTAATAAAATATCAAAGTAACAAGCATAAAACGTCCTTTGTCCCAGCGCTACTACAAACGAGGCAAATAAGCTTTCATACGCTTACCATAAGTATGCAGTGAGTCTCCTTCAACTTTTCAAGAGTTTTAAAGTCGAGTGAATCACGCAAAAGATCAGTGCCAGTGATGGGCCATGTTTTCTTACGCTGTTGGACCCAGAATAAACACCTAGTGATATCCTGCATTCAACAGAATGGTATGAAATCATCACCTCCCAAAACCTGTATTTGCTAATACAAGTACCTGCACAGCTTCCATCAGGAAAAACTAATATATATATATATATATATATATATATATATAATGCACATTGAGGATGGACAAATATGAATCTAAAATAGCGTCTTGTCATGCTATAGTCTTAGGAGAACGAAAAACCCGTACATCTCCACCATAAGGCAGCACAAAACGTGTTGATGGAATCGCAACCCCTTCCTGCACAACATATGATTTGGACTTCATTAGCTGACATCACCAATCGAAGCATCGAAGTCAATTCAGTGAGTATCTTATTTAGAAAATTGTTAGAAGCGTTCATATTAGCAACACGCGTTATCCTTCTTCCAATGAAAACCTTATTAATCCGCACAGAAAATGTACTGATCGATCCTTTGTTCATGATGGAACATTCTGAAATTGAGGACTTAAAACAGGTGCCATAACCAGACAATGAGATAGAGCATGTACTTGATGCTTCGAGACCATCGTACCTCAACACACATGCCTGTGATAACTTGTGCACCCATATTTACGATGCACCCTGATGAGAATCCATTGCCGAAAGTAGTCGCTACACATTCCTAAAATACAAATGCAATTACTCTTTAACACGTCAAGCATGCTCCATAACAGCACTAAACATCGACTCAACGTTAGAGCAGTATCTTAAAAGCTCCCTTAAACACATTCGATCCGGCTGAAAAAATAAAAAACACAGTGGTTCGAGAATTTCTGAACAGAAGCATACCTGGATTACAACTGCAGAGTGGAACTGGAGGTCCCGTAGAACTACTGACAGCAACTCTTTTACCTCTGCAGTTAAGTAAGCTGAAATTAAATAAAGAAAGTCACAGCTTGTTCTTATTCCTTAAATTAGCTGCATGACTTTGAAATTCGTTCATACATGAAAAAAATGTCGGCCAAGTTAATTATCCTGCTTTCTTCGCATTAAGATGAAAATAAAAATAAAAACAAAACCTTGCAATACCCTCGCACCCGCGCCATTATTCTTGTCCAAACTGAGGTTTCACATATCTGTTCCTCTTAATACAAAGAACGCAATCTCACCTCGGTTGTCAAGGGTATCAGGAACAACCAAAACCGCCGAAAACCTTGGTCGCATCTTGGAGCCAATGTGGCACTTCTCTGTTAGAACATAATCCCATATTCTGTAGATGTCATCGCAAACCTGGCCATACGCAATTTTAGACAGAGTTCGTAAAAGCGGAAACGCAAAATTTGTGCTGCTCAAATAGGTTACACAACAGACCAATTTCTTTCAAGCATCCAGACAATGAAACAAGCTTTTTCATGAAGTAGGCAATCACTCCGAAATCCAGATTTGAGGGAGGTCATAAAATCTGAAAATGCAGCTTTAGAATAATGAAGCATCACGAAAGAAAGCCAAAGACTGAACAGGCTAGCAACACCTATCGTACCTGTTGCATAGAGTATTTACTAGATATATTAAGGCGACCCCGACACATAGGCCGATATAGAGTGTACGGCTTGCTTGCAGGAATCTTTAGCGCTTCCTCCCCACAGATATACTTACGATAAGTTTTAGACCTTTCAGGCTTGAATCCACCGTCCTTAACGTCGTCTGGATCTGCCATACACTTCCGGCTGCTGTTATCAAAATTCTTTCGGTAATCTGAATGAGTTTATAATAGAAGAATGAACTCTGAGAATTAATCGGCTAAAAAAGTCTACGTAAATAATACTATAAACAAAAGTGCAACACGGACTGACAAATTCAACAAGAATGAAGTAGACCTGTTGTTCGGCCTAAGTAATTCGAACATTATACACTCTGAAACGAATACAGGCCTTGAAAATAAACGTCTATCGTTCCATGATGACCAGTATCATACATGAACAAGTTATGAAATCCAAATATACCGTCAGGTCTGGACTTGGAAGTTGACGATTGATGGACCCTTGATGTTACACGTGCAGTAGAGCTAATATCCTCTACATTGGTCCATTCAAAGCCTGTATCCCGCTCTTTTGAAAGAAATTCGCAGCTGTTCGAATCCCCCCCACCTGCCTGGCCCTTCAATCTCTGAGTTACTGCCCGAATTCAACTACAACCTTAAAGTTGTATCGAGTCAACCTCAAATAAATCTTTAAAAACATGTCTTCTCAGCAGACCACAATGTACCTATCCCAAAATCGAAATCTTGATCGAATCGACAGAAACAAACAACTTCGCAGACATTCATTCTTGAATTTGCATATTTTGAGAAAATTTCCTTTATCCTCTCTGTACGTACTACTGCAGCGTCAAAGAAATGCATAGTTCGTATGTACCAAAGTTTCATGCTACAATAAAGTTACAACAACGGGCGCATTAAGTGACATACTGGTTAAAACAGTAGTAGATAATCCATCTCACCTTTACTTCTGAGTAAAATGACCTGATCTTGAGCTGTGAAACCACCTGCCATTAAGATTTCAACAAAATAATTATTTACAGTACAATATTTTTCAAAGAACGCAATAAGGATCATTTGACATATTCCTAAATGATTAAGTTGCAAAATGGACGACAGCTGAAACCATTGAATACGCGGTACACTGTTTCAACGCCATACCAGCTCAAGAGCTTCTTCTCTTTCATCCGCCCTTGCTGCTGATAACACTGATGTCCCAAACTGCCATGATCATGATAAGCTCGTAAATAAACATTGCACAAGAACTCAGATCTTCAACCTCAAGTGTGTCAGTAACATCCTAGAACCGATTAAGAAAGTTCAAAAAACATCCATTGCTGCTCAGCATGTGGGTCAGTAGTCAATAAAACTATCTACCATAAATTGATCAGCATCAATTGTACACTACTCACTGTACCATTGATTTGTAATGTGTTCCATACGCAGCTGGTTTACCACAGCCATGGATAGCATACTTCCTTTTTTGTAATAAAAATTTCTTGGAAAGAAAAAATATTTGATAATCTATGCACCGAATTAAAAGACCAGGAAGATTATATGCCCAGAAAATCATTCCTTTCAGTAGAAATATTAATATAAGAGCAGGGCGTGAGTGAGGTACACACAGATGCTGCACCTCGAGCTTCATTAGACCTACTCTCATTAATGCAGTTAATTAACAACCAACCGAGCAAGGTAGCAATCAATACCCAACCCTCGCCAACTGCTCCTTTTTTTGGCAATTCAGCTGCATCTTCCCCACTGACTCGCAACAGGTGTGCTATACAATGTGGCACACTCACAGGGGCCTTCGCAGATGCAAGCCCGATTCGAACATTTGCTGAGCCTGCTCACCGAAGATCGACATTACAGACTGAAAATAATACAAAACGTGCAGTCAAACCAAGAGGAAAACAAATATCTCTGATACAACTCCCTTTGTAAATGCTTTGTACGCTCATTCACTAGACGTACCAGGATTTATTACAACTATTTCTTCACCACGCTCAGCAAGCAGCTGGGAAGGTACCAACGACTTGTAATAATCCTGTATTCACACATTACCACACCACAAAAGCCAACCTTTAATCCACTCTCAAATTTCAAAACAACAATTAACACGCTCAATCACTATAAAAACAACTTCGACAGCAGCCACCGTATTCAACAATGTTCTCACAAAATACTAAAAAGCCTCACATTAAAGTGAGGATATGTAGATCATTAATAAGCAACAGCAATAACAACAACAACAACAAAAACTAAAAACAAAAACACGAATATACTATGAATCAATCAAACAACCGATCCTGTCGGAGTTCTGAACAGCAGAAGAAAAAAAAAATGGGAGGTAAGAAAAGCAGTTCCTCAATGAAAACCACAAAAATCAGCTACCTCCACCATAATCTATCCACAATCGCTTGGCTTCCAAAACCGCATCAATGCGATCAAAAAAAAAAAAAAAAAAAAAAAAAACTTTCCCAGAATACACTATACACGAATTAACCAACCATACAAATTGCATCACAACTACTGATTCCGTAATCGATTTCCAGGCATGGAAAAACCTGCTGCGACGTAGGCTGCGCCACTGCACCGCGCGGTACTGCTCCGCTACCTACATTGGCCATATTGCACTCCAATCTCGTTCAAAATCCTCCCGTTCAAAATCCCTTCCTGTCAACAGCTTCAGATTCTCTCAATTATTAGCATCAGAGAAATTGTGGACAGGGAGCAAAAAGGGTGCGTTCGGATGACGGATCAATCGTCCCAGACGCGATTGAATTGGAGCTTGGCCAGCTCCGTAAAACGCAGTTTGAGAATAGAAAGCCTTGTTTTCTTCTTCATTCATGGCTCGTCCACCACCAAACCCTAGCGAAGAACACCCCAGCCCAGCACTTCTCTCATGCCCGCACAAGGTCGGTTCATACCTCCGTGTAGGCGGATATATGTATATACACAGATATCAGCTTAATATCGGTGTAACAATATCTAGCGTATTTACCTTCGTGTCCTTATTTACCGCGCGTAATTTTTTACATTATTTTAATATGTATTACGTTTATTCATTGATGAGATGCATTTCATAAAATAATAAATTATTTTTAATAAAATATGTAAAAATGCAGTTGTGAATATTTTATTAAGAATATGTTATTATTTTATGACATATCAAAAATTACATAACACCAAGTATGTGTGTGTGTATATATATATATATATATATATATAGATACATAAAATTTGTTAAGAGTTACATATTTTAAAATACAGTTAGAATTTTCAGGTAACTATGTATGTATGTACATATTAAATATACCCAAATCAATTCACCCATCCTAACCATCATGGAAAAAAATTATAATTTTTGGATTTATTTTTCCATTATTAGATTTGCAACCAATAAAAACCACCCACATTCATCATGATTACCATATATATATATATATATATATAAATAATTTTTTTTTAATCAAGGGTGGGTTTTTTTAGTAAAATTATGGGTCTATTTAACATTCTTCTAGTAATAATAATATAAAATCATAGTAAAATAATTTTGAAATTTCAAAATGTCTTCTATAAGACCTCTAAAACCTTACAAACCTGCATTTTATGTTTTGTTATTTTTGTGACAATTTATTGCATTGGTTGATGTTGAGGTGAGAACAACGTCTGCGCCGTGGATGGTGGGTCGCTTAGTTTGGAGAATGACTTTCAAGGATTTAAACTTAAAACCTCAAGATAATGCCCATTTCTGAGGATGGGTCTTGCCATTGTAGAAGTAGCACGTGATTTCCACAACATATCAAGAGACAATTAGCCTTGCATTCTGCGATGTTGAAGAGAATCCCTCACAGGATCACAATAAACCTTTCCGGTCGAGTGGAACATATTGCAGCAGCTTGGTCATGATAATCGGTGGACCAACCTTCAAAATCCCACGTTCACCATCACATCAGCTCAATAAATGAAACTGGAAGTGTTCAACTATTCCCCATTGAACTCACAAACCAAGTCTGACGTGTGGTGTTATCGACGAAGCTGGAAGTTTTCGAAGACTGCAAAGAAACGGCCATACAAGCTCGACATCGCATCCTACCAAACTGACGTATAAACTGGCACCAATGTCAATGAAAGGTAAGAACAAATCAGGAGAGCAAAATGGATACCAAAGGCGGTGTAAACCGAAAGGAGATCGTCACCAATATCGTCTTCAAATGTCAATGTTTGCCAGACATTTCGCAAAGGGCAGGAAGGAGATGAATGGCGGGGGATATGCTCTTCCGAAGCTCTTCGTGAAGGGAAGGATTTCCATCTATGGATATGGCAAGTGAAGTCTTGGTGTCGTTGGCTAGACGTCACAAAAGTCACCAGTGTCGGTGGATCCGAACCGATGGCTGCAACATCTCGACTCTTGGAAGTTCGGATTGACGTCCACAAACCTCCAAGACATGATACATTTTCAGCCAGCGTGGTTCATGTTTCTAGTTCCATGCGACTCTTGAGCTGTGGGCTTTGTGAAATATGGTGTGTGTATGTGTGTGTTTGTGTGAGTGTGAAAAGAGGCTTGGTAAATCACCAGTGCCGTTTCGAAACCTGAGTTCAGCTGACCCAGCTTTACTATGCAAACCCACCTAGTAGCCGGTGCTTTGCTGTCAAAGGGATGGGTCCCTTGATCATCGGAGAGGTGATGAGGCGGTTTCAGCATTCCTACCTCCAAAGCCTCCCCTCCCTGTCTCCCCTCACCCTCTAAGAACTGCCTGAAACAGTGGCTGCATCTTCGCCAGCATCCACTGCCAGTGGTGAAGCGATTGTTTGCTCTTGGGTCTTCACGGCAGATGGGACATTTTGTGGTAGTTACTTATTCCAATTTGATGAATGGGAAGAGCATACTGGGGGTGAAGTACACACTTCGTGACTTCATCTCAAACGTTGGTTATGGGGTGATACTGCATGAGGGGGACAGGCAAGGATGGATTCAAAATATCTCTGGAGTGGAGATTTGCGGCTGTAAACCGCTCTGATTGTTCACATTTCAGCCGAAAGCTAGATACATCTTCAACTAGGACAAGTGCCAGTCGTTCAATAAATCTGATATTCTTGTAGAGAAAGTGAAGCACACAACGGAGTTGACTTTCTACCTTCACGTCACGTATGCGAAGATTTACGGGCAAATACGGGGAATTGAATTGTTAGAGGTTAACTACTTAATCTTCAACCTTGAAATATGTTACTGCCGAAGAATCGAGGGGTATGTCATAACGTCTCCAGGGATCCTTTCATGCCGCCGGAGGCTGCATGCAACGAAGGTCATAACCAAATCGCCACAAGAGCTTAATCATCACGCTTAACTAACCAGCAGTGGACGTACTTTTAATTTTGACCGTCATGGGATGTGGGGCATCCAAAGATGGCGTTGCAGAACCCCAGCCCATGCAGATTCGTGGTTATGATACGGAATTCCGACTGAAAGGCGAAGATGCCTTAAAATCCAATATCCAAGTGATCAGCGATATTAACTCTGCATGCGTATCTTCATTATCCATCTCTTCATCTGTACTCAACAATCCTCCTTCAGCCTTCTTCTACATGGACAATTTCGATGAGGACACGTTTAGTGATGAGGAAGACTCTGACTTGGACCCCAGCTTCACACTTCCCTTCAAACGAATTATCGAAGAGGTTGACGACGATGCATTCATCACAACAGCTTTAACTGCTTTAAGCGGTGGTAAGGAAGCTAAAACAGACAAAAAGGACAAAACGAATATTGACGATGTCGAAAAGCGAATTGAGGTTAACGTAGTCGCCCATAATGAAGTATTGAGCGCAGAAAGTGGTGAAGATTATTTGACTTGTCCACTGTATATGGTGCCCAGGGCGACAAGTTTCCAAGCCCTGATGAGTACCAGCCCTGTGCTCACACAGCAACATCTTGGTGGTGACATAATGGCAAGGGTACTCTTTACCACCAATCTTATCAGGTGTTAGAAATTAAAATTTGAGTTGTATGAGTTTGTTTTATCATGCTATGAAATTGTGTAGGAGCCTGAGCTAGTGGACCTCTACAATTTGATCACTGATCAGTGCGATTTATCTCTAACAAAGTCTGCCATTTTGGGATTGGCAGAATCCATTCAGTAATCTAGGGTTGGTTGTGTAGTAGCTTTCAATTCTTATCGTGGACAATGATCCTATTTTTATCGCGGCAAAGGTCATTGAAGACTCTAGGTGACATCTTGGATAAGTGCAGAATAGTTTTCCTGTAGCAGTGATTTCATGGCCGAAACCCATCCGTTGATAGATCCCTCAAAATAATGCGGACATATCATCGAAATGGACGCAAGGTGGTCTTTTATAGTAATATCATCGTTGAGAGTTGTGCGCCAGGTTCAGCACCCATTCATTTCATGGGATTAAATTGCAAGCAAATCTCAGTGAATGCACACATGCAGAGAAACTGTACTTCTAGGTTACCTCCATTCTTTCATATGCCACACGGGAGTACAATTTTCTCGTTAGCGATCTTCACACATCTCTTGTTGGGGGAGTTTCATCTACCAACCCACTGAAAGTTTAGAGGTTGATTTGTAATAAGGAAAGGATGCTTTGCAGCTCTAATAGGGCTGTCACACATGCCCTGCATTTCTATGGCACGTTCGAAACCAACCTGTCTACGAGAAGCGCAACAAGCTCATCATGGAAAAGATAGCCTTTCCTACTCGACAAAGCGTGAATGATAATGATTTCTGAGTATGTCTCACAGGAAGAAACAGATACTGAAGAACTGCTCGTTCCAGAGAGGACCCATACAGTGCACGAGGACCGACGTGATCAGCTAGAGGAACCAGAAGAATTTAAGAGACCAGCTAACCCAGCTGTTCCTGATCATGAAATGAATCACTTTGGTGAAGATTCCGCTTCAGCTTTGATAGAGAATCTCAAGCAAGAGCATCACCAAAAGCAAGTGCAGCCTAAACAAGAAAATCTTAAACCCAACAACAAAATGAATACGAACGAGACCTCGTCAGACAATCAAGATAAGATTGTACCAAAGATGCCTCCTCTCACCATGGTCTCTCCAATACGTAAGATAACTCCCCACTGCACTCCCCAAAGCATAGTCACCCTGCTCTTACTTTGCAAGGTTAATCCCATGGCCTACGTGTGCAAGATATTGAAGCCAGTGATGTGCGGCATTTTGGCAGCAGCCGAACTTCCAGCACACTTATCCAAGAAGGCAGCACTCCCTACGGTCACCCTGAAAGGGAATGTACCCATAATTCACCAAGACGAGCTTGTGACGGCACAAGGACCAGTGGACTCAGCAACAAGACCATGCAGCTGTGGGGACAATCTGGAGCTGAGCAGATGGTCTCCAATGACAGAGAATTTAGAAGAGACCCCAACTCCTGCAACGAAGAGTCCTGCTGGAAGTGAGTGGAGGAGCCCGAGTCGGGAGATGCTAGACCCTGACATAGAGGACATTGTGCTCCTAGAATCACCTCCACCACCACCGGAGCTGCACACACTGCCGCTGCCAGCTATGCTAGACTGCCATGGCATTCATATGGACAACCGAGACTTTATCAGCCCCTGCCTGCGTTTCATCTCTTGAGGACTTTTGTTGCCATCTTTATTTCTGTCTTTCTGTCCTTCTTGCTTGCTTGCTTTCTTCTTCCCCACAGCCCCACCTCTTCATCTCCGTGTCTGGATACTTTCGGAATCACCACACTTGCTCACCGATGTCGATATTGTTTGATCATCTCCGGTTTTGCGTTTCTCTCGTTTGATGAACAACCTCTCCTCGGTGATCGGTGACTCTAGCTCTTCTTCCCACAACATCTCAACATCTCATTTCTGATACCTTTGAATATGTTTGCTGCTCCGCCACTGAGATGAGTCATTTCTCTACTTATTAATATGGGTAGCGACAGGAATACTGTAAGATACGATTACCGAGTGTTTTTTGGAAGGAAGAGATGAATAATAATACTCTCCTAAGGTGGAAAAAAGGATAAAAGAATGAACGTTGAGTATATCATCTATAATTGTGTTTTGAGTTTTTTGAGGCAGGTCTTTCAATAAAAATGGAAGTTATCTGTTATGTTTTTTGTTTTAAAAGAAAACATATCTTTAGAGTAAAGAGAATGAGAATGTATAAAGAGAATGAATGAGATCTTTAAATCATAGTTGATATTTGGATTTTATTAAAATTTCAAATAGGTAATTTTTGTCAACTCAAATATATAATATTAATGGCCTTTTTATATGGAGATGTTAGAAAGATGTTATGATTCAAACAACAATTTTTTTAAAAATAAAATAAAAAATAGTAATTTTGAATAATTTGGTAATATATTTATTTTATAGATCTAATTTTTTTGGTCAAGTTATAGATTTATAGAAGTTATATGTATATATATATATATATATATATATATATATTTCTATCTATTGTATAAAATAACTTCGATATAAGATAAAGAGACAAAAATATATATATTTTGATTGGATGTTGAGAAAGAAACTTTGAAAACTTGAAGAATACAAGAACATAGGAAGTGATTGGAACTGTGAAGATTTCTAAGAACTAAGTGGTTAAAACGTTAAAGACTTTTTATTAACTATTTTTGTCCTACTTTTATTTTCTTTTTCATTGTCATTAGTTAGATTGCTTACTATCTTTATTCTTCTACTTTCTCATTCCTTCTTCAATCATACTTTGCTTTTTTGATCAATGTCTTTTTACAGAGGAGCTTCTTTGCTATGGAACAAAATTAAAAAAGAAGATCACAAGATGAAAAAATTGTATTGGATTAGTACAAAGAAATGCAATTATAGATGATATTCTTTGTAGAGAAATCAAAGAGAAAGAATAGAAGCAAAATAGAGGAGTAGAAATATACTCTAAAAATACTAAAAATAGATATTCTAGCTAATTGGATTAGTTGTTGCTTTCATTCATCTTCTTTCTCATCATTCCTATCTAAGTTGTACTTTGCTTTTTTGATCAATGTATTTTTGTAGATGAGTTTCTTTGGTATGTTTACTAATATTGCAACTACTACATTTATAGGTTGTAAGCTATATTAGCTAGGCAATTCTCTCAGCAATGATGTATCTTTCAAATGTAAAGGTGAAAGAGGTAGGTGTGGAGTTGATGATGAGTATAAAAAATAAGAACTTGTTGATGAAATCAAGAGTGATTTTAATGATATTTAAGGTGCAATTTGATGGATATCTATAAGATTTGATTAATATAGAAGCTAGAATGGTAATTAATATATTATTGACATAGATAAAAGAAAAGAAACAAGAGTTGAAATCCAATATGATTTGAGGTACTTACCTTGGCTATTTTGTTCTTATAAGTGTGAACTTTTATTGAATGTGCTAAAAAAAGAAAAAAGTGATTGGTGCTATATTATACAATGTCTTTAAAGTTGCTATTTGAAATATGCCATGGATTCAAAAAAAATTGACAAGTTACTTAAAATACTATACAAAGAAGTATTGAAGAATTGTACTATTGATTTTACTTTAATAAATTGGACATCAAAAGATCCACCAACCTTCTCTATTATATTATGGAGATGCAATTGTAAGTAAAGCAAATTATTAAGTAAGCTAATAATTCACACCACTTGCAAAAAGAGAATGCTACAAAAATCAAGTATACATTCATGAATGTATTATGCAATCTTGTTTATTATTTTGCTTACTTATTTTACAAACAATGAGATTGAAAAAGAGTTTGTTATTTGAGTGCTGGTAATTGATGTTAATGTAGTTATTAATATCATGTTTTATATTGCAAAGTATAGTAGCAAGTTGAGAATATGCATACATTCTATTATTTCAAATTGTTTTGCAGTAGTTGGACAATGATTTTGTCTATTGAATTAATTTCCTTATCAATCAAAGGCAAGCTAAGCCAATGCCATGGCCAATAATAATGACAACTTTAGAGAGCTTAGTGAAGATATATTTCTTTTTTGGACATGCAATCTTATTTACCTATTATAATTTTATTTCTTATAAAAATAATGCTTACAAAATAAGGTAATTTTGTTATAAAATAAAAACAAAGTGATCAAATCAACAATGTACCAATTCAACCATGGTATAAGAATTAGATGGAGTGGAACTAGTATATGTTATTCCAACAACAACAAGAAGAGATGAGAGAGGGAGGGGACTAATAATGCACATGTATACATGAATGAACATTGCAATTTCTATTTGCTGCAAAAAAAAACTTCTACAAGTAATTGTGAGGTGATGAAAATTAAAGAAGAGAAGAGAGAGCTATAGAAGTAAGAAGAACCAATACATCACTAAGACAAAGCACATAGAGAAGAATAAATAGAAAATGGTTGCAAGCAATTGATTAAAAATCTATTGTGATTGATTTAAATTTTATATTTGAGTTTGTACATGAGATGAGTTATTTACAAAGTTTCTTATTTGGAGGAATAGATGCTTTGCCACCCTTGCTTTAGTTGATACTTTATTAAATGATAAGAGTCTTTTATTTGATAATATTTTCTTGATTGAGGAAGTGAGATAGAATTCAGCCCAATGGTTGATAAGAAAATTGATGCAAAAATTACAACTAGGTTGTTTAGAAATTAGTTCTTATGAGAATAACTTTTTGTTTTGACATTCTATTTTATGTCCTGCTTACATAACATTCCATGAATTATATTCATAATATTTTCTTATTGTGTATTCAAATCTTTTTATAAATATTAAATAAGTTGGTAATATCAATCTAATTATTTTCAAATAGTTCTATTGACAACTAGATTTTAATGATAGTATGATTTTGAGAAATTTTTCCAAGCTTTGTTATGAAAATACATGCACATGTCAATATTTTGAAAGATATTATACCAAAATATAATAAACATTATCAAATTAGAAGAAAAAATTTCCTTAAATGATTGAACTTGAATACAAGCAAAATAATTCATGACTAAATATGATAGCACAAATCTATTTAAAAAAATTTGATTGTTGTAGAAAGATGAAATAATTGATTTTGTATTATTAGAATAATCAAAATCTTATATAATACTTGGTATAATCCAATATGTTACAATAAATAATTAAAATTTTATATAGTATCTTTGTCTCATATACTCAATTAAAATTTATCCAAATTAATCTACTTGATACATTAAAGAATAAAAATAAATATTTAAACATACAAATTATAATGACCAATGTTGAATTTTTTTTATAGTTTATATCAATAAACTATAAAACAAATAATTTAATCAACAAAACTTAATCATCATTGTTTGTTCTTTGATGCTTTAAAATACTATATTCATCTTTAGATTTTGAGAGCTACAATGTACTTAGAGAGACAAAAAAAATACATTAGACTAAGTTTAGGGAGGCAAAAATAACACACTAGACCAAGTGAATTGTCAGATGTCTTATTATGTTGTTGCAAAATATTATTCAACATCAAGGACTTTGTAATGGATCATGTTTGGTCATTATGCAATTGACTGATGAAGTTATAAATGCATGATTATTACTTAGAGACTATAGGGGGAAATTATCTTTTCTTTCAAATATAACATTATGTCTTTGTCAAGGATATGAATCTTGAAGAAAGAAATCCCCAATATAATCTTTTATTACTAAAAAGAACTAAAAATTCACTCAAAGATGATATAATATTGAACTAGAATGGCTATTGCCAAAAATAAGAAAATTAGAAAGTCTTGAAATAAGAATAAGGATTAGAAAATTATTGACAAGAGTGAAGAAGGCTTCACTCTTGCCTTCATATATTCTCTTAATTAGGAGTTATATGGCAATGTCCTATAGAACTTCCAAAATATGTTGGCTTTGTAAGACACATATTTTAACTTGTAAGGTAAGTTTTTTATATATGTGCCATATAGATAGCTTGTTCTACAAGCTATCAACATAAAGGTTCACTTATTTACCAAGTTTCTAACCTATTAATCAATTACAAATACATGTAAAGTCAAAACAACATCTATAAAGCTTCTAAGAAGCTTTTTTAGAAGGTAATATGAAATTAATTTATTTTTTATTTTTACTTACTTTTACTTAATTATATAGATATTTATTAGAATATGTATGTATATCCATAATTTTATCCTTCTTTTTAGAGATGAATTCCATCAGAAGCACTCATCATATATTGATGAAATCTAAGATGCCACAAATTATATTTGCTACATACTCTGATCTTTATTCTCTTTGAAGATGGTTGATAGGTTCTCTCAACCATTAATAGTGTTCCATACTATAAGGAGAAGACCACCTTATTATTTGATCATTGTTGAAGCCTTCATAACTTTCTTCAAATAAAACATTTAAAACATTATCAAGAGTTGTTCATATGTCTAATAAAATCATTAAACATTGGGAGTCTCTTTTAAGGTCGTGATACCTAACACATTATGTCTTGCCATCTATTTAAGGAAGGACATGTTCTTGAAGATTTTTATCTTAATTATGTAGTCTAGAAGGTTGTGACAATTACAATATCTCATCTGATAAGTTAGTAAGCTCTTGAATTGAATCTACTAGAAATTAGTGTTCCATCTCTTTAGTATTACAAATATACAATAGCTACCAAAAAAAGATAGAAAATAGAATGTTATCTTTCTTGGATCTTGTTTCTTTTATAGTAGAGATTTGTTATTCTTCATCTTGATTTTGATAGATGTCATCAATGAAAAGTCTCAATTCTCTTTGTTGTACTTTCAAGATTCTTTATTATCTCCTATGTGTGTTCATTTATATCATATTTGTGCAATGAATAACATATTCTAATCTATTTTGGTACCACCTTGAATTTAAGACTCCTTCTACCTCAAACTTTTAATTATTTTTTACTTCTATAAGAGGAGATGATATTTGTCTTCTTTTTGAGATATTCACTATGTTATATTGCTCAAGAAGAGATACATTGTCATGTGGCATGATTTACAATTTGAGAATACACATGATATCTACTTGTAGACAGTTTAATTTTAATATATTAGCTAAGCTTCAATTAAGTGATTTATTCCAATTTTAACTTATATACAAAGTTTTGGCTCTCAAAACCAAATAAAATACAAAATGGCCCAATTGTAGCAAAACCTCTTAAAAAATATTTTTTCTGCAAGGAATTTCTTTTTTTCAAATTTTAGAAATTCATATCTCTTGATTCAACCATTCAATTTCTTTCAAATTTTTTTATA
The DNA here is from genome assembly GCF_059467195.1 of Physcomitrium patens. Lineage (NCBI taxonomy): Eukaryota > Viridiplantae > Streptophyta > Bryopsida > Funariales > Funariaceae > Physcomitrium > Physcomitrium patens. The sequence goes on along the minus strand of NC_143412.1, from coordinate 10,812,923 downwards.
TAATCTAGCTATTATTTTTAATCCATAATATAAAAATAATAAACTATAAAATTACTACTAATCTTCTTGCATCTTAGAAATCCTAGCAGATATTTTAAATCCTAATTTATAAGCACCTAAGTACTATTTTTTTCATATCTCAAAAATTCAAAACTCAAATGCCACAAAAATTATATATAAAGTTTATTAACATGACTATAAATATTTCTAGAAATTTTGAGCCAAAATATTATCAAATTGCTCAAGATATAGCTCAAAATACAATCACTAGTGAATCAGATCATATACTATCTTTAAATTTGTAAGTGATGATTTCAACCTCTAATATCTCCTTTATTCCAACTTAAAATCCATCAAATAATATTCCAAAAGTGTAGCCAAAAAAATGCTCTCTCCAACTCCAGTTGCTAATTCTTTATTACTTTTTGTACACGTGCATTATGTCCAAAAGAGTGACAATAGGTACAAAATCAATACCTTAACTTTGAGCGTTGTCGTATTACATGCTATCTTGCTTGAGAACACGCCGAGCATTTGGTTGTAGGAGGTAGTATGGTGTTTTGCTAGTATTCAAGCAGTCTATTAGGTTCTTGACTACCCAAATACAATCTATATCGGATTGCAATGTAAAAGCTTAATTCCAATATAAAATGCCTAGAGATCCTATATAACTTCAATTTCTTTTGTTATTTTTATTTTATTTTATTTATTTTATGTTTTTTATTTTATCTTTATCGTTAATTACCTTAATCCTAGACCGTGAACTTTGACAAGCTGTGATCCTCAATCTGTCCTTCCAACTTATTGTGAAATATCTATCGCTAGTGTCTCTGCAAGCCCTTTTGAATGCTCAAGAAGTTCCAGTTTAACCCCGCTTACAAATTGTGAGGCTATGCTGCAATCCGCACCGATGTCCCTTGGCCGCTCGCCGATGTTCCTCTTATCCCTATCGGTAGGTCCCCAGTTATGATAGAAACCCTAAACAACCCCCAATTTGCCAACTCCCAATACCTCTTTAAACTGTTGGCAAATATCCTCTATCCGTATAGTCAGATTAATACAACCACACATGCATTTAGTATACTCAACCTTCTAGACAACTCTGAATTTCAACCACAGAAGTATCTCCCATTCCATCAACAATCAAGAATACCAGCCTTTCCTCTCTTATCAAAAAATCCAGTTCACCAATATAACACTGACTTTCAGCAATCCTCGTCTCAGTCTCTCCAAAACCCTATATATAAAAAAAATTCCAATTCTCCATCTTTTTTCAAAAGCATGAAGCTAGCTCTCCGATCTAAAGCCCCAATTCTCGAAAAAAAATCCATTTCTTAACCTACCCTCTTCTTTTACCTTGAGAAGATCCTATTCTTCTGCCTTGGACTCCCTGAATTGGAACAGCCGACCCCCCGCTTTCTCCCCCATTTTCACCTTTTAGAGATCTTTTTACAGAAAAGACGTTCCCAGAACAGCACAAAGAATGGAACAGCCTGAAACGAAATCGAAGCCCCGTAATTGGACCGCATTGGATTGCCCGACCAAGTCAGGTCTCATACTAGGTAAGAGGCCCATAATAGGACCTGGATTAGATGTCTTCTGAAATTGGATCCAATTGATTCTCCGAACCAAGCTCACCCAACATTGAATTGGTCCTTTTCCTTCCTGTTGACTCCCATTACTAGAATCGAATGGAGCATTTCATTATTAGTGAGTATGTCCTAGTTGGCTGTAATGGGGTGACTGAACCTGGCCTCTCAATATTTGCATTGAAATTGGCCGTCGCTTCTAACATCCAAGGTGACTAAATATTAATAAATCTTCTTCATTTATATTTTCATCATATAAACGTGTTACAACATGACAGTGTTTATATCTCTTTCATATAAACTCCAAATTATACTAAATTTTTACCAAAACTATAGCCAAAAATCTAAATTTGTTGATCTTAGTCTTCAAAGCTCAAATGACCTTAATAAAATAACCTTAATCTCTAATAAGACTTCAGGCAACTTCCTTGAAGTCCATTGGGTATGATTTTTGGCCAATATGAATAGAGATTTTCATCATCCATCTCCATTCATCCATATAGATGCCCTAATTTCTCTTTTTGTTACCAAGATTCTTTTCCAATTCTTTTTCTAATATGATTTATATAATATATGTTCTAAATACCAAATAAAAGAAACAAAATAAGACTTCAAAGGTCATCAATGTCTAATAAAAGTAACTTTAAATATGTAAAAGTTATTATCAACCAAAATTAATCTTAAAAGCCACTATCAAAAGAAAATAAAATTATATAAATTCTAATAGTAATTCTTTTAAACAACCTTCTTTTAAAGTAGTAATCTAATTATATCTTATTACCAATTAAAATCCACTAACATGACTCTTATCATGTTATTTAGTAAATTATTTATCAAACATGTAAACACAATATTTTTACATGATAGCTTAATCACAACTTGACAACAAGAAATGTGGAGTGGATTTTTATAGACTACGGTAGATATAATTGATAAGCAACAGGATTGATATATTTACTAATAAGAAAAGGACCAAGCTTACAATAGTCTTATTTGTCACAAAGACAAGTAGTCTTGATATTACAACAAAGTAACCATACTTTATCACGCATGTTGAATTCTGATTTTTTTTTTTACAATAGCCATATGCATTAATCTTTTGTCATTCTTGAGCTCTCTTTAACTAGGCCTTTATTATTGTATATAGCTCTAACAAACGATTTGTCAAATCTTTTGCCGTAGGATTATCAACTTTTAAAAAGTCAAAAGTATTAAGTTATGGATGATAACCATAATTGATAAAAAAAAGTTTTTTTTGGATAGAAAAATGTACCTAATTATTATATCTAAACTCTACCAATGATAAAAAAGAGTTTTTGAATTATCTTAATGATAATTGATGGTACATCTTAAGTACTACTTCTAAATTTGATTTACTTGTTCTATTTGCCCATAAGTTTGAGGATGAAAAGCTAAAGAGAGCTTTATATCCATCTTTAAAATCTTAAAGAGGATTTTCTAAAATCTTGATATAAATTGAGTCTCTCTATTCAATATAATGTCTTTATGTAATCTGTGATAGTAATAGATATTTTTTTAAAAAAAACTTAGCTATTTTTTTACTTTTGATAGATTTTATACACAATAAAAAATGTATTATTTTGGTAAAATGATCTATTATTATAAATATAAAATCATATAAATTTGAGATTGGAAGATCCATGATAAAAGCTATAGAAACAAAAGACCATGGATGTTGTAGAACAGATAACGACTAAAGAAGTTCATAAGGTCGATAGCAAGGAGATTTGAATCTTGAACAAATATCACATGATTATACAAAGTCTTTGACTGCCTTTTATATTTGAGGCTATCAAAAATTTATTGAAATTTACTCTAAAGTCTTATTATATCAAAAATATCTGGCTACTAAAAAGTCATGACAAGTTTGAAGAACATGTAATTGTGACCTATCTTCTAAAATGTATAATTGTTCCTTAAAATAGAGTAGATTGTTCTTAAACTTAAACTTGGAAGTACCATGAGACTTAAAAGAATTATTCTCAATATTATGGATAACAAGATCAGAGGACATACTTGATTGAATTTGCTTAATAAAGGTTGAATCAACAGTTAATGTTGATTTTATTGTTTGAAGATAAAAATGCTTTGATTTTAAGAAAATTATTCTTTCTCAATCAAAAGATGCATCTTCTTCTTTTGATAGAAGATAAGAATGTCTTGAAAGGTCATTTAACAAATCTTATTATTTTTTGGATTGATAAGTGATTTTAAAATCAAATCTTGATAAAAACATGCTTCAACAAGCTTGGCGACAATTCAAAACATGTATCAATATAAAATAGTAAAGATTCTTATAATCTAAATATATATTAACTAGACTCAAGGTACTTTCTAAATAATGATGCTATTTTCAAAATGAATCCACAATTACAAAGAGTTCTTTGTTATGGATCTCATAATTAATTTTAATTATTGAATTTTTTTTAGAATGGAAAGCTATTAGATGGAGTTTGTAATCTGCTCCTATTTTTGATAATACTATACCTAAGGCAAAGTTTGATGTATTTGTTTCTATGAAAAATACCTTAGAAAAGTCAACATAATATAAGATTGGTGCAAAAGTACACTTCTTTTTTTTAAAGCATCAAACAATGCTTTAGTTTCTTTACTCCATTTAAGTTTGTCTTTACAAGTTAAATGTATAAGTGAAGCTGCAACTTGAAAAAAAGTCTTGATGAAATTTTAATAGTAATTGACAAAGTCCAAAAAGCATTATGCATCTCTTATTATTCTTAGAATCTTCAAATCCATGATAGTCTAGACCTTCTTCGGATCCATCATTAGCCCTTCATTACAAATGATATATCTTAGAAAGTCAACTTAAGTAATGTAGAATATACAATTTTTTTAACTTGACATATAATCCTACATCTCTAAATTTTTGTAATACATGACAAATATGAACTTCATATCTTTCTATGTTTTTAAAGTAGATTAAGATATCATCCAAATAATAGATGATAAAATCATCAAGAAACTCATAAAAGGTATTATTCATTAGATGTTGAAAAGTAGCTGGTGCATTCATAAGTCCAAAAGATATGATATTATATTCAAAATATCCATACCTAATTCAACACACAATTTTTCATTCATCTCTTTCTTTAATACATATCAGATTATATGCTCTTTGTAGATCTATTTTTGTATAGATCTTTGCTTAATTGAGTTGTTCAAAAAGTCATAAAATCAAAGATAGAAGATACTTATTTTTGATGATTATCTTATTGAATCTTTCATAGTCTATACACATCTACAAAGATCTATCTTTTTTATTTTTTACAAATAAGATAAGAGCCATAGTTAGAGATTTAAAATGGTGTATGAAAGTTTTAGCCAAATTCTCATCTATGTATTCTTTAAGTGCGACCAACTCATTTTGCGATAGGTTACATATTGGTTTAAATAATAATTGAGCTCTTTCATGAAGATCAATGGAACAATCATAAGAATGATGCTTTGGAAGAATATCTACATTCTTTATTTCAAAAATGCCCTAAAAATCTTAATATTAGATAAGAATACTACTTGACGTCTTCTTACCATCAAAAATAGGCATGGTACATATAGCAAAAGATAACCCTTCTTTTGTGGCATGCATGAAAGCTCATGCATCTACTAATAAGGATTTGGATGTATTAAACTTATATATTTTTACTTGTTTGATGAGATTTTGAATTAAACTATGAAAAAAATTAAGATTATAAAAAATCCAATTTATTTGAGGATTATATTTTTTTAACCAAAATAATCATAAAATAATTGGATTAGACAAAGATCTTATTATATTAAATATTACTATACTATTATGATCTTTAATTTGCTACATCTAAAGAAATAATTTCATACATAACATCTTTAAAAGATAGCAAATAACCATCTATGACTTCTATATGTATAAGTTTAGTTTTCTTAAATAATAATATCTCTTATTTTTTGACAAAATCTTCATCTATAAAATAGGTTGAGGCTCTTGAATCTAAATAAACTTCTATTATAAAACAAAGTAAGATATCTGAGAAGAAAATAGGATCTTTATTAGAAGTTATGCAAGATTTTAGTTGCATTGTTCTATCAAGGATATGAATCTTAAAGAAAGAAATTCTTCAACACACTCTTGTATCATTGAAAGGAACTAAAAAGTCACTCAAAGATGATATAATATTCAATTAGAATGGTTATTGCCAAAAATAAGAAGATTAAGAAGTCTTGAAATAAAATTAAAGACTAAAAAGGCATTGACAAAAGTGAAGAAGGCTTCACTCTTGCCTCCATATATACTCTTAACTAAGAGCTACGTGGCAATGTCCTATAGGACCTCTAAAGCGTATTAACTTTGTAAGACATATATCTTAACTTGAAAAGCAAGTTTTTTATATATGCACTACATTATTAGCTTATTCTATAAGCTATCAATATGTGATTAACTTATTGACCAATTTTCTAACCTATCAATCAACTACAAATACATATAAAGTCAAAACAATGTCCATGAAGCTTCTAAGAGGCTTCTCTAAAAGATCTAATGAAATTAACCTACTTTTATCTATTTTTACATATTCCTATTTAATCATATAGGTATTTACTAGAATACCTATATATGTTTGTGACATTACCTCGTCTTCTAGAAACAAGTTCCACAACGAGCAATCTTTATATGTTGAGGAAATCTAAGATGTGGCAAATTGTATTTTCTACATATTTCGATCTTTGTTCTCTTTGAAGATGGTTGATATGCCATCTCAGCCATTGATAATGTTCCATATCAGGGCAAGAAGACCACCCTATTATTTGGTTGTTGTTGAGGCCTTTGTAACTTCTTTGAAATAAAAAATTTGAAATATCGTCAGAAATTATTCCTACATCTAATAAAATCACCAAATATTGGGAGTTTCTTCCAAGGTCGTGATACTAAACATGTTGAATCTCGCCATCTATTTGAAGAAGGACATGTTATTCTTGAGGATCTTCATTTCAATTTTGTCGTCTTGAAGGTTGTAACAATTACAATATCTCATTTAGTAAGTTCATAAATGAAAGCTCTTGAATTGAATCTGTTAGTTATTGATTCTCTTAGTTATTGATTCTCTATCTCTTTAACTACATAGAAGCTACAAAGTAAGATAGAAGATAGAATGTTATCTTCTATTGGTCTTGTTTCTTTTATAGCAAAGATTTGCTATTCTTCATCTTGATTTTGATAGATGTCATTGATGAAAAGTTTCAACTCTCTTTGCTACATTTATAAGATTTTTTGTTGACTCCCATATGCATTCATTAATATCATATCCATACCAATGAACAAGATATTCTAATCTATTTCGGTGCCCTCTTGAGTCTAAGACTTCTTTGACCTTAAACTCTTGATTATTATCTATTTCTATAGGAAGAGGTGACATTTAAATTCTTCCCAAGATATTCAATATCTTATACGGCTCAAGAAAGGACACATGAAATATAAGGTGGATCTTCATAGACTTTGGTAGATGTAATTGATAAGTGACATGATTGATTTTTTCACAAATAGAAAAGATCTCAACCTATGATAGTCTAACTTATCACAAAGACGAGTAGTCTTTATATTGCAATGTAGTAATTATATCTTGTCACCTATATTGAATTGTAGTTGCTCCTTACAATAGGCATCCATGTTGGTCTTTTGTCATTCTTGAACTTCCTTTAATTGTGTCTTCATTGTTGTATGTAGCTTTGATAAGGATTTGGTAATAATTGATAAAGTCCAAAAAGCATTGCATATCTCTTACTATTCATGGAATCTTCTAATCTATGATAGTTTGGACTTCCTTTGAATCCATCATAAGGCCTTTATTGGAAATGATATATTCCAAAAAGTCAACTTGATTAGTATGGAATACATACTTTTCCATCTTTGCATAAAATCTTGCATCTCTTAGTTTTTGTAATACATGACAAACATGAACTTCATGCTCTTTTGTGTTCTTAGAATAGATTAAAATATTGTCTAAATAACAAATGATAAAATTATTAAAAAATTCATGAAAGAAATCATTCATTAGATGTTGAAAAGTAGCTGGTATATTTGTGAGTCCAAAAGGCATGACATTATATTCAAAATGTCCATACCTAATTCAAAAAGCAGTCTTTAATTCATCTTTTTTTTTTATGTGAACTAGATTATATGCTCATTATAGAGCTATTTTTATATAAATCTTTGTTTGATTTAGTTTATCAAGAAGTCTTAAAATCAAACGTAGACGATACCTATTCTTGGTGGTGATCTTGTTAAATCCTCAATAATCTACACACATCCACAAAGATCCATCTTTTTTCTTGACAAATAAGATATGAGCATCAGTTAGAGATTTAAAATGGCATATAAAGTTCTTAGCCGAGTTCTTATCAATGAACTCTTTGAGTACATGCAACTCATTTTGTGATAGGCTATAGATTGATCTAAATGGTGGTTGAATTTCTTCTTGAAGATTGATGGTATAATTATAAGGATGATGCTTCGAAAGAATATCTGCATTCTTCTTTTCAAAAACATCTTAGAAATCTTGATACTGGCTAGAAATATCACTTCATATCTTCTCACCATCAACAATGGACATGGCATATATAACAAAAGATGGCCCTTCATTTGCAGCATGCATGAAAGCTCTTGTACCTATCAATAAGGGTTTGAATATACTAGACTTATGGATTTATACTTACCTAGAAGAACCTTGAGCTAAACTATGGGAGAAATCAAGATTACAAGAAATCCAATGTATGTGAGGGTTATATCTTTCTAACCACGATAATCTTAAAATGATTTGATTAGGCTCTTTCTAACCAAATTAGAAGTAATTTCAAATGATAGTCTATTATTTTTTTTAAATGTTTCAAAAAAGTCAAATTATTTTTTAAAATATTGAAATTAAAGATATAATACATCAAAATAATATAAAGCCACATGTATATTATATTTTATTTTCTTTTCTATTTTTTCTTTTTATATTTATAAATATATTTTAATTTTGATAAATCAATAAAAATAAAATAATTATTAAAAAAAAAACCAATTTAAAGAGTTATCATTACCAATGAAAAATAGAATAGAAGTATAATTAATAATATTTTATTAGTAGAATATAATAAATCTATTTTAATAATTTAAATATTAATTTTTTACTAAAAATATTTTTAAAATATTAAAACTTATTATTTAGGTAAAAAATAATTTAATATAAAATTCTAATTATTAATAATTTTTAAAATTTAATTTTCTAATTAATATACTCTTTCTTTTAGTTTTTTATCCAATTTATTAAAAAAATAAGTGTAGAATTCTAGATATTTTTAAGATTTTAAAATAGTATTGCATTATTGAAGGTCTATTTGTCTTTATTGATCTTTTCTTTTTAAAACTATTTATAATATATATATATATATATATATATATATATATATATGTATAATAATATATTATATTTTTTAAAAATTATAGATTTTTAAAGCATACATAGAATTTTCTGTAAAATTAAATAATAATTTTGTTATAAAATATAAACAAGAGAATTTTAAAACTCGTCTTACTTGTGATGTATCTTTTTAACAACATTTTAAAGATAACTTATTTTATCTTAATTTAATTAAATTAATTACATGATCAAAATCTTTATGAATACTTACATATTATGTAATCATATACATATATTTTATATTTTTATTTATATATGTTCTATTAAAAGTATATCATATATAATTAATATTATTTTAAGTTTTAATGTATTAAATTAAATAGATTGTTTTTGAATTATTAAAGTTATTCTAATATCTATATTTGTTATAGGTTTAAATATTGTTAAATTTCATAGTGATAACAATTTAATTACTCTTACACTTTAATTTACTAAAATTCTTAAAAGCTTAGTCATGATTTTAGGTTTATTATCATGTGTTAATATTAATCTATATTTTAAAATATTGCACGACATTTAATGCTATCTAACAGAATTAATATATTTCTAATTAAGTTTTTAAATATATTTTACATCTACTTCTTAAATTTATTTTTAATTAAATACTAATTTTTTTACTTTTAAAAATATCTATAATTAAATATAAAGTTTTCAAAAGTGGCATGTAATGGATAGTAATATTTTTTAATTAATATAGGTAATTGAATTATAAGATGTATTATTATTAATATTATTATTATAATATTTTCTAATTTATAATCTTAAATTGATTAGCTATCAATTTTTTTTACTTAAAATTTAAAGATATGTTAATTTTAACTTATATAATTGAAGTTTTCACAAAACATTAATTTTGGGTATGTATAAAATAATTTGAATTGGTAATTTTTTAAAAGATTAAATATAAATTTTCTTTCTAATAGATATGAAAAAACTATTATGCAATTATATATTATTATAATATTTAATATATTATATTCAATATTTAGTTTTTATTTTAAAATTATATATAATTAGGTATAATAATTTTTTAGATCAATAAAATTAACATAAAGTCTTTATTTTTTAGTAATAAATATTATATATACTTTTTTAAATTATATAATTAATTAAACTTAAAAAACATCAACAGCAAAAGACGTTGAAAAGACAAGAAATAACTAACATTTTAGTCATAATAATATTAGTATTAGTTTATCTTTATTTTATTTTTAGAAAAAATATTCAAATTTTAAATATCTATTATATTATAATAATTTTATTTTATTATAGATAAAAAATCTAAATTTAGATTTATAATATAGAATCTTATATATATTTAAAATATCATATAAATAATCTAAAATATTTCTTCTATAATAAAAAAAGAAAAATGTTAAATATACCAAAGTATTTATTAAAATTATCCATCCATCATAATTATCACGAAAAAAATACAAAAAATTTTGGATTCATTTTTCCATTACTTGATCTATAACTAATAAAAGCCAACCACATTCATCATGATTATCATATTCTTCAACAAAGGTGGGTCTCTTTAGTAAAAACATGGATCTATTTTACATTTTCTTAAAGAAAAAGATTGATGCTTACCATAATATATAATAAAGCAAAAAGAGAATACACTAAAAATATATATATATATATGTCAAAAAATTGCTACAAACACAATAAACATCACACATGCAAACAATAAGAAATATAGTATGATTTCCCAATCCAAAAGAAGAAGAAGCCAACTTTTTGAATAATATTTGGATTTTTTTATTTTTTATTTTTTTTAATAAGAACCATAGCTAAAGACACTTGTTGATTACTTTCAGAATCATAATTTTAGAATCCTCCAAAAGTGAATAAAAAGAGACATCAATGGAAAAAAGTTCCCCTCTTTTATCAAGGCATTCTCCTCATCTAATGCTTTCTAATATTAGATCCCAAATGCAATGACGGAATGTTGCTCCTCTAATCCTCTCGATTCTATTCTTAGGTTCCAAATGCAAAGAAGGAGAAAACTTGGAAGAAAGAGAGAGGGTAAGCAATGAATTAGACATGGGAGGTGGGGGTGGGGCTTTGCATTGGCGTTGCCGTGGTGGGCTTCCCTTTCCTTTCTTTCCTTGTTGAGATTTCGAAGCATCGATAGGAAGGGAGCTTGGCGATGTCATGGAAAAGGTCACTAGGGCCCATGACGAAGACGACGACATGACCAAGACATGGCAACTTGCAGCACCGATCAAAACTAGCAGCCCACGATGTCGACAAAATTAGCACCCACCACGTAGAGAAAAATGTTTGAGTTTTGTGCTGTCTTTTGGCTTGAGTTCTTCTTCTTCTTCTGCTTATCCTTCCCGTTTCTTATTTTACCATTGTTGCACTCGGCTCCCATAACCATGTAAAGACGCTTCGGAAACTCTGCTGCCACGTTGACGATAGGTCGGCAAAGTGGAACTCCAAAGAATCAAAAGGCGTTTCATGAACAAGTCCATGGTGTTGACTCGATGTAAGAAAGCTTCTCGGGGTCAAGGATGCTGGGTGATGGTGTTAGTTGGCCTCGGTCATGAGGACATGCAATTACTTGGTTACGAGGACATGTAAGTACAAGTTCGGAGTTGGTGGGAAATTTTTGGAGTCTCATAGTTTTGGTCAAATCGTGCAGAAACGAATGACTTAGACCCAATTCTGTGGGTCCAGAACGACGACGACCGATATGTGGGTCTCCTGAACATGCAATTCACTGATAGATTCACTAACGTATAACTGAAAAACGTAATATAGACATGGCCTCTCCGTAAATTATATTGACGGTCCTAAACGCGATGGCGACCTTAAAAAATAATATGCAATGTTATAACTTCTGTTCAATCGTGAAACTGTTAGATGATTGATGCTGACCGCATACACTGAAGGTCCTTTCAGCGCTAAAATATTAAGTCTTGGACTGATGAAGACAAGATGCACAGCGCAGGTGATCCCATTTGTGGAATCCAGTCTCGTTGCCCATTGGTTCGAGATCAGGATGCCTTGCAGGGTAGAGGTTGCCTCGATCGGAACTCTTTGCCCCAATTACTTACTCGCAGGATAACACTTCTGACCGCATGTCATGTCGACAGCATTGATGCGCCTTGTCACAATCTTCTCGAACATCCGCTTCAGGCTCCCCAACCACAGCCAACATCCAGGAGTCGTCGACATGCGTAGATTCCTCGAATCGCTGAATGCACAAAAAGTGTGACTGATTATTCGCATTTGTTCGCTCCGGAGACGGAGATTCCAGAAGGTACTGATACAATCACTAAATCGTGAACAATTCCTTCTATCAAACTGCTTCTCCGGCAGATCCATGGGACCCCTGGATGCATGACGAGACATGCTCGGATTAATATAGCTTTGTCCAGCTCGCTCCATGTATCTTGATGAGAGGACGTTGCAGACACTGTTGGTTCTCTTAGTGAAGTAAGGCACTGTCTACACTAGCTATCTTCAACCAAGTTGTATCACACAAACCCAAATCAGAGCATCAGAGCTTTGGGACTTTTTCGTACAGGTTTTTTAGAGACACATTCAGTTCTGAAGCCCCGAATGAAATTAGTTAGTAATTGCAGGAACTTATTAGCCTCAAGTGTTGGCATATCTTGGTCAAATTTGTTACACTGCACAGAAAATGTATATCCCAATGAAAGCTATAATGCGTGTATAACAGTTAGGCCTAAAAATTTAAGAAATCAATTGACCACCATTTCACTTACAAACTGAGAACTCAAGAACAAGAAAATAACTCAGGAATCGGTCGCCTTTACTGGAGAGTGAACACAGATCCAACTGAAGCGAAGGGTTTAAGAAGGCGAGTGTATCACCGCACTTTCATCTAATACAATGCATCAAGCCCTTTCTGCAACACCGAGTTGATCTATCCCGGAGTGTCCCCTACCTCATCCGGAGAGTGTAAGAAATAGCGACTTCTTTAGCAAGAATACCTAGCAAAGCCGCACACCTCGACACCTCAGTCACTACAGCTCCCTGACGGAGATCTCTTACTCTTCTTGTTGACATCCTATAGTCTTCGTTGGAAAATAAATGTCAATATCAATAGTAGTTGGGAAGCAATGTGTGAAGGTTAATTCAATGCTGTACATCGATAGGAGAAGGCACGCTACAGCGTCAAAACGACGAACTTGCCCACAAATTGTCGACGTCAAAACTGCGCTCCTGGGTCGGGTGGAGATAAAGGTTGTTGGAATTATCCAAGATATTAAAATGTACGACAATTTAGGGGCTCCCCAGTCTTGTCGTCAGCCATTACAACCTCAGTCACTTTGCACTCTAACACGTCTTGCCCAAGCTTTGCCCCTGCAGCTTTGAGACCACGTAGGGAGGCAGCTTGGTTGAAAAGATTGATGACAGGCAATTTTGAAGCTGGGGGCAACTTCGAGTTCGGTAGCAAGGGGAAGAAATCCTCCTGATCAAGCATTGGTAATATGTCGAAGTCAGACTCAGAATTTCTCATTCAGGAAACAATGAAGGTTGCAACAAGTTGAAAATGACGACGGCAGACAATTAGATTCCAGGTTGATGGAATAGCACCAAGCCTGAGGTTTCACGGATGAGATGACCGAAGCTCAAACCTGCAAGAGAGGGACGATGAAGTCCATCGGGTCGTGCTTGAGGTTATTAGTGGCAGCACCAATGTGGGCGCCGCGCTCCATGTGGTTTGTGCTGAAACTTGTCTGGTTGGGAAAGTTGGGGTACAACGTAACATATCCCCGCAGGTACATCATATCGATCAGGAACTTCTTCCACGATGCCTGTCAGTTCAGGAGCAACCATTTCAATCCACAAATAGTTGGAAAATCCACCAAGAATTGGGAGTTTCTACAACTAAGTGCATCCTGATAACCCCCCACCCAACAACCTTGTTGATGACTGACAATAACGCTAACGTGACATGATTGGGAATGTTTGTCTTGATAAAAGCTGTAAAAAATGTCCCAAGAACTGACCTGCCATCCGTTAGTCCGGGACTTTGGAATCTGGACAGGGTTGGCCTTAGCATCCTCTGTGAAACGCATGCCCATGTACTTATAGAATTCACGCCACCTCTTAGGCATGAACAAGGCTCCCCAGCTGCAAGGCAATTGATGCAAGTATGGTGTGTTCGGATGAACTGCGCTGAAGAAATCGGTAGCATTCCAATGTGGCCTCTCCTTCACAACCTCAACAACGCGTGGGGTATAAAGAGCAATGGCGTTGAGTTCCGGAAGGTGAACATTGGGGTTGTAATAATATTGCAGGGTGGCGTACTTGAGCCACATGTAGTAATACGGCGAGACTTCAATATCGTCCTCGAGTAGCAAACCAAAATCGTTGTCTGAGGCAGGATACCTGCAAATACAATGGAGTGTAGAAACCGTTGATCAGTGTCCGACCAGATAAAGTAACAATTATGGATACTCAAACAAACAGAAAAAAGAATCAGAGAAAAAAAAGGAAAAAAAGGAAAAGAAAGGGTAACGGTCACATCTGTTAAGGACTGTCAACGAATATGAGATTGGAAAAGTGTCGGCATGTCAATTACCAGCTCTCGCTGACAGCTCTAATAAGACCTCCTCGGATAATGCGCCGCCTCACAATTTTCTGGCCATGAGGCCAGTTGAACGAATCAATTACGTAAAGAGTGCGGCTGTCTACAGCAACGTCCATGTTGAAGGAAATATCAATTGTGTCTCCAACGTAGTGTGCATTAGTCAAAGATTGCAGCAAGCGCTGAAGAGAATCGGCTCTGTTCTGGGTAATAATGTTAATTTGAATCCGCATTTCTCTCCAAACTGTTCAACAACCACAGCACACGTCAGCTTCTCTCAAAGGTAAAGTAGTTTTTCTTAAATACATGTCCGTGTTTGTTGCTATTATAGCAGTATTATTCCTCAAAAATTCCTGATGTGGAGATTCATCGATAACGAGTTAAAAGGAATGAAGTCAACCATACACTCGGATTTCTTACATGAGAGTGAAGCAGGTGGAACTGTCGCAATCCACAGCGAGTGTTTGAACGAGGACGGAGGAATCTGTACAAGCGTAGTGTTGGTGCCTGCTTGGCTCCTGGCCAATTTCAAGGCATCCGCAACGGCAGACGGCAAATTGCTGACAGTAATCAGGAGAGAGGGTGAGTGTATCTTCATCAAACCACGCATTGAAGCAGAAACTTCCTGAACGATTGGTGTTTCGGAGAAGCCCTTGTGAATAGTACCCACCTGCGCAGGTACACAGTTAGACCCTCAATTTCACATAATTACGAATTTGTAAAAAGTTTCAGTGGTGGGAACCCTAACAACGCCTTAAAACTGATTCAGGTCCCTTTAGTGTCTTTACCTCGAGATCAAACACTTTGAATCTGCGATCTTTGCATTGCGATGGGTTCCAACCTAGAGCTTCAGCGGCTTTCTCACAAGGGCTAAACTGCCCTCCACTAACAACTAAGTAGGCCTTCCTTCCGAATGTACTACGGAACTTCAGCAGCAAAGGCGCCATTACTTTAACGTCGCCGATGCTGTGCGCGTACAAAAATGCGTCGCAGCGTTGAGGATTCATTTCCGCCCACTGGGTTATATAACCCCTCGAGAAGGTTCGCCACCATTGATTGTCCCGGACCTGCAATTGCACCAACAGAATAAGAGACTAGCCATTGCAGGGTAAGACTGTCACTGCGCGGGAGACCTGAAGCAGTATTCTGCAAAATTAGGATCATTCATCACAATGGCAACGAATCTCCCTTACCTCCACAACATGTTTGTGAATGACAGTGGTCTCGTTGACTTGAGCGAGACGATGCTCCCTGTCTCCCCAAGTATCCTCGTCGTTGGGGTCAATAGGGACAATGTAAGAGCCGTGACCATGATATTTTTGAAGCTGGTAACTGAGGTGGAGATCCTCGCCAGTAGAGAAAGTTGGGGGTGTCTCAATGAAGATGGTTTTTACCAATTCCGCAGACAGAAACCAACCGCTTGACAAGAAATCGACCTTCACGATCCTATCGATGACGATGTCGTAGGCAGGGTCCGGCAAGTAAAGACCTGCCTCTTTCGCCCCTGCCTTGCGGTAACTAGGAAAACTGAAATCCTTCTGTCTAAATGGCAGGATTCGGCCAATGCTACCCAGCACTGAATTGCGATACTTGTCAGTTCCTGCAATGTGAGCAAAGATTTCGAGCACTTTTCTCCCGGGAATCATGTCATCATCCACCAAGTAGACAAAATCCGCTCCATTCGCCTGCAGAGCAACCAAACCAGTTCCAATTGAGAGCTGCAAAAATATATGCATTATGATCTAATGATAGGCAGGTGTCTCATGGAACCAAAAAGCTAGTTGGTTCCCATCTCTTCTAAACTGTACCTGCAAAGCTAGCTGAAACCTTCCATAGTATCTGTAATCATATTTCGACTCGATGATGTTGATCCGAGTGTCGTTGTAAGCTTCCACGATCGTCCGTAGAGTGTCTGTCTGAGGGCTCCCGAAAGCCACGACCCAGACTTCGTGAAAGGGAAGTGTTTGACCAAGCAATGCGTCCAGCTGGGCACACAACGTTTTCCGTTGGAAATGGTTCAGAATTACTGTAACTTTAGCATCGCGGCCGGTCGATGGCATGCTCATGAGCTCTGCTAAATCCTCGCACCCTCGCTTTTTCTGTTGAAACTCCATGATCTCCCTGCAACCATTTTGAGAAACAAATCAAGGCAGGGTCGGTGACAAAAGTACAAGTTTGAAGCAGCCGTTAGCTGATGATAAAATGTCACCGCCTCCCTTCACGTGACGAGGGAAGTCAACGGAAATGCAATCAAATTTATCATATGCAAAAGAGGATCTCCACATTCTGAACAAGACGGATTTGGAGTTGTCCTGACCTGAACAGGCCAGTCTTGATTTCGATCATCTTGGTGTTGTTCGACTTCATTTGCGGAAATGCAATCTCCTCTGACTCGCACACCACCGACTTCGGCCGCTGCCGTACTTCAAAGACAGTGGTGCGCTGAACCTCCAAACCAGGATTCTCCAAGACTAATCGAGAGCCTTTGTGTGACGTTGTCGGAAAGATTTTCCCAAACTGGTCAGTCCAGAAGGACGTGTCCGGCTGCATTTTTAAATCAGGCACGCTAGGACTCATCCAGTACAGCAAAAAGGTGGCGTACATGGCGAAGGTGAATTGCAGAACAGTGAGCAGAAATGCGAGGCGCATGGTGCCGTTGCTTCTCCAGGAGGACCTTCCCGCTAGACTTGGCCGTCCCGTCAGAGGAAACTCGGAAGGATCCGAGAAGAGCTTCCCGGGCGTCGTAGCGGTGTCTATGAACGGGGACTTCATTATGATGTGGGAACTGTCTTCAGAATCGGAGGATTGTCGCTGAGAGGAAATAGGCATTCTAGAAATAGGAATCATCCAACATGCGCTACTGCTCCTGCTAGATGTTCTCAAGAGTTAGAATAATGGCTGAATTTCCATGAGAGAGCCCTCGTTGTCTCAGGAGAATTCACTAACTACCACTCCGTCCTGTGGACAAGATGGACTCTCTACTCTTAAATCCCGTAGATCGAAAGTAGCAACAAAAACTTGCTGTTGTTCACTGAACTGTCTGGTCTCTGTGTGGGAAATTTGGAGCAACTTCAGCATAATTCGAAGGTCTGTAATCTCCTACATGCTATACGAATGTGACAGCCGCCGCAGCAATCAGACTCGGGCCACAATAGAAAAAGTAGCTAGAGTTTGACCTACGCAAAGTGATAATGCTTTACTCCAGAAGCCCATGGTTTATAGAAGCTAGAGAGGGGTGGTACACTTCTAGAAAGATTCACACATTGCATAGCATTGGTGGGCAAATGCTGCAAGTACGAGAAATCGGACTCCTCCCACTCACAGGCTCGCCAAATTCCACACAAACTTCAACTTCGGCGTTAGGATCAGACATGTAAAGATGGCGCAGCCAGCACTGCCCACGAACGAACACCACAATCCGACAATGCGATGCCAAAAACAGTACAATGCGGCTTCAGTACTCTTATTGTGTGCACCCTTCTCACGATTCCGACCGTAATATGAGCTTCGTCGACATTTTGGCAAACCTCCTACTAAGAATGGAGAAGTAAGCTACAACCCACCCACATCAAGTACTCAACCCGGCACCCGATACAGAGTTGCCTGGAGGTCGAATGTAGCGACCAACAGCTCACAAATAGATCCTGGTGCGCATTATCAGTACCCCCTCAATCTAGTCAGTAAACTGCAGGAGTAAAAGTAACTAGGAGCAGCGGTGAAATGAGTGGCTTCATGACAAGTAGCACCACGCACTGATCCATGGTCCATCGATCTACTCAACTACTCCCTCCTGGACTTCGATTCTGATGGAGACGCCGTCAGTTTCGCCGTCGACTATGTAAAGTACCAGTCGCATCTAACTACGTAGACGCCGCTCGTACCCAGATCTATACTGTTGCGACTGAAAGGCAATTAACTTTCAGTCCCCAGAGATTTGCTCAAATCCCATCCGTCCATAGCTCTGGAATAAAGCGTTGCATGGTAAATAACAACTTTGCAAACTTGGAACGCTAGCACAGTAAAACAACGTGCATGTATCAATTCTGGACAAGACTTCGTGACATCTCTGGCTTCGACCTCAACTCGAGTTGCTTTTATTAGGACCTGAGGGAAGGCCTCAGTTGTACTCATGAGGGAAATAGTAAACTAGACGGACCTTGTGCACATAAACAAGCAATTTTCGTCCACCCACGCGCCTGACGCAACACTCTGTCTGCTCGACACAACATGCTTGTTCTACATTTAGAAACTTCTCAAATTAGTGCTCCTATCTCAGTTACAGAGTCTGGAGTTTTTTTAACACCAGACATCCTACCGACGACTTTCGGGGAACAGTGATTCGCTTATTTATTATTACTATCACTACGATCGACTTTTTCTTGAATGCATTTTCACTCTGACTCTGAAAATTTACGCGAGTCCACTGCAGAAACCACCCGCTAGTAGTAGTGACTCACGGCCTAAATCGTTTTCACTCGTGAAGCGAAAACAAACTGAGCAATAAACAAAACCAAATTATCTATTTCTGCATTAATCGGTACATCAGTTGACCCTCCGCTGTTGAGCGGATCAAGACTTGTCAACTCCTTTTAAATTGTCTGACTTACTACTTGTAGTGGTTCGTGTCGCATTATGAAAATTTCCCTCCAGGCTGTTCGTTTCGCAAATGCCCGAAGGGCTTAAATATATATATCAAAATGTCACTAAATTCAAATTCAAAAATTGTACTAATTAAAATCAAATTCAAATTCAAAAATTGTACTAATTAAATTCAAATTCAAATTCAAAAATTGTAGTAATTAGATTCAAATTCAAATTCAAACAAATTACTAATTAAATTTAAATTCAAATTCAAATTTACTGACATAATTAAATTCAAAAAATAAAAATAAAAATAAAAATAAACACACACAAGTACATGACAAAAAAAAAGGAACAAAGATTGAAAGATGAAATAAATGATTTATTTCTTGGCTTTTCCAATAGTGATGGTAATTATATAAGAACTTGCATAAAAATGCTTTTGAAGTCATAAATTGCAAATTTGTTAGAGTGATTTAAAAAATTTAAATCAAACAAGTGTATTATTTAATTTTCATAAGTGATTTAAAAAATTTAATGAAAATTAAAATATTAATTATAGTTTATTCTAAATCTTATAGATTATATAATCATGACTTTTATATTGCATCAAATATTAGCTTGGAGTAAAATACGTTATTTTATTTAAAATTTTAATTATTAGGTCTAAAATGATACTAACATTGATTTTAAGAAATTATTAGTCTAATATAGATAAAATTTAGACATCTTTTATTATGTCAAGGATTTTTTTAATATTTGAAGTCATTTCAAAAAAAATAAATATTATTATAACATATTGTTCTTATGTAAATAATATAGATAATATTTCAACATTAAAAAATAATATTTAAGAAAGTCACTAATTTAAAGCAAGAATATAATATGTCAAAGTCATGCATTAACAAAAACCAAAGACTCTTAAAACAAAGCTAAGAACAAAAAAAAAAATAAATAAATAAATAAAATTAGAAGTCTAAAAAATGCCTCATTATTTCTTCTATATATAATATCTAAGTAGGAATTATGTGTTGATGTTTTATAGGACCTTAGACATCTATCTAACTTGTGATACGTATGTTTAATTTACAAGGCAAGTTTATACATGTGTACTACATGACCAACTTGTATTATAGGTCACCAATATGTGTGACAAATGGCCAAGTTGTTCGCCAAGTTTTTAATTTATCAATCACCTACAAATACATAAAAAAATCAAATTTGTATCTACAAAGCTTTCAAGTAATTCTTCTAGATATTATTAATTTTTTTTTATTTTTACTTATTTCTATCAAATTCCTGGAATCTAAGTAAATATGTATGTTATATATATATATATATATATATATATATATATTTAGAATAGTTCTATAAAGAATAATAATCAAATATTAAAGAAGTCTAAGATACAAAAAATTATATTTGTTACATACTATGCTTGTTATTTTTTTTGTGGAAATTTGTTACAAATCTTGAGATATTATCAAAATCCTACTAATAGTTTCAAATCCTTGCTTACATACACCCATGTGCAATTTTTTTCATATCTCACAAATTAAATATTCAAATACCATAAAATTTTGTTATATAGCTTCTTGACCTAATAACACACACTTTTGGATATTTTGATTCAAAAATTCATCTAGAAACTCAAAATATGGCTCCAACCATTACTATCAACAAAATAACTTACTTATTGCCTTTGAATTACATATGTTGTCTTCAATGCTCTATAATTCCTTCATTAAAACTCCAAATGTATAAATTCTTTCACAAAAGATATAGATCTTAAAATCATCCTTATGATCGCACTTCTTTATTTTCAAAATTTGTCATAAAACTCCTTGTATCCTCAAAAGAGCAACAATATATCTTAAAAAGACACCTTAATTTCAAACGGCTATAACTTCATCACCATAATTCTAAATCCTCTAAAATTTTCACACAAATTGTAGTCCAAATCCTAAACCTTACAATTCTTTCTTTTGATTATCAAATTTTTCTTTAAAAGTCATCAAATTCCTTATTATGGTCACAGATAGCCTCTTGAGAACCTATTAGGCATGATTTATGACCAATAGGAATAAAAAACTTTACCTTTTTCCATCATCCAATCATACCTTGCTTTCATCCTTCCAAATAAGTTTCTTAGAAGTTTGAATCTTCATCTTTGAGCCCCAATCTTTTCTTTAAGTTTTAAATATCTAAATCTTATATAATTTAAACACTATAATCAAAATAGGTAAACCTCAAAATAAATTTTTTTACATAAAATCTCTTTAAATTAATCTATTAATCACTCTAATTCACATCAACACTTATAAATATATTATATATTTTAGTTAATTTTTATCTACTATAAAAAATTATAATATAATAGTAGCATTATTTACTATATGACAAATTAGATTTACTAGTTTATTAATTACAAGTACTTGCCATTGGATGCAATATAGCTCGTCAAAACTCCAATAGGACATTCTTATTATGTAATAGGTACAAGAGATATTCAAATTCTTGTACAACTACCTAATAGAATTAAAATTTATTTATTCACACATGTTTTATATATCTTGGATTTGAAAGAAATCTATTCAACCTCATCAAAATTATTCAAAAATATAAAATATTTATACTTTATAAAGAAAATACTTATGAGCTTTTTCAAAAAAAAATCTCATCATAAATAAAAAGATGCTTCACAATTCCTATCTTCTTAACTTCATCGTCTTACTTCCTTCCGCAATAACCTCTTACGTAGCATCTTTTGGAAATTAGTCTTCTTCTAAAGAACTTTTAAGTTATTCAAACCTAGCACCTTCAGATATACCACCTACATCATGATATGATATAAAAAATGGCCATTAATGGCTCTGCAAATGGACTAAAATTAAAGACAACAAAACTTTCTACCTTATGTTCTAGTTGTGCATTCAGTAAATCACACTATACTTATTTTCCTAAGAATATCAATAGAATCAAAGCAACACATACTTGAATGTTGTTTCATTGTAATATATATAGACCAATGAGCATCTCTTTCCATGGTAGATCATTCTATTACATAATTTTCTAAAATGATCATATATGTAACAAATTTTTCTTTTCTAATTCTAAGAAATTTGATGCTCTAAAATATTTTTACTAAATATGCAAGGCTATTCTTTGAAATACTAGTCATCATGTATTCACTCTAAGAATCAATAATATTGGTGAATTTTTCGATATAAAATTTATTGATTTTTTTTATTCACAAGAAATCAAATATGAACTCACTATTTTCTATATTCTAAAATAGAATGTTATCTCTGAATAAGATAATAGAATGATTATAGAGATACTTTGGAATATGATCTATTATACAAAAATTGAGCCTTCATTCTAAACAAAGATAATAAATAATATTGTATATACATTGAATTATACTTCTTCACAATTAAATTCATATATGATACTATTTGAGGCTTATACAAGAACAAAGCTATGTCTAGCTCATATGAGGCCATTTGATTGTAAAATATATACTCATATGCTTCATCACTTATACAAAAAACTAGATCCTAAGAGCCACACTTAATTCTTTTTTAGTTATTTAGATACTTCTAAAGAATATTGGATTTAAAACTTATAAAATCAATAAGTTATTATTAATAGGGACATAATTTGTGATAAATATAACTATACAAAAGATGTATTATTTTTACAAAATACATCTTCTAATACTATTATTATCAAGAATAATAGTATTTTTTAATTTTTCATCTAATCATTATCATACAAATCACCTTGACCATCTTGTAAATTACTTAAAAAGACATGTACATCAAGAAATTCAATATTAAAACCACTTTTTTATATTATCAATTTAATCAAGAAATATTTATGAAATAAGCTTCTAAGATTCAAAATCATCAATTTCCAAACAAAATCTATCATTTGAAGAAAATTATATATGATTTATGTCAAGCTATTACAACATGGTATGATAGAATTAACAAGTTTTTGGTTACTTACAAACTCAAGCAAAATTTTGCCGACTCATGTGTATACCATTCTAAACTAGAAAACTAACTCATCATTCTTATTTTTGTCAATAATGGCTTATATTGCTACTATTATACAAGACATATCAATTATGTTCTACACACTATGAATGATCTCTTTGAATCTTGAGTTAATAACCTAAATATCTATATTCGATTACAAATTGAAAGGAATAGTAAATCAAGACTGATTTTTCTTCATGAGCAAGCATATTTAGAAAGAGTTCTCCATAAATATGGCTTTGAACACTCTTCTTTCATCTCAATTCTAGCAAATTCTATCTCAACACTTTGTATTGCTGATTCTTTAAATATAGATAATAATAATATTTTTTATTTAATTACACAATTGATAGTCTCCAATTTACTTCTATGAAAACTTATCCCAATATCTCTTACTCAGTCAATAATGTTACATGTTTCAAGTCCAAGTTTACATATGTTTATTACAATATTGTTCAAAGGATTTTTTTAATATCTATGTACAATTCTAGATTTTAAGTTAGTTTATAGTAGTACTACCTTTCCAATCCTATTTACCACATATGCAATTGTTGATTATGCAGCAAATGTTGATGATACAAAGTCTCATAATGGATACATTCTTTTCTTGAATAGATGTCCAATCAATTAGGGGTCAAAAAAAGCAAGCCTGCCTTATTGATAGTACAATATTTTTTGAATATGTTGCTTGTTATATGGCTACAAAAGAAATCATATGGTTTCAAAGGCTCCTTGTTGATCTAGGATTTTCTCAAGATATAGTTACAACCATATATTCTAACTCTCAGAGTACTATCAGGCTTGCACTTAACCCTTAAATTACATTCACAAACTAAGTACGTGGATATAAATTATCATATGATCAGAGAACAAATTCAAAATGGACATCTATAAATCAACTACATCTCTACTAATGGCAATGTTGCCAATATATTCACAAAACCATTAACTCTAGAAAAGTTCAAGAGAATGCGTGCTCTTCTCACCATACATCCAAGATGATATTCAACTTCTCTATTGAAGTGGGAGAATTACTTCATGTAATCTTGACAGTGAAGTTATCCTTTTAGTGGGAGTTTAGTAACTAGTGATTTACTAATTAAAAGTATAAGTTCTCTTCTAGATATAGTGAATCAAAATTCAAAATTCTGTGAATTTTGACAATAAAGTGATTCATTACACCCTGATATATGCGTGTTGAGTGATGAGTTCTGCCTGTTGAAACAAAATAATAATTGTGTCACTGTTCGATAGATCAGGGGCATACAGATCCGAGATATACTCGTTCCTGTAAACAGTATTTATTGTCCTCACTTTCACTCATTTAATGAACTTGTGGTTCCCTCCACTCATGTCGTGTAGAGTTTCCATCACTTTATCATTATAGTGTTTAAAACAGCCCCCCTTTTTTCTAATTTTCCTATTTCCAGATGCTAGAGTTTCCACATTCTCTCGTACGCTTGGATGCACGCAAACAGCTATGGCTATTGCAGTAAATTGAACACTATCGGAGCTGCAGCAGCGACGGCGTGGGTGGGTGGGAGGTTGAGGTGGGTTGAGGTGGAGAGCCAGCAACTCCCTTTATCGACAAATCGAGTCTCCATGCACCCTCTATGCAAGCATCATCATCGTCACTCTAGAAAAGGCCACAGTAATGGAGCCGGGAACGAATTCCTTCATGTGTGAAACTTATCAACTTTTCATCGATAAGCGGCGGCAGCATCAATAACTCGACTGAAATGAGTCCTTTCTGTAATTAAAAAATGTGTATCTTTTTTCTTTTTTATATTTTTTGTGTCTAATGTGTGATATGTTTCATTCTTGGTGTTGTAAATAAACTTGAATACGTGCGAGAGGAATGCTAGATGCTCAAACCTTAAACGGTGTGGACATGGTGTGGACTCGGTGTGGACACGATGTGGACACAGATGTTTATATATCCTGCATCGTTGGTGCTGACGTTTCCTCTTCGATGACAAAAGAGGAAGGTTGTGTAACCATTTTGAATATAATTTTGTGAACTACACGCATATTTAATCACATGAATTGTGCGGATTCTTATAGTGGAAGATGGTGGAACAAAGTGAATGTTTGTCTGATGCAGATCTTTACATCTGTACGAAAACCATATTTTCTTCCATGTCTGTGTACACATGAATAAATAAACATACGTCCAACAATTTCATGAAACTTATTGAAATAATGAAAGCCAAGGTGGGCAGAGTGTTCTTGTTTAAAGTCTTCTTTGTCCTTCTTCGTTGCTTACTATTCTCTTCTCTTTCCACTTCTTCTTTCTCTATTTTATGTTTTAATTAACTTATTTTTCAAAAGCTGATTCTTTATCAGAATTTCTCTCGCTTGACTCACAACAAACCCTAAGCATGCGTTGGCCCCTTCACACCTTCCTCCCAAAGTGTCTGTTCCTTAAACTTGAACCCTAAATCCATTTCCCAATCCATCCTTCCTTCCTTCCTTGTTGTTTTGCTTTGTTTTGTTTTTTGTTTTTTCGTGTTTATTTTGTTCAAAAATATAGAAAGAAATAAAATCTTAGAAAATGCACACACCAAAAACAATGCTGAACAATTTGCATTATCTTTTTGTTTTTAATGTGTGTGGCCATGTGTGTCAATTATTAAGATGCCACAGGCAGCTGCTCTTCCCTCACAGTCCCCAATGTTCATGTCAAAAGTTCATATTACATTCTAAAGTAAGTGAAAAATTTGTAGTTTTTTTGGCATTTGCAACAGATAATTTCTTTGTCATTCTATCACCTCAGTGTTTCTTGACACATTTGTAACTGGTTTTTATTTTTTATTTTTTATTTTTACCCTTTTTTATTAAAAAGCCCATTCAAGGTTTGAGATTTCACTGTAATCTCTACTGAACTCACAACAACTAGTACATTAGTATTATTGACTTCCCCAAGTTACATTTGAAATTACACAAAGACAAAACACTCAGTGTAGAATGTATAAATGACTTTTCTGGTTCGTTATCAGTTAAATAGTAGTAATGTTGGAATTTAGATGAATGATTAGTTCGATTAGTTGTTAATAGTAGGAAGTTAGGAACATATGCGGTTAAGAAGCCAAAGTTTCACAACCTGTGGAATCTGCTGAATGACGATTCATATTTTGGTAGGATAAAGAGGTTGAGGAAGAAGGAATGGGGGCCAGACTGTGATAGTCGTGAGCTAGGGTAAAGCTTGGAGCTATCCTTTTGTTTTCTTTGCTTTTGTGTTTTTCTTTAGTATTGGATTTAAGAAAAGGATTGCTGAAACTATGATTGAGATATTGAAAATTATGAATTCGAATTAATTAATTTGGAGAAAGAAAGTGTGATTGTGATAATAGAGATTATTGCATTGTGTTAGTAGCACTGGAAGATTGAGTAAAAGTAAAGGAATTGATAATTGAAGTACTGTGGAAAGAGATTAAGCATCCTGTAGATGTCAGGAATGTCAGTGATATTTAGTAGCTGCATGGCAGTGAACAATTGTAGAGATTGTGAAGGGATTGAATTGAGATGAGGAAGAGAACTTTGGAAGTTTTAGATAATTAATACATAATCAATTGTGACATAACATATCCAATTCATACAACGAGTCTTTCCCCGAGATCGAACCCACCTATACTGATCAAATATCTTGGTGTTTTGAGTCCGAGTCAAACGACGATTACATTTTTGGCGCCGCTATCAGGGATTGACAACAGTATGAAATGTTAAAGAATTGATGGTACAAAAGACGAGATCGAAGGAGTATGAGCGGTGATTACGACTATGATAATCACAGAAGGAATCAACAAGTAAAGGAAAGACAGGAGCGATTTTATTTCAGAAATTTATTACGACAACAACAAGAAGGGATTCAACGTAAGAAACGTCGATGGAGTTGGATAAAGCCATGGCTGCATGCATGTGCGAGTATTTGAGCATATCCAAGTTCTGAAAGAAGTGCAATATTGCACCATTATATACCATTGGAGAAATTACCGCGAGCGCTTGTAGGGGATACCGCGAGTAACGAAGCGTCAGAGTCAAGTTCAGTAATTATAAGAAGTTTAAGTACAGAAGAATTGAATAATAGTGATAGTTTACAAGAAAGAAGAGTGAGCAAATATCAAATTGGAACAAAAAGAAGAATTCATATTAATATAGCAAGAAGACCAGCGCAAGCACCAATGGCAGAAGAAGCACCCGCAGTGCCAATAGCGGTACAGATAGGAGCAATTAGAGATCGCACCACCAGCGTGGCTCCATTACCCACATTTAATGGATGGCTGGGTTTTGATCCCGATCAACACCTGTCCCAATTTTTGACAGCGTGTGTAGCCAATAATGGCAGAACTGAAGATGTCTGGCTACGATGGCTGCCAGCAAATTTAAAGGATACAGCGTTTGAATGGTATATTCGACAACCAGTGGAACAATTTCTTAATTGGAAAGCATTGAAAAATACTTTCTTAATTCATTTTCGACCAATAGGATTCGAAGATCATCTTCGAGAAAATTTACT
Source organism: Physcomitrium patens (assembly GCF_059467195.1). NCBI lineage: Eukaryota > Viridiplantae > Streptophyta > Bryopsida > Funariales > Funariaceae > Physcomitrium > Physcomitrium patens. The sequence goes on along the minus strand of NC_143412.1, from coordinate 10,785,147 downwards.
GAATAGTAAAATATTTGTGGGAGAATCGGTGCAGTCGTATTATGGCCGAGTTGCAGATATATTACGTAAATGGCCAAACAATCAAATGCCAGATGCGTTTATATAATCAATAATAGTGAATGGGTTGCATCCCCCAGAATTGAAGATGTTTGTTAAGGAGTCTCAACCAGTTATTGTAGCTGCCTCCTTAGCACGTGCAAAGGTGTGGGAGGAGTGCCATTATGATCAACTGTTGATGGTGGGAACCACAATGATTCCTAGTGTAGGAAATCAAGTTCCAATGACCAATACGATGATAGGGAGCTACCCACGAATGATTGCGCCTAGTATGGAAAATCCCAATTTTCAAGGAGTAGTTAATGCCACTCTTTTGCAGGCGATACCGCCCGTGGCAACTTATCCTTCGCCGATGGCATATCGACAACCTGAAGTACCGATGAATGCAACAATTAACGATTCTAACGAAGCTCTATTATTAAATCTAATGAAGAAAATGGAAGAATTAGCCGTGCATATGACTAAAGATAAAGAGAAAAGGCATAAACCTTCTAATATGAGACCTAATGTATGGTGTAACAACTGTAAAGGGCAGGGACACTTTGATACGGAATGCCCCTCGCCTCATCAGAAGATGGGACAGTGTATGTATTGTGGAGGAAAGCATAACACTGCCAATTGTTGGTACTTACCAAGACAACAAACAATGATACAACCAACTGTATGGGATGTAAATCAAGTGCAAACAGGAAATACGGATGGATGGAATGGAAATAGAAATAATAGAGTGAATCGTGGTTTCGGAAATTTCCAAAATCCTAACTATAATCAGCCCTACGGGACCAATATGCAGAATGGTGGCCAAAATCAAATGAAAAATCAACCATCGATGCCAATACAACAGACCAATTCAGCAATGGCGACAACTAGTCAACCTGGATCCTTTACTGCACCAACATGGAACTGACCTGGAAGGTATGTCCCGACGGAGACTCCCAATGTACCTGACAGGACAGGAAGAAAACCAGTTCGTTGTTTTCGATGCCGCCAATTGGGTCATTATGCAAGTGATTGCAACAACCCAAGATTTGTCGAAGAATACGCACCTCTTTGCACAAATTATAAGCAATCTGGTCATTACCACTACCAATGTAATGAGCCTTTTAATCCAAATAGTAGGGACCAGCACATGACATCAACAGTGCAAATTATAGAAGAAACAAACAAACCATAGGAATCACCGGTACATCGGGTGGAAGCGATTCACGCAATATTGACAAGAAATCAGCAAAAAAGGCAAAGAACCAATTCAAATATTGGAAAAATCGATACTAGCCCCAGTCAACAGACCAATACCAAAATCTACTCCATTATTGGACGAAGCGTCACCGTCACAATCCAATTCGATCAATATATTGGTGCGTCCACCAATTTCACAAGTACCAATATTATACCAATACGGTGGACAGTCGCAACAGTTAAAGAATCTAATTTTCAAGGAGCAGTTGCAACTAGAAATCGAGGAAGTACCAATTCCTGATATTGGAAGTATCAATATACGGAGACCGGGATCCGAAATCCGTAAGAAAAAAAAGACATTGGGAATCATGACCAATATAGAATCCTATGATATTCTGAAGGATTTAGGTTCAATTCAACCAACAATCACAATAAAGCAATTATTGGCAGTAGCACCAGAATGCCGTAATACCTTAAACTCTTCTTTGATTCGACGAAGAACTCGTCAAAAAGAAATTCGTGAAGTAAGTTTGAATCCGGATCCAAGCGCGCCGACTATTGATGTATCAATTGATGGAGTATTAGTTCAGGGTGTACAAGTGGATGGCGGGGCTAGCGTTAATCTCATGAATGTGGATACAATAGAAGAATTGGGATTGGACCAATTAATGCCAACTACGGTTGTTTTGCGAATGGCAGATTCAAGTCGAGTCCGACCTATGGGTACTTTACAAGGAATTGATACAATTGTTGCGGGGATTACATACACAATTGATTATATTGTATTTCGATTGCAAAGCACAGTATTATCATATCCAATTTTGTTGGGTCGACCGTGGCTATATTAAGCTGAAGCTCAGAACGATTGGGGTCGTGGAACGCTAACAATTGGAAAGGGTAAGGATAAAATAGTGCTCCAAATGTATCCTATCCAGTATCACGGAGAAACTCAAATTACCAGTCCAGAATATACATCGGACTGCGAACAGGAGTATACGGAAGAAGAACTGGTTGTTTCAAAATCAAAGGCTGTTGAGGCATGGGAAGTTGCAGTACAAAATAGGAATATTTACCATTGTGGAGGACCAAGAGAATATTTTGTTCTTCCAGACGTTATTGATGATTCAGATCATATGATTGCACACTGGATGCAGCGAAGAGATGTTAATCAAGTTGGTGCTATAGATCCCGAATTGGAAAGCTCCAATTTATCGGAGTTTATGAAAGATCCCAAAACAGAGCAGAAGATTACCGCTGAAGCTCTTAATGGACCAAAGTGTCAATCAATAAATCTAGGCACAAAGGATAATCCCAAATTGATTCAAATTTATGATGGTATAACGGATAAAACTAAAGAGCTTTGGACAGATTATTTTATAAAACATAAATCAGCTTTTGCTTGGTCTTATAAAGATTTGAAGGGTATTCCAACTGAAGTTTGTGAGCATCGAATAAAATTGGAAGTCACGGCTTCACCAGTACAACAAAGGCAATATCGACTGAATCCTAAATATTCATTGATGGTAAAGGAGGAATTGGATAAGCTTCTGGAGGTGGGATTTATATATCCTGTACGACATAGTGAATGGGTTTCGCCGATAGTTATGGTTCCCAAGAAGAACGGGAAAGTCCGAATTTGCCAAGATTTTCGAAAGTTGAATACTACTACAAAGAAGGATTACTTTCCTTTATCATTTACGGATAGTATCTTAGACGCAGTAGCAGGCCACGAATGTTATTCGTTTCTTGATGGTTTTTCCAGATATAATCAAGTATAAATTACAAAAGAGGATCAATTAAAGACTACATTTACTATGGATTGGGGAACTTTTGCTTATAAGGTCATGCCTTTCGGACTTTGTAATGCGCCAGCTACATTTCAGAGGGTGATGATGCAAGCATTCCAGGATGAGCTACGGGTTTCAATGGAAATCTTTTTAGATGATTTCTGCACATTCAGCACTAGAGAAAAATACTTAGACAAATTGGGCAGGTGCTTAGGTAAATGTGCTAAATTTGGAATTTCTTTGAATTCAGAAAAATATAAATTTGGGGTACCCTCAAGAAAATTATTGGGTCATATCGTATCGGAAACAGATATCGCCACCGATCCGGATAAAATAAAAATTATACTAGAACTCCAAATACCCGATACAGTGACAGGTGTTCGCACCTTTATTGGGCATGTTAGCTATTATCGACGTTTTATTTATCTATTTGCTGTTATCTGTATTCCATTGACAAATTTGTTGAAAAAGCAACTACCAGACAGTCTCGAACCAATTTGGACCAAAGAATGTACAGTTGCATTTGAAACATTAAAACAAAAATTGGTTTCTGTACCAATATTGATTGCCCCTTGTTGGACAAAATCTTTTGAGGTTTATGTTGATGCCTCTAATGTTGCGATTGGTTCGGTATTGAGCCAGAAGGATGACAAGGGCCACGATCATCCTATTTATTATGCAAGCCGTCAGTTGGTGGCTGCCGAACGGAATTACACTACAACTGAGCGAGAGGCTTTGGGAATGATTTATTCTGTCCAAAAGTTTCGGCATTATCTTCTTGGATATAAATTTGTCTTCCACGTGGATCATGACGCTTTAAAATATATGATTAACAAGCCCCAGTTGAGTGGCCGCATCGCAAGTTGGGTATTACTTTTAGAAGAATTTGATTTTACTATTAATGTACGGCCGGGGAAGTCGCATGCCAATGCGGACCATCTATCGCGACTGTCCAATATATTGAGAAATGAACCCATTCCTGATGCATTACCTGACGCTGAGTTATTTCTTGTCGACCTAATTACGCTGGAATATAGCGAATTGATATAGTATTTGACTTTTCAAACTTTTCCTTTCCATTTTACGGAGAAGCTTAAGAAAAGATTGGTTTTGAAAAGCGCACCTTATACTATGATTGGAGAAACTTTATATAAACAAGGGAAAGACGGAATTTTACGTCGTTGCGTTTATCAGAATGAAGCACGCACTATATTGGAAGGATGTCATTTGGATAGTTGTGGTGGATATTTTGCAGGCGACAACACAGCACGCAAAGTTTTACAGGCGGGATATTGGTGGCCGACAATGTTTGCGGATGCTCACCAGTTTGCACATCGTTGTGATCCATACCAGCAAATTGGTCGTCCTACGGGTACATCCGCGATGCCGTTAGTTCCAATTCTGGCACAAGTACCTTTTAAAAAATGGGGTATTGATTTCGTGGGCCCAATTGCACCTGCCTCTCGCCATGGACAAAAACAGTATATATTGGTTGCCACGGACTATGTTACCAAATGGGCCGAAGCGAAGGCAACAAAATCTGATAGTGCTAGTGATGTAGCCACATTCTTATATGAAAATATTATTACACGGTTTGGCTGTCCAAAAGAATTGGTCAGTGATCGAGGAACCCATTTCATTAATAGTACAATTGAAGCATTGACTGCTAAATATGAAATTAAACACCGCAAGATGACACCGTATCATCCCAGAGCAAATGGCCAAACAGAAAAGACCAACAGCATATTATGTACAATTATCACCAAGACAATATCTGATGCAAGTACGGATTGGGACACTAAATTGTTTGCCGCTTTGTGGGCATACCGTACTGCATATAAAGTTACGACTAATGTCACACCCTTTCAATTAGTTTATGGTCAGGAAGCAATATTACCTATCGAATTCGAAGTTCAAAGTTTGCGCATTGCACTGGAGGAACGATTGGGGGATACGGAGTCGTTACAAGTTCGTTTCGCACAATTAGAGCAGTTGGATGAAACTCGAACCAATGCCCTATTGAGACAGGAGGCCACTCAAAGGCGACGAAAAAGTTATTATGATAGTAAATTAAAACCAAAATTTTTTATGCCCAATGATTTGGTACTGCTTTATGACAGTCGTTTTAAAAAATTTCCAGGAAAATTTCATATTCAGTGGCATGGGCCGTACAGAGTCATTGAGGGTTTTCCCAATGGCTCAGTCCAATTGGAAGACTTTATGGGTGCTAAATTTACCACGCATATAAATAGGAATCGGCTACGTCTGTATACTACATAAACCCGGGACGGCTTTTATATCGGTGGGGGGGGGGAGAGAGAAAGCCAATTTAGTATTGAAGTGACAGCGCAAGAGTTGTGATGGGAAGGGAAGAGCATGTGATGATGAGATTATGGACGGGTTGAGTGAAGGTGAGCCATCAGGAAGACACTAATAGGATAGGTTGTTATAGGCCTGTTAGGTTAAGTCATATCAAGAGGAGAACCAGGGTAGAAGTTAGGAGTGGGGCTCTTGGCTGACATTGTTTACATTGTAATTTCTTGATTCACGTTGCTAAGCACAGGTTTTAGAGGATTATCGTGAGTAGCAAAGATGGTGATTGAGCGTAAGAAGAGGAGCAGCTAAAAGAGCGAGACACCCAAATTGCGCTTTTGGAGTCTCAGGTTTGGGAATTGGAAGCACTTAACGAGGACTTGACAGCTTTATTGAACGGAGAGCAGGTGGGAGAGGGAGTTAGAGAAGAAGCTCAAGAAGTCGAAACCAATCTCACTTATGGAAATGATGAAACGGACCAAGGCGGACCAGAGGTTCAGACATTGGAGGAAGCCAATGATGTGGTGATATTGTAAAACGTAGTATGAAGTGGTTTGCGAGGACGCTGCACAGTAAGAAGTGGGGCTATGTAGAATGTATAAATGACTTTTCTGGTTCGTTATCAGTTAAATAGTAGTAATGTTGGAATTTAGATGAATGATTAGTTCGATTAGTTGTTAATAGTAGGAAGTTAGGAACATATGCGGTTAAGAAGCCAAAGTTTCACAACCTGTGGAATCTGCTGAATGACGATTCATATTTTGGTAGGATAAAGAGGTTGAGGAAGAAGGAATGGGGGCCAGACTGTGATAGTCGTGAGCTAGGGTAAAGCTTGGAGCTATCCTTTTGTTTTCTTTGCTTTTGTGTTTTTCTTTAGTATTGGATTTAAGAAAAGGATTGCTGAAACTATGATTGAGATATTGAAAATTATGAATTCGAATTAATTAATTTGGAGAAAGAAAGTGTGATTGTGATAATAGAGATTATTGCATTGTGTTAGTAGCACTGGAAGATTGAGTAAAAGTAAAGGAATTGATAATTGAAGTACTGTGGAAAGAGATTAAGCATCCTGTAGATGTCAGGAATGTCAGTGATATTTAGTAGCTGCATGGCAGTGAACAATTGTAGAGATTGTGAAGGGATTGAATTGAGATGAGGAAGAGAACTTTGGAAGTTTTAGATAATTAATACATAATCAATTGTGACATAACATATCCAATTCATACAACGAGTCTTTCCCCGAGATCGAACCCACCTATACTGATCAAATATCTTGGTGTTTTGAGTCCGAGTCAAACGACGATTACACTCACTTTTGAAGTTTATAGGTGGCTGATTAGAAATCATTCCTTATTCTAAACAATAAAATATTTGTCATCACACACATATGCTAGGCCAAAATTAATGTAATAAGAAGTGGTTGGTTCAACAAATAAGATTTTAAGTTCAGTATATTTAAGAATAAATATGGGGTAATTATAATTAACATGTTTATTATTAGAATGACAATAGTCAATCATTTGTTTAGCATATCATGAGTAATTCTATTAACAAGAAGAAGCACCTTGTAAATTTGTTTCAAATGAATGCAAATAGAGCATTTCTTTTTCCTATCCTTTTCTGATTTAATGGATAATAAGGCCCACAAAAAAAGTGTCATTTTAAATATCTTACATGTCCTCCAGACATAAAGTTGGAGAAACATTACTTCATTTATGATGAATGAGAGGCATAATTTTATTTCCTTAAGATATATTTTAAAACTTGTTCCGTTTTACTTTCTAAAAATTAAAAATGAATAAATCAACCAGAACTTAAAATACAAAATAAATAAAATAATCTCCTCTTTATACTTATCATGTACTTCATTTCATTTCAAAAACATTTGTTGTCATATTTTGAATTTTTTAAAGACTGTCTATTGAATTGTGAATTAATTTCGGAATTTTTGCAATTTACCAATTTATTTCTACTTGAGAAAAATAATTTGCACTAAGTTTTGGGACAAGTTTTATATTTGTGAGTACCCAAGTGTTGTAACATATTACTTTATTTAGATATATTATTGTTAAATACATATAGCACTTCACTGCAACGTTTCTTTTTGAATTTTTTGACTTCGTGTATATGTATAAGATATTATATTTTCAATCAATTTACTATAATAAAAATTATATATATATATATATATATATATATATATAAGCATTTATCAAGCTCATTACCTTACTATAAAACTACTCTACAATTGTAGGTATATTATTTTTAATCAAAATAATTAACACATATGTGTACTTTAAAGCCCTTTCTAAATTCAAAAAAACTATTCATTGAGATTTACAGCAATTTAGGCTTTAATGTAATATGTTTTCATGATATATAATGCAAATAACTGCAAAAAGCAAAAGATTGTAGGTACTGATAGTTGTTGATTAATAATTTTATTAAATGAGTGTTAGACATGAGAATAGTATAAGATAGAAAAAATATTAGATTAAAATGTGATCCATAAAATTATCATCTATTAATCATCGTTGAAAATAAAATCATCCTCATTATGTATATGTTTTAATAATCAATAATAATTTCTTACATCTTTGGCTTTGGTAATACCGTATTGTGTGTATATATAAATATATATATATATATACACACACTATTTTTAAAAGAATAATCTCATCTCTAATAATTTTATTCTTTAACATGATATCATTGCATTAAAGAGAAATAATCTAATTTAGTGAGTAATCATATGTTCTTGTGAAGAGTAATGATTTGAATAAGATGAAATACATATTAATATTGTTCTCTAGGTTTTTTTCTCCATATGTTCACTGCAATCCCTTTGTACCAAATGAGTCCTATCAAAGTTTAATCTTGTCCCATAATGTTTTCCATATTTCAATGGTAAGGGGGTGGACTCCTTGCCATTTGAATGTTTGAATGGAATTTAGAAGTATATAATTGTATACATATTACCTCCTTCTTTTGCCTAATATACCCCTAGAGAACAATTCTCTCTCTCTCTTTCTCTCTCTCTCTCTCTTCTAGAGGTCAAATTTAAGGTTATCCAAAGTGTCACAAAAGACAAGTAACATGCTTTTGTTGCACTGAATTTGTTGCCATTCCACCACCCTACATAGTGGCATACACAAGGCACCATGTATCATGTGAGTTCAAACCTATGTTGCTCATAGAAGGTTACACAAATTATAATAATAACAATAATAATAATAATCAATAGAATTTTGAATAAAAATTCAATACATTGAAAACATTTAATTTTGTTAAAATTCAAAACTAATAATCAGTTAGACCCTACCTGTAAGAAATTAAAAAATTAGTTGAATTATCTGTCAATTATTATTATTATTATTATTATTTAACATTATATATTTATTTTTTCTTATGATTGAATAAATTTTTGATATTATTGTTTTTGAGCATAATTTACAGTATTTCTTACAAATGTATATAATTCAAATTTGTTTCTAAGTGAAGTTCTTGGACGTAGACCCATTGTTAAGAGATCTTATGCTCTTGAGCTCCATCTCTTATACATATATAACTGGTATTTTTATTGGTCTAGTTTTTAACTTTTCAACTAATTTTGTTACAGCCAAAAGCAAGTTTCATGCAACTTCATTCAGTGGAGAAACACTATTCTACTTTGGGTTCATTCAGGCCTTGTACTAAGCTTCAATCTTATTTTCTTCCAAACCAATATGCCATAATTCTTTTTTATGTTTTATTAAAACTCTCTTCTTCATTGTTGAGATATTATACTAAAATTACAGAAAAATTATTAGTTTCACATTGCAAATCTATTTTTCTTGAATTCCCATGTTTTTACTTCTGGTGACACAATTTCTGTTATTTAAATGAGTATTTACTTTTGTATGCATTTTTAATCTTGTATTGTTGTTATATATATATATATATATATTCAATGTTTCATTATAAAATATTGTAATTTAATGCTGTCAAATCATAAGAAGAGGTGGTATGTATATACATCACACAGAACCAACAACCTTAGACATAGCAAACAATTACATCATTGAAGGATTAGATTACAGAGGAGAGAAAAAAAATTAAAGCAGTCACATGCACAACATCCACGATGTTATTTGACACATATGTTTAAATAAAAATCAAGTATATTTTAATGTGTGATAATTTTCAATTGGGTTAATCTGTAAAATTTACAAAAACATACCACATATTTGAAAAATATTATTGTGTTATATGTGTTGTATAGAATTGAGAAAAATACAATTTTTTACATTACATTCCAAACTCATTTTTTATCATCACAAGTATGATTTGAATCTCGTTAAATGAAGTCAACAACCACATAAGATACAACAAGGCCTTATTGACACCAAGTGAAATTTTTCATTGCACAAACCATTCCTTAAAATTTTAAAACAAAAATCAGGTGAATGGTTGGATCATAATTAGATTCTCCCAGTTTGAACAATTACTGGAATGTTATTACATTTCTCAGGCAATGATTATTTGATATCAACTAAAAATCATATTGTCAATAATGATCTATTTAAGTAGTCAAGTATTAAATATAAAGGTCTAATGAAAATATGATTGTAAACAATGTTTATGACTTATTTTTAATTTGATGTCTTCTATGTATGTATGTATATATATATATATATATATGTATATATTAAAAATAAAAAGAACATGCGAATGTAGAATCCTGAGTTCATCTAGAAACTAAAAATACTTCATCATGTTTCCACTACTTGTGAACAATGTTTTTTTTGTAATTACACTGTATGTATGTATGTATGTATGTATCCAAACGCCAAAATTAAATTGATACATCAAAATCCGAAAAAGAAAGAAAGAAAATTCTATGTGATTGATCTAGCAATGCATCGTACACCATAAAAATAGCTTCAAAGGACCTATCAAACTTAAAGTACTTCAAGATTAGTAGTAATTACAATTTTGTCATAATTGTTGGGAGGCCTGAAAGAAAGATCCATTCCAACTATTCACAGTAAATATACCAAATCTTAAAACAATTTATATTCATATACATACATATATATATATATATATATATATATAGTCAAATTGTGGTTTTCTATCATTAGTATTATTACTTTAGTGTTTAAAATTTTAATACATACATTTCAAACTGCAACACTGTACAAGGAGAAACCATGATGATTGTCAAAAACTGAACAGATATCATTTCATAAATACTGAAAGTAAAACTTGGACTTGTTCTATTCTTATTATTATTCATTCACAGATAGTTTCTTTTTCAATCATGATTCTACAATGTCCAGTTTATTGAGTAAAACATTATACATATACACATGTACATACGCAGATACATGCACATTTTTTGAATGTTTGTTTTTTAAATTTAGAATGGTGCTAATTAACAACTCTTTTTACCAGATATGCTTGCTCCAATAAACTGTTCCTTAGAATTATACTGTGAGTATGTCTATTAATATACATTACATGATTTGACACTATTAGTGTTGCAAAAATCTGTATTTATATTTTTAAAAACAAAAGAAACAAAGAAAAGAAAGTAAGAAAGACCACAAAAACCTAAAAAATACAGACACAAATATTGAAACATACATTGCTTTATGAAGATGGCATGCTAGTTTGCTTGCCACATATCATTATTACACCGTTGTTTATGTGTAAATATATATATATATATATATATATAAAACCGTAAGAAAGTTATTTCCAAAGTTCTCTTTGAGTGGTTTCAAGACCAGAGTATGTATTTTTGAGTAAAGGACTTGGGTGTTGTTAAAGAGTCAACGGCTGGTGAGCATGTCAAGCAATGACAGCTGCAACGGTATGTTTTTTTTTATCACGATTAAGGTGGCTAATCGGTAGGAAAGTTCTCTTTATTTGTGCCAGCGAATGAAGCAGAAATAGCCCATGTTATGTAGTGATTGTAATATGCTTCTGATTGTTCAGAATTAGAGACCTATGTAAGACTGGTTTGGTTGGACAGGGCAGACACTAATAGATTTATTATAAATGGTGATATTCAACGGTTTTGAAGTAGTAGTTCAACAGTTTAATCTGAACATGTCGCAGTTTTCTTTATTCCGAAGGACAATTTTAGAGGGAGAAGTAGAACACGTCTGACAATTAAGGATGAAGTAGTAATTCTATGAGTATCTCGCTGAATCTGGCTACTGGATGCTGCGCCATGGTAAGACAGGTGTCTATCTGGACGACCCAGTTGTTCTCCAATTTGCAATTATGTTAAGCTCACAGCGAGCCAAAGAAGGAAAGAAAGAAGATGGAAGAGAATTAGGAACCCGGTGCTTGAAAGCACGTTTTGAAGTGGCATCGTGAACATGTTCGTCCAAGGCTGTGGCGCCGATGTAAGGATTCCAAATGAGCGGCCCCCGACTGACACCAAGAGGATGCTTGATTCCTAGTGATCGTCGTCGGTTACGTTGGATCCTTATTCCCAAAGATGAATTTGGATTGCACCAGTATGACAGTAGCAACAGTACTTGAAGGTGTGTGATATAAGAATGCGATCTTATTCCCAAGGATGATTTTGGATTGCACAAGTGTGCGATCTCGTGCGGTATGCAACAGTACTTGAAGGTGTGTGGTATGAGAGTTCTCCGTGTGGGTCAAAGCGTGTTGAATCACGTGCCATTTTCAGTTAGATGTAAACCATATGGATGTTTTGAGCGTTTAAATTAGACATTGTCGTGTGAGCGGTGTCTAGGGAGGGGGCGGGAAGCTTTAGGGCAATCCCGGGCTCCCGGTGACGGATCACCGTGTCGACTGTTGACCGCGGCCAAAGAGTCGCGGTCATAGGTCTTGTTGGATGCTGGGTTGACTTTTGATCCCATATGTGTTGCGGTGCTGTTGCGATGATGGTGAGTGGTGCTTTCGTTGCCGACTTCATGACTACCTTGCTGTTGGGTCCCAGGTTTTTAGTAAGTTAGTTAGTAAGTTAGTTAGTTAGTAAGTTAGGGATTTTGTGGTAGTAAAAGCAATGAAGAATCTGTAACAAAAACTTTTTTGGGCATAATTTTATATTTATTTTATCAAGTACAACATTGACTTGTGCTTGCAAGAGATGTATTTTTAATGAATTATTTAAAGAACAAAGTATAAGTATCTATTAATCTAATTTTTTTTGTGAATTTTTAACAACAAATACAAAATCTTTGGATATCAAAGAAAATAATAACAAAAAATAATGATAATAAATATTTTTTTATATTTATTGATGATGATAAGTTTTTATTACAAAACCAAAATTGAAATAAGACATAGAAGTTGACTTAGCTTATCTACCTCTATACATGGATATTATGGTTTGGAAGTATTTACAAAATTTTAGATTATTCAAAATTTAACTTCTAATAATTCTATGAACCTAAACCAGAGACTTCCAAATAAGTATTTGATACCGACATGGTGTTTTGTTATGGTCGATTCATATTGCAAAATAATAAAAAAAAAGTCGTGTTTTACTTTGAGAAATAAAAATCCATAATTTTGGTTGGTGTTATATTGTTTTTAAAATTATTATCTCCACCTTTTATTTTATTCTAGATTAGTTCAACGTAAAATCAGCATATATTAAACTTTAAGTACAAATTTTAATACTATAGGACAGAAAAGGCAAGCCATTTTTATTTTAAAGATATATTTCATTACTATTTATTTTTTATTTTTTATTATTGTCACACATGAAAATCACAAAAGCTATTCATAAATAGTAGGCAACAAAAGAAAATGAGCATTTGTGTATGCATAATGTATTAATGTAATGAACCAATTTTTATATACTATAGTTTGATGTAAAAAATAGTACCATTGTAAATGATAAAATATTTGCAAAATTATATTTATATTATAATTTTAAAAATTTTATATTTTAAAATATTAAAACTATATATATACATATAAATACACCTATGATTATCTACTAATTATTTATTTTAATAAAAAGAAAAAATATGTTTTAATATTTTAAAACATAGGAATTAGGGTTGTAAAAATGAAGAAAAACTTGTGCATATATCTTGTTTATAAAAAATTAGAAAAAATTAAAAATACAAAGTTATATTCATTTGATATTTCTAAGTATTACTTTCTCTTTTTTTCTTTTTTGGATAGAACCGTAACAGTTTATTTATTTATTTAATTATAATTGAGATTCATATTACAATTGTAGTGTTTATGCATACAAAAAATACGAAATTTTTCTTGTTATCTACATTACATATAGTAGATGCTCTTAAATTATTTATAATTTATTATCATATTATTTATATTCTCTTAAAATCAATAAAATTTGTTAAAAATATAATTTTAAGTATAAGACATTAAATCCTAAATTATAAATCAACCATAAATTGAATAGTTAATTCAACATTATTAGATTAGAAATGATTCTTAAAATATATAAATTATAATTTTTTTTATAATTATATACATCCATAATTTTTATTTTTAATTTTAATTCAATTAATTACAATACCAAGTAAAAACTTTGATCAAGTTATAAAATATTCTAAAAATAACATATTTAGATTATAAGAATTTGAAACTTATGGTTTATTTTTTATTATTAATTTTTTTGTTAAAATTATGTCTTATGTTTTGTCTACTTGATATTGAAATAGTACAATAAACTTACCTACTAGTTAAAACTAGAGCATCTCTTTAGGGATTCTAAGGATGAGACAAGAATATGGTGTATGTCCTATTTAAGAAATTATTTAAAGTGTTTTGTAGATAGTTTTTAAGATGTTAGGAGTTTTAATGCATATCCTATAATACTACTATTTTTTAAGTGTTTAATTAGAATTTATTAAAGAAATCCTATTGTAAGTATATTTTTATGTAAATGTAATTTTATATGTGATTTCTTCATAATTTATGTTAATACATTATCAAGGTAACTCAATAGAAATGAAGGAATTTAATGTAAAACTTTAAGATAGAAAAATTTGATAAAAATAATAGATTTCAGTTATAGCAATTGAAGGTAAAAGATCCCTTTTTGCAACAAAGAAAAAAGAAAAAATGAAGAAAGGAAAAAATTGAAATGATTTCTAGAAACAAGATTTTTTAAAAATTAAAAAAAAATTCAAATTGAAAAAATAATAATTACAATAAAAAATTAGTCTTACATACTAAGTATTATATGTATTCAAATAAAAGTTTTCAACATTAAATCTATAAATAAAACTAGTAAGTTTGTACATAACAAAGTTGTTAAAAAATTGATTATTCTTGAAGCATTGATTATATATTACTTATAAATAAAATTAAAAATATTTACAAATAATTAATTTAATTTGAATTAAATTTTTTATTTTAATTTAAAAAAAAAATTGGTGCTATGAATTTTATTTGCTCCATCATTTGAACATTTAGTTACTATTTACTTTTTTAGAAATAATACAATAAAACAAAAGGATATTATTACTATTTATTTAGTTAATGATATAAAAATATTTAGAAATGGTTATTTATTTATTAAAAAAAATTAAAATTAACTCAATAGAAGAAATCCAAGATTATAATCTGAAACTTTATTTAATAAAGAGAAACAAAGTCCTATAAACTTAAAATTTTAAAATTTTATTAAGAAAAATAACTTATTTAAATTTATATATATATATATATATATATATATATATATATATATATATATATATATATATACTTCAATTTTTTAATAAGTATTTTTTTTAATGTGGATAAAATATAAATATTTATTTTAAATAACCTCTTAAACTAATAAATTTTGAGACATATAGATCTTTAATTCTAATTGCTTATACCAAATGTGTCTTCAAAAATATGGTTTAATGCTTATAATCTATAGATTAGTAAAATTTATTATGCAAGATTGAAAAAATTGAAACTATTTAAATTATAATATTTACTAAAATTATTTAAATATTGATTGATATTAAATATATTCTTAAGTTATATAATAGCTTAATTTCTTTAAATCCATTAGATTTAGTTGATTGTAGAAAGACAATATTTTGTAGTATCAAGGACATGAATCTTAAAAAAAAAAAATCCTTAGTATATTCTTGTGTCACTGAAGAGAATTAGAAAGTGACTCAAAAGGTGATGTAATATTAAACTAGAATGGCTATTGCCAAAAACAAAAAAAAATAGAAAATCTTGAAAGAAGACTAAGGACTAAAAAGACATTGACAAGAGAGAAGAAGGCTTCACTCTGGCCTCCATATATACTCTCTAACTAAAGCTATGTGGCGATATTCTATAGTACCTCCAATATGTATTGACTTTGCTAGCCACATGTCTAAACTTGCAAGGCAAGTTATCTATATATGCACCACATAGTTAACTTGTTCCACGAGCTACTATATGGAGTTAACTTATTTCACAAGCTACCAATACGTACTTAACTTGTTGGCTAAGTTTCTAACCTACAAACACATCTAAAGTCAAATCCACATCTATGAAGCTTCTAAGAAGCTCTTTTTGAAGTCATTATAAAATTAATCTATATTTATATATTTCTACTTGATCATATAAGTAACTATTGGAGCAAATGTATATATCTGTAACATTACCTCTCCTTTTAGGAATGAGTTCCATAAGAAGTTGTGTCGTATTACGTGAAGTCTTGCTTGAGAATATGCTGGACACTTGGTTGTGGAAGATAAAAGGAATTTGCAACAACAAGTTCTAATGACTCTATTAAAATCATATATAAATTACCATAGAAGCTTAATAAATATAATCAAGCATCAATTAAGCTCAATTAGTATTATCATTATTTTATTTTATTTTTATTTTTGAAATAAATTATAAAAAAAATACAAAGAAATCTTAAAGAAACCTAAAAAAATTCTAAAGAAATTTAAAAGAACCCTCAAAGAATCTTAAAGAAATTCTAAAGAAATTTAAAAGAACCCTCAAAGAATCTTAAAGAAATTCTAAAGAAATCCAAATCAAATCCTGAATCAAATCCTAACTCTAACCAAAATCTAAATCCTAAGCAAATCCTAATCAATTTTTAAAATCTCAAATAAATTTCTAACAACCTTACAATAAATTTTGAAATTCAATAATTAATGTTTGAACCATTGATTTCAACTCAAAATCTTTATATTTTTTTACTAATTAAGTTAATATTAAGTACAAAAAAATTAAAAATAATTGGAATTACCAAATAGATAATTATTTCAAAAATATATTTGGGTGTTGGCCAGCCTCCTTCTCCAATCTTGATGCCAATTTCCTAGAGCCAATTACTCTTGATTGATTCATTTTTTTTCTCTCAAACTTTATACACTTGTTAGAAATCAAGCTAATGACCTATGTGAAATTTTTTTCTTCAATCTAACTAGTAGAGTGACAGTTATCTAAGAAAACCTCACCAATTCTTAAAACCAAAAATTTAGAGACCATAACCCACAAAAACATTTATGCTTTTTAATCTAATTATTCAATCAAATTCAAATTTATAGCATATATCTAGCACAACTACATCCAAAAATTTAAAAAATTTCATTGATAGATCTAATATCAAACTCTTTAAATTGTTCAAAACGTCAACCCTATTTTATTTTCCAAAGACCAAAGTGACTAAAAACAACATTGACTTTGCCAAGTTTTTACAAGGTCATTATCCAGTCAAATATTCCAAAAATAGTGCTTATAAAAATCTTATAAAGTCTCCTCTCAAATCCTACTCTTTTATCAACAAAAAAACCCCTAAATCAATGTCAAGACTTGGTTTTAAGCCTTGGGATCTGTTTTCAATGTAGATTCATAGCTAGCCCTCTTTGGATATCAATATTTAGTTTTTTTAAGTAATTTTTACTAAAACCAACTCCTAATTTCTTTCTACATATGCCTATATTTTTTATTTTTCTAATCTATCTTATTTTGCCTTATTTATTGCCCTATAAAGTAAGTAGAAGTCATTTTTCTAAAAAAGCAGTATTACTACTAAAAGTTTTACTTCCTTCCTATCTTTTATCCATATTTTTTTCTTTATCTTTTAACTTAGTTCTTCTATAATAAGATCCATATTATTATCTTCTACCATATAATCATGTTATAACATGACATCAGTGATCATCTTTCATGAATCTTTACAATTCTTAATCTTAGTTTTGATGGATGTCATCAATGAAAGGCCTCAACTTCCTTTGTTGCATTTGCAAGATTCTTTGATGGCTCCCATGTGCATTTGCTAGTATCATATCGATACCAATGAATAAGATATTTTAACCTATTCTGGCGCCGCCTTGAATCTAAGACTTCTTCTACATCAAACTCTTGTTTATTATTCACTTCTATAGGAGGAGGTGGCATTTATCTTCTTCTTGAGATATTCACTATCTTATTCGACTCAAGAAGACACACATGAAATATAGGGTGGATCTTCATAGACTCCAATAGATATAATCAATAAGCAACTGGATTGATTTGTTCACAAATAGGAAAAGGTGTAGCCTACAATAATCCAATTTATCACAAAGACGAGTAGTCTTGATATTGCGACAAAGTAACTATGCCTTATCACATACATTGAATTGTGGTTACTCCTTACAATAGACATCCACATTAGTCTTTTATTATTCTTGAGCTTCTTCTAATTATATCTTTATTGTTGCATATAGCTCTGACAAACGATTTGCTAAATCTTCTACTATAAGATTATCAATTTTTGAAAAGTCAAAAGTATCAAGTCATGGATGATAACTATAATTGGCAAAGAAAGGTATTTATTGAATAGAAGAATGTACCAAATTATTATATGCAAACTTTTCTAATAGCAAAAGAGTTTTTCAATCATCTTGATGATAATTGATGGTATATCTCAAATATTGCTCTAGAACTTGATTCACCCAATCCGTTTATCCATCAGTTTAAAGTTGAAAAGCTGAAGAAAACTTTATATATACCTTTAGAGTCTTGAATAGAATTTTTTAGAATCTTGATACAAATTGAGTCCCCCTATCCAATATAATATCCTTTAGTAATCCATGATAGCGATAGATATTATCAATGAAAAACTAAATTGTTTCTTTATCTAAAATAGATTTTGTATATGATACAAAATATATTATTTTGGTGAATCAATCCACGGTTATGAATATAGAATCATATGAACTTGAGATTGGAAGATTTGTGATACAATCCATAGAAACAGAAGACCATGATTTTTCTAGAACTAGTAATGTTTGAAGAAGTCCATAAGGTTGATGGCGGGGAGTTTTGGAACTTGAATAAGTATTATATGATTGTACAAAATCTTTGACTACCTTCCATATTTGAAGCCACCAAAAATCTCTTGATATTAGCTCTAAAGTCTTATTGTATCCCAAATATATGACTGCTTGAAAATCATGACGAGCTTGAAGGACATGTACTTTTGCCTTGCCTTCTGGAATATATAAGCAATCTATGAAATATAGTAGGTTGTTCTTGAACTCAAACTTTGAAGTGTCATAGGCCTTAGAAGAATTATTTTTGATATCATAAATAAGAAGATCAGATGATACACTTGATTGAATTTTCTTGACAAAGATTGAATCAATAATGAATGTTGATTTTATTGCTCGAAGATGAAAATACTTGGACTTGAAGAAGATTATTTTTTTTTGATCAAAAGATGCATCTCTTTCTTTTGGTACAAGATAAGAACATCTAAAAAGAGCGTCTGATAGACCTTATTATTTTTCAAGTTAATAAGTTATCTTGAAATCAAATCTTAATAATAACATGCTCCAATGAGCTTAACAATAATTCAAAAGATGTGTTGACATGAATGATTTGAGGTTCTCATAATTGGTATAAATAGTGATTGGACTTGAAGTACCTTCTTGATAATGACGCTATTCTTGATATGGATCCATGATTGTAAGGAATTCTTTATCATGGATCTCATAATTAATCTCAGCTACTAAAAATTTTGTGGAATAAAAAGTTGTTAGATAAAGTTTATCATTTGTTCCTATTTATGACAATACAGCATTTATAGTAAAATCTAACGCATTTGTTTCCATAAAAAATATCTTAAAGAAGTCAATGCAATATAAGATTGATGCAAAAGTAAACTTCTTCTTTAAAGCATCAAATGATGCTTCTATTTTTTTATTCCACTCAATTTTGTCTTTACAAGTCAAATATATAAGTGGAGTTGCAACTTGAAAAAAATTCTTAATGAAGATTCGGTAGTAATTAGTAAAGTCCAAAAAATATTGTACATCTCATATTGTTCTTGAAATCTTTAAATCTATGATAGTTTAGACCTTCTTGGGATCCATCATAAGGCCTTTGTTGGAAATGATATATTCTAAAAAGTCAACTTGAATAGTATAAAATACACACTTTTCCAACTTATCATATAATTATGAATCTCTAAGTTTTTGTAATACATGATGAACATGAAGTTCATGTTCTTCTATGTTCTTAGAGTAGATTAGAATGCAGTCTAAATAAAAAACCACAAAATCATTCAAAAACTCTCAAAAAATATCATTTATAAGATATTGAAAAGTGGCTATAACATCATTCGTGAGTCAAAAAAGCATGACATTATATTCAAAATGTCCATACCTAGCTCAAAAAGCAGTCTTCTATTCAACTCTTTTTCTGATACAAACTAAGTTGTATGCTCCTAATAGTTCTATTTTGGTATAAATCTTTTCTTGATTGAGTTGTTAAATAAGTCCTGAAATCAAAAGCAAATGATACCTATTTTTGATAGTAATCTTATTGAGTCCTTAATAATCCACACATATGTGCAAAGATCTATCTTTCTTCTTTATAAATAAGATAAGAACCCTAGCTAGAGATTTAGAATGGCATATGAAGTTTTTTACCAAATTCTCATTAATATACTTCTTTAATGCAACCAACTCATTCTACAATAAGCTATAGATTGGTCCAAATGGTGGTTCAGCTCCTTCTTGTAGATCAATTGAATAATCATAAGGTTGATGCTCTAAAAAAATATCTATATTCTTTTTTTAAAAAATATCTTAAAATTCTTGATATTGGTTAAAAATACTACTTAATAAATTTCTACCATAGAAATGGACGTAGCATATATAGCAAAAGATGATCCTTCTTTTGCAGCATGCATGAAAGCTCTCGCACCTACTAGTAAAGATTTGGATGTACTAGACTTGTGTACTTCTACTTCACTAATGCGATTTTAGATTATATTACTAAAAAAGTTAAGATTATAAGAAATCCAATTTATTTGAGGGTTATATTATTTTAGTCAAAATAATCCTAAAATAACCCGATTAGATGAAAATCTTATTACATTAAATACCACTACGTTGTTATGATCTTTAATTATTACATCTAAAGGAACAAAATTATAGATAACATTTCCAAAAGACAACAAACAACCATCTATGACTTCTACATGTATGAATTTAGTTTTCTTGACTAAAGATATTTTTTGATTTTTGACAAAATCTTTCTCTATAAAACAAGTTGAATCTCTTGAATCTAATATGGCAAATACTTTGTGATTTTTAGGTCCTAAAGATACATCTATTGTAAAATAAGATGAAGGGCCTGAAGAGAGAATAGGACCTTTACTAGATATTGCACATGATTCTAGTCTCATAATCCCTATTGTAGTTGGAGAAACTTGTTTTTCGACACATTATCTTTTTTGATAATTGTATCCTTTATTTTGTAATTACGTTGCTTCTTTGGACAATATTGAATAGTATCTTTAGCTTCTTTACAATATTAATATAAATTCTCTTGACAACGTCAAATCTTTTCTTGCTCTGTGAGAGGTTTAAAATATATCATATCAATTTGTATTGATTTTAATTTTGATGAATATGTTTTAGAAAAATTGGGAGCTATCGCCATTATTTGACTTATTTCTCTTCAATCAAGTTTTTATTTTTAACGCCTTTCAAATAATTTATTATTGGAGACAATGGCTTAAATAATAAATTATTTCAAAGATTCTACTTTTGGTATTGTTAATAATAAATCTTTGATACTATCCTTCAATCTATATCAAAATTGATTGATAAATGCTTTTTCATTCTAATCCACATTGCAAGCAAGGTTTTGGAATTTACCAACATATGTGGTGGCTAATCATGATCCTTGTGATAAAGATAAGAATTTTATCTCTGCTACTCATTTTCGATTACTTTCTCCAAATGTGGCCATAAATATTTCTAAAAATGATTTTAAATCATAGAAAAATTGTGAATCCTTTTCCATCAAAGATGCAAATCAAGAAAGAGCTTTTTTAAATAAAAGTGCACTATAAAGCCGACTTGAATAAATCCATCCATATATTAGAAAGGATATAATCTAAAAGTAGAGCTAAATTTGTTATAAAAACCCTCAAAATTTTGATCTTGTTCCATCAAACTTCTTGGACATACTAATTCTTGTCTATCTTAAGTTGGTAGAAGAAAGACCATTTGAATTTGGTTGTAAGGCTGATTGACTTATTTTCTTCAATTGCACAACTTCTTGATGTAGACTCTCGACTTCTTCCATAGGTATAGAAGTAGTGCTTCTATAGTTGATGTTGGTAATATATGAAATTTCTACCCTAAGAGTGTTGACAAGCTCATGAAGATCTACAATAGTTACAAATCTATTCTTACTTCTGCTAAGAGTAACATCCATAAACTTTCCTTCCATAGACAATTCAAACATATCCAAAAAGTTAAATTAGAGGAATGTAATCTGCAATCTCTAATAAAGATTTCTACAAAGAAGGATAATCCACTCTCTTTAAAAAAAAAGATCAATATTAGAAAATAAGATTTTTTAATTAAAGGTGGATAGTCTGCAACCTTCAAAATACAAGAATAGAAGTGGTGTAATCTACTCACTTCTAAAAAAAGATAGAAATACTATATTAGCATTTTTGTCAAATTGTCAAGGACATGAATCTCGAAGAAAGAAAATCCTCAATACACTCTTGTGTCAATGAAAAGAACTAGAAAATCACTCAAAAGGTGATGTAATATTAAACTAGATTGACTATTACAAAAAACAAGAAGACTAAAAAATCTTCAAACAAGACTAAGGACTAAAAAAACATTGAGAAGAGTGGAGAAGGCTTCACTCTTGCCTCTATATATACTCTCTAACTAAGAACTACATTGTTGTAATATGTAAAGTCTTGCTTGAAAATGCTTCAAGCACTTGGTTGTGGAAGGTAGAATGAGAATTGTAACAACAAAATCCTAACTCTAATAGAATACTAATTAAACTCTAATAAGATCATAATAATTCTAAGCAAGCTTTAATCAAATTCAAAGAAACCTCAAAGGAATTATAAAAAAACAATAAAAAATCTTAAAGAAATATTAAAATGATCACAAATATATCTCAAATACATCTCAATTCAATCTTAATTTAATCCTAGTTAAAATCCTATTAGACTTCATTCAAACTTTAGGCCAAAAATTAATTAAATCTTAAATCCTAAATAAATCTTAATAAAATTCTAAACCCTAAATCAAATCCTAATCAAACCTTAAATGCTAATTCTAAATCAAACCCTAATCAAATCCTAAATCCTAAATCAAATCCGAATCAAGTCCTAAATCCTAAATCAAATCCTAACCAAATCTTAATCCTAAACCAAACTCTAATCAAAATCTAACCCTAAACCAAATCCTAACCAAATCCTAAATCCTAACCCTAAATCAAACCCTAACAATTCCTACAACAAATTTAAACCTCAATTACTAATGAATGAACTATTGAATTTAATTCAAAATTTTCATACTTCTTAATAATTAAGTTAAAAACAAGTGCAAAAAATTTGAAAATGATCGAAATTACCAAATAGACAATAGCCTCAAAAATGTGCTTGGATGTTGGCTGGCATCCTTCTCCGACCTTGATGCCAATCTCCCAAAGTCAATATCTCTCATTTTCACTGTTTAATTGATCTCAAAATTCTTATATACATAGGAAAACCAGTCTAATATCCTCACACATAAATTTCACTCCAATCCAACTAGTAGATTGCATGAAATCTTAAAAACCTTCATTAGATCTAAAATTCTACTTTCTGAGACCTTGACCTACTTAAACCTCAATAATCCTTAATTCAACCATTAGATTGAGCTAAGATTCACAATACATATTAAGCACAACTATGACCATTAACCTACAAAATTTCACTTATAGATATATTACAAAACTCTTGAAATCATCCAAAATGTCAATGCTATTTTATTTTACAAAATCTAAGTCATCTAAAAACAAACTTGACTTTGTAAAGTTCCTATAAAGTCATTACAAATCCAAATTATCCAAAATCAATGCTTATAGAAATCTTATCTAGTTTTCTATCAAATCCCACCCTCCGATGTACAAAAGAACACTTGAGTTATTGTAGGTGCTCAATTTTGTATCTTGGGATCTGATTTTGACCTAGGTTGATAATTGGTCCTCTTCAAGTATCAAATTTTTGTCTTTTTGAGTTAATTTTTGTTAAAATCAACTTCTAACTTCCTCCTATAAATGCTCATATCCTTTAATTTCCTAATCTACTTTATTTTGCCTTATTTATGGTCCAATAAAGTAAGTATAAGTCACTTTTTTTAAAAAGTAGCATTACTTCTAAAAGTTTTATTACCTTCCTATCTTTTATTCATATTTTTTTCTAATTTATATTTTAATTTGGCTCTTCTATAATAAGATCCATATTATCTTCTTTCACCATATAGTCATATCATAACACAACATCCACCTTCCCCGAACCTATGCATCCTCTTACATGCACCAAGCTTTATATATCATTTTTATTCAGAATAGCCTTCATTTTGGTCAAATTTTTGATCTTCAACTTGTTCTTCTTCTTCCATCTCAATATCTCTTAATAAATTTTTTATTTTATTAAAAAAAAATATATTCACCTCTTTGTTTAAAGAATTTGATTTGCTTACCTGCTATAGGTATCTTCAATTTTATACCATCAAATTCTCATAACAAATATGTTCCATTGTCATACATTTGTTTCACAATATAAGGCCCACATCATCTCTTTACAAAATTTTTAGCCATACTATATTAATTATCTAAGCTACTATCATTAACTAACACCTAATCACCATCTTCAATTGCTTTAGGTCATAGTTGATGTTTTTTATCAAATCTTTCTTTATTTCTTTTCCTTTCTTCTTTCAATCTTATTATTGTTGCTTCAATATTATTAAGTCTTCTTTCTAATTGTTGAATCTATAATGCTAAAAGTTCTTTCATTCTGAGATCATCTTTTTGAGGCAATACACTCTATGTAGGTATTACCTCTTCTATTGGCATTATTGATTTTTGCCCATACATTAATTCAGAAGGCATGTAACTTTTTATTAAACTATGAATTGTACGATCTACCCATAGTACAAATGATAATAGTCTAGGTCATTCATGTATTTTTCTATTGCATACCTTTACTAATGCCTTAACAATAGATGAATGTTCATGTTTATTCTTCTTATTACCTTCTGGATTGTATGCTGTTATTAATGAAAGTTTAATTCCTATTCTACTAAAGATTTTTCGTGCTTCTTTTGCATCCAATTTATTTCTATCCGTTGTAATTCTCCCAATACAACCGTAGTAACAAATAACATCTTCCAATAAAAATTGGCATACATCTTTAATACCCTTTATTCTTAATGCTTGTCCTTCAACCATATTTAATAAATCTTCTCATGCAAGTACCAAATACTTCATTTGTCCAAGTTTTATTGGCATTGCTACCAAATCCACTATCCATTTATAATATAAAGCTAAAAGATATGTTGGATGTAATCCATCTCGATGCCAAATGTTTGAATATATTTGACAAATTTTACAAGATCCTACAAAATTTGCTATATCTTTGTGCATGCTTTTTTACCAATATTTTTCTTTCAACTTAGTAAATATTACACAAATATACCAATGCCCAGCCCATTAACTCTCATGAAATCCCTTAATGATCTTTTATTGCATCTCAATCCCATTTACAACTTGTTGTGATATGCCACCTCTTTTCTTTGGATGCTTCCATTAAAATCTATTTTGAAGAAAATATCCATATGCTTTCCTTCAAATCCTCTTAAATTCTTTGCTTATCCAACCTTGTTGCTGTATTAATGTATTTAAGTATTTTCCTATATAAAATCATTTACCATCATATAATTCTTCTGAGAATAATTTAAATGGTGTAGCCAAAGACAATCCATCCCTTCTTGCATACAAAGTTGAATAAAAGTCAGTGCCGAGATTTTCTTCATCATCAATCATATCATCTTCATCATCATATTGTGCTCGTGACAATATATCTACAATTGCATTGTCTTTTCTTGAAATGTGTTTGAATTCAAGATTCATAGACTTTATATACGCAATCCACCTTAACATTATAATATCCGGTGTTGAACAACTCGTAATCATGCCCAATAAAAGAAAACAATTTGTTTCTATAACTACTGATGCACTAATCAAATACTTCCTTTTATTTTTCATAGTTGTTACTACACCTTATAATTTTCTTTTAATTTGTACATATTCCCTTTGTTTAGTATTCAAAATCCTTGCTCCAAATCTTACTACATATTTATTGCCTTGTTCATCATCTTGTCCAATTTCCTAACCTATTCTAATTGGATTTATATCCATTATTAATACCGCTGATCTTTCGCACTCATAATTTACTTTCTTCAAAGTTGGAGGTGAAAAAAGAAGGTTTTTAAATTTTTCCATAGCTTTTCTTTGCTCTTGTTTCCATTGAAATTTTTTATTCTTTTTTAACAACTCATATAATGGATCTGCTATATGTGTAAAATGTGATATCCATATATAATAGAAAATATATGCTCCTAAAAACCTTCTAACTTCCATTGTATTTGTGCATTTTTTCATCTTTTTTATAACATCAATCCTTTCCATATTTGGCTTGCATCCATATGACCCACATATATGTCCAACCACCAAAACTTTATGAATTCCAAACATTGATTTTGCCCCTGATAAGATTAAATGAACCTCTTCTAATCTTATTAAAATCTTTTCACAATCATTAATTTGATCTATCACAAACTTTTTACATCCTTTTGAATCCAAAGTTTCATCTCTTCTTTCTTTTTTACATCCCTTAATTAGCACATCATCTAAAAAAGATATTGTTATACTTAGAATAAAATTTCTTAATACCTTATGCATTCAATTCATCATATGTGCCATAGAATTTATAGCCCCTTGTGGTAAGGTACATATTCTGACTAATCATAATGGTATCTTCATGGTTATTAAATCTTTGCTTTGTATTGCCAATTAAAATTGATTGTACTCCAAATAAAGATCTCCCATAGAATAAATTACTCTTTCTGCAAATGCTTCTGCAAACTTATCCACAATTGGACTTGAGACCATGTTTCTAATAATTATTTTATTTACTGATTGCATATCTTAAATAAATCTCAATTTCTCATTTTTCTTAGGTACTGTGAACCATCGATTAGAATATGGTGCAATAGATGGTTCTAAAATTTTGATCTTAATCTTTTCATTGAGTAATTCAACTAGCTTTGGTAAATAGGCCTTTGGAAATAGAATTGGCTTCAAATTCCATGATTCATGTGGAATTGTAAAAATAACCATAGGTGCTATAATACTTGGATCAATTCACCCTGTTTCATATGATTCAAATACAAATACCTTATCATGTTGTGAAAGTATTTTTTAAAAAATATTTCTTCTCATCTCTTGTTAAAAATTTATCACATCCAATTTTCAAACCATCTAATATCAAATAATCCTTGAATTCATGACTTATTTTCTTTGGATCTCTTAATTTTGGTTGCATAGAAGCTCCTTTAATCCTTTCTTCAAAATTTGATGGTAGTAGCAATGCAACTAGTTTAATCTTTCTTGCAATAGTCTTGTATTTCGTATTTATATTTACTTCATACTTATCTATATATTATTTTATTTCATCATAAAATTGCTTAGAATGCATATTTATTACCTTATCACCTCCTTCAAAATCTTTATTCAATAATATTTATAAATCATCCATAGTATCACCAAAATAAGATTCTTCAAATATCCTTGATATATATTCATCTTCATCAATGATACCGTATTTTTTTAACTCATGTTCTATATTTTTGATATTTTTCTTATCTATCTTTCTAAAATTATTTATATTTTTGAATATGATATATCTATCTCGTGATAATCCTATAATATCTTCATCTTTTTTACTAGGCGGGAAGCCTTCATTCTTTTTACCATTGCAATTCCACTTTACAATGGCATCTAATAAAAATCTTTTGAATCTTCAAGATCTTTAAATTCTTTGTGTATCTTTGGCAAAGGATGCTTTCTCAAACTATTCCAATTTCTTCCATGATTTGCAAAAACTGTTAAGAATTGCACTGCTTTCTTTCCATCTTGACTTCTTATCATTGCATAAGCCGATCCATCATCCATAACCTTTGTCTCCATTTGTGTGGCAATAATATATGGTTGTCCTAATATAATAGGATATATAGTCATATCTTGCACAAAGAAATTTCGTTCATGAATAACATCTCCTACCATTGTCGGGGGAAAGAGAGCTTGCCTTGAAAAAGCACTAGGCTTTTAGTTGACTGTAAATTCTCAATTAATCATAAGATAAAAAATACTCTAAGATTATTTATATTTTTTTTTATTCCTTTCCATAATATTAAACATAGTAGCAATAAACATCAAAAGCCAAGCTTCTTGTAATAGTAAAAGTTATAGTAATAAATAATAATTATCAAACCTCTAGTAATAGTAAAAGTTACAGCAATAAATAATAATTACCAGACCTCTAATAATAGTAAAAGTTATAATAATAAATAATAATTACTAGACCTCCAATAATAATAAAATTTATAATAGTAAATAATAATTATTAGACCTCTAATAATAGTAAAATTAATCAATAATTTCCAAATCGTTCACAATTTCTAAAACCCTTTTTGTAGTAGTAAAAACCTTGTAATATCAAAATTCCTTCAATACCGAATTCCTATGATACACTGATCTTTAAATTTTGATAATTCTCAATCGAATTGTTAGATTGAGCTCAAATTATCTAAGAAGTAAGGTAGTACCTTTAACTCCTTTATATCCAATTTTCAACTATTGATTCTTTACAAAACTCTAGATAACACAATTTTAATAGCACGGTCTATACATGTTGACTTACAAACACCTATATACTGATTTTGCAATTTCTTACAAACCCAACACTCAAATGACATGAAATTTTTTTTGTGAAGCTTCTCAATATTATAACTACACTTTTGGCAAGTTTGAGCTAAAATTCATTCAAAAATGCTAAAAAGAAAAATGGCTCAAAACATAACCATCAACAATTCGGTTCACTTATTACCTTAATTTGCAAGCTCTGACTTCGACCAGCCATTTCTTCCTCACTTCAGATCTGATTTTATCAAATCTTGCATAATAGTTGAAGCCCTTTAAGGCAACTTTTCAACTCCACCTTACGATTGTTGACAATTTCAATGCCTTTCTACAACTCTTTGTATGCTTGAAAGAGTGACAGTAGGTACAAATTTCACATCTAGACTTTAAACAGCCATAACTCTCTCATTGCAGACTCAAAGTTAACAACCCTTGCTTGAAAATTATATTTCTTCAAACCAGCTTTCGAACGACACCTTTTATTTTCCAGAAAACCTTCTAAAACTTTCTATATGCTTAAAAGAGTGACAGTCAATAAACAATTCATACCCTAACTTCAAACAATCTTAACTTCTTCATACAAAACTCAAATAACAAACTTTATACACCAAAATTATAGCCCAAAATACAAGCTGTCCGAATCTCCCCTCTAAATCCTCAAATGCCCTCAAAGAAGTGGCCTCCCCTTCGGTTTTCTCTCGGACAGCCCCTTGAAGCTCATTGGTCATGACCTATAGCCAATGAGAGTGAAGATCTTCTTATCCTTGCCTTATCTATCCACGTAGATGGCCTAAGGCTACAATACTATAATATCAATATCCATATCTTTCTACATCTTTCATATTAAATAACACTAATACTTCTACTTTTACTTATAAAACTTACACAAGTTATTTAAGATTTCTATAAACCATGAAATTCTATAGAAAATAACTCATTATTTTTTAAAGTCATTATTAAATAACATCAATATAATAACCATTATTTTTACACTATGAATAAATTACAACACGACATCGTCACCTTGATATTTTGACATGCTCTATACAAATCTCCTTTTGAATTATTTGTTGCTCTTATCATCTACCCA
Organism: Physcomitrium patens; assembly: GCF_059467195.1. Classification (NCBI taxonomy): domain Eukaryota; kingdom Viridiplantae; phylum Streptophyta; class Bryopsida; order Funariales; family Funariaceae; genus Physcomitrium; species Physcomitrium patens. The sequence continues at coordinate 10,755,477 of NC_143412.1, read as the reverse complement.
TGTTCAGTATTAATAGGCCATTTTCTCTTATTAAATAATTCTTTTGATATCAAATTGATTTTAGAACCATGATTAATTAATGCTACAATTGGTTTTTCTAAATTTTCTAATTTTATCAAAGTTTCCATAGTAGTCCTTATCCAATGACTTCTAGAATAATGGTTAAAAGCTTGAATGACATCTTTTTTTTTACAAACCTTACTCGCAAGACATCTCCAAAATTTTGTATTTCATCATCTTCACCTTCATTACTTTCCATTGCTCTTGTTCCTTGTGCATTTGATCTCATAGAGTCTCCTATAGATTGTCATTTTTTCTTTATTGTATCAATAATAACTTCATGAAACTTATGCTTTGTAATTCCTAGAATTTTACCAATTGTGAATTCAAACTTTCTACTTAAAATCTGCTCCTCTAATACCTTCTTCAAATCTGTAGCAACTTCAATATCTAATTATAATTTATAAGCAAAAACATTTACTTTTTCTTTTTTAATTTCGCTTTCTTTTGTGGAAATGTTCTCTATTGTCTCTTCATGTATAGGATTCTTTTGTTGTCCTGATTTTTCTCTCCATGTAGTTCTTTTTGAAGGCTCTTCATTATTTTCATCTCTCCTTCATTTTTCCTCTATTAACACTGTCGTATTACATGCTTTCCTGCTCGAGAATGCGTCAGGCGTCTGGCTGTAGAAGGTAATATGGAGATTCGCTAATATTCAAGCAGTCTATCGGTTTTTGACTGTTGGAATATAAATGACTGTAAGAATATACCGTAAATCTATACGGATATCCTTCGACTGCTCGCCAAAATCTTTTTTGCCCCATTCGGTAGGTCTCTAGACGTTACAGAGAACCCCGAACAATCCGATCTGCTAATCTCTAATACCACTTTATACTCACGACCTTGTATCCACTGACTGTCTTGTTAGATTAATCCAATAAATTTCATTCACTCCGCATACTCAATCCTATAGACACCCTTTTAATTCTTCATGACAAACGTAACTCGATTTCACAAAACAATCAAGAGTAATCATACCCACTTCATTAAAATCCCGATTCACTAGTACAACACTGACTTCAGCAACGATTGCCTTAATCTTCTCAAAATCCTATGAAGAAAAAAAATCCAAATCTCTGTCTTTTTTCCCCGCCCCGAAGCTTGAAGCTCCCTCCTTGATCCTTCTCAAAAAATCCTATTCTCTCCCCTCATTTCTTAACCTATCCTCCCCTTTAACCCTAATTCTCCCCTCTTTCAAATCCTAGCCTCTGAATTTCTTCAATCTTCCGCCTTGGATCCAGAATTGGCTCCGCCGTTAGAGCTTCTCTCCCGTTTTTACCTTTAAGAGATCCTTTTACCGAAAGAACGTTTTCGGAATGGCACAAAGGACGAAACAACCTGAAACAGAATCAGAGCCCCCGTAATCGGGACCACATTAAGTCGCCCGACCAATTCAGGTCTCATATTGGCTAAGAGGCCTGTAATAGGACCTGGATTGGATGTCTTGAAATTGGATCCAATTGGCTCTTTGAACCAGGCTCACCCGTCGTTGAATTGGTCTTTTTCCTTTCTGCTGACTCCCATTATTGGAATCGAACGGAGCATTTCAGTATGCCCTGGCTAACTGTAACAGGGTGACTGAACCTGGCCTCTCAATATTTGTACTGGAATTGGTCGTTGCTCCCAATATTCGAGGTAACTGAATATTAATAAACGTCCCCTGTCTTTATATTTTCACGGTATACTTGTATTATATCACGACATCCACCCCCTCTGAACCTGTGCATCCTCCACTATGCACCAATTTATCCAATTGCTATTCGATTTAGAAAATATTCTCTATGTCTTTGTCCAGTTCATCTTCGTCACCTTCATTATCCAAATCACTTTCATCTTCTTGCTGCGGAATCTCTATACCTTCATGAAGGTCTTTTATATTCATCTCCGCGTATCTTCGTTTAAATATTTTTACTCGCTTCCCTACAATTGATATTTTTAATTTTGTACCATCTAACTCCCGTAATGAATAAGTCGCATTATCATGAATAGTTGTTACTACATATGGTCCAAACCAATATTTTGAAAATTTCTGCAAAGTACTATGTTGATTATCCAGACTATTGTCATAAACAAGTATCCAGTCACCTTCCTCAATTGCTTTAGGTCTCAATCGATGTTGCTTATCAAATCGCGCCTTGTTTTATAACCTTGTTCTTTTTAACCTCTCCAATGCTATCTGCACATCTTCCGATCTTTGCTCCAATTGTCGAATCCTAATAGCCAGAAGTTCTTCTCTTATCAATCTATCTTCCCATGGTAGCATACTCTAAGTAAGTACCTTTTCTTCAATCGGCATAATTGGTTTTCGACCTGTCATAAGTTCTACTAGCATATATCCTGTCACTGAACTATGTGTTGTTCGATCAGCCCATAATGCAAATGACAAAAGCCGTGGCCACTTTTTAACTTTCCCATTACAAGCTTTAGCTAATGCTTTCATAATCGATGGGTGACCACGTTCGCTTTTTGCATTCCCTTCTGGATTATAAGCAGTAGTCAGTGATAGTTTAACTCCACATCTTTCAAAGAACTTACGAGCTTCTTGTGCATTTAATTCTCCACGATCTGCAGTGATTTTTCCTAAGCATCCGTAGCGGCAAATGACATCTTCAAGCAAAAACCTACAAATCCCCTCTGTAGATTTTGTCCTCAATGCTCTTCTTTCTACTTGATTTGATAAATCTTCACGAGCTAAAATAAAATATCTCATCTACCATAATTCAACTAGCATAATAACTAAATCAACAACCCATTTAAAATGAATGGTCAGAGGATATATAGGATGAAGACCATCTCGATGTCAGATATTAGAATACGATTGACAGATTTCACATGACTCTATAAATGAGAGCACATCTCGATACATATTTTTCCACCAATATTGTTCCTTGAGTTTAGCAAAAGTAGCCCAAATTCCTCTATGCCCTGCCCATAAACTATCATGAAACTCTTTTAATAATTTTAGTTTTTCTTCTTTTTTGCCTATCACTCGTTATCGCATCCCAATTCCTTTCTTCGGTCTCTTGCATAAGAATCCATCTCGAAGCAAAAATCCATATGCTTTTTTTTTATTTGTTTGAATTTCTCTGTAGACCAATTTCCCTGATTAATCAAGGTATTCAAGTAATGACCAATATTCAATAATTCTCCTAAATAAGATTCTTCAAGAAATAGCTTGTCTTCTCTGTTGAGATTTGATATTGAATAGAATTTCAATTTGACGTCATCAATGTCTTCAACCATTTCGTCTTCCCTCTCGTAACTTGCTCGAGATAGCATGTCTGCTACTAAATTGTCCTTTCTTGTAACATGCTTAAATTCTAGATTTAGTAACTTAATATAAGCAATCCATCTCAACATTGTAATATCTGGCGTTGAACAATCAGTAATCATTCCAAGCAATGGCAAGCAATTTGTTTCAATTACTACTACTGCCCTAATCAAATAATCCTTTTCAGCTTTCATAGCTGAAACAACTCCCCAAAGTTCTCTTTTGACTTGCGAATATGCACGCTGACGAATACTTAAAACTTTAGCTCCAAATCGAACTGCAAATCTATTCCCACTTGAATCATCTTGACCCACAGCCCATCCAATGGCAATTGGACTAGCGTCTACAGTAAGAATCACTGGTCTATTGTACTTATAATCAACCTTCCTCAATATTGGAGGTGACATCAATAATTTCTTCAATCTTTGCATTGCCTGAATATGCCTTTCTTCCCATTTAAAACAGTAGCCCTTGCATAACAGTTCATATAATGGGTCCGCTATGTGAGCATAATGAGGGATCCAGATTCGATAAAATACACATAAACCTAAAAACCTGCGAACCTCTGTTAAAGAATCACAATCCTCTTTCATCCTTCCAATTATATCAACTTTAGTCGGATCTGGTTTTCTTCCGTAAGATCCACATAAATGTCCAACAATCACAACCTCTCATACTCCAAATACGGATTTTCTACCCGATAATGTAAGATGAACTTCTCCAAGCCGAGTTAAAATCTTTTCACAATCATGTATATGATCAATAACATATTTGCGACACCCCCTCTTATCTAAAGTTTCATCCTTGTCTCCTTCTCTGCACCCTTTTATAGAAACATCATCCAGAAAAAGGCATAGTCTTTTCTGGAATAAAATCTCTCAATACCTTATTCATCCCATTCATCATATGCGCAATTGAGTTGGTCGCACCTTGAGGAAGAGTACACATTCTAACCAATCCAAGTAGTGTCCTCATCGTCGTCATATCTCTACTTCCTTCGGCAAGTTGAAATTGATCATAACCTGAATATAAGTCACCCATTGAATAGATCGTCCTTCCTGTAAACGCCTCAGTAAACTCATCCATAATAGGTCCAATTCTTGCATTCCTGACAGTTACTGCATTCACTGGTTGCATATCTTGAATCAACCGTAATGACCCATTCTTCTTAGGTACCATAAACCATCGACTAGAATACGGTACAAATAAGGGTTCCAATATTTTCATCTTTATCTTTTCTTTTAATAGTTCCACCAATTTAGGTAAATGTGCCCTCGGTACTGGAATCGATCTTAGATTCTAAGGTACATGCGGTACAGTGAAGATAACTATAGGTGTTATAATATTCAGATCCACACACCCAATTTCATGAGATTTGAAGGCAAACGATCTACCTTGTTTAGCCAACATCTTTTTGAAGCAAGTAATTTCTTCTGGCAATAAAGAACCATCAGAACCAATCTTCAATTTAAAAGTCTCTTTAGTAAACTGATGTCCAATACTCATTGGATCTCTTAAACTTGCTTCTTTTGATGCTTCTCCCATTTGTTCTTTAGAATCTTCTGGTAATGGTTCGGCAACACGCTTTACCTTCTTATCTGTCATTTTATATCTCGTCTCTACAGTGACTTCTGGTGCTTGAAAAGGTTAAAGTATGGTATAAATCTTTCTTGAATGAATCTCAACAATCTTATCATTATCCCCTAACCCAATAGATGTAATCAATTCCAATAAATCTTCCAGTCCATTTTCTTCATAAACTCCTAAAATCCTCTCATCATCTTACAATGTACCTAACTTGCGTAATTCTCCTTCAATATTATATAATCTTTTTCTTTCTTTTCTTTTAAAATTATTAACTTTCTTATACATAATATTTCTATTCTCCAAAATACCAATAAAACTTGCATCAAAGGCACCTTCATCTCGCGAGAGTACCTCCTCTTTTGTACCTCTACAATCTCGCTTTATAGTGGTACCTCCCCAAAATCCTTAAATCCTTCAACAATCTTTGGCAATGGTTTCTCCCTCAACCTATCTCGATTCCGTTCATGGTTAGGAGGTACTGTTAGAAATTGTACAGCTTTCCTCCCATCTTCGCTACGTACCCTTGCATAAGCAGAACCATCGTCAAGTACTTTTGTTTCCATCCGTATTGTCATAATATAAGGTTGTCTTAAAATCAATGGATAAGACGTTGTATCTTGAACAAAGAAATGTTTCTCCATCGCAACATCTCCAATCCAAATTTTGACATCTGGACAAGCTCCATATAATTCGCCCCATGTGTTATTAGCTGCTCGTATTGCCCATCCATGTTTCATATCAATTGGCTATTTTTGCTTCTTATAAAGATCTTTAGACATGAGATTTATTTCAAAACCATGGTCGACTAAAGCAACAATTGGTTCTTCTATATCTCATACTTTCACCAATACCTCAGTAGTTGCCCTTGCCCAATGCTTTTGAGAATAATGGCTCAAGGTTTCCATTTCCTTATCACTATAATCTTCGAAACGTATTCGTTGATTATATCCATTCTTTTCATTTGTTGGTTGCTTGTAACCAATATCAACCTCTTCTTCATCTTTATATATTCTTGCATCAATAGCATGAGTCATTCCAGTTTCGCCCATTAATTGCTTCTTTCGCTTAATGCTGTCAATGATAACAACATGAAACTCCTTCTTTGCAATTCCCAAAACTTTTTTCAATGTGAATTCGACCTTAGCGTTTAATATACGTTCTTCTAACACCCCTTTCAAATTTGTTGTCGTTTCAATGTCAGAAAGTAGCTTATAAGCAATTGATTTGCCCTTATCTTTTGTCTCCCTTGTTTTTTCTTCCAATAATGTTGAGGTGTCCTTTACAGGCAATTCTTGTGAAGCTGCCTCCCGAGCCTTGTCTTCTCGAGTTTACTTCTTAAAAGAATTTTCTTCTCTCGTATCATCAAAATTTTCTCGTCTCTTTTCTTTCATCAAAGCTTCATGTTGGCTCTTAGCAATATATGCATGAACTGAAAGAGACTCAACAGGATCCTTTCAACCTGTTGCACCTCGTATTATAGGTGCAGTCCTCAATAACGCTTCTCGAGGTAATTTTCCTTCTTGCATTGTAGAAATGGCAGAAGCCCAAAACTCACTAGTTTCTGTACTTCTACCAAGGTCATCATCTACTCTAGCACCATAACTTACACTTTCTCGTGCTGCTGTTTCATGCTCTTTTAAGTAATCTTGAACCAATGCTCTCATTCTTCCCTTGCCAAAATTGGTTTGAAGAAGATCCTCCCTATCTTTTAATGCTATCTTCTCATCTTTTCAGCAAATAATTCCTTGCCGTATCATATTATTAAATTCATTGCAATCTTTTCTAGTGTGTGAAGTATCATCACACCAAATGCATCTTTGTATATATCCTTGTTTTGAAACATTCTTCAAATTGTTTGTAGAAGTATTCTCTTCAAGTCTTGCCAATTTGATTTGAAGATCTCGCATTCCTTGTATAATTTCTTCCATCCCCATATCTGCTTTCTTTGATAAGGATGTCAAAGGTTGAACTGTAGGCATTGTTGGTGGTGTTGTACGTATTGGAGCATTGGGTGCTTGTACTGTTTTCGGAATATTGCTCCTATCCTTCCTCCTTTTTCTTTTTGTAAGCAACCCCACCGCATCTTCAACGTTCTTCCACTTTGTTGTCAATCCTTCATCTTCTTCTTTGTCTTCAAGAAGGAGTTCCAATTTTTATTAGGTCGTTCAATCCATTCCAAAAACAGCTTCTTAATAATGCGATCAGCATCTTCCAAGAAATATTCGTCTTTCAATGCATGTGAAAAAACCTCCCATGAATTCTCATAACGATCCGTAATCGATGTAATATGGTCTCTTATATCCGGTATCATGGCAAGTCCAAATAATTCAACCATTTTCTTCTCAGAAACCTGATTTAATTCCATTTAACGAACATAACATCTTAAATACCTTGAAATATTCCTTCCATCAAATTGATCAATTTTATTGACCACTGCTTGCAATACTTTGGTTGCCAAAGCTTCCTTTCGATCATTGCTTTGCTGTTGCTGCATTGATAATGAGAAGGCTTGAAACATACTAGCAATAGACGGATCCATGTGCATACCTTGTCCTTTAGAAGAACCCCCATCAGAAACTCCTCCCAAAGATCCTTCAAAATTTTTATTTTTGTTCTCCATAAAAATAAAAATAAAATCAAATGAAATCCAATACCTTCTACCTCAAGCTTTCACGTCGAGTTCACCACTTGTGTCATATTACATGCTTTCTTGCTCGAGAACACGCCGGGTATTTGGTTGTAGAAGGTAATATGGAGATTCGTTAATATTCAAGCAGTCTATCGATTTTTGACTGTTGGAATATAAACGACTGCAAGTTTATACCGTAAATCTATACGGATGTCCTTCGACTGCTCACCAAAATCTTTTTTGCCCCATCCGGTAGGTCTCTAGACGTTACAGAGAACCTCGAACAATCCGATGTGCTAATCTCCGATACCGCTTTATACTCACGACCTTGTATCCACTGACTGTCTTGTTAGATTAATCCAATAAATTTCATTCACTCCGCATACTCAATTCTATAGACGCCCTTTTAATTCTTCAATCACAGACGTAACTTTGATTTCACAAAACAGTCAAGAGCAATCACACTCACTTCATTAAAAATCTCGATTTACCAGTACAACACTGACTTCAGCAACGATTGCCTTAGTCTTCCCAAAACCCTATCAAGAAAAAAACCCCAATTCTCTATCTTTTTTCCCCTCCCGAAGCATGAAGCTACCTCTCTGACCCTTCAAACCCTTCTCTCTCCCTTCATTTCTTAACCTCTGCTCCCCTTTAATCCTAATTCTCTCCTCTTTCAAACCTTAGTCTCTGAATTTCTGCAATCTTTCGTCTTGGATCTAGAGTTGGCTCCGCCATCAGAGCTTTCTCCTCCGTTTTTATCTTTAAGAGATCCTTTTACTGAAAGGACGTTCTCGAAACGGCACAAAGGACGGAACAGCTTGAAACGGAACTGGAGCCCCCATAATCGGGACCACATGGAGTCGCCCGACCAATTCAGGTCTCATATTGGCTAAGAGGCCCGTAGTAAGGCTTGGATGTTCCTGTAATTGGATCGCATTGGATTGCCCGACCAAATCAGGTCTCATATTGGGTAAGAGGCCCGTAATAGGACTTGGATTGGATGACTTGAAATTGGATCCAATTGGCTCTTCGAACTATGCTCACCCGTCATTGAATTGGTCCTTTCCCTTTCTGCTGACTCCCGTTATTGGAATCGAACGGAGCATTTCAGTATGCTCCGGCTGACTGTAACGGGGTGACTGAACCTGGCCTCTCAGTATTTACACTGGAATTGGTCGTTGCTTCCAATATTCGAGATAACTGAATATTAATAAAAGTCCCCTTTCTTTATATTTTCACAGTATACTCGTGTTATAATACGACAACGCTTCATATTGACTCCTTGCAATATGAGCATGCAGAGATAATCTATCTATTGGATCATTCCACCTAGTAATTTGTCAAATGTTATTATCAACACATTTTAAATCATGTCTAATAAATTTTCTCCTTTCAACATAACTCATTGCACTTGTCCACAAAAAATAAGATTTTCCTAAAACTGAAGATTCATACTTAAATATTTACTAGGATTTGCTTCCATTCAATATATTGATGCTTCATTGCTTGAGATTATATGTACTTTAAAAGTATCTCTGACAAACACCTTCATTCTTCCTTTATCAAAATTTGTTTTCAATTTTTCTCTACTTTTTTTTAAATTTATCATACCATCTTTAAAAAAAATAACTCTTTTACGTAGTACCTCTGTAAAATCTTTACATTCCCTCCTTGAATGATCTATGCTATTACACCACATGCATCTATGTACTATACCTTCTATTGGTCTTAGTCTTTATTTTGTTGATACTCTTGATGATTGACCTTTCTCTTCAAGTTTTGTAAATTTTATTTACAAATCTCTCATCCCACATATGATTTTATTGATGTCCATTTCTTCTTTCTTTGATATAGCCATTAAAATTTGAATCAAAGATGTTGAATGGATAGTAGACATTTTTACCTTAGATGTTTGTAATAGTCTTTGAATATCCATCCTATCTTTTCTTCTTTCTCTTTTTGCCAACAATCCTATTGCCTCCTCCACTTCTTTCCAATATATTGTCAATCCTTCATCTTCTTCTTCTTCATCTTTAAGTAAGATTTCCAACTTCTCTTGCAACTCACCATGAAGTGCTTGAAGAAAGAGCTCCACCTTACTCGGATCGAATAATTGCCTTTCTTTCTTTGATAAAAAAGAATGTTTCTTTTCAAACTTCTTTAATAATTTTGTTGCTAGAAAATCCTTCTTTGGCCTTTCAATCCATTCAAAAAAAGAATTTTTTGTAATCCTATCATTATCTTCCAAGTAAAATTCATCCTTCAATGCTTGAGAAAATTTCTCTCATGAACCTCCAAATTGTCCTATAAGAGACTTTACTTGATTTCTTATCTCTAGTGCAGAGGCTAATTCAAATAATTGAATCATCTCTTTTTTTGAAATATGCTTCAATTCCATTTCTTTTATAAAAAATCTTAAATATTTTGTAACATCTTTTCCTTCAAATTGATTGATCTTGTCCATAGCTACTTGTAATGCTTTGTTTGCCATATCTTCTTTGCAATCTTTAATTTGTTGTTCTTACATAAATAAGGCAAAAGCTTCAAACATGCTTACAAAGTTATGATCAAAATACATACCTTGTCCTCCACTAGTTCCACCACTATTAGCTCCAATTAATGCACCATCTATAGCTCCTCTTTTAATTCTCTTGCCTTTCTTTTCTATAATTCAAATAATCCAAGAAAACCAAATATCTTCCATCTTAAGCATTTTATGTTGAATTCACCAAATATGTCATTATATGTGAAGTCTTGCTTGAGAATGCTCTAGACACTTGGCTGTGGAAGGTAGAATAGAAAGTGTAGCAACAAAATCCTAGGTCTATAGAATACTAATTAAATTCTAATAGAATATTAATTAAATTCTAATTAGACCATAATAATATTAAGCAAGATTTAATCAAATTCAAAGAAACCTCAAAGGAATTACAAAGAAATAATAAAAAATATTAAAAAAATATTAAAATGATCACAAATATATCTCAAATACATCTCAATTCAATCTTAATTTAATCCTAGTTAAAATCCTATTAGACTTCATTCAAACTTTAGGCCAAAAATTAATTAAATCTTAAATCCTAAATAAATCTTAATAAAATTCTAAACCCTAAATCAAATCCTAATCAAACCTTAAATACTTATTCTAAATCAAACCCTAATCAAATCCTAAATCAAATCCTAACCAAATCTTAATCCAAACCAAAATCTAACCCTAAACCAAAATCCTAACCAAATCCTAAATCCTATACCAAATCCTATACCAAATCCTAACCAAATCCTAAATCCTAACCCTAAATCAAACCCTAACAATTCCTACAACAAATTTAAACCTCAATTACTAATGAATGAACTATTGAATTTAATTCAAAATTTTCATACTTCTTAATAATTAAGTTGAAAACAAGTGCAAAAAATTTGAAAATGATCGAAATTACCAAATAGACAATAGCCTCAAAAATGTGCTTGGATGTTGGCTGGCATCCTTCTCCGACCTTGATGCCAATCTCCCAAAGTCAATATCTCTCATTTTCACTGTTTAATTGATCTCAAAATTCTTATATACATAGGAAAACAAGTCTAATATCCTCACACATAAATTTCACTCCAATCCAACTAGTAGATTGCATGAAATCTTAAAAACCTTCATTAGATCTAAAATTCTACTTTCTGAGACCTTGACCTACTTAAACTTCAATAATCTTTAATTCAACCATTAGATTGAGCTAAGATTTACAATACATATTAAGCACAACTATGACCATTAACCTACAAAATTTCACTTATAGATATATTACAAAACTCTTGAAATCATCCAAAATGTCAATGCTATTTTATTTTATAAAATCTAAGTCATCTAAAAACAAACTTGACTTTGTAAAGTTCCTACAAAGTCATTACAAATCCAAATTATCCAAAACCAATGCTTATAGAAATCTTATCTATTTTTCTATCAAATCCCACCCTCCGATGTGCAAAAGAACCCTTAAGTTACTGTAGGTGCTCGGTTTGGTACCTTGGGATCTGATTTTGACCTAGGTTGATAATTGGTCCTCTTCAAGTACCAAATTTTTGTCTTTTTGAGTTAATTTTTGTTAAAATCAACTTCTAACTTCCTCCTATAAATGCTCATATCCTTTAATTTCCTAATCTACTTTATTTTGCCTTATTTATGGTCCAATAAAGTAAGTATAAGTCACTTTTTTTAAAAAGTAGCATTACTTCTAAAAGTTTTATTACCTTCCTATCTTTTATTCATATTTTTTTCTAATTTATATTTTAATTTGGCTCTTCTATAATAAGATCCATATTATCTTCTTTCACCATATAGTTGTGTTACAACACAATAACGTGGCAATACTCTATAGGACCTCGAACATGTATTGACTTTTCTAGCCACATGTCTTAACTTATAAGGCAAGTTATCTATGTATGTGCCACATAGTTAGCTTGTTCCACAAGCTACTAGATTGGGTTAACTTATTTCACAAGCTATGAATACATGCTTAACTTGTTGGCCAAGTTTCTAACCTACAAACACATCTAAAGTCAAAACTACATCTGTAAAGCTTCTAAGAAGCTTCTCTAGAAGACTATATTAAATTAATCTATATTTACATACTTCTACTTAATCATATAAGTAACTATTAAGATAAATGTATATGTCCGAGACATTCAATATCTTAATAATATATAAGAATACTTACATATTAATAAAAATAATATAATTACAAACTTATATGTATTTATATAAAAATCCATCAAAAATATATAAACTAAGAATATATTTAATATTAATCAATATTTAAATAATTATATTATTTAAGAAAAAAAATAAATTGGTATGTCTATATTGTAGTATAGATACTTAGATCACATAATTAAATAAGAAGTTTTGGAATTACTTCAGTTTTAAAACTTAAATAAAATAGATTATTTTAAAGTAGATTTTAATATATAATATGTATTTAAAAAATATCATATGATAAATTTTACTATTTTATTTGTTGTTCTAAATAATTCCTTGATTATATAAACTTAGATATATAGGTGTTTGTATCAATTACTTTAAAAATAAGATGTTAATTTAATATAATTGAATTTGTTCTAGAGAATCAATCAAAAATATTTATAGGTTTATTTTAATAAAGAAAAATATAATTTTTTTACTATATTTAAATAATATAATTTAAAAAACTAAAAAAAGATAATATGTGTGAAGTTGAGCATTATAAAGAATATAATAAAAAAATAAAAAAAAATAATATATATGAAATTTAGCATTATAAAGAATATAATAAAAAAATCAATTTTGTAAAGATGAATAAATTATTTATCACTTCATTACTTCAATAAAAAAAATAACTTAGGAATTATATCATTTTTTTGAATTAAAACTAAATATATTAAGAAATACTATAATAGATAAGAATTTTTAAATAGAAGCTAATAACCCTACTAGTGTTTTGATAAATATTTCTCTATCTACCACTATTGAGTGTAAAATGCTTGTGGATATATAGAATAGTAGATTTGAAAATTACTTTAAATAAGTAGCTTTTAAATATTTAAATTATGCCTATTTAAAATAATGTTTTTGAAGTTGAATCCTAAGGCTTAAAAGTTCATCTTTTTAGATTATCAAAAACATATATAAAATAATTTAAATATATAATCGAACTACAAGTCAAATTATTATGAATAGGTATGAAAGATTATATTAAATTATGATATATATATATATATATATATATATATATATATATATATATATATATATATATATATATATCTTATATTTTTAAAATAAAAGTTGATGACTTTGAATCTTTACATATTTTTAGAAGGATCTCAAAATCTAAAAAATTCAAAAAGATTAATGATTTTATTTTTTTTAAATATTGTTTCTAAGATTTTAAATATATACCTATAATTTTGGCTATCTAATTATAACAAATCTTCTTTTAGTTCTTGAATTTTTTAAATCTTTTGTATTTGAGAAGGTCATGCAAAGATAAAAGATAATGTTAGTAGATAATATTTATAAATAAAATATATTTTTTCTATAAAAAATAAATCTTGTATAAGTAGGACTATATATATATATATATATATATATATATATATATAATAGAGAGATTAAGAAAGAAGGCCAAATTAGTAGAAAAAAGATATGTTTAATAATAAAGTATAGATTTCATGTTTAGTAAAGATTACTTTTAGTTATATATTATTAGAAAAAATAAAAAAATATTATTTAGATTTCGAGTAATAAATGTCAGCACATTTTTTTTGAAAAAAAACGTTTGAGGAAGATATTTAAAGCTAAAGCTTTAAATAGTCTTAAATAAAAAATTGTTTCTAAGTTGAAGAAGTTATTTTATAGATTAGAATGAAATTTCAGGTAATCACATAAGCAATGGTACAAGTTCTTTGGTGAATGTATCATATAAAATATATATATCAAAAATATTATTGCTTTAATTTTATATTTTAAAAATTAAAAATTAAAAAATCATTTAACTATGTTATGCTTGTGAATTATATTAAAGATATTTTGGTTGCAACAAAGATGATGTCTATGTTGATAGTAGCTTGTATTCTATTAAATTGTAATATTATTGCAATAAACCGGGATTCAAGGGGACTTTTGCCAAAGGTTAAGGGGGCTTTTGTCCCCTTGGTTGGAGTGTAGAGGAAAGCCTTGTGGTATGGAAATATGAATGCCAAAATATAAAATAAGATTTAGGGTCTCTGGTTTGAAAGGCCCAATAATATATAGTCTTGGGTAGACTTGGAGCCAAGGATTAATGTATAGGGAAAATTTTGCAATATAAGAGTGAGCTTATAGGGAGCATATTGTATCCTCCATGTAGAATTAATAAAGCTAAAAAGTAGAGATTTCTTCTATAGATGAGGCCTTTAGATGAAGTGATTCAAGTACATATTGTATTTATATATATTTGATTTTTTTTGTTATTTTTTTCATTGTGAATATGTAATTTTTTTTATAATTTTTTAATATTTACTAACCAAAATTTAAAAAATATTAAAAAATAACTAAAAAACTCTTAAAAAGTTATAAAAATTTATAATTATAAAAATTACAAAGGAATTAGACTTTAGCTTTTACAAAGACAACTATTGAGTATCAAAGAAATAAATTTAGATAAAATTTTAATATAATATATTCTTATATAATTAAAAGAAAAAAATTAATAAAAAAAAATTATAATATAAAAAAGAACTAAAATAGCTATTATTAACTACAAAGAAACCAAAGAGTCTTGAATTGAGACTCAAATATAAGTATCAACAATAGAAAAGATGGCTTGAATATTAAATTTATTTTTTTAATACCAACTCCAAGAAGATCTTATAGAAGCTTCTTAAGGACCATGAGGCTTATGTTCTAAGTGTCAATTTTTAAGTTATTTTCAATGCAACTTTTAAAAAATAAGAAACTTGTAGGATAAGTTTCAATAGCCATGTAGAATATATATAGGAATCTAATTATTAAATGTGTGTCTAGCAAACTTCTTAAAACTTTCTTACAAAAAATATTATTTATCTAATATTTTCTACCTATTTCTACTTAATTCTTTTTTGTAGGTATTATTGGAATTTTTTCATTAATAAGGTATTGATGAATTTTAGGAATAAAAAGATGCAAAGATAAATAATATTAATTATTTTATTTAACATCTTATATTAAGTTATTTTTAAGAAATTATTTTAATACCAAAGATAATAGAATTTATATATGCACTATATTATATGCAAGTAACATGCATAATTTTATGTAAAATATAATATATAATACATCAAATATCTTATAACTGATTGCAAACTTATTTTAGTGCAAAATTAAATTTTATTGCATTGTTATAGCCAAAGTAATTTTTTTTTTTTTTGATTTTTTTTCTTTAATTGTTTTGATATATTCTTTTAAAATTTTTTTGATAAATTTTAATCAATTTATTAATTAAAATATTATTATTAATAATAAATTATACTTGGAATAGATAAAAAAACTAAATAGAAAAGATATATTTATAAAACTAGTATTAAATAAGAAGTTTAAGTCATGCTTGGATTTGTTAAATATAAAATGTGCTTAATAGAAAAATATTTAATTTTATGTAATAGAAATTAGATAAATTTTTAGTTTTTCAGCCTCAAAAAAATTTAAATCAAGGTAGTTTTTTTATGATTGTAATATATTTTTTTCCCATTGATATAGATATAGTACAATAATCTTGCCTATTGCTTAAATTTTCTGTACAGATATTCCAAGGTCAGATAAGAATTTGGTATGGATCTCATTTGGTTAATAATTAATGTATTCTATAGAAATTTTTTAATAAGTTTAGCAACTTTAATACATATTTTAGAAAGTATTAAAATTATACATGCAATTTATTTAATTTTGATTATTTAATCTAAGTATATATGTTTTTTTATAAAGATATGGTATTTTATATTATTTTTTGAAATTTTAAATAGATAGCTGTCTTATTTCAAATTTATTACTTAAATATTTGATTGAAAGAATAAAAAATAAAAAAACTTTAAAATTTTTATTTTTAGAAAAGAATTAAAATTGTCTTTTAAATATCATTTATGATGAATTTTATATATTTCATAAATTGTGATTGTAAAAACGTATGATTTTTTAAAAACTTATTTGATATTTTAGCAATAACTGTGTATAATACTTTTATTAAAGTAATATGTTTACTTTAATAATTATGTTTTGTAAATCAAATAAATAATATGATAAAATAACTTTCATTAATTAGTTTATAAAATTTTCTATTAAAAATATCTATTATGTAAATATTTACTTATTAATTATTTTAAAGATTATTATTAATATATTTTTAAATATATTATTTAAACTTTAATTTTCTTGAAAAAAAATATGTACATTAGTGCATATTTATGAAAAATAATTTTTAAAAAGCTTAATGAGTAATATCTATCATAAAGTTTTTTATTAAAACTATAAATAAATAATAACATAGTTATGGATTTTCTTAAATCAACTTATAAAGAAAGGATATTTCAAAAATACTAAAAAATATTATTTTTAGAACATATTTGATAAATATTTAGATTTAACAAGATAAATTAAATATTTTAAGATACGTAATATAAATTTATTTTTTATAGTATTTCTAAATATTTATAGAGATACATTTTAAAGTAACTAAAGAGCTAATTATTTTAAGATGATTTAAAGATGTTGATTTTTTTTTAATTTTTTTAATTTATTTTAATTAAATAAAATTTACTAAATCTTGAATATTAATAAATTCACATATATATTTTAGATAAATTTTTGCCATCTCAAATTGAATTTATTTTTTAAATTTATCTTGAAAAAATTTAGCTTATTAAGTTTATATATATAAATATTATTCATATGAACTAGTACCACATTATTTTATTTTATATTACTGTATTTATAATTGATTGAATAGATAGCATTCTTTGTGTATTAACTATTTTATTTATTTCTATTTTATTTCAAAAAAATTATTAATTTTATATCATTTAAAAGTAATAAGAATTATGTATAATTGTACTTATAACTTCTATGAATATTTATGATCTAAAATTTTAAACTACTAATATAATTCTATGGTTAAAGTTATATTGGATTTTGAATCTAAAGAGAAAATAATTAAATATAATATTATATTTTTATATCTATACATACATACACACAAACACACACACACATACACACACACACAGATATATATATATATATATATATATATATATATATATATATATTTTATTTATTCATCAATAATTTATCAAAAACTTCAATGGTAGTCAAAATATTAGAAACTTTAATTTTTTGAACATGTATAATATTTTATTGTAATTTACCAAAACATATATTTCATGAATATTAAATATTAAAGTATCTAATATAATGATATCTATGTAGAATATATACAAAAAAGAACTAAAATATTTAATAATTTTAGATTTTTATAATTAAAAAATAATTATTGAAATTTAATTCGAGTTAAAAATATTTTAAAAAATAATATTTAATGATTTTAAAATCATACAAGAGAATTTAAACATAAAAAAATAATATATCTTGAGTATTTTAGTGATAAAAAAATTCAATTAAAAGACATAAGAATATTTTCATTCATTTGAATTAGCAATATATAAATTTGGTAAATATCAATAAATCCATGTGATAGATATTAAGGTTGCTTAAGTAAAAAGAATTAAATAGAAGTTGGCAAAATATACTAGGTGGATAATTTCTTTTCCACGAAATCTTAATGTAGCATCTTATACAAAATTTAGATTTATGAATTATTTTAGATATGCTACATAGATGTAAGAACTCTATTTATAAATTATTACTTTTAAGAAATCACTTTGAAGCATACTACAATTTAGATGCTTGAATTATAAATCTTGTGCACTTTAGAAAGCTTTTATATAGCCTTCTTATTACATAGTGTATATAAAAATAAGACTAAGGCTATTCTCAATCTTTTTATTTTTATTTTTATTTATTTTTATTTTATTATTTTTATTTTTAAATTTTTATTTATATAAAAAACTTTTTAATTTACTCAAAATTTGTAAATATACATCTTTTTTTATCTTATTTTTTCTTTTTTAGATGTAAATAGGCATAAAATATTTTTATAAGTTTGTGAAATATTCACAATTTATATATACTTATAATTTATTTATTCTTTATAATTTTAAAAAATATATAATAAATATATTTCCAAATATTTAAGATGTTATGTGTAGAAAATGGAATTGAATCTTGTTTCTAAGAAGGAGATAATTCAATTATTTGAGCTTGCTACAATACTAAAGATAAAGGAGTATATAAGATTTATTATAGGGCAATTTGAAAGTTTATAGAAGGTATTTTTATATGCATTGAAGGATGAATATTTTTTAGAGGATATTGATGGTATTACTAAGAAATCATTCTTGGAATTGATTGAACAATCTAACAAGAATTTGCAAGCTACAAAATTATTAAAAAAATTTAAAAGTTAATTTTTTTGATTATCAAAAATAAAAAAGTTAACATTGAGATCAAACAAGGTTGAATTGTTACTTTAAGCTGCTGATGGAGAATTAAAAGAGAAGTTAGAGGTTCTTCTTGAAGACAAGGAAAAAGATAAAGGGTTGACAACAAATTAGAAGGCTGTTGAAGATGCTATTGGATTACTTGTCAAAAGAGAAATAAAAAAGGATAGGATTGGTGCTGAAAGCATGGTACAAGCACCAAAGACCTCAATGCATGCTATACAATTGATTGTGCCTATTGTCCAACCTCTACTAACTATACTAAAGAAAGAAGATATGGGACTTGAGGAGATTGTATGTAGGATGTAGGATCTTCAAATGAAACTTACAAGGCTTGAAGAAAAGACTTCTATAATAAGTTCAAAGGCTACTTTTAAACAAAGGTATGTACAAAGATGTATTTGGTGTGATGATGATTTTCAGTCTTAAAAAGATTGTGGTAAATTCAATGAGATGGTGCAAGAAGGTATTGTTTATTGAAAAAATGAAAAAGTTGCACTAAAGGATACTGATGATCTTTTCCAAACCAACTTTGATAAAAGATGTATAAAAGCATTGGTTAAAGTTTATTTAATAACACATGGGATTTCAGTAATAGAGGCTTTAAGTTATGGAACTACGGTGGATAATGATGATAAATGAAATTTTATTAGAAATATTCAACCAAGTAGAGTTTGGTCTTCTATCATGTCTACAATGCAAAAAGAGAAGATACCACAGAAAACTTTATTGAAAACTACTGCAATAATTTGTAGTGCTATAAGTTGGAATGATCCTGTAGAAGCTTTGTTAGTACATGCATATATTGCTAAAAGCCAATATAGAGCTTTAATGGAAGAAAAAAAAAGAGAAAATTTTGATGATATAAGAGAAGAAAATTCTTTACAAAAGCAAACTCAAGGAGGTAAGGCTTGTAAAGTAGCTTTACAAGAATTTCTTACAAAAGATATTTCAATAATATTGAAAGAAAAAAAAATGAGATAAAAGATAAAAGTAAATTGAAAACTTACAAATTACTCTCTAATATTGAAGTGACAATAGATTTAAAGGGAGTGCTTGAGAAATATGTACTCAATGCTAAAGTTGAATTTATATTAGAGGAGATTTTAGAAATTGTCAAAAAAGAATTCTATGATATTATTATTGATAGTATTAAACAAAAGAAGCAATTAATGAGAGAAGCTGAATTGAATCATGCTATTGATGCATACATATATGATGATGAAGAAGATAAAATTTATAGTTATTGCAAACAATCAACAAGTGAGGAAAATAGTTATAATCAAAGAGTACGATTTGATAATCAAAATAATAAGAATAAAGAGGTTTTAAGTCATTACACTTAGAAGCATTGAATTAGAGCAATTATAGAGGCATTAGTGAAGGTTGGAGATATGGATGAGCTAGTTTTTGCTTTTATTGACCATGGTTCGGAGATAAATCCTATATCTAAAGATCTTTATATAAAGCAAAGGTGGTCATTTAACATAGAGTATGGATGGGCAATACAAGCAACCAATAATATACAAGGTGAGTTATATCTTACTTATCTAGATGTAAAAATTCGAATTAGTGACATTGCAATGGAGTAGAATTTCTTTGTTCAAGTTATAATATTGTTAGAATAGAGAGCATTTGCTTCAAGAAAGTGCTAGGCTCTTAGTTGTCACTAATTGCTCAATCAAGTTTTGAGATAAGAAAGACAAAGTTTATATATATATATATATATATATATATATATATATATATATATATATATATATATATATATATATATCACTTTTAGGAGTAATTAAACTAAACATATAAGTCTTAAGTTTCCAAAAACATCCAAAATATGGATAAAAACTCTAAATCCTTATATATCTTTATGGTGTATTATTCTTGAACTTCAACAACTCATATTTCTCAATCGGAGTGTTCAAACATACTAAAATTTTATATAAAGTATTGATGTACTTCTAACAACTACTACAACAAATTTTAACTACAAATTCATTGTAGATCTTAAGATATCGCCAACATCCTAATACTAGCTTTAAATCCTAATTTTTATATACTAATGTGAAATTTTCTTCATATCACAAAAATTAAGCACTCAAATGCCACAAAATTTGTATGTATAGATTTTTAATACAATAATCTAGTTTTTTCAAAATATTTGAGCCAAAAATTTTCCTGAAAACTTAAGATATGGTTCCAATCATTACTATGAATAAAATCACTCACTTACTTCCTTTGATTTGGATGTACTAATTTCAACTCTTTATAACTTCTTTATTCAAACTTCAAATGTAACAACTTTTTTATAAAAGATATAAATCATAAAATTTTCATTTCAGCCACATATTTTGATCTCCAAAAATTGCCATAAAATTCTTTGTATGCTCAAAAGACCAACAATATATCTTAAAATGATACCTTAACTTCAAACGGCTATAACTTCTTCATCCTAATTCTAAACTCATTAATTTTTATATCCAAATTGTAGACCAAATCCTAAACCTTACAATCCTAGCTTTTGATTTTCAAATGCTCCTCTAAGGTCACAAAAAAAACTTTTTTTAGTTACAAACTACCTCCTAAAAGCCTATTGGGCTTGACCTTCAACCAATAGGGATGAAGATCTTCACCCTTTGCCTTCATCCATCTATACCTTATCTTTATCCCTCCAAACAAGCTTCTTAATAGTTTGAATCTTCAACTTTGAGCTCCAATCTTCTCTTATAACATTATTCTAAATATCTAAATCCTATATAATTTAAACTTTATAATATAAATAAGTAAACCTCAAATAATTTTTTCTACATCAATTCTCTTTGTATTAACTTAATAACTACTCTAATATATATTAAGACTTATAAGCAAGTTTTAATTGATTTTTAATTGATTTTTACATACTATAAGTAATTATAATATGACGTCTCATCCTCTTCTTTGAAAAACACCATATATTATTGAAACTTAGATGGAAACAAAGGTACTTGATAATGGTTCAGCTTATTCACAAATTTGTTGTAAAGATGGAAGGATGGCATTACAATTTTTGACTGTGCCTCCAAATCATGAGTGGAATTGAGACAAATTGAGGGAAAATCCATTGCCAAGGGTTGTTGAAGAATTCAAGGATTTTTTTGGGGGTACTACTATAAAATGAGATTATAGAGGTACAGAAGGAGAAGTACTCTTACAAGATATAGATATCTTTGATGCAAGATTTATTGATATTTTTGAAAATAGAAGTATTATATATAAGAAGATTGAAGACTTAAAAAAGAAAGAAAGAAAGGGATTGCATGCTTTTAAAAAAGAATTGTATCAATTAAAAATATTAAAAGATTTAGAAAAGATTACTAATATTTATGAAGAAAATAGACTAGACAATCTTTTGAAATTGATTGCATCTATTGGATTAGGTAACAATGATAAAGATATATAAATTCATTCAAGAAAAGTTTATGATATAATTGAATCTTTCCAAGCACTAGAGGTTATGGTTGTGGCAAAATATAAGACAATCGATAAGAAGGTGAAATCCATTGATGGACGTTTGCTATAAGATTCTAAAGTATAGATGGAGGAAGTGTCAAAAAAAAAGAGCTCAAGGGATTGAAGGAATATTAGGCACAAGTTCACTAAAGAGACTTTTGAAGAATTGAAGATTAGTTCTGATGGTTCTTAATTGCCAAAGAAAATTGTTTGCTTCAAAGAGATGTTGGCAAAATGAGGTAGATCATTTGCCTTTGAATCTCACAAAATTAGATGTATGGATTTAAATATTGTAATGCATGTAGTTATTTTCACTCTATCTCATGTATTATAGAATTTAAGAGAAGGAGTTATTTAAGCTTGGCCTTAAATTATGGAGCCCTCTTTTGCACCATATTTTAATTGATGGTTTACAGTGCTTAAAAAAATGGATTATTATAATTTATTTAAGATATGCAACTAATAAATGTAGTTGCTATTAGAAATATAGGAATTAGACCAATAATAGATGAATTTGCTGAAGCATTTGGAGGAAGGACAATCTATTCAAAGGATGATTTGTATTTGAGCTATGACTAATTTCAACTTGCTAAAGAGAGTAGAGATAAGACAATGATGAAAATACCACTTAGGCTAGTTAGAATGTGTACTCTTCCTTAAAGCACAACTAATTCAATTGCGCATATGTTGAATGAGATAAACAAAGTACCAAGGGATCTTATTCTTGAGAAGACTATACCTTTTTTAGATGATATTTCTATTAAAGGATACAAAGAAGTTAAGCATGAAACTTTAGATTAGAAGAGGTGTCACAAGTGTATTGCTAATCATATACAAGATTATAAAAAAATATTGACTCGATTTGAGGAGGTTCATCTTATATTAATAGATACAAAATCTATATTTTGAGCTCAAGAGGTTGTAATTATTGGATATTTATATGGTTTTTAGGGAAGAAAATCAGATCCAACTAAGGTTGATGTAATTGAAAGAATGAAAGGAGATTGTTGTTCTTTAATAGATATTTGTAAGTAGTTAGGTATATATATATTTTATTGTATTTAAATTCCTCACTATGCTGACATAGTAGATCTATTGTATGAACTCTTATATAAGAGCTATCAAATTAAATGGAAAAAAAAGCATATTAAAGTTGTGCAAAGATTGAAGAAATTATTGACATCACCTCTTGTGTTGAGAAAAATTAATTATAAGTACAATAGACTATTAATTTTTATAGTAGATACTACTCTGATTGCCATTACATGGGTTGTAAGTCAAGATGATTTGAATGGATATAGATTTTCATAGCAATTTGGAGCTAAGATTTTAAGTACTCAACAACGTGTATATTCACAAGTAAAAAAGAAACTATGGAGAGTTGTTTCAACTATAAAAGTTGAAAAAGATCATTTGATTGGAACAATGGTGGTAATTGAAACAAATTATTTTCTTTTACTTGGAATGATTATTATTTATATAATAATAGATATTATAATATTAAGATGGATTTCTTATATAAAATCAATAAATCCAAAATTTAGGCATGTTGTGAAGAAAGATAATCTGGTAGCAAATATGTTATCTTGAGCAATATATAATAGAGAAGATGAGATGATTGAGGATATTAATGATGTATGTATAAAATTTTATTCGGTTGCACAATTGAATAAGATAAGTCATTTCATGAAGAAAATTGTGAAGAAGAGTTATTGGATATTGGACATTATTTGAGTACATTAACTAAGTGTGTTAATTGGTCAGTTGAAAAATTCAAATAGATCACAAAAAAAACATATAGATTTGTATTACAACAAAGATTTCTATAGAAGTGGCCAAAATCAAATATTGAAATGCCACAACAAGTAGTAGGTACCAAAGAAGATCAATAAAGACTAATCAAGGAATTTCATGATAGTCTATGGGTGAGGCATAGAAAAATTTGGACTAATTTTATTAAAGTGAAAGAACAATATTAGTAGAAGAATATGTATCCAGATGTAGCTTCATTTATAGAGTCTTGTGTAATTTGATAAATATATTCAAATATATAATATTAATATGATTTATATCTAACATATCTTTTGGCTATTCATTTTAAATAGATTGTGGATTTAGTTATTATGTTGATGGGACTATGAAAAATGAGATATTTAGTTTTGGCATGTGAAAATTTATCAAACCAAATAGAAGGCATAGCACTAAAAAAAAAGTCCACAGAAGGAATTTGTGGATTTTTACTTGAGGATGTTATTTGTCACTATGGATGTATAAGAAAGATCACTGTAAATTATAAAAAATTGATTGTAGATGAAACTTGTGAATTCTTTAAGAGATGTAAGATTAAATTATCATTGACTACTACTTATAATTTAGAGAAGAATGCAAAGAGTGAATGTGGACATCTACCAATTATAAAAGCCTTGGTTAAAGCTTTCAATAGAAGAGTGAGAGAATGGCCTTGACTTTTGCCTTATGTATTATGGGCTAATCAAACAATACATAGTTCAGTGATAAGATATATGGCAGTGGAACTTATCAAAAGTTAAAAACCAATTATGCAAATTGAAGAACATGTGCCAATTTAGAATATGCTACCATAGGAGGATGAGTTGATAAGGAAAGAATTGTTAACTATTAGAATTTGGCAACTTAAACAAAGATTAGAAGATGTGGAATTAACATTAGAAAGGTTATAAAAGAAGAGATTAGATAATAAGATTTGATTTAATAAGCAACATTAGTTGAGGACTAACGCACTTGAAGAATGTAATTGGGTACTTGTTTATGATAATAGTCTGGATAATCAACATAATGCTTTGCCAAAGTTTTCAAAACGTTGGTTTAGATTATATGTAGTAGTAATGGTTCATGATAATGCCACATATTCATTAAGGAAATTAGATGGTACAAGGTTAAAGATACCTACTGCTAGGAAGCGAGTGAAGATTTTTAAAAGACAAGATAGAGAAATGAATGTGGAGGTGTCACGGACACAGAAATACAGGCTCGAGATCTAACAAGAAGTTCAAGAAGAACTGGCAAGAACTAGATTAATCAGATGAATACAAGAATAACACCAGAGAGGTGAGCTAGAGCTCCAAGAAATGTGTTGTCGAGACTGAAGAACTCTTCAGCCTCGATTCCAATATATACTCCTATTTAAGAAGCTTCTCAAGTAACTTCCACCAACTAGGAAGCTTCTAAAAGGTTCCAAAGACTTACTT
The DNA here is from genome assembly GCF_059467195.1 of Physcomitrium patens. Lineage (NCBI taxonomy): Eukaryota > Viridiplantae > Streptophyta > Bryopsida > Funariales > Funariaceae > Physcomitrium > Physcomitrium patens. The sequence goes on along the minus strand of NC_143412.1, from coordinate 10,730,117 downwards.
CTAGAAGGTTCTAGAAACTTGTCTCTAGAAGGTTCTAAGAACTATGTTCCTAACATCTTCTACCAACTAGGAAGCTTCTCAAGTAATTTCCATCAACTAGGAAGCTTCTAGAAGGTCCAGAGACTTGCTTCTAGAAGGTTTTAGAAACTTGTCTCTAGAAGGTTCTAAAGACTATATCCCTAACATCACCCCCTCCCTTAGCTTCGAGGTCTTTGAAAAGTAATGTTGTTGTTAATCAGTACCAATGTAAGAAAATGAAGATCTATCGTATAACATCTGCTATGAACTCCAACTGTTGTTCACGAGGCAAATGGTTCATCGACCCTTGAAGCCAACAGTAGTGGCCTACGCCTTCAACTTCTGACCAAGTATGAACTTCCGTGTCCTCATTGTAAAATTGTCCTACAAACACGCCATCTAGCTGACCCTCGTAAGCAGGCTCAAACTCAAATACAATCACTAATGATCAGTTACTCGGTATCCTCGATCGTCGTCGTAGTGTAGGCAGTTCTTCATCTCGGGGTCGCCTTCGTGAGCTAATTGGTTGAGATAATCTGACTGGCATAGTATCTATCTCTTAGCTATCCAAATCAGAAGACCAAACTATGGCTACTTAAAAAATTCTACTTTATCTTGGAGAAAATAACTACATCAACTACAAATTTTGGTGGTGCTCTCCCTTTTTTTTATATTCTTGGGTAAGCAAGCTTCAAAAGGAAGCTATCATCGAACCAGCTTAGGTTTATGAGGATGTTGTTGATGAAACTCCTATACCTTTTGTCGCACATTGGCGAGATTTTCAGTTGGTTCCCACGTTCAGTCATTAATGTCGTAGCCGCACCAATGAACAAGATACTCCAACTTGCCCATCTTCGCCATGAATCCAACACCTTTTCAACCTCGTATTCCTCGTCGTTCTTGATCTCAATACTAGGTGGCGGACATTGCACTCTTCTAAAAAAAGATGACTCTCGATAAGGCTCCAACAAAGAAACATGAAAGACTGAATGTACCTTCATAGAAGCCGATAATTCTACATGGTACGCCACTGGATTGATTTGCTTGTGGATGATAAATGGTCCCAATCTTTGATAGTCCAACTTATCACATGGTCGCTTGGTCTTGATATTCTGTCAAAGAAGCCATGCTTTATCTCCAATTTTGAAAGTAATTGCTTGATTCCAAAATCTATCTGCGGACGCCTTGTAGGATTCTTGAGCGGATTGTAATTGAAGCTTCAACGTATTTTGAAGCTTTGATAGTTGCTTCGTAAATCATTCAGCTGTTGGATTGTTATTTGTTGACGGACTCAATAAATCAAGCTTCGGATGATACCCATAGTTGAAAAAGAATGGTGTGTATTGAATTGATGCATGGAGGGTGTTGTTATATGTAAACTCGGCTAGCAGTAGATATGCGGTCCAATTGTCTTGCTGATAGTTGATGCTGCATCATAAATATTGTTCCAAGACTTGGTTCACCCGTTCCGTTTGGCCGTCAGTTTGAGGATGAAAAGCTGAAGAAAGCTTGATATCCACCTTTAATATCTCAAAGAGAGATCTCCAAAACTTTGATACAAACTGGGTTCCTCGATTTAATACAATATCATCTGGTAGTCTATGATATCGATACACATTATCGAGAAAGAGCCTTGCTGTGACTTCACTAGATGATGTCTTCTTGCAAGGAACAAAGTGTGCCATCTTTATAAGCCGATCTACCACGACAAAGATGCTGTCAAATGAGTTTGATGATGGCAGGTCCGTGATGAAGTCCATGGAAACTGAAGACCATGGTTGACATGAAATCGGCAATGGTTGTAGAAGTCTATAAAGGCACTGTCGAGGATTCTTGGATCTTGAACAAATGTCACAGGAGAGGATAAAATCTTTCACATCCTTCCACATTTGGGACCACTAAAAATCTCAAAAAATAAGCTCCAAGGTCTTGTTGAATCCAAAATGTCTCGTAGCTGGAAAATCGTGGTGAGATTGAAGAACTCGGAGTCGTGCTGGTCCTTTTGGAATATACAACCGCTCCTCAAAGTATAAAAGATCTCCCTCCACCTTGAATTTGTCGTCATTGGCATGTTGCTTGATATCAATGGCTACTGAATCTTCAATGGTCATGGCACGTACTTGATTCAGGAAGTCAGCATCAATTGGTACAATAGTAGTACAAAGTCGAAATTGCTCTAGCTTCAACAACGTCATACATTGTTGATCAAACACTGCTTCTCCAACCTTTGGTACAAGATACGATCTCCTCGATAAGGCATCAGATAGTCCTTGCTGCTTTCCAGGTCGATAAGTGATAATACAATCGAACCTAGATAGCAACATACTCTACCAAGCTTGATGTCGATTTAGAACTCGAGCCAACATGAAATACTCCAAATTCTTGTGATCTGAGTATACGATCACTAGGAGTGCAGCTCCTTCAAGAAAATGATGCCATTCTTAGAAAGAATCGACTATAGCAAGAAGTTCCTTATCGTGGATCTCATAATTGATTTTAGCAAGAGAGAACTTTTGAGAATAGAATGCAACTGGATGGAGCTTCTTGTCTTTTCTCATTTGTGAAAGTACAACTCCTAAAGCAAAATCCAAAGCATCAGTTTCTAAATAAAAGACCTTTGTAAGGTGTGGATGTACCAAGATTGGAGTCGTAGTAAATGCGGTCTTCAAGTCTTGAAACGCCTTCTCCACTAGAGGTCTCCATTCCAGCTTATCCTTGCATATCAATCGAGTGAGAGGAGCAGCAACTTGAGAGTAATTCTTCATGAAGATCCGATAGAAGTTAGCAAAGTCAAGAAAGCATTATACGTCTCTCACCGTCTTCGAAACCTCCCAGGACACGATTGCTTCCACCTTCTTGGAGTCCATCTTCAAGCCTTCCGTAGTCGCAACAAATCCCAAAAACTCCATCTCTATTTGGTGAAATAAACACTTCTCCAACTTGGCATATAGTCCTCGCTTGCATAGTTTCTCCAAGAACAAACAAACATGTTTTTCATGCTCTTCCTCGTTTTTGGAGAATATCAAAATATCATCTAAGTAGATGACAACAAAATCGTCAAGGTGCTCTCGAAAAATATCATTCATCATATGTTGAAAGATCGCTGGAGCATTAGTAAGACCAAAAGGCATGACATTATACTCAAAATGGCCATACCTTGTACGAAAAGCTGTCTTCCACTTATCTCTTTTCTTGATTCATACAAGGTTGTAAGCTCCCCTTAGATCAATTTTTGTAAAGATCCTTACACATCCAAGTTGTTCTAAGAGACCAAAAATCAAGGATAACGGGTAACGATTCTTCTTTGTTACCTTGTTGAGGCCTCGATAGTCCACGCACATCCACAACGAGCCATCTTTCTTCTTCACAAATAACATGGGTGCTCCAGCTCACGATTTTGAATGATGGATGAAGTTCTTGGCTAGATTCTCATCGATGTACTTCCGCAACTCCGCCAACTCCATCTGTGATAGATTGTAGATTGGGCCAAAAGGCGGTTGTGCTCCTTCCTGCAAGTCTATGGCGCAATCATATGGTTGGTGTTCCGGTAGCATGTCGGCATTCTTCTTTTGAAACACATCTTTAAAATCCTTATATTGCTCAGGTATACTTGTTGTTGAAATCTTCTCCCCGGTAGTTGGAGCCGCATAAATGACAAATGGTGTGTCTTCCTTGGACGATCTTATAAATACTCTTGCTATAATGAATATGGATTTCTCTATTCGGGATTTTCTACTAGGCTTGCTCTTGGGTGGTTTTGTAGGAAAGGTCATCTTTCGCAACCTCCAATCTATGGATGGGTTATGCTTTTCCAACCAGGAAAGACCAAGAATAATAGGATTTAATGGGGTTCTAATAATATTGAAGATAATATGACTACTATGGCCCTTAAACGTCACTTCTATAGGTTCTGATTCATGGATGACACTACCAAACAATGAAGGTCGCCCATCTATGATCTCAATGTGAACAGGTTTGGATTTTTGTACTAAAGAGATCTTATGATGCTTCGTAAATTCTTCGTCCAAGAAACAAGCAGATGCTCCTGAATCTAATAATGCTAAGATTCTCAGTTTTTGAGGGCCAATAAAGAAAGGGATTGTAAAGCAAAGGACAGGTTGAGAAGAAAGAAAGGAACCTGGTTGTTGTTGCAATAATTCACTGTTCAGCCACACGGTTCTTGTTATGGCTGGGCATCCTCGTTTTCCTGAATAAATACACCCCTGGTCTTGACAGTGCATCAATTTTGCTTCTTGGGGCAGTTTCCAACTTTGTGGCCTTCTTCACCACAATACAAGCATAGACCTTCCTCCATACGCCACTTTTTTTCTTCTAGAGTAAGAGATTTGACAGGTACCGCATCAATTTGCATATCTTCTACCTCTGAATGTGAATTCATGCTGCTTGCTGATATAATTGGGGCATGGAAAATCATATGTTGTCTTGAATGTTGGTCTGGGCAACCTTGAAATAGGCGGTTATCACACTTCACAGCTTGGCTAATAGCTTCATTGAGCATTTGCGGATCAAAAAGAGTTAACAGCAAATCCTTCACATCGTCCCTTAAATCCCAATAGAATTGACTCATCAATGCTTCTTCGTCCCAATTGATGTTGCATGCTAATTGCCTAAAATCCAAAGCATAGACTGATGTAGAGTGCATCCCTTGTCATAGTAACTAGATCTTTGTTGTAGCCCATCAAACCTTGTCGTGTTCACCAAATGCTTTCACAAACGCCTCTAAAAAGGTTTCAAAGTTGTTTAGTATGGACAATCGTTTCTCAAACAAAGGAGCAAACCATGATAGAACTTGCCCTGTAAGTAAGGTTCCAATAAGCCCAACACGTGACTCCTCCGTTGGATAGCATTCGGGCTGTAAAACTGTTATCAACCTGATTTGGTTGACAAATCCTTGAAACTTGGAACGAGTACCATCGAACTTGTCCGGAAGGCTAACTCAAGGCTCTTTATGTTATAGAACCAGCGGTGCTTGTCGAACCTAAGGCAAAGTTGCTTCTCCAAGTGTAGAAGTTTGAGGTTGGTGAAACCTAGATTGTGCCATCCCAGATGCTCCATCATTATGAAGCTTTGTCATGACTCCTTCAATCTTTGCAGTTCTTTGCGATAACGTAGCAAGGGCATTCATGATAGCATCCAACTTGGACTCCGAACTTTCCGTCATACTAATGTCTTAGCCCCCGTACATTCTAAGAGAAGGACAGAAATGATTCTACAAGAAGACAATATTGGTTTAAAAGAGTGTACTCCACAACCTCTAAAATGCCTTAAGAGCTTCAAAAAAAAAGGGGTAATCTACTCTCTCCAAGAAGAATAAGACTCCAATATTGTAACAAAAGAAGTATCAGTTTAGAGGAGGGTAATCCGCAACCTCTAAAATGCTAATACACTTCCAAGTAGAGGGGTAATCCACACTCTAACAAAGAAGAAACTAGCTCTGATATCTAAGGTGAGTGAAGTCTCGACAAACTGTCATGGACACAGAAATATAGGCTCGAGATCTAATAAGAAGTTCAAAAAGAACTGACAAGAACTAGATTAATCAGATGAATACAAGAACAATACCAGAGAGATGAGCTAGAGCTCCAAGAGATGTGTTGTCAAGACTAAAGAACTCTTCAACCTCGATTGCAATATATACTCCTATTTAGGAAGCTTCTCAAGCAACTTCTACCAACTAGTAAGCTTCTAGAAGATTCTAGAGACTTATTTCTAGAAGGTTCTAGAAACTTGTCTCTACAAGCTTCTAAAGACTACGTCCCTAACATCTTCTACCAACTAGGAAGCTTCTCAAGCAATTTCCATCAACTAGGAAGCTTCTAGAAGGTTCCAGAGACTTGCTTCTAGAAGGTTCTAGAAACTTGTCTCTAGAAGATTCTAAGGACTATGTCCCTAACAGGAGGATCATGCTTAAGATATCAACATTTTTGAAGAAGATAATTGTTTTGAAGTGGATGGTAAAAATAATAATGAACGATTTGATGCAAAAAATGAAAAGATGGTGTGATGCCAATTATGACATATGGTTCACTTGACATGCATCGGAAGATGTACAAGTTAAGAGAGTGTGAGCTCTCAATTTTACTCTAAAATTTAAATTTTTATTATTTTCTTATTTTATAATAATTAAACATGTTAGATTAGGATTTATATAAGTAGAATTTAGTTTTATAGAATTTTTAGGATTACAAACCTTGATGGTATAAATCATAGCCTAATTCCTTGAATTAGGTTAATTAGGACTAAAGTGACAAGAATTAAAAAATTAGAATAGCAACTTAGTTAGTTTAATAATTTAGAGGTTGTTAGTCATTACTATAAGGATTGACTAAAAGCCTATGAATGCATCTATAATCATTCACATGATTTAGGAGTTGGAATTATAATCCTCTAAAAGATTTAGGGAAGTTAGCAATGGTAATTTTGGATTTTCCTCCAAATTTGACAAATTTAAGCAGCATGGTGGTTCTTCTACTTAATGGGAGTCTTTTTAATGGAATGGTGGCACTGGATTTACCTCGTGGAGTGAAGAAAACAAGATCAGCAATCTTTCCTTCAAAATACAAGAGAAGCAATGAAATTCTCATTTTGAAGAATTTCACAAAAATTGCCAAGATCTTTGTAAGTAAAAACTTCCAGGAAAATTATAATTGAGCATGGATTGAGGCATGTGAGTCGATCTTAGCTTTAAAAGGTGTTTTGAACACAATAGTGAAGTTAGATTTATAAAAAAATGCTTTCTTGACCACTTACAAGAGCCATCAGCCTTGGTAACGAGATTGGCTCTTGGATGAATGAAGGCCGTAGATCTAGATTAGGGATCTTAAAAATAAAGGGTGGAGATGTGGCCACCCTTCTACGAGCCTCCACTCAATTGTATAAGAGAGGCTTGGTTTTCCAAGCCCTCTCTCTCTCCTCTTTTGGATGAAGGGCGGAGCCATGCCAAAATTTGACCGAAACCATAATCTTGATTTTATTTAGATTTTAATTCTCACTGTGAACCTTTTGACTGTGTATGTATGGATTTTTCATTGTGAAGGATGGTCATTAAGTTTTATAATATGTTTCATTGAGGTAGATATCTCCTCGGCCTTTCAAATACCCCAAGGGTTTCAAGGGCCTCGGATTTTCTTCATTTAGTCACTCAATTTCTATTGTTTTAATATGAGATTTTGAAAATTTGTAGCTTTTATTGTTAGCTTTTTAACAAGATAAGACTTGCTTGATTTGGAGTAAGAAGGAGTTTTTGGTGAATTTCTGAATTTGAGGGAGTCGATTGCCTTTGCAATTTGAGTCAATCAAGTTTGGAAAGGCATTTCTCAGTGCCTGGTGATTAGATTTATTTGAAATTTTGGAAGAATCAATATTTATAAGCTAAACTCTGAAAGGAATAAGTTTTTTTGAATTTGAAGACAATCTGAATTTTTAGTGAATTTCTAAGTGAAGAGGGTTGGTCACCATGGCAGTTTGGATCACTCAAATTCAAAGGAAGAATTCTCACGATTGGATCATTAGATTGCAACGAAGGTTGTTGGATCAAAAGCGTCTTCAAGTCAGCCTTGCAACAAGCTAAGAATCATTCAAATTGAAGCCGATTACAAATTTTGGCAAATTTTGGAGTAGAAGGGGATCACTACCCTCAATCCTTACTTGTTGTCAAGGTACCTTTGCTTTCACCTCTCTCACTTTATTTTTACTATCGTCTTTACAGTGACTTGTAAGCTCCACATTTCACTTTTTGGCTAATAAATTTTAAGTTTAACTTTTAACCTTTAATATTTTCACTTTAACTTTTAACTTTTAACTTTAACTTTTAAATTAAACTTTTAATTTTAACTTTTTACTTAACCTTGAATCTTAACTTTTTATTTAATTTTTTTTACTTAACCTTTTAATTCTAACTTTTAACTTGACCTTTTAATTTTAACTTTTAACTTAACCTTTTAATCTTAATTTTTAACTTTAATTTTTTTTTTAACTTAACTTTTAACTTAGCTTTTAATTCAAACTTAAGTTTTTATTCTTATGGTCAATTAATAGTAATAACTTAGTTAATTATTTTTATTATGTTGCATAGTAAATTTCAATTAATATGTTAATTTAATATTAGTAACCATTACTTGAAAGGCCTAAAATTAATTAAATTTTTAATATAAATATTTAAATTAATCTAACAATTACACAATTGGAAGCTCTCCAATTCCACCTCTTAGACTTGTTGTGTGGCATAGGTTTCATCAAGTGGTGAAATTTGGCCTCACAAAGAACATGGATGTTGTGATGTTATATGACTATATGATAAAAATATAATAAAAAATAAACTTCTAATTAATATCTAATTATCTTGGTTTAATTATAATTCAAGATATTTTAATATGGCTTTTATTAAAGCCTCTTAATTTATTTTTTTATCTTAATAATTAGTAAGTTAAAGGTTGATTAGTGATTTTACCTTCTAGGCTGTAGAGATTCTTTTATTGCCTTAGAAAGACCATAAATTGATAAAATCAAGTTAGAAGAGATAAATAATTAGTGTGGTTGATACTAGGATTAAATTAAAGATAGAATTGGACTTAAAAATCCCTAGTATAGGTTAAATTGATACCCAAGGATTGACCATTTGTGAAATAGGGATGAAATTAGACCTCTAGCTACTAAAACAATGACTTAGAGCAATATATAAGAGCATTTGAAGATCAACAATTAGAATTGGAGGGCTAGCTTAGAGCTTCTTCTAAAGACATAAGGCTTGTTTTTGTAGGATATTTTTGGACTTAGTAATTATTATTCAAAATTAGAGTTTGTATTGGTAATTTGAGATTTATGCAATACAATTAGGTCTAGCACTCTTGGCTAGTTTGTAAAATTGGTGTCACATCTATAGTTTAAAATTTGACAATGCTTAGTTAATTAGGTGTGCTAAGTAAAAATTTATAAAAATCTAATGATGTGGTTGAGAGATATTTGGATTTTGGTATGAGAAGATATTGGAAGTTGGGAGTTTGGAGTTGCATAGGATTTCTATGATATGTAAAGATCTACTAGTTGGATCAAGGTAAAATTTGGCATAGTATTAAAAGATTTGAAGATCAAGCTATATATTATGTGAACATAATTAAAAGCTCTAATGGTTAGTTACGATTACTTTCGTAATTTTTTATATATTTTTATTAATTTTAATGCTAAAATGATTAATTAATAGATTCAAATTAGTTATTCAGTTAATTATAAATTTTATCATATTTTTAAGTTATTACTTAAATGGATATTTTTAATTATTAGATTGATTGATTGATTAATTATTAAATTCTAAAAATAGTAAATTTAGAACTATGATTTCTTTCTTGATTTGGTTTAAATTCTCTTTTAGTGCCAAAACTAAAATTTTAGTAGAATTTTTCTTCTAATTCTTAGAAATTATATCTTGAATTAATCTACAATCTTAATTTTTAATTCCAAGGCTAATTTCTAATTTGACTATGGTTAGAAAACTCTTTACATCTAATTGTTCTATCTTCTTAATTAATTTCAAGACTTTGAAGCTTAAATTCCGTTTTGTAATTCAAATGGATTAAAATTTATAAAATCTAATTGTTGAATTAATGATGATCTTTAGAAGATGGAAATAAGCTATTTTTTATAGTGGATTTTCTTTTTATAGTGATTTTTTTATCACTATTTGGAGTTGAAGAATGGAGAAAAAATAAAAAAATCAAAAATCAAAAGCATATTAACTCAAGGCCAAATTGAAATTAGGGGTTTTGATTTGCAAAGAGTTTGTATCTAAGAGAGTTCAAATTGACAAATGGTGATATAAAGGCTTTGATGGCAAGAATCCTTGCTACTCTCTTAATTAAGATACTTAGAATTAGAATTATAGTTGAAATTTACAACTAGATTAGTAAATTAATTGGCTTTAATGATTCAAAACTCGGATTTGAGATTGTGAATAGCCAATCTTGGAATAAAAATGTATTTGGGATATATTGGTGGTATTACTTTTGCCAAAAAGACATTAGATCTTAAGTTATGGCATTTCCAGCCTTAAAATCGGATTTAGGCCTAAGATTACTGTAAGCCATAGATCTAGATTAGGGATCTTAGAAATCAAGGGTAGAGATGTGGAAACCCTCCTACAAGCCTCCACTCAATTGTATAAAAAAGGCTTGGTTTTCCAATCCTTCTCTCTCTCCTTTTATTTATGGCGAAGCTAGGCTAATTTTTTTCTTTTTTTTCTAATTTAATAAAAACTCCCTCCATTTGTAGTTGATTAAACTTCCGCCTCTTAGTTTCTTTAGTTATATTTTTTTCTTTCAATATTTTGTGATCACCTCCTTCTAGTGACTAGCTTTCTAAGGACATCAAGCACGCATAATTTGGAGCTTTAATGAATTATTGGCAGAATTTCAAGTAAAGAAGGGTATACTGCCATGTCATCGAAAAACTACCAACTTCAAAAAATCATTGCTCAATGATCTCTAACTTTCTTCTCAAATGGTTCTTAATATTTATTTCATTTTAAAGTCTAGTTTTTAGAAAAAAATTGATTAGAATGTTTGAAGCTTTTGTGAATTTTCAGTGAATTCTTAAGTAAGAAGAGATCTGCTGTTGGCTGCTACAAGGGTACTGCATTAGAGTTAGATTTGGAATTTCATAGCACAGTGCTTGTTGAAGATTGTTTTGTAAAAATTATTGCAACAAAGGCGCCTTAAATTCTAGTTCCAAGGAAAATTTATTTTGGAAATTTTAAAGCTTTTATGAATCTTTAGTGAATTTTTAAGTGCAAGGAGGTCTGCTGCCCTAGCAGTTCGGGAGGCCAACTTTAAAAAATCACATCTCATCTATCGCATACTAGAACATTGCAAACATTTCAGGATAGGAGCTCATCTAAGTGAAGGTTCAGTACAAAAAAATTCACATATGCAGGGGCTAAAGAAGATTTTTGACGGATTTCCATTTGGTCAGGGTTTGCTACCTTAATTTGGCATGATGAGGGTAACCTTTCTTCTCTAATCACGTCCTAATTACACTTGTTAGTACATGGATTGCTGGATTGACTCTTCACTTATCTTATCACCTCTAATTAATACTACTTTAGTGAACCTTTACCTCATCTTGGTAATTAATTGTTAATTTTTAACTTCCAATTACCATCCAATCTTCAATTTTTAACCTTATGTTATTTCAATCTTTACTATATTTTTAACTTTAAATTTATTTTTTCATCTTCAACTTTTAACCTTTAGATTATTTTATTTTAACTTAACTTTTAATCTTAATTATAAATTTTATTTTTTATCTCCAACTTTTAACTTTTTTATTTTTTTTATTTTTTATCTTTTAACTTTTATCTTTTACATATAAAAAATTAATTCCATATTAATACTGAATTTTAATATTTGAAGCTAATTATTAAAGAATTTCCAATTTTAGATGAAGTTTTTTGCCATCATAACTTCATCCATGGATAATTTCTTGGATGTAGCTCTAATTTGTATGGTTGATACGATTTTGGAAAGCCCTAGACTAGCACTCCAGTGTGGTACCAATTCTTTTATTTTTATACTAACTCATAAATTTCAGAATTTAAGCTTCAACGGATTAGTCTTAAAAGGTATTTACCTAAATGAATTGCAATTGCTAAAAAACAAATCATAAAAATATGTAATTGACTTGATTGTATTTTCTTGGATAAATTGTGATTATTATATCATTTTTTATTTATTTATCTTATCTTATCTATGGTTTTCATCTCTACATTAGTTAATATTGGACTCCAATCCAAGTTACAATTTAATTAAATTAGACTTAAGTGAGGAGAGAACAAATCACTCACACATTGATTTTGAGGTGAAATTAATGGTTAGAGAAAGAGAAATCACTCCTCAAATATTTGCATCAACTTTCAAGTTGGCAACCAAGTAATATTAGTGTGGTTTTTGGGCGTTTTCTTACAATCTGTAAATTGGATTGAGGTGAATTCTTTTTGAATACATAAAAGACTTATAGTAGTATTTATATGAAAAATTTTGCTCTAAGTGGACGATTAGATTAGGAGCTACAACTTGCTAAAGCTTGTTGATTAGGATTAGAGCTTGCAAAGAAAATTTAAAATTACCTAATAATGAAAGTAACAATGCAATTGGAATTTATATACAGTTGAGATTACTAAGAAAAGTATTTTTGAGCACTTTGTAATAGATTTAAGTACTTTGGAATTAAAATTCAAATTACATTCTTCTTATAAAGATGAAATATATTAAGATTTTTAGATACTTGTGAAATAAAATTTCACCTTCCACAGTTAGATGCCTCAAATAAGACGACACATAATACAATAGTGTCAATTTCCATTGACATTTGTTATTGTACCATAGTATTTGATAGTAGCATAGGATTTTTTCTTATAAGTTATGTAATATGATTTCTAAAATCTATAGCATTGATCCTCTCTCTACTCCTAACTACCTCCTCAAATATTTATTGATCTCTTAATTCCACCTCTTGCTAAACTACAAATTTCAATCCTCATATAAATTGATCCATCATCTCTGTCTTTAGAATGTTGCCAATTTGGAGATATAGTAACTTCAATCGAGAAACATAAACTTACAGTAAACCTAGATTGTATAAGTTTAATCAATTGATTGTATGCTAACTTCTCCATATTGATGGACTAATATTGATTCCTAAGTTTTGTCTCAAATTCCTTCTAATTACAAAATCCACCTTAAGCTCTATAGTTTTGAGCTTGATGTTGCTACCAAATGGCTTCTGCATCTCCAAAATAGCTAGCTGCATACATATTTTCTTCACTAATGCTTGCTCTAAATATTTAGAGGTATTATTGCACATTAAAGAGCTATTGGCATACATCTTCTTACCTTAAAGTTCCAAAATATGTTTTAAACTTACTTAATTTCAGTCTAATAGATATCAACTCTCTTGTCCTAAAAGCTTCCATTTATCCTTGTAAAGTAGGTATCTAATTTGGAAGGTGTTGCACCTGAGCCTCTATTTGAGATGGCTCAGCCATATCTTCTATATTGTAATTTCCTTGCCAAACTTTGCTTTTATAGTGCTTTCTACCCATTCAATTGACTTCTTAAAAATAGCTTATGATAGCATCAAAACAATAATCAATGTCACCACAACAATTAATCTCTAACTAGATAGTGGCTATTAACACACTACCAAAGTATACACTAACATTTGCTCTAATAGCAATGAAATGGAATTGAATTCTCTTAAAGATCTAAAACCCTTTTAGTCTATAGCAACATAAATTCAATCACAAAGTAGGATAAAACAGACTAAAATAAAACTGAATAAAACTAAATAAAATAGAATATAAAAGACAAAACAAAGTAATATGAAATAAAATACAACAGAACAAAAAATACAAACCAAACTTTACTAAGAAAAAGAGACCAAAGCCATAGTTGATTGGATGTTCCAAATGGCCTCGGTCACTTCTATTTATACTTTATTCAACCATCCTAAAACTTTTTAGAATGTTCTTAATATTGGACCTCATTAAAATAATTGTCCTTCTAGAAGATTTTAGAGATAGATCCTATCTTGATAATTGCCCTTAGTCCTTCTAGGATGTTCTATGGTGGGCTCCATATAGACCACCAACTTGGCCCCAATTCTAAAAACTTCTAAAAACTTCCCAAAAATGGCCTCAATTACCTATCTCTATGCATCAATAATACAATTAACTTATCCATGCCGCATTATATCTTCACAATTTAATTTTTAGAGAATATGTCCATTGATTTTATTACAAATCTTGTAAAATAATTTACAAAAATAATCTATATCATCTTGTAAATCCTAAATCCTAAATCCTAAATCCTACAATTAACTAGCAATTCCACAATTTTAAGATTGGCATAAGATCTTAACTTAGAATTTAGTTGCAATACATGCATACATATAAAAATATGTTTTAACTATTAGATAATATCACTATTTTAAAATTAATACAAGATCTTATCTTATTATATAAATAAATTATATATTTCATAATAATGTAATATATATATATATATATATATATATATATATATATATATATTTACTTATATATTTATATATATTATTTTATAAAATAAAAATTACAAATATTATATTTTTTTATATAAACCATCTAATAGATTTTTTTTCTTTAAGTGATTAATTTAAAAATTGAATATTTAGTTATATGTCATTTAGATTTAAGTCTAAAGTAGCTTATTGTTGTTCTCATTGTGTTCAAGCTTCAATATACCAAAGCAATTGAACTAATAGAGGTGGGTTTGAACACGGGGAAAGACTGGTTATATGAATTGGGTCTGTTAGTGTCACAATTGACTATACTCAAGTTATCTAAAATCAATTATCAAACTACAAAACACCAAGGCTTACTACTTCCATCTTAATTCAACACATAATTCATTCTACGACTATCAATTCAACAATACTTCCATATTTTTATCAGTTCATCTCCCACTTATTCTCTTTGCGGTTTATATATATTCAATTATTGATTTCTAGCTTACTTATTATATTCAGTTTCTCAATTAATGACACAGAATTCAATATCTTCACTTAACATAATATAATTCGATAATCTCAATTCTCAAGGTCACAGATTTTCTCCAAATCGATCAGTCCAAAGTCATATTCCACAATATTCTTATCACAATTGCAACAATACTTCTCTCAATCATAATTCTTCATAAGCAAATAATAAAAGCAAAGAAAACAAAGAAGTAGCACTAAGCTTATCCCGGCTTATGACTCTCACAGTCTGGCCCCGATCTCCCTTTTTTCAACCTCTTTATTCTACCAAAAGATGGACCGTCGGCCAGCAGATTCCAAAGGTTATGATCCTTTGAATTCTTAACCATTTGCTCCACTAACAACCTATTGTTATCAACTAAACTGCCTAACTATAAGTCTAATTCTCAAGGTTGTCAATAACCAACCAGTAACTTACCACAAAAATTATTTATCTATTCTACACTTATCTTATTATTGATCATATTTTATATTCTAGACTCATTTAAAAAATCAAAGTAGAATTAATAAACATACTTTCAAAAAACTATTTTTTAGAAGAAGTTTGTTATAATATATCATAAGTTTTTGATAAAATGTAGCATTATAGAAGCCATCTTTTGAAACTTCTAATAAAGCCTACATCTTTTCCAACTCTAAAGACTATTGTATCCAATGGAGGTAATCAAAATCTTCCAATAAACATCAAAATTGATGCATTGATATTGCTTAAGAAACTACTTATTATTATATTTTTGAAATTACAAGAGATATTATTTTTTCTTTATATCCTAATATTTAGTAGGTTTTTTAATAAAAATACAACTTACATTAGGCAGTTTGTAGAAGTGTTAATCACTACTTTAGTGACCAATCATAAATATTATTTTATATATTTTGCTACAACTTTAATGAATTCTGCACATTCATGATGTAGATTCCATATAGAAGTATTATTTACTACATGAAAACAAATCCTAGCAATCTTTCTTTATCTAAGCTTAATATTAGAATTTTTTATTTCAAATATTTATTGTGGCTTATAAAATATATAAAATATCACATTTTAATTATTTTTATATTTAAAAATATAAATATAGATTAGTATTTATTTTAGATTTTAGATTTTTATTTAATAATATAATATAATATAATTAATTAATTAATTAATTTAAAATTTAAAATCCTTAATAATTATATTATATTATTTTTAAATTTTTAAAATTAAAAGTAATAGAAATTTTAGATATCTTATAATAAAAAGAATCATAAGATTTTAAAAGAAGAAATATTAAAAAATGATAATATATTCCAGTAATAAAATAAAACAAAGAAAGACTCTAAGAGAGGTCATGTTTGACATTTTTTAAGCTTCTTTTTTAAGAATTTTTAATTTAAGATGGATAATTATAAATATTTAAAAAAAAATCAATTAAGTATTTAGATTTAAATTTTAATCTTCAATATTAATCTTCTAAATCTTAATTTATAATTTATATTTTTTAATTTAAATCTTAGCTATGAATACAATGAATAAAAAAAATAAAAATATACATATAAATATTTTTATTTAGGACTTGGAAAATAATAAACTATCTAAGATTTTGATAGATGGATGGGTGGATATTTTTTGATAAAATCTATTTTATAGACTATTTTTTGCAAGAACATTACATGTAATGTTATATTAAGTTGCCATAAAGGAAAGAGTATGATTCTTTTAGAACTAAGAGCAAGAAGAATTTAGTTGTTTTAGTATTAATTTGAATTATCCACAATAAACTACTTATATTTAGACTTCAATCAAAAGATTTGTATATTAAATAATATTAAAAAATTCATTTTTTAAAATATATTCTTTTATCTTAAATAATAATATTTTTTCTTAAATTTTCTCTAATTTTTTTAATACTTTTGAATAAAATATTCTTCCTTATATAATGTGGTTTTTTTAGATGGTAATTCCAAAAAAAAAATACCATTTCTACTTATTCAATTCCAAGTTAGTAGTAAAGTTCTATGACATTCAAGGTGAATTACATTTCAACATTGAAACAATTCAGAATTTTGAGATTGTTAACAAGAATTAACTAATTCCAAAGAACATGGCATTAGAATAACATCAGATTTCAACCTTCTCCGTATCAAACAATAAAACCTGGACCACTCGTCCTTGAGGGACTTTTTCCCATAGATTTTTCAACAAGCCCAAATTACATACTGCCTCTCATTTGCCAGAAGTTCTTTTCCAACAATGTACGCTCATTGATTTGTGTAGCACAGTTTTACTTGCCGTCTTCAATGTCAAGTTAAAGGCCGTTGATCTGTTCAGAAATGCGAACCCTCTCCTGTAAACATTTGCAGGAGTCTAGATTCAACTTCCGGGCCTTTAAGCCCAGATTCAACTTCGCAGCTCAAACTATAGAGAAAGTCGAAACTTCGAAACACAATACATGCATGTGACCAACACCGATACACAATAGCTGACGATTACAAGCCGAGATCCTGTCATGCAGGGAATCTAGCTAAACTGTACAAAAATGTCTGATGTTTACAAATCCTACAAGTGTGGTAGTAGATCCTTCATCGGCTTGAAGATGTAAAACTGCGATGAACTCGGAGGATCTACGGATTCAGTACAGCAAACGCTCTCATTGTGTTCGTGATATTATGTCAGAGTGAGGCAAGTTTCTTCTACGCAATGGAATTGACTCTCGTGAGCATCACATCAATCTGATCCTGATTCTCAGAGAACCAGTCTGTCTTGGACCTCTCGATTGCTATCTTCACCACATGGTTAGTCATGGGTTGGTGGAGACTCCACAACAGGTGGGACGTCTTGTGAGCGGCAGAGAGTCCCTCGATCGCCGACACGATGCCGGTGCATATCGACCCGAGCGGCAAGATCCAGAACGGCTCT
Source organism: Physcomitrium patens (assembly GCF_059467195.1). Classification (NCBI taxonomy): domain Eukaryota; kingdom Viridiplantae; phylum Streptophyta; class Bryopsida; order Funariales; family Funariaceae; genus Physcomitrium; species Physcomitrium patens. The sequence continues at coordinate 10,712,614 of NC_143412.1, read as the reverse complement.
TCGATCACGACCCTCACCTCTTCGATGTAGAACAGTGCCATCCCTGTGAAGAACGTCGCAGGAATGGTGAGCCAGCCTCAGTCGTGCCAAAGCGCCAACAGGAGCGCCTTGTGCCAGAGGATCAGAAACCTGGACGTGACCAGCGTGTACGCGATAGGGATGGGGGTCTTGAGAATGAGCTCGGACAGAACCTGCAGAATGTAGTTGGTGCGGTGCTGGGAGCTCAGGGTGCTCTGCTGCTCGTGGGGCTCGGAAATGCCGACGAGGTCTTCGCGGAGGGTCTGATTCTCCGTTAGATGGTCCTTAGGCAGAAGAAGTACGCCTTGATGTGGCGCAGGAGGGAGAGTAACTTAAAGGAGTCCCCTGGCTGACGTATCCATGTCAGCGACTGGCGCACCAGATCTCTGGTCCTGTTTACGTTCGATCCCCAGAACTTGCGAGCTTCGTCGAATCGATTGTAGGACGAGTTGGTTCGTAAGACGAGGAGGAGAGATAACACTGAGAACGTTGCGAAGAGGGTGCAGACGAGAACTGGAGGAAACACGGTGAAGATGACTCCTAAAGAGAAGATGCTGAAGATGTGGCGGCCATGCCTCCAGGACGACTTGTGTCTTGCCCATTCCAGGTGACCGTAAACCTTGTTCCGATGCATGATCTTCAGGTGCTACAAAAGCAAGCCTCCGAAAAGGATTTCGTTCAAGTGGAGACACCGAGTGCTGAACCGATCGGAGATTTCAGACTTGACTCAGAAGGTGGTATTGTGCGCTGACCTTACCACCGTAACCGAAGAAACAAAATTCCAACTGCTTGGACTACGGACACCGAAGTGTACAAAACCGTCCTTGTGCGGGAGGACCAAACAGTAAAATACCGCCGCTGCAATCCAATCCTGGAACTCTACTTGAGTAAGAAACGTGAGACTGAATATTCTGCATTCGCAAATAGAAATGAAACACCGAGGATCCAAAATTATGGCGCAAATGTAAACGCCACAAACCGATTAACATCCGTCCACCTTAAAGCTGCAAAGCTTTGAAATGCCTGCTTTCGAACCTATAACCTACTTCCAAGGCATGCTTGCTCATGAGGTTGTATCAAGAGAAAACTCCCAAGAAGCCAAATGCATGAAATCCAGGTCCTTCATTTTAAAGCCTGTGGCTTACTGCATGTGTTCCTGAGGCATCTGTACTTCATCCACGGACAGAGCTTGCGTAACAGTCCTGGTGCCATTAAGTCAGTGGCCGAAGTAATCTCCATAGTTGCTGTACTTCGAAGTTCATGAAGTAGAGATAGTTTGAACTCCCAGGCTTTGAGAATGTGTGGACAAGAACGGGTCAGTATCCAAAGAGGACTGTTTTTTTTGTGGTTTTTCTTTGACACAACCTGGGCATACCCAATGTATTGATTAGTGTTACAACTTCTAATATTATGTTGTAGTATTAAAAGTTGTAACCTGGGCATACCCAATGTATTGATGGCTTATTTTGAAATTATTCAAATATTTTTTTGGTTCTTCATTATTTAAAAAAAATTAATTAATTAAAGTAGAGAATAAGGTAAAAAATATAAACATTTAATAATAATTATTATGTTGATAATTTCTTTCTTTGATTTTGACATATTGACTATTTTATGAGGTATAATGATAAAAATTAAGATATATCAAAATTTATTTGTTTCTGTAAAAAATTATCATATTTATGCAATTATATTTATTTACATTTAGTTATAAAATTGAATTATTGGAAAATTTTTGAATGTTGTTCTAATATCTAATTTACAATTATTTGTAATTTTTTATTGAATCTGAAATTTTTTTATTGAAAAAAAAAAAAAAAAAAAAAAAAAAAACTAACTAACTAACTAACTAAAAACAAACAGAAGCAATGATGTTAAATAGTATGAAAATGTTAATCATGTTATGTGATTTCAAATTTCCTGATACAATAATATGATTCTCCCCTCCCCAGAAGAAAGAAGATTAATCTGCACTCGTTTTTTTATTTTCATGTTTAGAGAAAATTAAAGTGTATATGTACTTTATATATATATATATACTCCCACATAATAAATTCCCCATCACTGATAATCATTAATATCAATACAAATTGAATTGAAGTTAAGCAAGCCTCAAAAGATAGAATCCTAATTATAAATAAATAAATAAATAATAAAAAAAACCAAATAATAGAACATCCACGCTTCAAAAATATAAATAATAAAAAACCAAAAAATAAAAATAAAACAAAACAAATAGAAAAACCCACGATAGTAAACAGCCGAACACGAAATCTCATCCCAAACTGTTAAAAAAAATAGTGAGTTGGCAGTGACGCCACCAAGCATTCATTCATCCAGCTAGCCAGCTATTCATCCATCCATACACACACGTGGAACAATGTCTCTACGTCAGACATGGACATGGGGTGAGCGGCGGTAAGAGTCGGTGGCGGTGTGAACGGGGGGACGAGGTCCGAGGGGGGCTAACTCCTACTCCGCAGCATCACCTACTAATCTGACTCGGACTAGAGAGAGGAAACCCGAGGTGGGGCTCTCCATTTGTCGATTTCAGCCCCCAACCCGGTGCTCAAGTTTGTCCTTATTCTCTTCCTTTCCTTTCCCTGCCCTGTGCCCTTGCAGCATCAGCATGGAGCTTGAATAGAGCGCAGCCAGAGCCATTCATAGCACAGTCATCTCATGAATTCCTCCCATTTAGAATCTCACTCCATGTATATATATATATATATATATCTTCTCCACAACACCCAGTTCACTTTCTAGATAGACCTTCCTTAATCGACCCCCAATTGCCATAACATCAAGCTCGTTTGAACCTGGAGAAAGTGTTATTCGTGCTGCTGCTGCTGCTGTTGTTGCTTCAGGTCGGATTTGCAGACAGATCGACATGGCGGCAAAGATCCCTTCCTACAAGCAATGGATCAAGCCTGAGGTAACGTTGTTCTTTTCTCGGGTCGAGTGCTGTGTGTTGGGGGACTTCTTCGGGTTGATTTTTTCCTCGTTCGAGTTGGATGAACTTATTCAGGCTTCGAACTTGCTTTTTTGTGTTGCGACGTGTGGAGTTTTGGCGTAGATGGCTCTGGATGAAAGGTTTGAGTCTGGGGCACGTCTGCTGTGAATTTCACGAGGAGTGTCTGGATGAATTGGTTTGTTCTTTGGGATGCAGATCTATCCACTGTTTCTAGCCGTCGCAACGGCTTTGTCCATGGGTGGATTTGTCATGGCCCGTAGTATTGCCGTCAATCCTGATGTCAGGTATGCAACTGGATTGAGTTTTTTTCAATTTTTTTCTTTTGTTTGAAAAAAAAGAAAAAAGAAAACTCTGTAGACTATTCTCTCGTTTATTTCCTGATCAGTTCAGTTTGTGCTTTGATGGTACGCTCTTGTGTCTGAACCTGGGAGCTTGCCGTGAACATGGACTGAAGTGCATGGTTTTCTACAGAATTTCAAAGCAGGATCGTGAAGCAGGAGTGTTGGAGAATTATAAAGAGGGAGAAGTATACAAGAATCACAGACTTCGACATTATGCTTTAAAGCATGGACCACAGATCATGCCGTCCCTCAACAACTATTTCTCAAGCTATAGTCACTAAGCCCTCTGTTCATGGTTGGATTTATTATCTTAAACCAACTGATGCTGAATTATCTTTGCCCAGGGACCTTGAGTTGGCTACAAATGCTTAGAATGTGCCTTTGAAGCCTCGATAGGCAACAGTGGCTGATATCGAACGAGCCACTCAGACGTCATGTTTGTGTCAACTTTACTAGTATATGTAAAAATGTTCACATAATATTTGAAGCTTAGATCAGCTTATCCAGAAGCAGCAACTTTCTTCTGTCTGCAAAGTAGTCAGAGAGGGGATAAGTAAGCCTGCCCCGAATGGTTGTATCCTTTGAAAAATCAATGAATACAACGATGTGAATGGTTTTTATTTTAATCGGTCTAAGGGAACATGTTGGTCAGTGTTTTAGTCAACCAGTCTACTGGTGATTAACCGTTTTCAACTATCTGGAGGATTCTAATATTATTCCTCAATAGGATTGACGCGTGTTGTGTATTTCAGTCGGAATTACATGAGCAGACCCCTCTTTCTTGAAATAGTTCAAAGTCGTCTGTGTTTCCAAAAACTGCTGGGAGTTTAAGGAAATATAATAATCGAATTACACTGATTATTTGCTTCCAACTGGAGGTAATAAATTGTGCATGAAAATGTACATAATTGACAGTAATAGAAAGACGTAGGAAAAGAGCGGCAGTTTCTGAGGACGTTTGATACGAATCCCCCTTTCGAATAACACTGCAAATAGGATACAACGAAGAATCTTGGCTCGTTTGGCAAATTTATGCTCCAAAAACACAAGTTACTCCATCAAGACCTGTACATTTGCGACATTCAGGATAGCTACCCCATGTTGGGGTCAATTTTCAAGCTTTTTGATTTCTAGTCTCGGAGGAAGATGGCTGAAACGAGGAAGCATCAATCGAGAAAATCATGCATCATTTATCCAGAGCAACCTGGTGGGTCCAATTCCCTTCATACGTCGATCATCTAGAAGTAGGCTAAAATCTAACACTAGGACATAATGCCACGATATTTAGACGAAACGACGATATAGCAATTGCATCCTTAAAAACTCCATTCATCCTAAACAAACAGTGCACAATCCTAAAGCTACAAGGAAAGTACTTAGAAGTACAGCCCCTCAAGACTTCACGACCACAAGAATGGAACACATGAATGGATTTGTGAATATATGTGGAACGAATAAGCATCAGAAACCTGAGGATTCTTCTTCAACAATTTCGAGTACAGCAATTGAGATGGGAAACAGGACGAAACTTAGCGTTCCCAGCCCACGGCGTTGAGATCCAAGTCACCGTCACGCTCGGGCTGAATACTGTTCCCGTTTGAGTTGGAACTATTTGTGTGGGAGTGATGGTGGTCGCCATGGTTCAAGTCGAGGGCGCCTTCAGCATTCACAGTTGAGGACATGCGCTGTTGCAGCGGGAAGGATGCAGCGATAACGTTGCTATGGAATCTGTTGTCGTTGTTATTCTTCTGGGAGTCAGTGAACCGGATAGGGATGGCGCCACGACGAGGAGTTGGCCGCTCGGGGGGGACACCTGGCCCTGCTGATGCTCCGAACTCTGTCGCGCTAATCGCAAGTCGAGGACCATGATCGTCGTCGACCTCGTCGTTGTTACTGCTGCTGTTGCCGCCAGCCGAGAGTTGCATTTGGTTGCCAGTGTTGCTATTGCCACCTGTTTACCACCCACATCCCCCAACATAATCATCCATGTAATTAGTCTTTCGTCTTGTGACTTGTCTCGTCATCTGACTTGTGTCTCGTGAGACGGGCCCTTGCAACTTGCACGACTTATTGCAATTACTTGAATTGCTGTAGCGACCGCTACTACACTGCTGCCGTTAGACAACATAAAGTGGACCTTGCGAGAAATGACATTCAATGCAAAGTGCACAAACGCCCCCATATTTGGTCACCAAATCTATCCACACAACGGTCGGTCCCTAGCCGCGCATCGGACTCTCACAGCTCAGTCGTTACATGGGTGAGGGTCATGCATGATTGTATACATTTTTTGAGCCTGGGGGTGAGAGATTCATGTCTCATCACCAAGTCAGAAACATCCTTCATGTTCGACCTTCTCCTGAATCAAAATTCAGCGATCCTTAAAACAAGTTGGAGTGGGGACTTTGTTACGATGTTCTTCTTATACCCACAAAGTCCAGGAATCAATATAGTCCACGGCCCTGTGCCATGCCAAGTACACTACAAGAGATGACTTTGAAGGGCATAGAGAAGGCTTTCTCACGACCAGATGCTTAAAGGTACTCGAAGGTGAGCAGCCTTTGTTACCTGGCACAGTTGGTTGCTCGCCCCCGCCAGAGACACCCCCACTGTCTTCCTGAAAGGTAGTGAGCTGAGATTTCGGGGACGAGGTGTCTGACGTGCGGCCGGATTGCAGCCCTGGCAACGAGGGCGAGGTGACGTCCTGTACTCGGTTGCTGACAACTTGCATCGAGTCTGATGCATGATTGGATAGCTGAGGAGGGTTCAAACCAGCCAGATGTTGAGGTAGAGTGACCTCAAAGGTGCCGGGATCACTGATAACCTTGGATGCCAATTCCGTTAGCTCATCGTGTGCGGCTTTCACGTGCGGAGATGTCGACGTATGGCCAGCTAACGTTTCTTTCGCCTTTTCCAAGATGGTCTGCAGGTATTTTCCTTGCGCCTCTATTCGCAACTGAAGTTCCCTTTGAACCTGCTTTTACAAACCACTATGAGAATCATGCGTTGCAATTGGGACGCATGTTGATATGTTGCCAATTCAGTGAAAGGGCTAATCTAGTGAGATGTTAAAAGTGCCATGGCCATCACCTCAAGCTGTTCATGGAGTCGACATTGGATTTCCATTTGCAAGCGCATAGCTTCAGGAATCTGAATATTGCTGCATACATCAGTCATATTTCTGTTAGGTCATGCGCAGAAATCCTTTGTCTTTCTAAACTTCAGAAGAATATTCTAGAACCAAATTAATGTGCGAAAGAAGACATACTCTTGCGGATTCTGCGATGTTGGAGTCAGGGTACCATCAGATGTACCATTACTCGTTCCCTGCATGTCTGAAGACTCTGCACAGTGCATACGAAAGACAACCATCATTCCATGGCGCGGAAATCATAGAAAAATTGCTATGGAGAACATCGAGAGTTTCGCCAATCAACACAAAGAATGTAGACATTTTTCTCTTTACCATGACTGCCGTCCTTGTTAGCTTCATGAACACGGGAGTCTCTATGAAGCTGTTTACCAAGCCTGTATTTCTGCAAGCCCTAAGTCGAAATTAATGTTTACTTTAACGAATGCCATAGAATGAACACAATGTGATCGAAAGAGAAGAGGAAAACGTAATATTAATAATTTACTGCTGATGAAATGCGCAGTAAGTGCGAGCAGCCTACCTGAAGATGGCTCTTCAAATGGTAAAGAGTAAGACCCTTCACTCCCATGACTCTCATTACAGATTTCGGTGTAGCCTCTGTCCATTGTGAACAACAATGACAGACGAGTTAGTTTTGATGACCTAATACTAATCCCACGAAGACATACATTTTACTACCAACTTAGTCAGCAACATCAAAGGCGAATGATTATGTCATCATATAATGGTAATCGGCGAAATCGTGTTCCTAGATTTTGTGTACTCGCTTTCTTCGAGTCGTTAACACGTGGTTCACGGTGTCATACCATAACCAGAGATAACATCGTGAACCACGTGTGTAAGGTATCGAGTGTACCACTGACAACATCCGCATTGAAGTAAACGTTGTACTCTGTCACATAGGCTCTACTCAAATCCTGGTACATGGAGTGACCGTGATAACAAACGAGAAAATTGACCATTATTCATCAAGGTCTTTTGGAAGGAGCAAATGCCTTGAGCTTGTCGTCGAGATAACTCCACTTCCTGTCGTTGCCTTTCAGGATTGAAGGAGAATATGGACATGACAGAATCTTGAACTAAGGTTTCGATTAGACAACATTACTTGTGAGAAAAATCATCTGAAAGCAATCTGAGACACCAGCATCAATTTAAAAACGTTAAACTCTCGTTGTGAAGGTTGTTTTTAAAAAGAACGATGATGAGCTAAGCCACACATGCACATACGACGAGGCACGTGGGTTGCCATGTAGAGACCATGCGTTGCTAGAGCGTTAAAACAAATGCAAATCTCCAGATTTTTCTTTTAGGCCTGGCAATGTGAGAACGTTGAGATGTAAGGGCACAGAAATGGGTGTGAAGGAGGATATGAACTTACTGTCAGCGCCACCGAGCTCAGTGACAGCGTCCACAAAGCGCTCGTGCAGCTCGGAAGTCCATCGCAGTCGAGGTTTGGGGTCTGTGGGGCTCATTTCCTCACAGGACACAGCGGAGGCATATGGAGACACTTGGTGCTGCCGATGTGGAACCAACCCAACGCTCGAATACTTCTTCATCTGGTACATCGCCACTGCTGATACTTACGACTGTTATTTTTCTCGTTCTATGCCGGCCACTTGTGGAATTGGAGTGTCCAATTGGCTCACTTGAATGTCCTTGTTATATACTTCAGCTCTGGAATCTCTTGGTGTGCTGTGAATCTCGATTGCCTCGAAGTTGCCAATATTCCAGAGATGATTCGTCAATTGGATAATTTAACTTTAAAGATAGAGGTCGAAAGTGAAACGGAAACGGATGGTCCCACACGAACAAAAGTTTCCTTGGATTGGGTTTTCTAAGCTGAGTACCGGAAAGGGTAGAGCATGGCCAATTCAACTTGATGTCCCAGTCAAAGGCCCAGGAATCAGGCCTAGAGTGCAATGACGTTACGAAATTAAAGTCTAAGAGATCACCTCCCCAAAATGCAAGAACACATAGTTTTTGCCGAACTTGAAAACAGGTTGGCTACTGGGATCTATTATGATGTCTTTGGAAGGGCTCTTAGAACACTGAAGTAGAAAGTATTGCTCAAGTAATCTCTGGAATAGGGACGCAAAGAGCAGAGTAACATAAAGACCATGACAGCGCCTGTAATGTACCATATGCCGCCACGAGGGGTACCAGGGCAACAAACGGCTTGAATGCTCCCCAAGTTGAGCTCCACAATTCTAACCCTTTCGGTGTGTTGCGGTACCAGTTTTGGGAATGGCAGAATTCGAGATAAGAAACTTCACGCCGAATAATACTAAAGTTACTGCAATATGTCGAAACGGTGTTGCGCAAGATTGTCACAGTCCTAGGAAACCATGACGAAATAAAGAAAACGTCGCAATCCGATCTCTGATATTGCTATTCTACGGTACTACCTCGAAACAGATTATCGACAACTGATTCGCGGGGTGGCGTGCAAGTCATCTGATGTCAAGGGCAGGGGCCAGGGTACTTGCGTAACACCAATCCAAGTTTCCACATCTGAATAGCACGGACGAAAGCTTTTTCCTTGTGCTGACCTCGACCAGCGTCAGACTGTACTTTTCCTGCAAAATTCGCCACCAAAGCATCACAGTTTCAAAAACCAATTGGAATGTGTGCTAACCTTTAATTCAGACGTGCGACACAAGTTTCCAGGTTTATGTCAAGGACCGTACCCTAAAACTCAGTTTAGTGAACACTAAGTGCAGCATTAAAACCTCAAAGCAAGGGGTATGAAATTTGAAGTCTAAAATATCCGCACACTCCATGTGAATCTGTTGCATGAGTGCTGCCCCACTTCTACTTCTCCGAATGTAGCGCTTTCACTCCAAGCGTATTAACAACTACATCTTTCTCGGGCTACCAACACGAAGAGACCATCTTCAGAAAGGTCTGAACGGACTTGCAAATTGCATCCATCTGTGCTTCTTACCAGAAGATTTGAAATAGAGGTAGAAATATGTTGGGTCCAGGTGCTGATGCATTATCTTGCTGCTCGATTATCTTAATTTCACATCGCTTTGCAATCAAACTGTGAAGAGTTCAAATAGTTATCAAAACGCTCACAAGCTCGCAGAACTCCCCCACCACCACTGCAAATCTACTCAGCATCTAGAGTTGTTCCGTTTCCAGCCATTGAATCAACTGCTAAGGCCTAAACAAATGGTTACTCCATCTTCTACTACTCGACCTTTCTCTCAGTATTTTGAGGATCCTCCCGGAGTACTGAAAGCCTGCAGAGGAGTACTCGAGCTCTCGAAGCGCAAACATAAGTACCATAACCTGAGCACTACCATAGAACGAAAGAACGGAGCCGACCAGTCAAAGTGATTCGAGGGACCTATTGAACAGTTCCGAAGTATCGGTTCTATCGAAGGAGTGCCAGGAAAGCAACTAAGAAGGGAGACGCGCGCGCGCGCTTACGTCTAACTCCGGACCTCCCACTTGCCGACACACTTTGCACATGTACTTGAAAATTAGATTTGCGGAATATCAAACGCATTAAGGTCCGAATTAACTTTGACTTCATCTTAATCCTCAAAACCCAACCACCACTTCATGCACATGAACTTCAGAGCGCAGACAAACACACATTCATAAGCTTACACATGCACCTCTAGAATCATTACCTGGGAAAGGCACTGGTGATGCACAATGCACTTGCAAGGTGCTGAGACTACCTAGGATACAACAGCAAGTCCGTAGCGGGTGCGAAATTTTATATGAATCAGCAAAGCTAAAAAGTTTCAAGTTGTGCGCCAACGACGTGCGGCAAACACTCGCCCGCACATTCCAGCAACGAGAACACCACAGCAACAACGGTATGCAACCTCGAGCTCGATCACCAAGGAAAGAAAACTTTTGCAGTCGAAAAGGGCAACAAAGGCCTTGCACCCATAATCCACGAGCTTTTGCTGACCTCGCTAGGCAAACCAACCTTCGATGCAATTTCAAACGCACGTAGACCGCCGAGTTTCAAACGACCAAATCCCGAAAAATTCGCAAACCTGAGACTTCCACCTGCGGGATCCTACAACGGAAGTCAGCCAATTGGAATCAACAACCCAGCAGCAAGCAGACGCCCTTGTGGCACATTCTAAAACCAGCTTTCAACAGCTTCGTGACCGATCAATCGATCAGCTTGGAACTTACACGAGATTGTCCGCAGCCGATCAGACAAAGGCGATCGCACTCGCGCTATCGAGAGATGGAGTGAGTGAGAGCGAGTGAGAGCAGCACAGGTTAGCGTTGAGCAGCGAGTGGAGGCGGTAAAGGTACGGCGTGGCAGTGACGAAGTGGTCATATGAGGAGGAGGGGAAGAGGGTGGATAGAGAGATTTAGCGACAAGACGAATCTCGGGTGGATGGCGAGGACCTGGAATATGCCAGCGGTGGTCTCGCCTTGTTGCTCACGCCCCTGTCGTTTTGCTACGCATGTTTCCAGCTACTCACAACGTTATACTCCGTGGCAGGTCATCCCCTCACCCTTCGTTACTCGTTGTGTCACACACCGGCGACGACCACATTCCTCCCACGTCCACCTATTCTAATGTTTGCCCAGGTTTCGTGTGTGCCTCTCATCCACCTCGATACCCCTCCCCCCCCCCCCTAGTTCCTCGCGGTGCGATGGATGGCCCTACTTCCCCGCTACACATCAAATTCCTACTCCAATTAAACTAATATATATATATATATATATATATATATATATGTAAATATAAAACCAGCGGCGGAGCTGCGAGCCTGAATCCCTCGAAGTCATATCATAGCTTATAGAATTGGGAGTGGTGCATTGCAGGTCGAATTCGGAGCGCTGTGCGCCACTACCTTCGTCGCGCATCCGAATTTTTCCCGACTTTCCAGGGGAGGGTGGATGGATGGCGACCAGGAAACTACCTTTCGTGGCGATTGACGATGGATTTTGATTCCGCACCTCGCAGACTCGGAGTGATGCTCCTCGTCCTCGTCCTCGTCCTCGATTGATTGCATGCATATTATCGTCGAAGCCCCCCTTTCATAATGTGCGACAGACGGACAGAGACATTGCGGGGCCTGCATGCCTGCCTGCCTGCCTTCCTGCCTGCTTTATTCCCCCTCCCTCCCTCCCTCGCAGCCTTTACTGCTGCCCCTGGCAGTGCCCGAGTCTCCCTATCTCCAATCTCTCCCTGTTCTCGGGCAGCCCGATAAATAAAATAAACAAATAATTAATAATAAAAAGTGGTTACCTTGGAACCCCGTCCCACGTGTGCGTGTGAGGATGGTGACGTGGACGCTACTTTTTTGGGTCTCTCTCTCTCCATGCATGGGGTTCACATGTCGTTGATTGAGTATTTGTGGCATTTGAATTCTTGTGTGTAAAATTAACGATTCACATATATATATATATATATATATATATATGTTTGAGTATATGCACAATTGATCTAAGTGTTGGAAAAATGTTGGAAATATTATTTCTAATTTGAATAAACAAATGTGAAAATTCTACAAGTTTAAGATAAAATGTGTTCTAAAGAAATCTTCTTTTTTTATTGTAAACATGTGACGAAGATATATATTTATATATATGTGCACACAGGTAAAGAATAAGTATGACAAATCATGATGCCACCCAACTTTCACAATTTCTATTTTTAATAAGTAACAAATAAATTAATTCATTTTTTAAAAAAATAATTTAAATTGAAAGATGAATTTGATTTTTTCATGAGTAGATAAAAATAAAAATTATTTTAATAATGAGTAAAAATTAGTTTATTTTTTGAAAAAATTATTGATACAATTTTATAATTAAAATTTTAATGTATTTTTATTTATATTTGAAAATACATATTTGTACCAATAATGTTTTAAATATATATATATATATATATAATTTTATTAATATATATATATATAATTTTATTAATATATATATATATAATTTTATTAATATATATATGTATATATATATATATATATATATATATATATATATATATATATTTTGTAATTTAAGACATATTAAGCAAACAATGTATTAGCTTGTATTTTTGTAATTTCAAATACTATCACTAGATTGTATTGGAAAATTTATTTTACAATTCAAATGACATAATATTTAAAGTCTTGTATTTGATAATTTATAAATTATGATTTATTTTTAATATCATATATAAATTTTATATATATATATATATATATATATAATCTATTCATTAACATATATATATATATATATATATAATTATATATAATCTATTCATTAATATATATATATATATAATCTATTCATTAACATTCATTCAAATTATGAGCTTGAATAAGTCTAGAATTTGTCAATGTGCCTCTTTTAATTTGGTAGTGTATAAGCCAAAGATGATAAATATTTTTTTAAAGAAATAATAGCTAATTTTAAAATACATATCCTTAAAAATATTATTATTATTTGATACATCAAATCTATTATTATTATTATTATTATTATTTAAGTATGATACTTAAAAATCTAATTTGACATGATTATATTAAGCAGCTTCTCACCTTGCATATCTACCTTTACCATTTACCAAAGCTTCTTTTTCTAATAAACTCTCTTTTGAAAATTTGTTGCATACATTTGTCTAAGCAGCAAGTAAAGGCCAAAACCTTCTATCTGGACTAAATATGTTGTAGTTGATGATTTATTGGATTGTATTCATCTTGGAGTTGAAATTTACAGTGGTTCTACAATATCTGGCTAATTTGTACTTAATTTTATAAAATATTATCAAGATGGTTGAAAATTCAAATCCCAATAGTGAAATTTCAAAAATACTTGATGGATCATTAAGAATTAATTTCTAAATATAGCATTGGAATGATGATTTATTAAAACTGATATTTATCTAAAGAAAGAATTTAGATAAGCTAAAAAAATCATTTTACTCACTTAATTAATTTGATTACTATTAATTTAAGAGTGATAATCATAGATAAAATAAAGGTTATCCAAAAAAAATACAATATTTTAAAACAATATAACTTAACTTGGTAGAGTAATAATGGACCATCTTCAAAAAGTCATCACCACCCAATTTAGAACCAACCATCTCTTTGACATGGAGAACCACATCTACTATATACTTTTTTTGTTTATAATCGGAAGAATCCAGGGTGTGAGATGGGACGGCGTGGCCGCCCTGGGAAAAGTCGTCTCGGCGAGAGACTTGTGGATTTGAGGAGGGGGAGAGTGGCTTCTGGACTAGGTCCTCCCTCATTCAATGCAGTGGTGTCGTTCTCCAGGAAGGGAAATGGCGTCGTCCTGTTTTTTCGTTGAAGGTGTGTTGGTGGGCAGAGTGGGGATCCTTGATTTGAGTGACCATCCCGGTGCTGTCTGCATCTAGAGGCTTTGAGAGCGGCCACAGAGAAAGTATGAAAAATTTCGGGGGCCAATGCGTAAATGGATTTTTGAGTTCCTACAGTTTAGGGGTATGTGACGTTTCGGTTCTCCAGCCATTTTCAGCGAATTCTGATTTGAGAGAGTCCCTTCCTCATCGTCATCTGGCAGCCATGTGAAGACATCTTTTAGCTTCAGGGATCCCTTCAGCTATTGCCCTGTGATTTGCTCGTTTGAAAATGATGGGTGGTGTCAGAGGATGGATTGCATGATCACTGTTTGTGCTCGGGCGAAATTGGCCTGCGCAGAAACGACTCTTCTAGAAAGAAAACTCAATCCAAGTGTCGTTCCTGTATTCGGCTCAACCTAATTCTTTTGCACAGAGTGTTGCTCTTTCCATTAGATATTACAGTTCAACTTGTCAGCTTTTTATAAAAAGAATGGTGGGAAAGAAGACCAATCCGGAAGCGACAGCGAGTCGTCACATCGAAGAGGAAAGAATAGCAAAACAAATTTAATGTTCCGAATGTAAAGCTTGCATGAATTATTACTGCGAGGTAGTAGAAACTCGAAGGAGAGGTGAAGAGCCACCTTTCATTGATTCTCAGAACATTCGGATCAATGACCTGAACTTTCACAACTGAAGCGTTTGCAGAATCATCCCCTACGAACAGAAAAACACAAAAATAAAAATAAAAAACCCAACCACCCACACCCACACACACACACATAGCACTAGAAACTCTCAAGTTGTGTACCGATAGAAAGTCCATCTACGCACATAAATTCATGTCGAATCTCCCACCCTTCACCGCGGAGGCACAAGTACACGCTCGAGGTCGGCGTCCATTCAGCGCTTGCATTTGAGATCAAGGCCAGCAGTAGTGTGGCAGTTCACGTGCAAGACTAGCACTCACGCGTGGTGACCTTCACGTAGCAAAGGAACTTATTTGAATACAAAATTACACAAAAAATAAAAATAAAAATAAATAAACGGCTTGAAGAGACGCGGAGCGACAGGAGGAGGGAGGGAAGTGGGGGAGGTATGAACAGGTCGAGGTGGGTGCTGTCCAGGGAAGACCTCCTTTGCAAGCGAGGCCGGCAAACGAGGGACGCGATCCTCCCACCCTCCTCCCCGTCCTCCGTCTGCCTGTTGCTCCTGCTAGTGCTCACGCTCTCCTTCTTCGCCTTGAGTTTTCCGGCTGTCTAATTTCGGTAGTGCCATGAAATCGGGGGCTGCGCGTTCCTTTCCGGAATCAATCCCGACCTTTGCAAGACTGTGTTGCTTCTTGACTCCTCTGGATGCTGCCTCGCCCACCCCCTTCCTTGTAATTTTAGTGACACCACCAGAGCTTGCGGAGCGATTTCAGACGCGATGCTCCTGCTCAGCTTCTTCTTCTTCTTCTTCATGTGTTCTGGTTGTACTGTTTTTGCCACATCGGCCGTGACAGCTTCGTGTTTTTTTCTCGGTGAAGTCCATCCTTGGGGAGCTTGGACTTTGCAGCTTCGGCGTTACAAATGTGCACCACAGTCGGAGTTTGTTTGCTTCCGTCCATGTTGCGATCTCCTCAACAAGAATAATATCTGCATGTACTTGCACAACACATTTGAAACAATGATTGAAGAAAAAGATGTAGTTCTTGAATAATTATTTATGAAAATTTCCGGCTGTCTAATAATTATTTATTATTTCATAAAGGGTAATCTATAGATGTTTGTTAAGCATTAATGTATCTATATGTTTGCTAATATTTTAATAGAAGAAAAAATAAGAATATATGAGCTTCTAATTTATATTTTATTTAGATTTATTACTAATTTTAATACAACTTCTTTTACATACAAGTTTTCTTCTACTTATAAGATTCTATTTTTTTTCCAAATCCTAAATTTGATTGCCATATATGTTTAATTTTAAGATTAATAAACTATTGTACATATTTTTTAATAAAACAATTTTATTCTTTGGTATGATTTTTTTCATTATAATATTTATATCTTTTACTTTATATAATATAAGATTTAAATTAAAAAATTGGTAGATAAATACCTTATTATTATTATGTGGACATCTTTCTTTTACTTTGTGGACATCCTTCTATGCCACATCAACAATACATTGATTTTACCAGTTTTCAATGAGCTAGATATTTATGAGATTGAAAGGTATAAAAACTACAACATCAAATAATAAAAACTTATAACATAAGAATATTAATAATAAAGAAGCTAAAAATAAATAAATATATATATAAATAAAAGAGTTTGTTTAGTAACTTTTTTAGGTGGATATACTTCCTCTCTTTTATAATTTGTTTTGTTTGATTTGATTAATTTTTTTAATATTAATGTTCTTATGATGTGGGATTTTATTTTTTTGTTGTTGTTTTTATATCTTTCAACTACACTAATGTCCAACTTGTTAAAAAACTTGTATTATTGGTGTATTTTTGGTGTGGCATAAAAGGTGTCTATGCAATAAATAGAGATTTCTTTATAATAAAAAGAAGGACTCTATCTAGTATTTTTAATTTTTTTTAATAATAGTTAAGACATTAGAACATCTTTAATTTAATATAATTAATCTCTTTAGACATTAATACAATTCTATATATATATATATATGTATATGCTTTGTATGAGGTTCAATTATCATCTTTAAATTTTATCTTTGATAATAATATTAAAAAAATCTTTATTTTTTTATTTTAAATATGTAACTTGGTTTTGGTATCAATTAAAGTAGAAGAAAATAAATTAGAAGAAAATAATAAAGAACTACAAACCTGAATATAAAGCTTCATAATATATAAAAGATTTTTTTTTTATTTTATTTTATTATAATTTTGTTCAAAAGAATCTAAGTAAGAATTGATATTAACAATGTTAAAGATATGAATCTATGCAAAAGTTAAAAGAAAATATATTTGTAAATCATCAAAGAAGAATGAAAGTAAGAAAAAAATCTATAGATATTAAATAGAAAGAATTTAGGATTTCTATCGCTAAGTATAAAGAAGTTAGAGAGACTTAAGTTAAAACTAAAATAAAGAAAATGTTTTAATAAGACTCAAGATGACATTACTCTTGTCTCTACATATACTAGCTACTTAGGAGGTCTTATAGAAGCTTTCTAAAAACCAAAAGATTTTTGGATTGATTGTGAAGTTGTCAATTTCTAATAAGAGAATTTTTTAAAACTAAGAAACTTATGATGTAAGTTTTAATAGTCATGTGGCATATATATAAGAATCTAAAGACCTAAATTATAGCTATTTTTTGAATATTTCTAAAAATATCTATCTAATATTTTCTACCTATTTCTATTGACTTTTATTTTTTTCTATTTACTTAAATAATAAAAATATATATTATATTATCTCTTTTTCCATCATTTTTTTTCTTTTAAAGAATAAGTTCTATAATAAGTGGTAAAGTTATTTTATAAATTAATGAAGTTGAAGATCTATTGAATAATATTAGCACTAAACTCTAATATTTGTTCTCAACAAAGGTGGTTAATGCAACTTTTCATTCATAATAATATTCCATACAAGGACACAAAGACCATTCAATTTTTTTATATTATTGTTGAAGCCTTTATAACTATCTTTTAAAAAAAAAATTATATACTATTAGTATAGTATTTACCTCCAATAATATTACTAAATATTGGTTGTCTCTTCTAAGATTGTGATATCATATATATTATATATAACCATCTTTTTGACAAAAATGAATCATTTTTAAGGATCTAAAATTTAATTCTAATATTGTATCATAGATATACATATTTATTCTAATATTTTTTTTATATGTTTAAGTAGAAGTAAGTGAAAGTAGATTTATTTCAAAATAATTTTTAGAGAAGCTACTTAAAAGCTTCACAGACGTTGCATTGACTTTACATGTATTTGTAGTTGATTAGTAGGTGTCAAGGACAAAGACTCGATGAGGGAAAATATACACAAAAAGGCTATCTCGATATAATAAGTCAAGATATAAACAAGTATGTATATTAAAAGGAAACTGGAATGGCTATTGCCAAAAGACAAGAAAACTAGAGACCCTTGAAACTAGACTAGAAGCAAGAAAGGAGTTGACAAGAGTGAAGAAGCCTTCACTCTTGTCTCTATATATACTATCTAACTAGGGGCTACGTGGCCACGTTCTATAGGACCTCCAATATGTGTTGACTTTGTAGGACACATGCCTTGACTTACAAGGCAAGTTTTTCTATGTGTGGGCCACATAGTTAGCTTGATCTTCAAGCTAACAACATGTGTGGCATATGGCCAACTTGTTGACCACGTTTCTAATCCAAAAAGTCAATTAAAGACACCTATGAAGTCAAAGCAGCATGTAAGAAGCTTCTATATTAAATATTATAGAATTAACTTATTTTTATCTATTTTTACTTACTTCTACCTATTTCTATATGTAATTATTAGCTTACATGATTATGGCCGTGACATTACCCCCCCTTCTAGAGACGAGTTCCACGAGGAGCGGTCATCATATGTTGAGGAAATCTATGATGCGACGAATTGTATTTGCCACATACTCTGATCTCTGTTCTCTTCGAAGATGATTGATAGGGCCTCTCAACCATCGGTAGTGTCCCATACCAGGGCGGGAAGACCACCCAGTTATTTGATCATTGTTGAGGCCTTCGTAACTTCCTTCGAATAGAATATTTGGAACACCATCAGAAGTTGTTCCTACCTCTAGCAAAATCATCAAACATCGAGAGTCCCTTCCCAAATCGTGATACCAAATGCGTTGTATCTCACCATCTGTTCGAGGAAGAACATGTTGTTCTTGAAGATCTTCATCTCGATTGGGTCGTCTTGAAGGTTGTGACAATCGTAATGTCTCGTCTGGCAGGTCAGCAAATGAAGGTTCTTGAGTTGAATCCACTGGTTGTTGGCTCTCCATCTAATTAGCGTTACAAATGTAAAGAAGTTACAAACAAGGCTAGGAAATTGAATGTTATCTTGCCTCAATCTTGTCTCTTTTATAAGAGAGATTTTCATCTTGGTTTTGATGGATGTCGTTGATGAAAAACTTTGACTTTAGCTGATGCATTTGCTAGATTCCTGGATGGCTCCCATGTGCGTTCACTAATATCATATCCGCGCCAATGAACAAGATATTCCAGCTTATTTCGGCGCCGCCTTGAGTCTAATATCTCTTCCACCTCAAATTCTTCATTATTATCTACTTCTATAGGAGGCGATGGCATTTGTCTTCTTCCTTGTATATCCACTGTCTTATATGGTTCAAGAAGAGACACGTGGAATAAAGGATGGATCTTCATTGACTCCGGTAGATGTAACCGATATGCAATTGGGTTGATCTGTTCAGAAACAGAAAAGGGGCCAAGCCTACGATAGTCCAACTTGTCACAAGGTCGAGTAGTCTTGATATTGCGACGAAGTAGCCATACCTTATCACCCACATTGATTTGTGGTTGCTCCTTACGATATAGATCTGCGTTTATCTTTTGTCGTTCTTGAGCTTCCTTCAATTGCGTCTTCATTATTGCATGTAACTCTGACAACCGATTTGCCATATCTTCTACTGCAGGATTATCAACTTTTGAAAAATCAAAAGTATCAAGTCGTGGATGATAGCCATAATTGGCAAAGAAAGGTGTTTGTTGCGTGGAAGAATGTACCGTATTATTATAAGTAAACTTTGCCAATGGCAGAAGGGTTGTCCAATCATCTTGTTGGTAGTTGATAGTACATCTTAAATATTGCTCCAAGACTTGGTTTACGCGCTCTGTTTTTCCATCAGTTTGAGGATGGAAAGCCGAAGATAGCTTTATGTCCACTTTTAAAATCTTGAAAAGGGTCCTCCAAAATCTTGACACAAATTGAGTGTCAGGGACAAGAACTCGATGAAAGCTAAAGAGTAAGTGAGACTTTTCTCAAAAAGAAATAGGACAAAATAGGAATATGTATATTAAGAAAGAAACTGGAATGGCTATTGCCAAAATACAAGAAAACTAGAGACCCTTGAAACTAGACTAGAAGCAAGAAAGGAGTTGACAAGAGTGAAGAGGGCTTCACTCTTGCCTCTATATATACTATCTAACTAGAAGCCACGTGGCGATGTTCTATAAGACCTCCAATATATGTTGACTTTCTAGGCCACATGCCTTTGCTTGCAAGGCAAGTTTTCTATGGATGGACCACGTAGTTAGCTTGTTCTTTAAGCTTCTAACATGCGTGGCACATGGCTAACTTGTTGACCAAGTTTCTAACCTAAAAGTCAACTATACACTCCTATAAAGTCAAAGCAGTGTCTATGAAGCTTCTAAAAAGCTTCTCTAGAAGATATTACACAATTAACCTACTTTTACATACTTTTATCTATTCATATAGGTAATTATATGTATGTCCGTGACATTACCCCCCCTTCTAGGGACGAGTTCCACGAGGAGCGGTGATTATATATTGAGAAAATCTAATATGCGGCGAATTGTATTTGCTACATACTCTGATCTTTGTTCTCTTCGAAGATAGTTGATGGGTCCTCTTAGCCATCGATAGTGTCCCATTCCAGGGCGAGAAGACCACCCTATTATTTGATCACTGTTGAGGCCTTCATAACTTCCTTCAAATAATACATTTGAAACACCATCAGGAGTCGTTCCTATCTCCAATAATATCACCAAACATCGAGAATCTCTTCCAAGGTCGTGATACCAAACGCGTTGTATCTCACCATCTATTCGAGGAAGAACATGTTGTTCTTGAGGGTCTTCATTTCGGTTGCGTCGTCTTGAAGGTTGTGACAATCACAATGTCTCATCCGGTAAGTCAGCAAACGAAGGTTCTTGAGTTGAATCCGCTGGTTGTTGGCTCTCCATCTAATTAGCGTCACAAAATGCAAAGAAGTTACAAACAAGGATAGGAAATTGAATGTTATCTTGCCTCAATCTTGTCTCTTTTGTAAGAGAGGTTTTCATCTTGGTTTTGATGGATGTCGTTGATGAAAAACTTTGACTTTAGCTGATGCATTTGCTAGATTCCTGGATGGCTCCCATGTGCGCTCACTAATATCATATCCGCACCAATGAACAAGATATTCCAGCTTATTTCGGCGCCGCCTTGAGTCTAATATCTCTTCCACCTCAAATTCTTCATTATTATCTACTTCTATAGGAGGCGGTGGCATTTGTCTTCTTCCTTGTATATCCACTGTCTTATATGGTTCAAGAAGAGACACGTGGAATACAGGATGGATCTTCATTGACTCCGGTAGATGTAACCGATATGCAACTGGGTTGATCTGTTCAGAAACAGAAAAGGGGCCAAGCCTACGATAGTCCAATTTGTCACAAGGTCGCGTGGTCTTGATATTGCGACGAAGTAGCCATATCTTATCACCCACGTTGAGTTGTGGTTGCTCTTTACGATATACATCTGCATTTATCTTTTGTCGTTCTTGAGCTTTCTTCAACTGCGCCTTCATTATTGCATGTAACTCTGACAACCGATTTGCCATATCTTCTGCTGCAGGATTATCAACTTTTGAAAAATCAAAAGTATCAAGTCGTGGATGATAGCCATAATTGGCAAAGAAAGGTGTTTGTTGCGTGGAGGAATGTACCGTATTATTATAAGCAAACTCTGCCAATGGCAGAAGGTTTGTCCAATCATCTTGTTGGTAGTTGATGGTACACCTTAAATACTGTTCCAAGACTTGGTTTACGCGCTCTGTTTGTCCATCAGTTTGAGGATGGAAAGCTGAGGATAGCTTTATGTCCACTTTTAAAATCTTGAAAAGAGTCCTCCAGAATCTCGACACAAATTGAGTTCCCCTATCCGATATGATATCTTTAGGTAATCCATGATAGCGATAGATATTATCAATGAAAAGCTTAGCTGTTTCTTCACCTGTGATAGATTTTGTACATGGCATAAAATGTGCCATCTTGGTGAAACGATCTACTATCACAAATATAGAATCATAAGATCTTGAGTTTGGAAGATCTGTGATGAAATCCATAGAAACAGAAGACCATGGTTGTTCTGGTATAGGTAATGGCTGAAGAAGTCCGTAAGGTCGATGTCGAGGAATTTTTGATCTTGAACAAATATCACATGATTGTACAAAGCCTTTGACTGACTTCCACATTTGTGGCCACCAAAAATCTCTTGATATGAGTTCCAGAGTCTTATTATATCCAAAGTGCCCTGCTGCTGGAAAGTCATGACGTGCTTGAAGAACACGCAAACGTGCTTTTCCTTCTGGAACATATAGGCGTCCTTCAAAATATAATAGATTATTCTTGAACTCGAACTTAGAAGAATCATGAGACTTGGAAGAATTATTCTCGATATCATGAACAAGAGGGTCTGAGGACATACTGGACTGGATTTGCTTGAGAAAAGTTGAATCAACAGTCAATGTTGATTTCACTGCTCGGAGATGAAATTGCTCCGGTTTCAAGAGGACCGTTCTTTGTTGCTCAAAAGCTGCATCTCCTTCTTTTGGTGCAAAATAAGAACGTCTAGACAGGGCATCGGACAAACCTTGTTGTTTTCCTGGCCGATAAGTGATAATGAAGTCGAATCTTGACAAAGACATACTCCAACGAGCTTGACGACGATTCAACACGCGTGCTGACATGAAATACTCGAGGTTCTTGTGATCTGTATACACAGTGACTGGACTAGAAGCACCTTCTAGATAATGACGCCATTCTTGAAAGGAATCCACGATTGCAAGAAGTTCTTTATCGTGGATCTCATAATTGATCTCGGCTGGTGAGAATTTTCTTGAATGAAAAGCTATCTGATGAAGTTTGTCATCTGTTCCCATTTGTGATAAAACTGCACCCAAGGCAAAATCCGATGCGTCTGTTTCCATAAAAAATGCCTTGGAAAAATCAACACGATATAAGACTGGTGCAGAGACAAACGATGTCTTCAAGGCTTCAAATGCTGCTTCCGCTTCTTGATTCCATTGGAATTTATCTTTACTAGTCAAGCGTGTAAGTGGAGCTGCAACTCGTGAGAAGTCTTTGATGAAGATCCGATAGTAATTGGCAAATCCCAAGAAACATTGGACATCTCTCACAGTCTTTGGAATCTTCCAATCCATGATTGTTTGGACTTTCTTAGAATCCATCATAAGACCATCATTTGAAATGATGTATCCTAAAAAGTCAACTTGAATAGTGTGAAATACACACTTTTCCATCTTGGCGTACAATCCTGCATCTCTGAGTTTTTGTAATACTTGACGAACATGTATTTCATGTTCTTCAACATTCTTAGAATAAATCAGGATATCGTCTAGGTAGCAGACGACAAAATTGTCTAAGAATTCACGAAATGCATCATTCATGAGATGTTGAAAAGCAGCTGGTGCATTCGTGAGTCCAAAAGGCATGACATTATATTCAAAATGCCCGTACCTGGTTCGAAACGCAGTCTTCCATTCATCTCCTTCTTTGATCCGTACTAGATTATATGCTCCTCTTAGATCTATTTTTGTATAGATCTTAGCTTGATTTAACTGGTCAAGGAGTCCTGATATCAAAGGTAATGGATACCTGTTCTTGATTGTGATCTTGTTGAGTCCTCGATAGTCAACACACATTCGTAAAGATCCATCTTTTTTCTTTACGAATAAAATTGGAGCTCCTGCTGGAGATTTTGAATGGCGTATGAAATTCTTCGCTAAATTCTCGTCAATATATGTCTTGAGTTCAGCCAACTCATCTTGCGATAAACTGTAAATTGGTCCAAATGGTGGCTGAGTTCCTTCCTTGAGATCGATTGAACAATCGTATGGGCGATGCTCAGGAAGAATATCTGTATTTTTTTTCTCAAAAACGTCTTGATAATCCTGATATTGACTTGGAATGCCACTTGAAGTCTTTACGCTTTCAGAAATAGGTGCAGCATAAATAGCAAAAGTTGATCCTTCTTTTGCTGCGTGTATAAATGCTTTTGCACCTATAAGTGCAGGTTTTACTATACTAGACTCATGGTTTTTTACTTGATTAATAGAACTGTTACTAATGCTCCGAGGAAAATCAAGTTTACGAGAAATCCAATCTATTCGAGGATTATACTTTTCTAACCATGATAAGCCTAAAATTACTGGATTAGAGGGAGACCTAATTATATTAAAAATTACGCAACTACTATGACCATTTATTACTACATCTACAGGAAGTGTTTCGTGAGTTACATCTCCAGAAGACAACGGACGACCATCTATGACTTCTACGTGTACAGGTTTAGTTTTTTGTATTAATGATATTCTATGACATCTAGCAAATTCTTCATCTAAGAAACAAGCTGAGGCTCCTGAATCTATCAAGGCAGAGGCTTTGTAATTATTAGGTCCTAAACGCACATCTATTATAAAACAAGGAGATGGTTCTGAGGAGAGGATAGGACCTTCATTAGAAGTTGTACAAGATTCCAGCCGCACGGTCCCTATTGTAGCTGGACGTACTCGTTTTCCGACATACTGTCTTCTTTGATAGCCGTACTCCTCATTTTGTAGTTACGTCGCTTCTTTGGACAATGTTGAGCAGTGTGCTTAGGTTCTCCACAATATAAGCACAATCCTTCTTGTCGACGACGAGACTTTTCTTGCTCAGTAAGAGGTTTGAAACGTACCGCATCAATTTGCATATCCTCCACTTCTGAAGGTATGTGTTGAGGAGACGTCGGTGTTGCCATTGAATTGTAGTAACGTTGAGGCCTACTTGTGCGACTCTCGGATCGAAATTCAAAAAGTCGATTGTCGCACTTCACAGCAAAGTCAATTGCTTGACTCAATGTTTGAGGATCAGGTAAATTAAGCATCAATTTCTTTACCTCATATTGTAATCCGTAGAGAAATTGACTCACAAGTGCGGCATCATCCCACTTGATATCAGTTGCAAGTTGTCGAAATTGCGAAGCATATAATGTTACTGATCGATTGCCTTGTCGCAAAATACAGATCTTGTTGGTTGCAACACGAATTGCATCATGTTCTCCAAACATGGATCGAAACTCCGCCAAAAAAGCCTCCAGATTATCCAATATTGGATCTCGTCGTTCAAGAAAAGATGAAAACCATGACAATGCTGAACCTGAAAGAAGTGTACCAATGAATCTTACTTGTGACCCTGGAGTTGGATAGCTCTGGGGTTGAAGTTCAATCACTAGTTGGACCTGATTGATGAATCCTCGAAACTTGGATCTGGTACCATCAAACTTCTCGGGCAAGGCAACTCTCGGTTCTCTAACACTCGAAGGGTGTTCCATTCTGGGAGAAGGGACATGGTTTGGTGCAGATGTTGAAGCAGCCCCAATCATCTCTATATCTTCACTTCCTACCATTCTTGTTGCTCCTTGTGGTGGTAAATTGAGTTGATGCATCGCAAGCATTAACTCCCTCAATTGTTCTTGCATCTGTGCCATTGCACTCTTCATTTCAACAAGCTCTGCCATAGTAGCACTTAGAAAAGAGAAGATGTCTAACAACGCTCAAAACAAATAGAAGAGAGGAATTGATAACAAAGAAAATACTAAGAACAATATCAGTTTAAAAGAGGGTAATCCGCAACTTCTAATGCGCTTATGTCTTATCAAGAAAAAGGGGTAATCCACTCTTAATCAAGAAAAGACAAAGCTCTGATATTGTAAGTGTACTCTTGTCAATCTGTCAGGGACAAGAACTCGATGAAAGCTAAAGAGTAAGTGAGACTTTTCTCAAAAAGAAATAGGACAAAATAGGAATATGTATATTAAGAAAGAAACTGGAATGGCTATTGCCAAAATACAAGAAAACTAGAGACCCTTGAAACTAGACTAGAAGCAAGAAAGGAGTTGACAAGAGTGAAGAGGGCTTCACTCTTGCCTCTATATATACTATCTAACTAGAAGCCACGTGGCGATGTTCTATAAGACCTCCAATATATGTTGACTTTCTAGGCCACATGCCTTTGCTTGCAAGGCAAGTTTTCTATGGATGGACCACGTAGTTAGCTTGTTCTTTAAGCTTCTAACATGCGTGGCACATGGCTAACTTGTTGACCAAGTTTCTAACCTAAAAGTCAACTATACACTCCTATAAAGTCAAAGCAGTGTCTATGAAGCTTCTAAGAAGCTTCTCTAGAAGATATTACACAATTAACCTACTTTTACATACTTTTATCTATTCATATAGGTAATTATATGTATGTCCGTGACATTGAGTTCCCCTATCTGATATGATATCTTTAAGTAATCCATGATAGCGATAGATATTATCAATGAAAAGCTTAGCTGTTTCTTCACCTGTGATAGATTTTGTACATGGCACAAAATGTGCCATCTTGGTGAAACGATCTACTATCACAAATATAGAATCATAAGATCTTGAGCTTGGAAGATCTGTGATGAAATCCATAGAAACAAAAGACCATGGTTGTTCTGGTATAGGTAATGGCTGAAGAAGTCCGTAAGGTCGATGACGAGGAATTTTTGATCTTGAACAAATATCACATGATTGTACAAAGTCTTTGACTGACTTCCACATTTGTGGCCACCAAAAATCTCTTGATATGAGTTCCAAAGTCTTATTATATCCAAAGTGCCCTGCTGCTGGAAAGTCATGACGTGCTTGAAGAACACGTAAACGTGCTTCTCCTTCTGGAACATATAGGCGTCCTTCAAAATATAATAGATTATTCTTGAACTCAAACTTAGAAGGATCATGAGACTTCAAAGAATTATTCTCGATATCAAAAACAAGAGGGTCTGAGGACATACTGGACTGGATTTACTTGAGAAAAGTTGAATCAACAGTCAATGTTGATTTCATTGCTCGGAGATGAAATTGCTTCGGTTTCAAGAGGACCGTTCTTTGTTGCTCAAAAGCTGCATCTCCTTCTTTTGGTGCAAAATAAGAACGTCTAGATAGGACATCAGATAAACCTTGTTGTTTTCCTGGTCGATAAGTGATAATGAACTCGAATCTTGACAAAGACATACTCCAACAAGCTTGACGACGATTCAACACGTGTGCTGACATGAAATACTCGAGGTTCTTGTGATCTGTATACACAGTGACTGGACTAGAAGCGCCTTCTAGATAATGACGCCATTCTTGAAAGGAATCCACGATCGCAAGAAGTTCTTTATCGTGGATCTCATAATTTATCTCAGCTGTTGAGAATTTTCTTGAATGAAAAGCTATCGGATGAAGTTTGTCATCTGATCCCATTTGTGATAAAACTGCATCCAAGGCAAAATCTGATGCATCTGTTTCCATAAAAAATGCCTTGGAAAAGTCAACACGATATAAGACTGGTGCAAAGACAAACGATGTCTTCAAGGCTTCAAATGCTGCTTCTGCTTCTTGATTCCATTGGAATTTATCTTTACTAGTCAAGCGTGTAAGTGGCACTGCAACTCGTGAGAAATCTTTGATGAAGATCTGATAGTAATTGACAAATCCCAAGAAACATTGGACATCTCTTACTGTCCTTGGAATCTTCCAATCCATGATTGTTTGAACTTTCTTAGAATCCATCATGAGACCATCATTTGAAATGATGTATCTTAAAAAGTCAACTTGAGTAGTGTGAAATACACACTTTTCCATCTTGGCGTACAATCCTGCATCTCTAAGTTTTTGTAATACTTGACGAACATATATTTCATGTTCTTCGACGTTCTTAAAATAGATCAGGATATCGTTTAGATAGCAGATGACAAAATTGTCTAAGAATTCACGAAATGCATCATTCATGAGATGTTGAAAAGCAGCTGGTGCATTCGTGAGTCCAAAGGGCATGACATTATATTCGAAATGTCCATACCTGGTTCGAAACGCAGTCTTCCATTCATCTCCTTCTTTGATCCGTACTAGATTATATGCTCCTCTTAGATCTATTTTTGTATAGATCTTAGCTTGATTCAACTGGTCAAGGAGTCCTGATATCAAAGGTAATGGATACCTGTTCTTGATTGTGATCTTATTGAGTCCTCGATAATCAACACACATTTGTAAAGATCCATCTTTTTTCTTTACGAATAGAATTGGAGCTCCTGCTGGAGATTTTGAATGGCGTATGAAATTCTACGCTAAATTCTCGTCAATATATGTCTTGAGTTCAGCCATCTCATCTTGCGATAAACTGTAAATTGGTCCAAATGGTGGCTGAGTTCCTTCCTTGAGGTTGATTGAACAATCATATGGGCGATGCTCAGGAAGAATATCTGCATTCTTTTTCTCAAAAACGTCTTGATACTCCTGATATTGACTTGGAATGCCACTTGAAGTCTTTACGTTTTCAGAAATAGGTGCAGCATAAATAGCAAAAGTTGATCCTTCTTTTGCTGCGTGTATAAATGCTTTTGCACCTATCAGTACGGGTTTTACTATACTAGACTTATAATTTTTTACTTGGTTGGTAGAACTATTAATAACGCTTTGGGAAAAGTCAAGTTTACGTGAATTCCAATCTATTTGAGGGTTATATTTTTCTAGCTAGGATAAACCTAAAATAACTGGATTGGATGCGGATTTAATTATGTTAAAAGCTATGTAGCTATCATGACCGTCTATTGTTACTTTTATAGGATGAGTTTCATGAGTGACATCTCCAGAAGACAAGGGACGACCATCTATGACTTCTACATGTACTGGTTTAGGTTTCTGTATAAAGGATATTTTACAACTTTTAACAAATTGTTCATCTAAAAAACATGCTGAGGCTCCCGAATCTAATAAAGCGGAGGCTTTGTAATTCTTAGGTCCTAAATATAAGTCTATTATAAAACAAGGAGAGGGTTCTGAGGAGAGGATAGGACCTTCATTAGGAATTGTACAAGGTTTCAGCTGCACGGTCCCTATTGTAGCTAGACGAATCCGTTTTCCGACATGTTGTCTTCTTTGACCGTCGTACCCCTCATTTTATAGTTGCGTCGTTTCTTTGGACAATGTTGAGCAGTGTGCTTAGGTTCTCCGCAATATAAACATAATCCTTCTTGCCGACGATGAATCTTTTCTTGCTCAGTTAGGGGTTTAAAACGTACCGCGTCAATTTGCATGTCTTTTACTTCCGAATGTACGTTTGGCAAAGATGTTGATGTTGATGTTGCCATTGAGTAATAACGTTGAGGTTCCCGTGAATGATTCTCGGATCAAAATTCGAAAAGTCGATTATCACATTTTACCGCAAAATCGATTGCTTGACTCAAAGTTTGAGGATCAGGTAAGTTGAGCATCAATTTCTTTACTTCGTATTGCAATCCATAAAGAAATTGACTGATGAGTGCAGCATCATCCCACTTGATGTCAATTGCAAGTTGTCAAAATTGTGAAGCATACACTGTTACTGAGCGATTTCCTTGTCGCAGAATTCGGATCTTATTTGTTGCAACACGAGTTGTATCATGTTGACCATACATAGATCGAAACTCCACCAAAAAAGCTTTCAAATTGTCCAATATTAGATTTTGTTGTTCAAGAAAAGACGAAAACTATGATAATGCAGAACCAAAAAGTAGAGTGCCAATAAACTTGACTTGTGATCTTGGAGTTGGATAGCTTTGCGGTTGAAGTTCAATTGCCAATTGTACTTGATTGATGAACCCTCAAAACTTTGATCTCGAACCATCAAATTTCTCGGGTAAGGCAATTCTTGGTTCTCTAGTGCTTACAGGGTGTTGTACAATTGGAGAAGGAACGTGATTAGTTGTAGATGTTGAAGCAGCTCCGATCATCTCTATATCCCCACTTTCTGCTATTCTTGTTCTTTCATGTGTTGGTGAATTGAGTTGATGTATCGCAAGCATTAACTCCCTCATTTGCTTTTGCATTTGTGCCATTGCACTCTTCATTTCAACAAGCTCTGCCATAATGACACTAAGAAAAATTTGTTTAATACTGCTCAAGACAAAAGAAAAGAAAGACTTGATAACAAAGAAGATACTAAGAACAATATCAGTTTAGAAGTGGGTAATCTGTAAACTTCTAATACGCTTATGTCTTGTCAAGAGAAAGGGGTAATCCACTCTCACTCAAGAAAAACAAAGCTCTGATATTGTAAGTGTACTCTTGTCAATCTGTCAAGGACAAAGACTCGATGAAGGAAAATATACACAAAAAGGCTATCTCGATATAATAAGTCAAAATATAAATAAGTAGGTATATTAAAAGGAAACTGGAATGGCTATTGCCAAAAGACAAGAAAACTAGAGACCCTTGAAACTAGACTAGAAGCAAGAAAGGAGTTGACAAGAGTGAAGAAGCCTTCACTCTTGTCTCTATATATACTATCTAACTAGAGGCTACGTGGCGACGTTCTATAGGACCTCCAATATGTGTTGACTTTGTAGGACACATGCCTTGACTTACAAGGCAAGTTTTTCTACGTGTGGGCCACATAGTTAGCTTGATCTTCAAGCTAATAACATGTGTGGCACATGGCCAACTTGTTGACCACGTTTCTAATCCAAAAAGTCAATTAAAGACACCTATGAAGTCAAAGCAGCATCTAAGAAGTTTCTAGGAAGCTTCTATATTAAATATTATAGAATTAACTTATTTTTATCTATTTTTACTTCTACCTATTTCTATATGTAATTATTAGCTTACATGATTATGGCCGTGACAGTAGGTTAGAAAATTAGTCAATAAATTAACCATGTATTGATAGCTTGCAAAATAAGCTAACTATGTAGTGCACATATTAAAACTTGTTTTGCAAATTAAGATACATGTTTTACTAAATCAACATGTTTTAGAAGTTCTATAGAACATCACCTTGTAGGTTCTAATTAAGAGTATATATAAAGGTAAGAGCAAAGCCTTCTTTATTCTTGTCAATGCCTTTTTAGTCCTTGATCTTGTTTTAAGACTTTTTGGTCTTCTTATCTTTGACAAGAATCATTTTAATTTAATATTATATTATCTTTAAGTGATTTTTTAGTCTTTTTAAGAGAAACAAGAGTGAATTGATATTTTAGTTCTTTGAGGCTTGTATCTTTAATAGTTTGACAAAAGTCCTAGCTTATTATTTTTTTCTTATTTTAGAAATAAGTGGATTATTCAACTTCTATTGTTGTGATTTAAAGATTGTAGATTATCCACCTTTAAACTTTATTTTATTTTTTATTTTATTTTTTAATTTTTTTACAAGATTATTTCTTTAAACTAAACAAATTATCTTTATTTGTGGAAATTTTCATTTGATATTAGAGGTTGTAGATTACTCATTTTTAATTTGACTTGTAGAATTATCAAATTGTTTTGAAATAGAAGAAAAAATTATAAATGCTACACTTGGTGGAAGTAAGAATAGATTCGCAACTATTGTAGATCTTCATAAACTTTTTAACACTCTTAAGATAGAAATTTCATGCATCACTAGTGCCAACTAAAGAAACACTAATCTTATGCTTATAGAAAAAGTTCAAAGTCTACATCAAGAAGTTGTGCATTTGAAGGAAGCAAGTAGATTGACTTCATAACCAAATCCAATAAGTTTTTTTTTTACAAGTATAATGGTGACAAGGATTAGTATGTGCAAGAAGTTTGATGGAATAAGATCAAAATTTTGAGGATTTTTATAAAAAATTAAGCTCTATCTAATGTTGCATCTATTCTAATATTCTAATGGATTTATTCAAGTTGGATTCATAGGCACACTTCTATTTGAAAGTACTCTCTTTTATTTTGCACCTTTGATAGAAAAGGATTCATAATTTCTTTATGATTTGAATTCATTCTTAAAAGTACTTACGACCACATTTAGAAAAAGTGATAAAAAAAAATAGCAGAAATTAAGCTCTTATCTTTACAACAAAGATCATAGTTGGCCACCATATATGTTGCTAAATTCCAAAACCTTGCTTGCGACATGGATTAGAATAACAAAATCTATATTGATCAATTTTGATATAGGTTGAAGAACAATGTCAAAGACTTGTTATTGACAATGTTGAAAGCAAAATCTTTAGAATAATTTATTGCTCAAGTTATTACATGCAACAATCTATTATTTAAAAAGCATCAAGAAAAAAGATTTGGTTGGAGAAGAAAATGTCAAGTAATAACGACAACTCTTAAGTTTTCAAAAACTTATTCATCAAGACTAAAATGAATACAAATTAATATGGTACATTTTAAACCTCTTACTGTGTAAAAAAAAGTTTTGTCATTGTCAAGAAGATTTGTGCCTATATTATGGAGAATCCAAATACACTATCCAATATTATTCAAAGAAGCAATGCAATCACAAAATGAGGAGTATGGAAGCCAAAGACGATGATGTGTTGGAAAATGAGTCTCTTTATCTACTAAAGAGACTGTGCGGATGGAATCAAATGCAACTTCTAATCTAGGTTTTATTCTCTGTTTAGATACTTCATCTTCTTTTATAACAGAAGTTTTTTTAGGACCAAAAAATCACAAAGTCTTAGCTTTGTTGGATTTAAGAGCCTCAATTTATTCTATAGACAAAGATTTTATTAAAATATAAGATATATTCTTAATTAAGAAAATCAAACTTGTATATGTAAAAGTAATAGATGGTCTTTTACTATCTTTTAGAGATGTTACATATAAAATTATTCCTATAGAAGTAGCAAGTAGTGGTCATAATAATTTAATAATATTTAATGTGATTAGATCTCTTTTTAATTCAATTATTTTATAATTATTGTATTTAAAAAGATATAATCTTCAGTTAGATTGAATTTTTCACAATCTTGATTTTTTCCAAAATTTAGCCTAAGATTCTATAAGGCAAGTAATAATCTATAAGACTGATATATCAAAACTATTATTGGTAGGTGCAAGAACTTTCATATATGGTACAAAAAAAATATCAACTTTTGTTATATATACCAAATTTATTATTGATAAAAAAAAGATTTCAAGTGGCATACCAAGTCAATATTAAGATTATCAAGATGCCTTTGAAAAGAAGAATGCAAATATTCTTTCAAATTATCATCTTTATGATTGTTCCATCAATCTTCAAGAAGAAGCTCAACTATCATTTAGACTAATCTATAGCCTATTATAGATAAGTTGGATGCACTTAAGGAATACATTGATAAGAATTTGGCTAAAAACTTCATATATTATTCTAAATATCCAACTAGGGTTCTTATCTTATTTGTGAAGAAAAAAAATGGATCTTTGCAAATATATGTGAATTATTAAAAACTCAACTAGATCATTAGCAAAAATAGATACCTTCTATTTTTGATTTCAAATTTTTTTGATTAATTAAGTGTAATAAAGATCTTAATAAAAATAGATCTATAAAGAACATACAATCTAGTATATATTAAAGAAGGAGAAAAATAAAAAATTATATTTTGAATTAGATATAGGTATTTTAAATATAATGTCATGCATTTTAGATTTATAAATGCATCTATTACTTATCAATTTTTAATGAATGATGTTTTTTATTAATTTCTTGATAATTTTATTGTCTATTAATTTGACAATATTTTGATCTACTCTGAAAATACAAAAGAGCATAAAGTTGTCAAAGATAAGAGCTCAATGAAAGCAAATAATCAAGTGAGAATTTTTTCAAAGAAATATGACAAAATAGAAGTAAAAAAATATATATATTAAAAAGAAACTAGAATGGCTATTGCTAAAATACAAGAAAATTAAAGACTCTTGAATCTAGACTAAAGTAAAAAAGTAATTGACAAGAATGAAGAAGACTTCATTCTTGCC
This sequence comes from Physcomitrium patens, assembly GCF_059467195.1. Lineage (NCBI taxonomy): Eukaryota > Viridiplantae > Streptophyta > Bryopsida > Funariales > Funariaceae > Physcomitrium > Physcomitrium patens. Next base: position 10,679,040 of record NC_143412.1, on the reverse strand, counting down.
TTTATATGTATTAGTAACCTAGGAATTATGTGACAACATTCTATAAGACCTCAAGCATGTGTTGACTTTGTAAGCTACATGTCTTAACTTGTGAGATAAATTTTTCATGTGTATGCCTCATAGTTAGTTTGTTCCATAAGCTATCTAAATGTGTGACATGTGGCTAAGTTATTGATAAAGTTTTGAACCTAAAAATCAACTATGAATATGTATAAAGTTAAAATTGTCTGTATAAAGACAAAATTATCTTCCCTTGATCTTGTTTCTTTTATAATTAAGATTTACTATTCTTCATCTAAATTTTGATGGATGTTGTTGATGAAAAGCTTCTACATTCTTTACTGCATTTACATGATTCTTTGCTGGTTTCCAAGTATGTTTACTAATATTATATTTGTACCAATGAACAAGATATTCCAACCTATTTCAGTGCTACTTTGAATCTAAGACTTCTTCTATCTCAAATTCTTTATTATTATCTATTTCTATAAGGGGAGGTGGCCCCTATTTTTTTTTTTAGAATGTTCATTATCTTGTATGGTTCAAGAAGAGACATGTGAAATACATGATGGATCTTTATTGAATCTAGTAGGTGTAATTAATAAGCAATTGAATTGATCTATTTACAAATAGGAAAAAGTTCAAGCTTACAATAGTCCAACTTATCACAAAGATGAGTAGTCTTGATATTACAACAAAATAGTCATATCCTATCATCCATGTTGAATTATAGTTATTTTTTATAATAGATATCTGAATTTGTCTTTTTTTTTTATTCTTAAGCTTCATTTAATTACACCTCTATTTTTACATGTTGTTTTGACAAATAATTTATCAAATCTTTTGCGTCAATATTATTAATTTTTGAAAAATCAAAAACATCAAGTTATGGATGATAATCATATTTAGTATAAAAAAATATTTGGTAAGTAGAAGAATATATTATTATTATAAGTAAATTCTATTAATGGTAAAAGAATTATTCAATCATTTTTTTGATGGTTGATGTTATACCTCAAATATTACTTCAAAGCTTGATTAAATTGCTTTATCTATTTATTAATTTGAGGATGAAAGGTCAAAAATAACTTTATATCTACTTTTAGAATCTTGAAAATTATTTTTTAAAATCTTGATACAAATTGAGTCCCTTTATTAAATATAATATCCTTGAATAATCTATGATAGTAATAGATTTTTTAAAGAAAAAACTTAGCTATTTTTTTTTTACATATGATAGATTTTGTACATAGTATAATATGTGCCATCATAATAAAATAAATTATTATAAAAAATATAGAATCATATAAATTTGAGATTGAAAGATCCATGATAAAATCCATAGAAATAGAAGACAATGGTTGTTTAAATATAGATAATGATTAAAAAAGTCTATAGAATTAATGCCAAGGAATTTTTGACCTTGACCAAACGTTATATGAATGGACAAAGTCTTTCACTATGTTCTATATTTATAGCCACCTAAAGTCTTTGGATATAAGCTCCAAAGTCTTATTATATAAAAATATTCGACCAATAGAAAGTTGTGACGTGCTTAAATATATTATTCGTTCTAGAATATATAAACATCATTTAAAATAAAGTAGGTTTTTTTTGTACTTAAACTTGAACTTAGAAGCATTATAAAACTTAGAAGAAGAATTCTTGATATTATAAATAAGAGTATTAGAAGACATACTTGATTAAATTTGTTTGACAAAGATTGAATCAACAACCAATGTTGATTTTATTGCTCAAAGATGAAATTGCTTCGGCTTTAAGAAAATCATTCTTTGTTAATCAAAAGATGCATTTCTTTGTTTTGTATAAGTTAAGAATTTTTAGAAAGGAGATATGAAAAACCTTATTGTTTTTTGAATCAATAAATGTTCTTGAAATCAAATCTTCACAAAGACATGCTCTAATGGACTTAGTAATGATTCAAAATATATATTGATATAAAATATTCAAGATTATTTTGATTTATATAAATAATAATTGAATTAGAAGCACCTTCTAGATAACGGTGCCATTTTTGAAACAAATCTATAATTACAAGAAGTTCATTGTTATGAATCTTGTAATTGATCTTATATACTAAAACATTTCTTGAATAAAAAGTTATTGGATGAAGTTTATTATTTTTTCTCATTTTTGACAATACATGTATTTTCATAAAAAATGGCTCAAAAAAGTGGATGCAATATAAGATTGGTGCAAAAATAAAAGCTATCTTTAAAGCTTCAAATGTTGCTTCTGCTTCTTCATTCGATTGAAATTTGTTTATACAAGTCAAGTGTATAAGTGGAACTACAACTTGAAAGATGTACTTTATGAAGATCCAATACTAGTTAGCAAATTCCAAAAAGTATTGGACATCTCATACCAATTTAAAGATCTTCCAATCTATAATAGTTTAAACTTAAGATCCATTATAAGTCCATCATTTGAAATGATGTATTTTAAAAAGACAACCTGAGTAGTATAAAGCACATTTTTTTTTTTATTTTTTTATTTTTAATCTTGGCATAGAGTCCCGTATTTCTTAGTTTTTATAACACATGAAAAATATGCAGTTCATATTTTTTTGTATTTTTAAAATAAATTAAGATGTCATCTATATAACAGAAAATCAAATCATCTAAAAATTCTTGAAAAGACATCATTCATTAGATGTTGGAAAGTTGCTGATTCATTTGTAAATCCAAAAGGAATGATGTTATATTTGAAATATCCATATTTAGTTTAAAATATAGTCTTCCATTTAAATCCTTCTTTAATGCATATCAAATTATATGTTCTTTGTAGATCTATTTTTGTATAGATTTTATCTTAATTCAATTGATTAAAAAATTTATATATTAAAGATAATAAATATTTTTTCTTAATGGTGATTTTATTGAATCTTTGATAATTAAAATATATTTGTAATGATCCATCTTTTTTCTTCACAAATAAAATTGGAGCTCTTGCTAGAGATTTGGAATGGCATATGAAGTTCTTGGCCAGATTTCCTTCAATAGATTCCTTAAATTCAACCAACTCATTTTGTAATAAATTATAGATTGGTCCAAATGGCGGTTGAGATTCTTCTTGAAGGTCAATTAAGCAGTCATAGAAAAGATGTTCTAAAAGAGTATCTACATTTTTCTTCTCAAATACATCTTTAAAATCTTGATATTTACTTGGAATGTTAGTTGAAGTCTTTCTACCATTAAAAATAAGTACGACATAAATGACACAAAGTAATCTTTTTATTATAATACATAAAAAAATTCTTACATCTACAAATACAGATTTAGTTATACTAAACTTATGACTTTCTACTTAATTAACTATACTCTTAGTTATGCTTTTAAAAAAGTCAAGATGATAAGAAATCTAATCTATTTTAAGATTATATTTTTTTAGCCATGATAAACTTAAAATGATTAGATTAGAAGAAGATGTAATGATATTCAATATTACAAAGCTACTATGATCATTAGTTGTTACTTCTATAAGAAGGATTTTATGAATAATATCTCCTAAAGACAATAAGAGACCATCTATGACTTTTATGTGAATAGATTTAGTTTTCTTGACTAAAGATTTGTTATATCTTTTAGCAAATTTTGCATTTAAGAAAGACATTGAGGTTCTTGAATCTAACAAGACAGAGGCTTTGTGATGATTAGATCCTAAAATAATATTTATTGTAAAACATAGAGAGGATTCTGAGGAAAGAATAAGACCTTCATTAGGTGTCATATAAGGTTTCAGCCAAACAGTGTTGTATTACTTTTATTCTTGCTTGAGAATGTACCAAGTACATAGCTGTGGAAGGTAAGTAACAATGTAATAGCAATTCTACTAAGTTTAGTTGAGCCTTTAATAAACTTCAAGTAATTTCTAATAATCGAATCAAACTTTAACCTATTGAAATAAATTTAAAAGAAGTTATAAAAAAACATAAAAAACCTTAAAAAATATTTAAAATAAAAAATTTAATGTAATCTTATTTAAAACCTTAATTGAATCTTAACCAAATTTTAGGTCAAATCTTAATTAAAACCCTAATTTAATCTTAACCAAATTCTAAGTTAAATCTTAGTGAAATCCTAATAAAATCCTAAATCTTAGATAAATCTTAGATGATTTCTAAACTAAATCCTAAAAAGATCCTAATCTTGATGAAATCCTAATAAACTCTTAGATCTTAATAAAACTCTTAATAAATCTTATAGAAAAATAGAACCTCAAAAATTAATAATCAAACTATTGCTATGAACTCAAAATTTGTACACTTCATAATGTCTTAATAAAAAATAAATACAAAAAAGATTAAATCAATTAAAATTCATAATTGAGTGAAATGCATGATAATCCAATCAGATATTAAGTAGCCTCATATTCCAATCTAAATGCTAAACTTCTAGTGCCAATATTTCCTTCTTGAATCATTGAATTGCTCTCAAATTTCACTTAAATGTTAAAAATCAAGTCTTATATCTATACAAAAAAAATTTACTTCAATCCAATTGGCAAATTAATGAAGATCTTAAAAACTTTTATTAATCCTTAACTGTAATTTTTGAGACCTTAATACAAAAAAATCCTCACATACTTTGATTTAATTATTTAATTGCCTTCAAAATTGCCACACATATTTACAACTAACATATCAACACACTAACTAAAATTAATCTATATATGCACCATAAAACTTAAGAAATCTTCAAATTTATAAATTTAATTAAATTTTTCAAAATCTAAACCAATTGAGAACATTTTTAGTTTTAAAAATCTCTCATAAACTCGATATTAATTCAATTGATATGAAATTAATACCTAAAAATCTTTTTCCAAGTTTGTTCTCATATTCCATTTTCAAATCTATCAAAGAATTCTGAAATTGTTGTATGGATGTAGTTTTATGCCTTAGGGTCTGATTTTGATCCATATTGACAATTGGTCCTTTTTGGATATCAATTTTTGATAATTTGAAGTAAATTTTGCTTTATCCTATTGTTAATTTTTTAAAAATAAATCTTTTATCAATTTAATATATCATTTAATTTGATTTGGCTCATTCATGGTTTTAAAAAATAAATAGGAGTTCTTTTAATAAAAAAGTAATATTAAGACTAAATCTTTTACTACCTTTTTATCTTTTATTTTTAGTTTTTACTACATCTTTCTACTAAATTTTTCTATAATAACATCTATATTTTTATTTTTTATTATATAATTATATTATTATATGACAATAGTCTCTATTATAGCTAGACAAACTTATTTTTTAACATACTATCTTCTTTGACAATAGTACTCCTCATTTTGTAGTTGCATCACTTTTTTAGATAATGTTGAATAGTGTGCTTAAGTTCTCCATAATAAAAGTATAATCCTCCCAAATAAAAATGAGTTTTTTTTACTTAGTAAGAAATTTAAAATATACTATATTAATTTGCATATCTTCTATTTTCAAATGTATATGTTGAAGAGACGTTGATATTGCCATTGAATTATAGTAACATTGATGTGCATTTGTGCAATTCTTAAATCAAAATTCAAAAAGTTGATTGTCACACTTCACAACAAAGTCAATTTCTTGACTCAATGTTTGAGGATCATATAAGTTAAGCATCAATTTTTGTACTTCATATTATAAATCATAGGAAAATTGGCTAATAAGTGCAACATCATTTCACTTGATATTGATTGCAAGTTGTAAAAATTATAAAGCATATAATATTATTGATTGATTATCATGTTATAAAATATAGATCTTGTTGGTTGTAACACAAATTATGTCATGATTTTTATATATGGATCAAAATTCGACCAAAAAAGCCTTTAGATTATTCAATATAAAATCTTGTCATTCAAAAAAGATGAAAACTATGATTATATTGAATCTAAAAAAAATACACTAATGAATCTAATTTTTGATCTTAAAATTGAATAGCTTTGAGGTTGAAGTTCAATCATAAGTTGTACTTGATTGATAAATCTTCAAAACTTGGATCTTGTGCCATCAAACTTCTTAAGCAATGCAATCCTTGATTCTTTTATATTAGAAGGATGTTCTATTATAGGAGAAGGGACATGATTTGATGAAGATGTTGAAGCACCTCCAATCATCTCTATATCTTTCCTCCCTGCTATTGTTATTATTTTTTGTAGTAGTAAATTAAATTGATACATTATAAACATTAATTTCCTCAATTAGTCTTGTATTCATGTCATTGCAGTCTTCATTTCAAGAAGCTTTGCCATGATAAAACTTGGAGAAGTGATAATGTCTAATATTGCTTAAGAAAAATAGAAGAGATGACTTCAAAGCAAAGGAAATACTAAAGACAGTATCAGTTTAAAAGAGGATAATCTGCAACTTTTAATATGCTTATATCTTATTAAGAGAAAGAAGTAATCCACTTTTAATTAAAAAAAAGACAAAGCTCTAATATTATAAGTGTATTCTTATCAATCTATCAAAGATAAGAATTTGATGAAAGCAAATAATCAAGTAAGAATTTTTTCAAAGAAGTATAATAAAATAGTAATAAAAAAACATGTATATTAAAAGAAAATTAGAATGGCTATTTCCAAAAGATAAAAAATAATAAAAGATTCTTAAATCTAGATTAGAACAAAAAAGAGTTAATAAGAGTGAAGAAGACTTCACTCTTGTTTCTATATATACTATCAATCTAAAAGCTACATTGTTGTAATAAGTGTTGTCTTGTTTGAGAATGCATTGAGCATTTGGTTGTAGAGTGTGAAGTTGTATTCTACAAATATTTAAGAACCTCTAATACGTTTCACCTATGTAAAAAGAATGCAACTTAAATTTTAATTCAAAAGTACTTAAAGCCAATATAAAGTACTCAAAAATACTCTTTTTAGAAATCTCAACTAAACATAAACTCCAATTATCTTATTACTTTTATAATTTGGTAATTTCAATTTTTCTTTGTAAGCCTTAATCCTAATTATTGAGTTTTGGCAAGCTATAGCTTTTAATTTGATTATCCACTTCATGAAAAATTTTGCATGCAAATGCCACTATAAGTCTTTTATATGCTCAAAAAAATTCAGTCTAATTCAACTTACAAATTATAAGAAAAAAATCCAAAATTGTATTGATGTTATTTGGCCGCTAATTTGAAAGTTAATGTAGATATTCTAATAGTGATTTTTTCTTCTCCAATAATTAACTTCAATTCAAAATGAGTATATAGCTTGATCTTAAAGTCTTTTATTACCATGTCAAATTTTATCTTGATCCAATTAGTAGAACTTTACAAATCATAAAAATCATATCCAACCTCAAACTGCCAACTTCTAATATCCTCTTGTACTAAAATCCAGGTATCTTCTAATTGCACTATTGAATTAACAAAAACATTTACACTCACTTAGCACATCTAATCAACTAAACACTATCAAATTTAGATCTATAGAATCTATGAACGCCCCTCCTATTTTGTCCTAGGTAGTCATTTGAGTAGTTAGAGGTCTAATTTTGATGGTGTCCTACAAATGGTGGATCCTTGGATATCAATTTAACCTATCTTAAGAATGTTTTATTCCAAATCTATCTTTAACTTAATCTTAGTATCAACCATACTAATTATTTATCTCTTTTAATCCGATTTTATGAATTTATGGCCTTTCTATAGTAGTAAAAGAATTTGTATAGCCTAGAAGGTAAAAATACTATTCAACTTTTAATCTATTAGCTATTAAGATAAGAAAATAAATTAAGAGGCTTTTAAAAAAACCATGTTTAAATATCTTAAATTATTATTGAATCAAGATGATTAGATATTAATTAAAAATTTATTTTTGATTATATTTTCAACATATAGTCATGTTACAATACAATACTATGGTAATATTCTATAGGACCTCCAATATGTATTGACTTTGCTAGCCACATGTCTTAACTTGTAATGCAAATTTTTTATGTATACATGACATAATTAGTTTGTTTGTTAAGCTATCCATATATATGATATATGGTTAACTTGTTGACTAAATTTTTAACTTGAAAGTCAATTTTAAACACATATAAAGTCAAAACCATGTCTAAAAGATATTATAAAATCAATCTATTTTTATCTATTTTTTCCTACTTCTACCTAATCATATAGATAATTATTAAAATAAGTATATATATATCTATGACAATATGTCTATGATAGAAGTTTATGTTTGTCATGTGTTACAAAAATTAAGAAATTTATGATTATATATCAAGATCAAAAAGTGTATATTTCACACTACTTAGGTTGACTTTCTAAGATACATCATTTCAAACAATAGTCTTATGATGGATCCTAAGAAGGTCCAAACTATCATAGACTAGAAGATTCCAAAAACAATAAAAAATATGTAATATTTTTTGAAATTTGTTAATTATTATTGGATTTTTATTAAGAACTTTTTTCAAGTTGCAGTTCTTCTACTACGCTTGATATATAAAGACAAACTTAAGTAGAGTAAAGAAGCTAAAGAATCTCTTAAAGCCTTAAAAAAAACATTTATATTTGTATCAATCTTGTATCACATTGGCTATTTGAAGGTGTTCTTCATAAAAATAAATACATTAGACTTTGCTATGGATGTACTTTTGTCATAAATAGAAGCAAATGACAAATGCCATCTAGTAGCTTTTCATTCCAAAATAATTTCAATAATTAAGATTAATTATGAGATCTATGATAAAGTATTTTTTATAATCATGGAATCATTTCAAAAATCGCATCATTATCTAGAAGGCGCTTCTAATCCACTCACTATATATATGGATCATAAGAACTTTAAGTACTTCATGTCGACATGTGTTTAGACTTATTACCAAGCATGTTGGAGCATGTCTTTATTAAGATTTAATTTTAAGATTACTTATCAAGTCAAAAAATAACAAGGTTTGTCAAATGTCCTTTTTAGATGTTCATATCTAATACCAAAAGATAGAAATGTAGCTTTTGATCAACAAAGAATAATTTTTTAGAAGTTAGAGCATTTTTTTTATCTTTGAGCAATAAAATCAATATTGATTGTTGATTCAACCTTTATCAAACAAATTCTATTAAGTATGTCCTTTGATCCTCTTATTTATGATATCAAAAATAATTCTTTTATGTCTCATGATACTTCTAAGTTCAAATTCAAGAATAATCTACTTTATTTTGAGAAAAAATTATACATGAAAAGACAAAGTATGATTACACATTCTTCAAGCTCACCATAACTTCCTAATAGCCAAATATTTAAGATATAAGAAGACTTTGGAGCTAATTTTGAGAGATTTTTGGTGGCGTCAAATATGAAAGGCATTTAAAGACTTTGTATAATCATAAGATATTTATTGAAAATCAAAAATTCCTTATCATCAACCTTATGGACTTCTTAAGTCATTACCTAAATTAGAACAATCATAGTTTTTTGATTTTATGGATTTTATTTCAAATCTTTGATCTTAAGTTTGTAAGATTTTATATTTATGATAGTAGATTTTTTTACCAAAATAACACATTTTATACTATGTACAAATGCATCATACATGAAAAAAAAAACTAAGCTTTTTTTTTGACAATATCTATTGCTATTCTAGATTACTCAAAGATAAGAGGGATTCAATTTGTATCAAGATTTTAGAAAATCTTTTTTAAGATTTTAAAATTGAATATAAATTTTCTTTGACTTTTCATCTTCAAATAAATTGAAAAACAAAACATGTGAATAAAATTTTAGACCAATATTTGAGATGTACCATCAATTATCATCAAGATGATTAAATAATTTTTTAGCCATTAGCAAAGTTTACATATAATAATTTGGTACTTTCTTCTATTCAATAAATATCTTGCTTTTATAGTTATGGTTATCATCCTTCACTTAATATTTTTAATTTTTTAAAAGTTAATAATTCTGTAATAGAAGATTTTACAAATCATTTGTTGGAGCTATATACAACAATAAAAATATAGTTAAAAGAAGCTTAAGAATGAAAAAAGATCAATGCAAATGTCTATCTTAAGGAACAATCATAATTTATCATCAATGGTAAGATATAGCTACTTTGTCCAAATATCAAGACTACTTGTTCTTGTGATAAGTTAGAGTATTATAGGCTTAGATCTTTTCCTATTTGTAAACAAGTCAATTCTATTACTTATTGATTACATCTATTGAAGTCTATGAAGATCCATCTCATATTCTACATATCTCTTCTTTAATTATATAAGACAATAAATATCTTGAGAAGAAAACAAATACCACTTCTTTCTATAAAAGTAGATAATAATCAAGAGCTTGAGGCAGAAGAAGTCTTAGATTCAAAGAAGTACCAAAATAGATTAGAATATCTTATTCATTGGCTTGGATATTATATTAGTAAATACATATGGAAGCTTGCAAAAAAACTTACAAATTTAATAAATAAGGTTGAGACTTTTCAATAACAATATTTATCAAAACTAAGATAAAGAATAGAAAATCTTTGATATAAAAGAAATAGATCTAAAAAAGATAGCATTTTACTTTCTACTATTATTTGTAACTTTTGTGTATTTATGATGCTAAGGAGATGAAAAACCAATGACTAATAGATTTAATCCAAGAACTATCACTTGCTAATTTATTTCATAAGACATTACAATTATTATAACCTTTGTAGAATAGATAGGATTTTTTTGTTTTGTAATACATAATATGTAGAATTAAACTAGTAAATTGATGAATGGATAGTTTAGAAGATAAGATGGATGATTGAGTTAGAAAAAGTAGTTATCATTGTATTATATAGTGGTTGGCATTTTGAGGTAAGCATGAGTAGATTAAAGAAGAAGTAGGAAGGACCAGATTGTGATAGTTATGAGCTAGGATAAGCTTGGTACTACCTCTTTGTTTCTTTGTAATTGAAGAATAATGGATAGTTTTTGAATAATGTGAAGTGAAATTCTGGAATGAAAAAGAAATTTAATATTGTATATGAAGTATGGAATTTATTGTGAAACAATACAATAGAGAATTGTAAGTAGACAATTAGAAGTATTGGTGAAGAAAGGATATGAATGAAAGAATTATAATATTGAGGTTTGAGAAAGAGTCTTTGGAGTCTGGATTTATATGAAGAAGTATAGGGAGAATGACAGTTAAATATGGAGTATTCCAATGATTGGATTATGGAATGATTATATGTTGTCTTTTAAGATAGTATATTATTACATATCATTATCATAAATTAGGAAAAGAGAAGAGATAGTGAATGTAAAATTGGAATTATCAATTATAATATTTGATAAAATGCAAAAGACAATGTAGCTTTCTTGGGTGTTTTTAGTTGATCAAGAGGTAGTTAATTGTATGATCCTAACGTATAAATCTATGCGGATAGTCTTTCTCTGTATTTGAATTCCCCTATATAAGTTTATTCAGATTAGATTAGTTTAGAGTAAGTAAAACTATAATTATATTTTAGTGCCACTATCGAGGATTAATAATAATATTGAGTGTTAAGAATTAATTGCCAAACGTGTAGTTGTGGATGTTATATGAAGAGTTTACAAAATTAATATTGGTTCAAAAGTGAAGCCAAATGTATAGTTAAAGTAGAGATGGAAAGTAATTTCAATAGTATATGATGAAAGATTATGGTTAATAAAAATGAGAACGCTGCACTGAGAAAAATATGGCAGTTAAATAAAAGACAAAAGAAAGTACAAGCAAGAAATTTGTTGCAGGACGAGCAAGAACAGAATATAAAAAAGAAGCATTTATAAAGTTGGATTAAACCATGGTTGCATGCCTATTGGCATATTTGAGCATATCAAGAACCTAATAGACCATTAATATTTTAGTCATATATACCATTAAAAAAACTGCCAAGAGCACTTGTCGAAAATTTTGTCAACAGTCTAATGTATCTCTTGAGCCTGTCAACTAAAGTGAAGGAGGCACAGAAGAATTGGATACTCCATTGGATTCTTTCTCAATAGCAGATATAACCTATTTTAGTAATACAAGTTCTTCAAAATGGCACAAATTGCTTACTAATAAAGACTAGTTTAGAGTGTTTGAAAATCCATCTTTTTTACTCCTAATTCAACTAATAAAATTATTTGTGGATCATAATATTAAATTGAAGAGATTTAAAAGTCCAAAAAAGATAATTAGAGAAGGTAGTGATTATTTTAAAAGGAAATTAAGTGGAACATTGACATCTTCAATGGCAGCCCAACAATTTGAATTGTGGTTCAAATAGGTGTAGTGGGCAATTACACAACTAATGTAGCTCCATTACCTACTTTTAGAGGTTTATCAGGTACAGATCTATATCATTATTCTTAATTGCACATGTAGCCAATAATCATAGAACTAAAGATATTTGGTTGAGATGGCTACCAATGACTTTAAAAGATACAACGTTTGAATGATATAATCACCAACCTATGGGCCAATTTTTTAATTGGGAGGTATTAAAAAATATATTTTTAATCCATTTTTGATCAATTGGATTTGAAGAACATCTCAAAGAAAGGTCAATAAATAGTAGAATGGTACTAAAAGAAGTAATGTAGTCATATTATGGACAAGTAGTAGATATTCTTTGAAAATGGCCAAATAACCAAATGTTAGAATCGTTTGTTTTGTGTATATTGATTAACGGACTACATCCATCATAATTGAAGATGTTTGTGAAGGAGGCCCAATCAACTATTGTTGCTTCTTCACTTGATCAAATAAAGATATGGGAAGAATGTCATTATGACTAATTTTTAACCTCAAGAGCTATAATGATTCGATCTTAAGGATATTATCAAATACTAGTATGGAATGAAGCAGCGGGCAGTTATCGAAGAATGATTGATTACAGTATGAATATTAGTGCAAATCCACAAGAGATAGTTAATGCTATCCTATTATAGACTATACCACCAACAACAGTAGTTCTATTTTTCATACTCTCTATATCAAAAACCAATATATATGAAAGAGTTATCTAATGAACTAGTATCGAGAGATCAAAATAATGCTTTGTTGTTAACTTTGACAAAGAAGATGGACAAATTGGCTGTTAATTTGGCAAAGGATAAGGAAAAGAGGCATAAACTGACTAATATATGTCCCAATATTTGGTACAATAATTGAAAATGACAAGGCCATTTGATAACGAAATGTTCTTCATTACTTCATATGATTGTGCAATATACATTTTGTAGGGATAAATATGCCAGCACCAATTGTTGGAATTTACGAAAGCAACAATAGTTTGGTAATCAGACCATGATTCAACTGACTTCATGGGATGTTAATCAAGTCCAAATAAGAAATAGGTTTGGCTACAGCAAGAATCGTTTGAATAAATAAAATAGGATTTTTTTCTAATTTTTAAAATTTCAAGTATAATCAAGAATGTAGACCCAATATTCAAGGTTTTGTGCAAAGTCAGCAAAGATATTCTCAATAACTATCCATTTAGAAATCAACTTTAGATTCTACAGTACCAATTGGTCAACTGGGATTATTTACCCATTCAACTTGGAATAGGCCGAATCAATATATACTGATAGAAACACCCAATATTCCTAATGGAGTTAGACGAAGACCACTTTAATGTTATTGTTGCAGGTAGATAGGACATTATACTATTAAATGTCTCAATCTAAGAGACACTGATGAATATGTTCTAGTATGTGGAAATTATAAGTAGTATAGACATACTTATTAGTAGTGCAATGCTCCATTTAATTTCAATAACTGAGATCAACAGATACAATTGAGCCAATAATCAGATGATAAAGGTCGTGTTTAATAAGAATTTCTAGTACATTGGGTTGAGATGGTTAACAAAGTACTTACACGGGGTCAGCAAAAAGGGCCAGATCCAATTCAAGAATTAGGTGAATTAGTTGTGGGGGAGCAATTCTATCAGCTAATGGGTAATTCAAAACCAATATCAATATCGAGAAACATTCCAATATTGAGACCCAATTCGTCTAAGTAACTCAATTTGATTTCCAATATCAATTTACTGATCCCATCAAATCCAATTCTAAATATAATGTCTTATCCATTAAAGAATCTTTTGATTAAAGGATTTCAGAGAATATACAGACAGCAATTCCAAATATAAAAAAAGATTTAGTATCTCAAGAAATAAAATTGAAATCAATGAAATCAAAGAGGAATTACTTTCAAGATAGAACTGTATGATATTTTGAAAGATTTGGATATACTTCAGTTGTCTATCACAATGAAGTATCTTTTTACAGTAGCACCGAAATATCATTTTACATTGATTGCCTCATTAATAAGATGTAGGTCTCATAATAAAAAAATTCATAAAGTTAGTTTGAATCCCAATCCGGAGGTACCAACTATCGATGTATCAATTAATGGTGTTCAAATTCTTGGAGTTCAAGTGGATAGTGGCTCTAGTATCAATTTGATGAACGTTGATACAATAGAGGACTTGGATTTAAAACATTTATTATCCACAACATTGATATTGAGAATGGCAAATCATAGTAGGATGAAATCAATGGGCATCATACATAGTATTAACATTATAATTGCCAAAATTATATACAAAATTGATTATATTATTTTTTACTTACAGAATTCTATATTATCATATCCAATTTTATTAAGTCAATTGTGGTTATATCAAGCCAAAGTCAAGAATGATTGAGATCATGGCATATTGACCATTGAAAAAGGTAGCAACCAAATTATGTTACAAATGTATCCAATGCAATATTATAGAAAATCTCAATTCCCAAGATTAGAGGTTACATCAAAAGATGAGAGTCAATCCATTGAAGAAGACAATAAAGCTATGGAAATAATACACTTTTGTGAAGTTCAAAATAACTCAAAGTAGAATAAGATAGTTTATCAATGTGGAGGCCTGGGCAAATATTTAAAATATGAAGAGGATACAACAAACTGTGATCATGCTATTGCTAATTGGATGAATAATTTGGATATAAATCACATCAATACAATGGAAATGGAGTTGTGTAGTTCCAAGCTATTGGATTGTATAAAAGATTATGAGCTAATGAAAAAAAAATCAAATATGAGATTGTTGAGGAACCTGTGTACCAATCTATTAACTTAGGCACCATTGAAACACCACAGGTTATTAAGATATACACTGATATTATAGGTATCAAGCTAAAAAAATTGGAAAGAATTCTTTCTTAGTCATAATTTTTTTTTTCCTTGGTCATATGCATATTTAAAAGATATTCTTGCCAAGGTTTGTAAGCATCAAATTACTTTGGAGGAAGATGATACATCGGTTTGTAAAAGATAATACCGTCTTAACCCAAAATATTTCCTTATGATAAAAGAAAAAGTAGACAAATTTTTAAATGTGAGCTTTATTTATTTAGTCCCGTATAGTGAATGGATTTCATCAATTGTGATAGTGCCAAAGAAGAATGGAAAAATCAAAATTTATCAAGATTTTTACAAATTAAATGCAACTATCAAGAAGAATTATTTTTTTTATTTTTTATAAATAGTATTCTAGATGAAGTAGCAGGACATGAATGTTATTCTTTCTTAGATGGATTTTTAAGTTACAATCAACTTAAAATTGCAAAAAAGGACCAGTTAAAGACTACTTTTATTATGGATTGGGGCACATTTACTTATAAAGTGATGCCATTTGGATTATGTAATGCCTCCGCCATATTTCAAAGAGTAATGATGTAAATATTTTAGGATTATTTATGATTATTAATAGAGATATTTTTAGATGATTTTTGAGTATTTAGTATAAGAGTTGAATATTTAAAATATCTTGATAAGTATTTGGATTGCTGTGGTCATTATGGGATCTCTTTGAATTTGGAGAAATGCCAATTTGGAGTACCATTTGATAAGTTATTGGGACACATTGTCTCATTGGCTGGTATTGCTATTGACTTGGATGAAGTTATTAGTATATTAGCTATACCATAGTCAAAGACAGTGTTGCATGTTCATAGTTTCATCGACCATATCAATTATTATCGATAATTTATTTATTTATTTGTAATTATATGTCAGCCTTTAACTAATCTCTTGAAAAAACCACCATCGAATGGATCTAATCCAATTTGGATTGAAGACTATACAATTGCGTTTGAGGAATTGAAATAAAAATTGGTTTTTACACCAATACTGGTTATACTTTGTTGGATGAAATTATTTCATATTTATCTTGATGCATCCAATATTACTATTGGATTAATATTGAGTTAGAAAGATGAAAATGATTTTGATCATCCAATATATTTTGCTAATCATCTATTAGTAACAACCAAACAAAATTATACTACTATAGAACGGGAAGCCTTAAGCATGATCTACTCTATCCAAAGACTTTGGCATTATTTGCTTGATTATCCATTTGTATTTCATGTCCATTATGATGCTTTAAAGAACCTCAATTGAGTGGATACATTACTTGATAGATGTTACTACTTCAAGAATTTAATTTTACTATTAATATTCGACTAGATAAGAAACATGCCAATATGGTATCGTAATACATGAAGTCTTGCTTAAGAATGCTCTGGATACTTGGCTATGGAAGGAAGAATAGAAATTACAATAACAAAATCCTAATTCTAATAGAATACTAATAATGCTCTAATTACACTATAATAATACTAAGAAAGTTTAATCAAATTCAAAAAAACCTCAAAGAAATTTCAAAAAAATAATAAAAATTCTTAAAGAAATATTAGAAGGATTTCAAATATCACTCAAATACATCTCAATTCAATCTTAATTTAATTCTAGTTAAAATTCTATTGAACTTCATTCAAACTTTAGGCCAAAACTAATTGAATTTTAAATCCTAATAAAATCCTAAATCCTAAATCAAACCCTAAATAAACCTTAAATCAAACCCCAACCAAATCCTAAATCCTAAATCAAATCCTAAATAAACCTTAAATCAAACCCCAACCAAATCCTAAATCAAATCCTAAATCCTAAATCAAACTCTAACTAAATCCTAATCCAAATCCTAAACCCTAAATCAAACCCTAATCCAAATCCTAAATCATAATCTAAATCCTAATTAAATTCTAAATCCTAAATCAAAACCTAACCAAATCCTAATCCAAATCCTAAATCCTAAACCAAAACTTAATCAAATCCTAAATCCTAAATAAACCCCAACCAAATCTTAAATCCTAAACCAAACCCTAATCAAATCCTAAATCCTAAATAAACCCCAACTAAATCCTAAATCCTAAATCAAAACCTAACCAAATCCTAATCCAAATCCTAAATCCTAAACCAAACCCTAACCAAATCCTAAATCCTAAATAAATCCCAATCAAATCCTAAACCAAATCCTAAATCCTAAATCAAATCCTAATCCAAACCCTAAATCAAACCCTAGTAATTCCTACAACAGATTTAAACCTCAATAAACCCACAAAATTTCACACATAGATCTATGACAAAACTCTTGAAATTATTCAAAACGTAAATCCTATTTTATTTCATAAAACCCAAGTCATCCGAAACAAACCTTGACTTTGCAAAGCTCTTACAAAGTCGAATCAACTCCAAATCATCCAAAATCAATGCCCATAGAAACCCTATCCAATCTTCTATCAAACCTCACTCTCCAATTTACCAAAGAGTCTTGGAATCATCGTCAAGACTCGGTTTTGTGCCTTAGGGTCTGATTTCGATCCTAGTTCATAACCGGCCCTCTCCGGGTATCAACATCTAGTTTTTCTAAGTAATTTTTACTAGAATTTACTCTTAACTTCTTCCTAAAGATGTCTATATCATTTATTTTTCCAATCTACCTTATATTGCCTTATTTTTGGCCCTACAAAGTAAGTAGAAGCTATTTTTTCTAAAAAGGCAGCATTACTACTAAAAGTTTTACTACCTTCCTATCTTTTATCCATATTTTTCTACCTTTTCTTTTAACGTGGCTCTTCTATAATAAGATCCATATTATCATCTTTCACTATATAGTCGTGTTACAACACGACATCCACCCCCTCTGAACTTGTACATCCTTCGGTATGCACCAAATAATCCAACTTTGTTTGATTCATACAATATTTTCAATGTCCTCATCCAATTCTTCTTCTTCATATTTGCTATTCAAATCAAAATCATCTTGTTGTCTTAAAAGATTTATGTCTTTGACAAAGTCTTATATATTTATTTATGTTTGCTTTTGTTTGAGTATCTTCACTTACTTCCATTGAAATCATCTTTTAATCCAATATATATAATTTTCTCCAAGAATCTTCCAATCCATTTTCTTGATAAATATCAAAAATCTTTCATCATCTTTTAATGTTTTCAACTCACATAATTCTTTCTCAATCATTTTTTTATTTTTTTATTTTTTTATTTTTTATTTTTAAATAAAACTTAAATTAAAGGCACCTTTATCTTGTAAGAGTACCTCCCTTTTTATACCTCCATAGTCTTGCTTTACAATGATACTTCTCCATTATTTATTTATTTATTTATTTTTTTCAATAAAACTTAAATCAAAGGCATCTATATCTTGTAAATGTACTTCTCTTTTTATACCTCCATAGTCTTGCTTTACAATGATACTTCTCCAATATATATATATATTTTAATACCAATGTTTTCATTTACTCCATATGTGCAAGTAGTTTGCAAATATCCTCCTTTGCACATATGACCAAACCATTGTCGAGGTACAAAATTTGAAATGAAAAGATTGAATTGAAACCTCTTCTTCATAGCTACATACATCTTCCTTGTATCTTTTTTCTTATTTCTTTGATTCCAAGTCCCATTTAAAATGTCCATGTAATCTTTAAATCTATTTTCTGTGTCATTATATTTAAAGATTTTTAGATTTTCAACCCTTGAATTCCATACTTCATAATGAATCTTATCTTTGTCAAAATCCAATTGTGTTCCCATTACATGTGCATTATCTATGTAACTTTGACCTTGTTCCAAAAGAGAAGTGCTCACAATTAACTTAATCATGGTCAATGACTTAGCATCCTTATCTTTTGTCCCATAATCTTTATTTGCCACATAATCTTATATAACATCCTTCATATCTTCTTGAATGCATCCATGTGAAACATCATAATCTTTTGTTGTCTCAAAGCAATGTATAACTTCATAATATTGAAAAATCTCATGTCCTTTCAAAATCTCATGTTCTTGAAAAGTCTCATAACTTTCACAATAATCCTTTGTGGTTTCACAACCACATTTAGTATCATAACCTTATGCAATCTCATAATCCTCTCTATAATAATCATGTAAAAACTCATAACTTCTTTCACCCAACTCATATGTGGTCTCATAGCCATATGCAATTTGATTTTCATCATAAAATCCATGCATAATCCCACCACTTCTTGCATCATAATATTATGAATTCATACAATCTTTATGATTATAACCTTCAATGGATCCATAATCCATTTTTTGTAAAGGTTCAACCTTAAATTCTTCAACATAATCCAAAGTATTAGGTAAAACATCCTCACCTTCTTCAAATGTAAAAAATGTCTTTTTATCACGAAGAGATTTTTCACCCAAATTGCCATCACCAACTTACACAAACTTATTCAATATAGAATAGCCATAGCTTCCAACCGCATTGCCATTAGTTTCCAAATCCTTAATCTTCACATTACCTTCAAATTTTTGGATACCTTGGCCTTCCATAGTAATAGTTTAAAAAGAATCTTTCTTCTCTCTTTCACCACCCTTGGTATAAGATCCAATTTCTTTCATCTGTAAAAAATTGGCTTCTCTATTAAAATCCCCTACTTGCTCTTCTATTTCTTTTTTTTTTTAAGATTAATCTCTTGCATTGATGAAGATGACATAGAAGCCAAAGTAGAAGATTTCTTAGGCCATATTGCAACTTCTTTAGCTTTTTCTTCTTGTTGCCTTACTAAAACAACTACTACTTCCTTCAACTTCTTCCAATTATTAGTATAATCACTCTTTGTAGACTCAACTTCAAGAAGCATGAAAACCTCATCTCCCAAAGCATCATCAAGACCATTTAAAAAAAATCTACCTTTAAAGCATCCAATGATCGTCTCTCCAAGGATGAGAGTTGATAAAATCTCCTATCAAATTCTTCTAAGAATTCATAAAGATCCATATGCTTACTTGATTGAAACTCTATCCAATTCAAAAACTTTCGCTTAGTAATCCTATCTTCATATCCATCAATAAATTCTTTCTTCAAAAGTTCTTGAAATTTTGACCATGTTTCTATACCCCCTTCAAGCAATCCCTTCACCTTCATCTGAAATCTAGGTTCAATAGCCAAATATAAGCTTGAAATCATCTTTGCCTCAGGGATTTGGCATGTCTCCATCTCACATGTATAAATTTGTAAAAACTTAGTGATGTTGCATCCTTCAAACCTCCCAAATTTGTTGATGACTCCTTGCAATGCTTTTGTGATATCTTTTTCAATTGCTTGCATTCTTTGTTGCTCTTCCATGAATATATAGAAAGCCTTAAAAAACTCACTAATATTTGATCCATCCATAATATTCGACATATTCAAAAACCTTAATGACACATCTTCCATTTTGTTCTACAATGATCAAAAATGTTCCTTGGAATACTCCAATAAATACCTTATGATACTTCAAAATGCTCCAACATATCTATAAAGCCTTATAACACTCTATGATAATCCAAATATTGCCATTGTATATTAAGATAGTCTCCAAAGCTCCAAGAATTCAAAAGCTCTAATTCACATATCACCCAAACCTCTTCTTCCAACTTTCTTGTATTTCTTCTCCAAAATTCAAATAATCCAAGAAAACCAAATTCCTTCCACCTCAAGTGTTTCACGTCGGGTTCACCAAATATATTGTAATACATGAAGTCTTGCTTGAGAATGCTCCGAGCACTTAGCTGTAGAAAAAAGAATAGAAATTATAATAAAAAAATCCTAATTCTAATAGAATACTAATAATACTCTAATTAGATCATAATAATGCTAAACAAGCTTAATCAAATTCAAAAAAATTTCAAAGAAATTTCAAACAAATAATAAGAGTTCTTAAAGAAATATTAGAAGGATCACAAATATCACTCAAATACATCTCAATTCAAACTTAATTTAATTCTTGTTAAAATCCTATTGAACTTCATTCAAATTTTAGGCCAAAACTAATTGAATCTTAAATGCTAATAAAATCCTAAATCCTAAACTCTAAACCTTAAACCAAACCCCAACCAAATCCTAAACCCTAAATCAAATCCTAACCAAATCCTAACCAAATCCTAAACCCTAAATAAATCCCAATCAAACCCTAAATCAAATCCAAAATCCTAAATCAAATCCTAATCTAAACCCTAAACCAAACCCTAGTAATTCCTACAACAAATTTAAACCTCAATAAATAATGAATAAACCGTTGATCTTAACTTAAATTTTGCACACTTCTAAAACAATAAGTTAAAAACAAGCACAAAAAAATTGAAAAGGATCGGAGTTAGCAAATTGACGATAACCTCAAAAATATGCTCTGGTATTGGCCGGCCTCCTTCTCCAATCTTGATGCTAATCTTCTAGAGCCAATATCTCTCCTTTGCACTATTCGATTGATTTCAAACTTCTCATACACATAGAAAAACAAGTCATATATCCTCTCATGCAAGTTTCACTCCAATCCAACAAGTAGATTGCAAGAAATCTTAAAAATCCCTATTGGATCTAAAATTCTACTTTCTGAGACCTTGACCCTTTTAAACCTCAATATCCCTCAATTCAACCGTTACATTGAGCTCAAATTTACGACACATATTAAACACAACTATAACCATCATCTTACAAAATTTTATCCATAGATCTATGATAAAACTCTTGAAATCACCCAAAACGTAAACCCTATTTTATTTCATAAAATCCAAGTCATCCAAAACAAACCTTGACTTTGCAAAGCTCTTACAAAGTCATATCAACTCCAAATCATCCAAAATCAATGCCCATAGAAACCCTATCTAATCTTCTATCAAATCCCACTCTCCAATTTACCAAAGAGTCTTGGAGTCGTCGTCGAGACTTGGTTTTGTGCCTCAGGGTCTGATTTCGATCCTAGTTCATAACCGGCCTTCTCTAGGTATCAACATCTAGTTTTTCTAAGTAATTTTTACTAGAATTTACTCTTAACTTCTTCCTAAAGATGTCTATATCATTTATTTTTCCAATCTACCTTATTTTGCCTTATTTTTGGCCCTACAAAGTAAGTAGAAGCTATTTTTTCTAAAAAGGCAGCATTACTACTAAAAGTTTTACTACCTTCCTATCTTTTATCCATATTTTTCTACCTTTTCTTTTAACATGGCTCTTCTATAATAAGATCCAAATTATCATCTTTCACCATATAGTCGTATTACAACACGACAATGGATCACTTATTCCAATTTTCCAATATATTAGAAAATGAATCTATCTATGATATACTTCTTGATATGTAATTATTTGCCATTGACATGATTACACCTGAATATGGTGAATTGATTCAATATCTGATATTTCAGACATTCCCAAGTCCATATAGTAAAAAATTAAAGAAATGCTTGATTTTAAAAAGTGCACCATATACGATGATTGGTGACAACTTATATAAGTAAGGGCTTAATAGAATATTGCTACATAGCTCTTACTTAAAGAAATATATGGAGAGAAGAATGAAGTCTTCTTCACTCTTGTCAATACCTTTCTAATCCTTAGACTTCTTTCAAGACTTTCTAGTCTTCTTATTTTTGGCAATAGCCATTCTAATTTAATATTACATCACCTTTTGAATGACTTTCTAGTTCTCTTTAGTAATACAAGAGTATATTGAAGATTTTCTTTCTTTAAGATTCATATCTTTAACAGTTTGACAAGAATGCTAGCATACTATTTTTGTCTTATTTTAGAAGTGAGCAGATTATTCCACTTCTATTGTTATATTTTGAAGGTTGTAGACTACTCACCTTTAAATAAAAAATCATATTTTATAACACTAATCTTTTCCTTAAAGAGAGTGAATTATCTCTCTTTATAGAAATTTTTATTAGAGGTTACAAATTATCTTCCTCTAATTTAAGTTTTTGGATTGATTTGAATCTTTTATAAAAAAATGATTATAGATGCTACTCCTAGCAGAAGTGAAAATAGATTTGCCACTATTGCAACTCTTCATGAGCTTGTTAATACTCTAAGAGTAAAAATCTCATGTATTTTTAATGTGAATCATGAAGGTACTATACCTACACATATGGAAGAACTTCAGAGTGTGTGGCAAGAAATTGTGTAGTTGAACAAAGCAAGTAGATCGACTTCACAACAAAATCCAAAGAGTTTTGCTTCTATAAGTATGATGGGAACAAGGATTAATATGCCTAAGAAGTTTGGTGAAACAAGATCAAAATTTCAAGGATTTTTGCAAAAAATCAAGCTCTATCTAAGATTACAACTTTTTCAATACCTCCATGGATTTATTTAAGTTGGATTCATAGGCACACTTCTATCAAGAAGTGTTCTCTCTTGGTTTGTATCTTTAATAAAAAAAGATTTGCAACTCCTTTATGATTTGAATTCATTCCTAGAAGTGTTTACGACCACATTCAAAGAAAGTGATTAAGAAAGAGTAGCAAAGACTAAGCTCTTATCTTTACGGTAATGATCATGGTTAGCGACTATATATGCTCTTGAATTCTAAAACCTTGCTTGCAATGTGGATTGGAATGACAAAGTCCTTATCAATCAATTTTGATATGGATTGAAGGATAATGTCAAAGACTTGTTATTAATAATGTCAAAGATAGAATCTTTGAAATAATTTATTGCTCAAGCCATTGCATATAATAATTGATTATTTGAAAGATATGAAGAACAAAGATATGATTGGAGAAGAACAAATCAAATAATGATGGCAGCTCCTAAGTTTTCAAAAACTAATTTATCAAAGCCAAAATCAATGCAAATCAATATAGTATGTTTTAAATCCCTCACAAAGTAGGAAAAGAGTCAACAACATCAAAAAGACTTATGCTTATATTATAGAGAAGATAAACATATTGCTTAACATTGTCCAAAAAAACAACGCAATTACAAAATGAGAAGCATGATTGCCAAAGAAGACAATGAGTCAAAAAATGAGTTGCTCTAGCTACAATACAAACCGTGTAACTGAAATCATGTGCAACATCTAACAAAGGTCCTATTCTCTCCTCTCGTTTTCTCACCTAGTTTTACAATAGAAGTCTGTTTAAGACAGAAAAATCACAAAGTCTTAACCTTCTTAGATTCAAGAGCCTTAGCTTGTTTTATAAATGAAGACTTTGTCAAAAAAAAAAATAAAGGCTTAGTTAAGAAAATCAAACCTATGCATGTAGAAGTAATAGATGGACATTCATTATCTTTTAGGAATGTTTTATATATAACTATTCTTGTAGAAGTAACAATTAGTCATCACAATAGTTTAATAATATTTAATGTGATAAGTCTCCTTCTAATCCAATCATTTTAAGATTATCATGGTTACAAAGATATAACCTTCAAATAGACTAGATTTCTTATAATCTCAATTTTTTCCAAAGTTTAGCCTAAGGTCCTATTAGGCAAATAGAAATCCATAAGTCTAGTATAAGCAAAAGCTTATTAATAGGTACAAAAGCTTTCTTGCATGTATCATAAATATATACATTTACCTCAATAGTTACTTATATGATTAAGTAGAAGTAGGTAAATATAGAATAATTTCATAAAATCTTCTAAAATAGCTTCTTTAGAGCTTGGTAGATGCAGTTTTGACTTTAGATGTATTTATAGGTTAAAAAATTGGCCAAAAAACTAACCATATATTAGCAGATTATAGAACAAGTTATCTCAGTGTAGTAACTTATAGAACAAGCCAACTACGTGGCACATATATAAATAACTTGTCTTGCAAGATAAGACATGTGGCTAGCAAAGTCAACACATGTTGGAGGTCTTATAGGACATCGCCACGTAGCTCTTAATTAGATGGTATATATGGAGGCAAGAATGAAGCCTTCTTCACTCTTGTCAATGCCTTTTTAATATTAGTCTTATTTCAAGACTTTCTAGTCTTCTTATTTTTGGCAATAACTATTTTAATTAATATTATATTACCTTTTGAGTAACTTTCTAGTTCTCTTCAGAGATAGAAGACTGTATTGAGGATTCTCTTTCTTTGAGATTCATGTCTTTGACAGTTTGACAAGAGTGCTAACATATTGTTTCTATCTTATTTTAGAAGTGAGTGGATTATCCCACTTCTATTGTTGTATTTTGAAGGTTGCGAACTATCCACCTTTAAACAAAAAATCTTATTTTTTAACATTGATCTTTTCCTTAAAGAGAGTCGATTACTCTTCTTTGTGGGATTTATTTTTAGAGGTTGTAGATTATTCTCCTCTAACTTAACGTCTGAATTTGTTTGAGTTGTCTATGGAAGGAAAGATTATGGATGCTACTCTCAACAGAAGTGAAAATAGATTTGCAACTATGGCAAATCTTCCTAAGCTTGTCAATACTCTAAGAAATGAAATCTCACATATTTTCAACATGAATCATAGAAGTATTATGCCTATGCCTATGGAAGGAGTTTAGAGTCTCCGACAAGAAGTTGTGCAGTTGAAAGAAGCAAGAAGATCAATGTCAAAACCAAATCTAAGGAGTTTTACTTCTACAAGTATGACAAGGACAAGGAATAGTATGCCCAAGAAGTTTGATGGAATAAGATCAAAATTTTGAAGATTTTTGTAACAAGTCAAGTTCTATCTAAGGTTGCATCTTTTCCAATATCTTGATGGATTTACCCAAGTCAGATTCATAAGTGCATACTATCAAGAAGTGCTCTCTCTTAATTTATACCTTTAATAGAAAAAGATTCATGACTCTTTTATGATTTGAATTCATTCCTAAAAGTGTTTATGGCCACATTTAGAAAAAGTGATCAAGAATGAGTAGCAGAGACCAAGATTTTATCTTTATGGCAAGGATCACGATTAGCCACTATATATGCTACCGAATTCCAAAACCTCGCTTGCGACATGGATTGGAATAAAAAATCACTTATCAACCAATTTTGATATATGTTGAAGCATAGCGTCAAAGATTTTTTTATTAATAATATCAAAAGTAGAATCTTTGGAATAATTTATTATTCAAGCCATTGCATACAACAATCATTTATTTGAAAGACATCAAGAACAAAGATTTGATTAAAAAAGAACAAATCAAGTAATGGCAGCAGCTCTCAAGTTTTTTGAAACGTATTTATTAAAGCCGAAACCAATACAAATTGATATGATATGTTTTAAATCTCTCACGAAGTAGTAAAAGACTTGACGTCGCCAAAAGGGATTGTATTTATATTATGGAGAAGCAAAGCATACTGCTCAATATTATCCAAAGAAGCAAAGCAATTACAAAATGTGAAGCACAATTACCAAAGAAGATAATGTGTTTGAAAATGAGTTTTTTCAATTATAATAAAGACCGTGCAACTAGAATTATGTGCAACACTTAGTAAAGGTCCTATCTTCTCCTCAGATCCCTCACCTTGTTTTATAATAGAAGTATATTTAAGACCTAGTAATCACAAAGTCTTTGCCTTGTTAGATTCAAGAGCCTTACCATGTTTTATAGACGAAGATTTTGCCAAAAATCAAAAAATACCTTTACTGAAGAAAGTTAAATCCGTACATGTAGAAGTCATAGATGGTTGTTCGTTGTCTTCTGGAAATGTTACCCATGAAACTATTCCTTTAGATGTAGCAATTAAAGATCATAATAGCATAGTAGTATTTAATGTAATAAAATCTCCTTCTAATCTGGTTATTTTAGGATTATCATGGCTAGAAAAATATAATCCTCAAATAGATTGGATTTCTTGTAACCTTAACTTTCTCGATAGTATAATTTAAGATCGTATTACTAAAGTAAAAGTACATAAGTCTAGTACATCCAAACCTTTATTAGTAGATGCAAAAGCTTTCATGCATGCTGTAAAAGAAGGATCATCTTTTGCTATATATGCTATATTCATTTCTAATAGTGAAATAACGTCAAGTAGTATTCTAAATCTATATTAAGAATTCTAAGATATTTTTAAAAAGAAGAATGTCGATATTTTCTCCGAGCATCAATCTTATGATTATTCATTTGATCTGCAAGAAAGAGCTCAACCATCATTCACACCAATCTATAGCTTATCGCAAAATGAGATGGCTACATTAAATGAGTATATTGATGAAAATTTGACAAAGAACTTCATACGCCATTCTAAATCTCCAACCAGGGCTCCTATCTTATTTGTCAAGAAGAAAGACAGATCTTTGCAAATGTGTGGATTATTGAGGACTCAATAAGATCACCATCAAAAATAAGAATCTTTTTTCTTTGATTTCAAGACTTCTTGACCGACTCAATGAAGCAAAGATTTATACCAAAATAGATCTACGAGGAGCATATAACTTATTTTGTATCAAAGAAAGAGATGAATGGAAGACTGCTTTTCAAACTAGGTATGGACATTTTGAATATAATGTCATGCCTTTTGGACTTACAAATGCACCGACTCCTTTTCAACATCTTATGAATGATATTTTTTGTGAATTTTTAGATGATTTTATTATTTTTTTATTTAGACAACATTCTAATCTACTCTAAGAACTGAGAAGAACATGAGCTTCATGTTCGTCACGTCTTATAGAAACTTAAAGATGTAGGATTATATACAAAGTTAGAAAAGTGTATATTTCAAACTACTCAAGTTGACTTTTTAGGGTACATTATTTCCAACAAAGGCCTTATGATGGATCCCAAGAAGGTCCAAACTATCATAGATTGGAAGATTCCAAAAAAAATACGAGATGAGCAATGCTTTTTGGACTTTGCTACTTACTATTGAATCTTCATGAAGAATTTTTCTCAAGTTGCAGCTCGACTTACACGTTTGACTTATAAAGACAAACTTGAGTGGAATAAAGAAGCAAAAATATCATTTGATGCTTTAAAGAAGGAGTTTATTTTTGCACTAATCTTATATTGCGTTGACTTCTCCAAGGCATTTTTTATGGAAACAGACATGTCAGATTTTGCTATAGGTACAATATTGTCACAAATGGGAATAGATGACAAATTCCACCCAATAGCTTTCTATTCGAGAAAATTTTCAGAAACCAAGATTAATTATGAGATCTATAAAAAAAAACTCTTGCAATCGTGGATTCATTTCAAGAATGGTATCATTATCTAAAAGATACCTCAATTTTAGTTATCGTGTATACAAACTATAAGAATCTTGAGTACTTTATGTCAGCACGTGTCTTGAATCGTCGTCAAGCCCATTAGAGCATGTCTTTATCTAGATTCAATTTCAAGATCACTAATCGACTCGAAAAATAATAAGGTCTATCAAACGCTCTTTTTAGATATTATAATCTTGCACCAAAATAAGGAGATGCATCTTTTGATCAAAAAAGATCAATTCTCTTGAAGCCTAAGCATTTTTATCTTGGAGCTACAAAATCAACATTGACTATTGATTCAATATTTGTGAAGCAAATTTAATCAAGCATGTCCTTTGATGTTCTTGCTCAGAATATCAAGGATACTTCCTATAAGTCCCATGATACTTCCAAGTTTGAATTCAAGAATAATCTATTATATTTCAAAGGATGCCTATATGTTCCACAAGGTGAAGCTCAATTACGTGTTCTTCAAGCTCGTCATGACTTTCCAACAGTAGGACCTTTTTTTCTACAATAAAACTTTAGAACTAGTATCCAGGGATTTTTGGTGGTCACAAATATAGATGGTAGTCAAAGACTTTATACAATCTTGTCATGTTTGCTCAAGATCAAAAATTCCTCGTCATCGACCTTACAAACTTCTTCAGCCGTTATCCATTCCAAAACAACCATGGTCTCCTATTTCTATGGATTTCATCACAGATCTTCCAATCTCAGGTTCTTATGGCTCTATAATTATGATAGTAGATTATTTTACCAAGATGGCATATTTTGTACCATGTACAAAATCTATCATAGGTGAAGAAACAACTAAGCTTTTCATTGATAATATCTATTGCTATCATGGATTACCAAAGGATATTATATTGGATAGGGAGACTCAATTTGTATGAAGATTTTGAAGAACCCTATTCAAGATTTTAAATGTGGATATAAAGCTTTCTTTAGCTTTTCATCTTTAAACTGATGGACAAAAAAAATGGGTAAATCAAGTTCTAGAGCAATATTTGACATGTAACATCAACTATCATTAAGATAATTAGAAAACTTTTTTACCATTGGTAGAATTTGCATATAATATTTTGATACATTCTTCTACTCAACAAATATCTTTTTTTGCCAATTATGGTTATCATCCATGTCTTGATACTTTTGACTTCTCAAAAGTTGATAATCTTGCGGTGGAAGATTTAACAAATTGCTTGTCAGAGCTACATATAATAATGAAGATACAATTAAAGGAAGCTCAAGAACGAAAAAAGATCAATATAGATGCCTATTGTAAGGAGTAACCATAATATAATATGGGTGACAAGGTATGGTTACTTTGTCGTAATATCAAGACTACTTATTCTTGTGATAAATTAGATTATTATAGGCTAGGACCTTTTCCTATTTGTGAACAAATCAATCTTGTTGCCTATCGATTACATCTACCAAAGTCTATGAAGATCTACCTTATATTTTATGTGTCTTTTTTAGAGCCATTTAAGACAGTGAGTATCTTGGGAAGAAGACAAATGCCACTTCCTCTTATAGAAGTGGATAATAAACAAGAGTTTGAGGTGGAAGAAGTCTTAGACTTAAGGTGGCACCAAAATAGATTAGAATATCTTGTTCATTGGTGTATATATGATATTAGTGAATGCACATGGGAGCCATCAAAGAATCTTACAAATGCAATAAAGAAAGTTGAAGTCTTTCATCAACGACATCTATCAAAATGAAGATGAAGAATAAAAAATCTTTGCTATAAAAAAAATAAGATCAAATAAAAATAAAATTCTACCTTCTATCTTTCATTATAGCTTTTGTGTATTTGTGATGAGATAGAGTACCAATAATCAGTAGATTCAACTCAAGAGCTTTCATTTGCGGACTTATTAGATGAAACATTGTGATTGTCATAACCTTCAAGATGACAGTATCGACATGAAGAACTTTAAGAATGACATATCCTTCTTCAAATAGATGGTGAGATACAATGTGTTTGATATCACGACCTTGGAAGAAACTCCCGATATTTAGTGATTTTATTAAAGGTAGAAACAATTCCTGAAGGTGTTCCAAATGTTTTATTTGAAAGAAGTTACAAAGGCCTCAACAATGACCAAATAACAAGATGGTCTTCTTCTCCTAGTATAGGACACTATAAATGGTTGAGAGGACCTATCAACTATCTACAAAGAGAGGAAAGATTGGAGTATGTAGCAAATACAATTTTCTGCATCTTGGACTTCCTTAATATATGAAGACTGCTCCTTGTGGAACTCGTCTCTAGAAGGAGGGGTATTAGCACAGACATATATATATTTACCTCAATAATTACTTATATGATTAAGTAAAAATATGTAAATATAGAATAATTTTATAAAATTTTCTAGAGAAGCTTCCTAAAAACTTCATAGTATCACGGACACAAGAATATAGACTCCAGATCTAATAAGAAGTTCAAGAAGAACTGGCAAGAACTAGATTAATCAGAAGAGAACAATACCAGAGAAGTGAGCTAGAGCTCCAAGAGATGTGTTGTCGAGACTGGAGAACTCTTCAGCCTCGATTCCAATATATACTCCTATTTAGGAAGCTTCTCAAGCAACTTCTACCAACTAGGAAGCTTTTAGAAGGTTCCAGAGACTTGCTTCTAGAAGGTTCTAAAAACTTATCTCTAGAAGGTTCTAAAGACTATGTCCCTAACATCTTCTACTAATTAAGAAGCTTCTAGAAGGTTCCAGAGACTTGCTTCTAGAAGGTTCTAGAAACTTGTCTCTAGAAGGTTTTAAGAATTATGTCCCTAACATCACTCCCTCCTTTAGCTTCGAGGTCTCTGAGAAGCAATGTTGTTGTTAATCAGTACCAACGCAGGAAAATGAAGATCTGTCGCATAATGTCTGCTATGAACTCCAACTCTTGTTCAAGAGGCAAGTGATTCATCGGCCCTTGAAGCCAACGGTAGTGGCCCACTCCTTCAACTTCTGACCAAGCATGAACTTCCGTGTCCTCATTGTGAAATTGTCCTGCAAACATGCCTTCTGGCTGACCGTCATGAACAGGTTCGGATTCAAATACAATCACTAATGATCGGTTACTCAGTATCCTCCGTCGTCATCGAAGTAAAGGCGGTTCTTCATCTCGGAGTCGCCTTCATGAGCTAGTCGATTGAGATAATCTAACTGGCATAGTATCTATCTCTTGGCTATCCATATCAGAAGACCAAACTATGGCTACTTAAAAAATTCTACTTTATCTTGGAGAAAATAACTGCATCAACTACGAATTTTGGTGGTGCTCTCCCCATTTTTTATATTCTTGGGTAAGCAAGCTTCAAAATGAAGCTATCATCGAACCGGCTTAGGTTTATGAGGATGTTGTTGATGAAACTCCTATACCTTTTGTGGCACATTGGTGAGATTTTTAGTTGGTTCCCACGTTCACTCATTAATGTCGTAGCCGCACCAATGAACAAGATACTCCAACTTGCCCATCTTCGCCATGAATCCAGCACCTTTTCAACCTCGTATTCCTCGTCGTTCTTGATCTCAATACTAGGTGGCGGATATTGTACTCTTCTAAGAAAAGATGACTCTCGATAAGGCTCCAACAAAGAAACATGAAAGACTGGATGTACCTTCATAGAAGCCGATAATTCTACATGGTACGCCACTGGATTGATTTGCTTGTGGATGATAAATGGTCCCAATCTTTGATAGTCCAACTTATCACATGGTCGCTTGGTCTTGATATTCTGTCAAAGAAGCCATGCTTTATCTCTAATTTTGAAAGTAATTACTTGATTCCAAAATCTATCTGCGGACGCCTTGTAGGATTCTTGAGCGGATTGTAATTGAAGCTTCAACGTATTTTGAAGCTCTGATAGTTGTTTTGTAAATCCTTCAGCTGTTGGATTGTTATTTGTTGACGGACTCAATAAATCAAGCTTCGGATGATACCCATAGTTATAAAAGAATGGTGTGTATTGAGTCGACGCATGGAGGGTGTTGTTATATGCAAACTCGGCTAACAGCAGATATGTGGTCCAATTGTCTTGCTGATAGTTGATGCTGCATCGTAAGTATTGTTCTAAGACTTGGTTCACCAGTTCCGTTTGGCCGTCAGTTTTAGGATGAAAAGCTGAAGAAAGCTTGATATCCACCTTCAATATCTCAAAGAGAGATCTCCAAAACTTTGATACAAACTGGATTCCTCGATCTAATACAATATCATCTGGTAGTCCATGATATCGATACACATTATGGAGAAAGAGCCTTGCTGTGACTTCACTAGATGATGTCTTCTTGCAAGGAACAAAGTGTGCCATCTTTGTAAGCCAATCTACCACGACAAAGATGTTGTCAAATGAGTTTGATGATGGCAAGTCCGTGATAAAGTCCATGGAAACTGAAGACCATGGTCGACGTGGAATCGACAATGGCTATAGGAGTCCATGAGGGCAATGCCGAGGATTCTTAGATCTTGAACAGATGTCACAGGAGAGGACAAAATCTTTCACATCCTTCTACATTTGGGACCACCAAAAATCTCAAGAAATAAGCTCCAAGGTCTTGTTGAATCCAAAATGTCTCGTAGCTGAAAAATCCTAGTGAGATTGAAGAACTCGGAGTCGTGCTGGTCCTTTTGGAATATACAACCGCTCCTCAAAGTATAAAAGATCTCCCTCCACCTTGAATTTGTCGTCATTGGCATGTTGCTTGATATCAATGGCTACTGAATCTTTAATGGTCACGGCACGTACTTGATTCAGGAAGTCAGCGTCAATTGGCACAATAGTAGTACAAAGTCGAAATTGCTCTGGCTTCAACAACGTCATACATTGTTGATCAAACACTGCTTCTCCAGCCTTTGGTATAAGATACGATCTCCTCAATAAGGCATCAGATAGTCCTTGCTACTTTCCAGGTCGATAAGTGATAACAAAATCGAACTTAGATAGCAACATACTCCACCGAGCTTGGTGTCGATTTAGAACTCGAGCCAACATGAAATACTCCAAATTCTTGTGATCTGAGTATACGATTACTAGGAGTGCAGCTCCTTCAAGAAAATGATGCCATTCTTGGAAAGAATCGACTATAGCAAGAAGTTTCTTATCGTGGATCTCATAATTGATTTCATTAAGAGAGAACTTTTGAGAATAGAATGCAACTGGATGGAGCTTCTTGTCTTTTCCCATTTGTGAAAGTATAGCTCCTAAAGCAAAATCCAAAACATCAGTTTCTAAATAAAAGGCCTTTGTAAGGTGTGGATGTACCAAGATTGGAGTCGTAGTAAATGTGGTCTTCAAGTCTTGAAACGCCTTCTCCACTAGAGGTCTCCATTCCAGCTTATCCTTGCATGTCAATCAAATGAGAGGAGCAGCAACTTGAGAGTAATTCTTCCTAAAAAATACTGATAGAAGTTAGCAAAGCTAAGAAAGTATTATACGTCTCTCACCGTCTTCGGAACCTCCCAGGACACGATTGCTTCCACCTTCTTGGGGTCCATCTTCCAGCCTTCCGTAGTCGCAACGAATCCCAAAAACTCCATCTCTATTTGGTGAAATAAACACTTCTCCAACATGGCATATAGTCCTCGCTCGCGTAGTTTCTCCAAGACCAAACGAACATACTTTTCTTGCTCTTCCTCATTTTTGGAGAATATCAGAATATCATCCAAATAGATGACAACAAAATCATCAAGGTACTCTCAAAAAATATCATTCATCATATGTTGAAAGACCACTAGAGCATTGGTAAGACCAAAGGACATGACATTATACTCAAAATGGCCATACCTTGTATGGAACGCTGTCTTCTACTCATCTCCTTCCTTGATTCGTACGAGGTTGTAAGCTCCCCTTAGATCAATTTTTGTAAAGATCCTTGCACGTCCAAGTTGTTCTAAGAGACCAAAAATCAAAGATAATAGATAACGATTCTTCTTTGTTACCTTGTTGAGGCCTCGATAGTCCACGCACATCCGCAACGAGCCATCTTTCTTCTTCACAAATAACATGGGTGCTCCAACTCACGATTTTGAATGATGGATGAAATTCTTGGCTAGATTCTCATCGATGTACTTTCGCAACTCTGCCAACTCCGTCTATGATAGATTGTAGATTGGGCCAAAAGGCAGTTGTGCTCCTTCCTGCAAGTCTATGGCGCAATCATATGGTCGGTGTTCCGGTAGCATGTCGGCATTCTTCTTTTGAAACACATCTTTAAAATCCTTATATTGCTCAGATATACTTGTTGTTGAGATCTTCTCCCCGGTAGTTGGAGCCGCATAAATGACAAACGGTGTACCTTCCTTAGATGATCTTATAAATGCTCTTGCTCCAATAAATAAGGATTTCTCTATTCAAGGTTTTCTACTAGGCTTGCTCTTGGGTGGTTTTGTGAGAAAGGTCAACTTCCACAACTTCCAATCTATGGATGGGTTATGCTTTTTCAACGAGGAAAGACCAAGAATAACAGAATTTGATGGAGTTCTAATAATATTGAAAATAATATGACTACTATGGCCTTTAAACGTCACTTCTATAGGTTCTGATTCATAGGTGACACTACCAAACAATAAAGGTCGTCCATCTATGATCTCAATGTGAATAGGTTTGGATTTTTGTATTAAAGAGATCTTATGATGCTTCATAAATTCTTCGTCCAAGAAACAAGCAGATGCTCCTGAATCTAATAATGCTAAGGTTCTCAGTTTCTGAGGGCCAATAAGCAAAGGGATTGTAAAATAAAGGGCAAGTTGAGCGGAAAGAAAGGAACTTGGTTGTTGTTGCGATAATTCACTGTTCAGCCACATGGTTCTTGTTATGGCTGGGCATCCTCGTTTTCCTGAATAAACGTGCTCTTAGTCTTGACAATACGTTGATTTTGCTTCTTGGGATAGTTTCCAACTTTGTGGCATTTTTCACGGTATTACAAGCATAGACCTTCCTCCATATGCCGCTTTTTTTCTTCTAGAGTAAGAAATTTGATATGTACTATATTAATTTGTATTTCTTCTATCTCTGAATGTGAATTCACGCTACTTGCCGATATAGTTGGGACGTGGTGAACCGTATGTTGACTTGAACGTTGGTCTTGGTGGTATTGGAATAGGCAGTTATCGCACTTCACAACTTGGCTAATAGCTTCGTTGAGCATTTGCGGATCAGGAAGAGTTAACAACAAATCCTTCACATCGTCCCTTAAACCCCAATAGAATTGACTCATCAATGCTTCTTCGTCCCAATTGATGTTGCATGCTAATTACCTAAAGTTCGATACATAGACTAATGTAGAGCGCATCCCTTGTCATAGTGACTAGATCTTTGTTGTAGCCCATCGAACCTTATCGTGTTCACCAAATGCTTCCGCAAACGCCTCCAAAAAGGTTTCAAAGTTGTTTAGTATGGACGATTGTTTCTCAAACAAAGGAGCAAACCATGATAGAGCTTGTCCTGTAAGTAAGGTTCCAACAAGCTCAACACAAAACTCCTCCGTTGGATAGCGTTCAGGCTGTAAAACTATTATCAACTTGATTTGGTTGACGAATCCTCGAAACTTGGAACGCATACCATCAAACTTGTCCGGAAGGCTAACTTGGGGTTCCTTATGTTGTAGAACTAGCGGTGCTTGTCGAACCTGAGGCAAAGTTGCTTTTCCAAGTGCAGAAGTCTGAGGCTGGTGCAACCTAGATTGTGCCATTCCAGATGCTCCATCATTATAAAGCCTTGCCACGACTCCTTCAATCTTTGTAGTTTTTTGTGATAACGTAGCGAGGACATTCATGATAGCATCCAACTTGGACTCCAAACTTTCTATCATACTAATGTCGTGGCCCCTGGCCATTCTAAGAGAAGGACAGAAATGACTCTACAAAAAGATAATATTGGTTTAGAGGAAGGTACTCCGCAATCTCTAAAATGCCTTAAGAGCTTCAAGAAAAGGGATAATCCACTCTCTCGAAGAAGAATAAGACTCGAATATTGTAACAAAAGAAGTATCAGTTTAGAGGAGGGTAATCCGTAACCTCTAAAATGTTAGTACACTTTCAAACAGAGGAGTAATCCACACTCTAATAAAGAAGAAACTAGCTCTGATATCTAAAGTGAGTGAAGTCTCGACAAATTGTCACGGACACAAGAATATAGACTCGAGATCTAACAAGAAGTTCAAGAAGAACTGGCAAGAACTAGATTAATCAGATGAGAACAACACCAGAGAGGTGAGCTAGAGCTCCAAGAGATGTGTTGTCGAGATTGAAGAACTCTTCAGCCTCGATTCCAATATATACTCCTATTTAGAAAGCTTTTCAAGTAACTTCTACCAACTAGAAAGCTTCTAGAAGGTTCTAGAAACTTATCTCTAGACGGTTCTAAGGACTATGTTCCTAATATCTTCTACTAACTAAGAAGCTTCTAGAAGGTTTCAGAGACTTGCTTCTAAAAGGTTCTAGAAACTTGTCTCTAGAAGGTTCTAAGGATTATGTCCCTAACACATAGACAAGGTTTTGACTTTAGATGTGTTTATAGGTTAGAAACTTGGCCAAAAAGCTAACCATGTATTGATAGCTTGTAGAACAAGTTATTTTTGTGTAGTAGCTTGTCGAACCTGCCAACTACGTGGCGCATATATAAATAACTTGCCTTGCAAGATAAGACATGTGGCTAACAAAGTTAACACATGTTGGAGGTCCTATAGAACATCGCCACGTAGTTCTTAGTTAGATAGTATATATGGAGGCAAGAATGAAGTCTTCTTCACTCTTATCAATGCCTTTCTAGTCTTAGTCTTGTTTCGAGACTTTCTAGTCTTCTTGTTTTTGGCAATAGCCATTATAATTAATATTATATCACCTTTTGAGTGACTTTCTAGTTCTCTTCAGTGATAGAAGAGTGTATTGAGGATTCTCTTTCTTCGAGATTCATATCCTTGACAACATGCTATAAATGAAGGGCCATCTTATGTTATATATGTCATGTCTATTATTGATATTGAATACATATCAAGTTGTATTCCTGGCCACTATCAAGATTTTCAGGACGTTTTTGAAAAGAAGAATATAAATACTCTTCCACAGCATCATCTTTATGATTGTACCATCTATCTTCAAGAAAGAACTCAACCACCATTTGGACCAATCTATAGCCTATCAAAAAATGAATTGGCTACATTTAAAGAGTACATTAATGAGAACTTGGCTAAGAATTTTATACGCCATTCTAAATCTCTAGTCAAGGCTCCTATCTTATTTGTGAAGAAAAAAGATAAAACTATGTGGATGTGTGTAGATTATCAAGGACTTAATAAGATCACTATCAAGAGCAAGTATCATCTACCTTTCATTTCAGGACCTCTTGATCAACTCAATCAAGCAAAGATCTATACAAAAATAGATCTACAAGAAGCATATAACCTGGTCTTCATCAAAGAAGGAGATGAATAGAAGACTGCTTTTTGAACTAAATATAGATATTTTGAATATATTGTCATGCCTTATGGACTTACAAATGCACCAACTACTTTTCAATATGTAATGAATGATGTCTTTCGTGAATTTCTTGATGATTTTATTGTCTATTATTTGGATAACATTTAAATTTATTCTAAGAACATAAAAGAGTATGAAATTCATGTTTTTCGTGTTTTGCAAAAATTAAGAGATGTAGGATTATAGGTTTGAGCTTAAAATCCACCACTATATGGTTTTAGTACTACACAACAAACTCAAGAGGTAGAATAGAAGAACTCTCAATTGTAAAATTATTAGGTTAATTAAAATGTGGGTGTTTGTAATTCAATTAAAATTAACGCCTTCCAAGCAATGGTTATTGATATTAAATTAAAATATCACATGAAATTTACTATACAAAAAAAGGATAAAAGTAATTAATTAAGTTTTTCTTATTAATTCACAATGAGAATAAAAAATTAAGTTTAAATTAAAAATTAAAAGTTAAATTAAAAGTTAAAGTTAAAAGTTAAAAATTAAAGTTAAATATTAAATTCAAAAGTTTAAGTTCAAAGTTTAAAATTTTAAGTGAGAATATTAAAGGTTAAAAATTAAAAGTTAAAATTTATTAGTCAAAAGTTGAAATAAAAAGATTACGAGTTATTG
Source organism: Physcomitrium patens (assembly GCF_059467195.1). Taxonomy (NCBI): domain Eukaryota; kingdom Viridiplantae; phylum Streptophyta; class Bryopsida; order Funariales; family Funariaceae; genus Physcomitrium; species Physcomitrium patens. The sequence goes on along the minus strand of NC_143412.1, from coordinate 10,640,640 downwards.
TGAAGATAAAAGTAAAAATAAAATAAGATGGGTAAAAGCGAAGGTACCTTGACAACGCCAAGGATTGAAGGCAGCTACCCCCTTCTACTCCAAAATTCGCCAAAATTTTTAATTAGCTCCAAATTGAATGATTTTCAAGTTGTTGCAAGGTTAACTTAAAGACGCTCCTGCTCCAACAAATCTCATTTCAATCTAGTGATCCAGTCGTGACAATTCCTCCTTTGAAGTTGAGTGATCCAAACTGCCGTGGTGACCAACCCCCTTCACTTAGAAATTCGCTAAAAATTCAAATTGTCTTCAAATTCAGTGCAACTTGTGCCCTTCAAAGCTTAGCTTACAAATCTTGATGATCCCAAAATTTCAAACGAATCCAGTTATCAGGCACTGAGAAATGCCTTCCCAAACTCAATTAATCCAACTGCGAAGGCAGTCGTTCCCCTCACACTCAAAATTTCACCAAAAATTCAGTTTAACTCCAAATTAAGCGAGCCTTACCTTGTTGGAAATCTATCAACAAATGCTACAACCACAAAAAAAATCACATTGGAACTAAAACAATTGAATGACTGATGGAGGAAAATCTGAGGCTCTTGAAACCCTTGGTGTAATTGGGAGGCCAAGGGAGCTATACACCACAATGAAACGTGTTTTAAGACCCAATGACTATCATTCACAACTCGAAATCTATGCACACCCACCCACGAAATTCAAAATGAGATTTAAAATCTAAATGAAATTAAAATTAGGGTTTTTGGCCAAATTTTAGCATGGCTTTGCCGTTCACCAAAAGAGGAGAGAGAGAAGGCTTGGAAAACCAAGCCTCTCTTATATAATTGAGTGGAGGCTCGTAGAAGGGTGACTACATCTCCACCCTTGATTTTTCAGATCCCTAATCTAGATCTACGGCCTTCATTCATCCAAGAGCCAATCTCGTTATCAAGGCTGATGGCCCTTGTAAGTGGTCAAGAAGGCAATTTTTTGTAAATCTAACTTCACTATTGTGTTCAAAACACCTTTTTAAGCAAAGATCAACTACTCACATGCCCCAATCCATGCTCAATTATAATTTTCATGGAAGTTTTTACTTACGAGGATCTTGGCAATATTTTTGTGAAATTCTTCAAAATGAGAATTTCATTGCTTCTCTTGTATTTTGAAGGAGAGGTTGCTGAACTTGTTTTCTTCACTCTACGAGGTAAATCCGGTGCCACCATTGCATTAAAGAGACTCCCATTAAGTAGAAGAACCACCATGCCGCTTAAATTTGCCGAATTTGGAGGAAAAATCCAAAATTACCATTGCTAACTTCCCTAAATCTTTTAGAGAATTATAATTCCAACCCCTAAATCATGTGAATGATTATAGACATACTCATTGGCTTTTAGTCAACCTTTATAGTAATGACTAACAACCTCTAAATTATTAAACTAACTAAGTTGCTATTCTAATTTTTTAACTCTTGTCACTTTAATCCTAATTAACCTAATTCAAGGAATTAGGCTATGATTTATACCATGAGGGGTTGTAATCCTAAAAATTCTATAAAACTGAATTCTAATTATATAAATCCTAATCTCACATGTTTAATTATTATAAAATAGGAAAATAATAAAAATTTAAATTTTAGAATATAATTGAGAGCTAACTATACACAAAGATGAAAAAGTATATATTCCACACTACTCAAGTTGACTTTTTGAGATACATCATTTCTAATAAAAGCTTTATGATAGATCTAAAGAAGGTCCTCACTATCATAGATTGAAAGATTGTAAAAATGGTAAGAGATGTGCAATGCTTTTTGAGCTTTGCCAATTATTACCAAATCTTTATCAAGAACTTTTCTCAAGTTGTAACTCCACTTACACATTTGACTTGTAAAAACAAACTTGAGTGGAATAAAGAAGCCAAAGCATCGTTTGTTGCTTTAAAGAAGGAATTTACTTCTACATCAACTTTGTATTGTATCAACTTTTCTAAGGTATTTTTAATAGAAATAGATGCATTATACTTTGCCTTGGATGCAATATTGTCTTGAATGGGTATAGATGACAAACTCCATCTAGTAGATTTTTATTTGAGAAAATTTTCAATTGAGATTAACTATGAGATCCATAATAAAGAACTTCTTATAATTATAGATTCATTTTAAAAATGAAGTCATTATCTAGAAGGTGCTTTAAGTCTAGTCATAGTATATACAAATGACAAGAACCTCAAGTATTTCATGTCGGCACGTATTTTGAATTGTTGCCAAGTCTATTAGAGCATGTTATTATTAAGATTTGATTTTAAGATCACATATCAACCTAAAAAAAAATAACGTTTATCAAATACTCTTTCTAAATGTTCTTATTTTGTACCAAAAGAAGAAGATGTATCTTTTAATCAACAAAGAACAATCTTCTTGAAGCTAGAGCATTTTCATCTTTTAGCAATGAAATCAACATTAACTTTTGATTTTTGCTTTGTCAAACAAATTCAATCAAGTATGTCTGTTGATTGTCTTGTTTATGATATCAAGAATCTTTCTTCTAAGTCTCATGATGTATCAAAGTTTGACTTCAAGAACAATATTTTCTATTTTGAAGAATGCTTATATGTTCCAAAAAGAAGATCTTATTTATGTTTTCTTCAATCACATCTTGACTTTCCAACAACATGACATTTTGGATACAACAAGACTTTAGAACTTATATCTAAAGTTTTTTTGTGGCCGCAAATAAGGAAGGCAATAAAAACTTTGTTTAATCATGTAATATTTGTTCAAGATCAAAATCTCCTTGTCATCGATCCTATGAACTTCTCCAATCATTGCCTATATTTGAACAACTATGGCCTTCTATTTCTATGGATTTTATTACAAATCTTCCAAGTTCAAGTTCATTTGATTATATATTCGTAATTGCAGATCGATTCACCAAAATGGCATATTTTGTACTATGTATAAAATCTATTTTACTTGAAGAAAGAGCTAAGTTTTTTATTAACAATATCTATTACTATCATAGATTATCAAATGATATTATATTCGATAGGAGGATTCAATTTGTATCAAGATTTTAGAAAATCCTATTCAAGATTCTAAAGGTGGATATAAAGCTCTCTTCAACTTTTTATCGTCAAATTGATGGGCAAAGAAAACAAATGAATCAAGTTTTGGAGCAGTATTTGAGGTATACCATTAATTATCATCAAGATGATTGGACAACTCTTTTGCCATTGGTAGAGTTTACATATAATAATTTGATATATTTTTCTATTCAACAAAAATCTTTCTTTGCCAATTATGGTTATCATCTACAACTTGATACTTTTAATTTCTCAAAAGTTGATAATCCTATGATGAAAGATTTCACAAATCGTTTGTCAGAGCTATGTACAACAATGAAGACATAATTAAAAGAAGCTCAAGAATGAAAAAAAACCAATGTGGATGCCTATCACAAAGAGCAACCATAATTCAACGTATGTGATAAGGTTTGGTTACTTCATCAAAATATCAAGACTACTTGTCTTTGTGATAAATTGGATTATTGTAAGCTGAGACCTTTTCTTATTTGTAAACAAAACAATCTTGTTGCTTATCGGCTATATCTCGCAAAGTCTATGAAGTTCTACCATATATTTCACATATGTCTTCTTGAGCCATATATAAGATATAAGATAGTGAATATCTGGAAAAGAAGACAAATGCCACATCCTCCTATAGAAGTGGATAATAATCAAGAGTTTGATGTAGAAGAAGTCTTAGATTCAAGGCGATGCCAAAATAGATTAGAATATCTTGTTCTTTGGTGCGGATATGATATTAGTAAGCACACATGGAAGCGATCAAAGAATCTTACAAATGTAAGAAAGAAAGTTGAAGCCTTTGATTAATCACATCCATCAAAACTAAAATGAAGAATTGCAAAGATCCATGAAAGATGAGAAGTGCTCATTGTGAAACTTATTCCTGGAAGAAGGGATAATGTCACAAACATATACATTTATCTCAATAGTTATCTATAAGATTAAATAGAAGTATGTAAATATAAATTAATTTCATAAAGTCTTCTAGAAAAGCTTCTTAGAAGCTTCATAGATGTGGTTTTGACTTTATATGTGTTTGTAGGTTGAAAACTTGGCCAACAAGTTAATCATGTGTTGGTAGCTTGTAGAAAAAGTTAACTCCATGTAATAGCTTGTGGAACAAGCTAATTATGTGGCGCGTACATAAATAACTTACCTTGTAAGTTAAGACATGTGGCTAACGAAGTCAATACATATTGGAGGACCTATAGAATATCACAACATAGGTCTTAGTTAGAGAGTATATATGGAGGCAAGAATAAAGCCTTCTTCATGCTTATCAATGCTTTTTAAGTCCTTAATCTTATTTCACGACTTTCTAGTCTTTTTATTTTTGGCAATAGTTATTCTAGTTTAATATTACATTATGTTTTGAATGACTTTTTAATTCTTTTCATTGACACAAGAGTGTATTGATGATTTTCTTTCTTTGAGATTCATGTCTTTGATACTAATAGGTTCTTAAGAGGTTGTTCATGACTATAACAAGGATTTTGGTGATTTTGAAAGAGGTGATTTTGGTGACTTTTGAAAATACAAGGAATTTTACAACAGACTTTAGAGATCAAGATGTAAAATTCTAAGGATGATTTTAAGATCTATGTCTTTTATAAAAGAATTTCTACATTTTGAGTTTATACAGAGTTATAGAGCATTGAAGATAACACATGTAATTCAAATGTAATAAGTAAATTGTTTTATTGATAGTAATGGTTGGAACCATATTTTGAATTCTTGAATATATTTTTCACTCAAAATTTCTAAAAGTGTATATTATTAGGTTAAAAAGCTGTATATCAAAATTTTATAGTATTTGAATATTTAGTTTGTAAGATATGAAGAAAATTACACACAAGTGTATATAAACAAGGATTTGAAGCTATTATTAAGGTTTTGGTGATATCTCAAGATCCATAATAAATTTGTAATTGAAATTTAATATGGTACTTGTTGAGAGTACATCAATACTTCATGTAAATTTTTTATTTGATTGCATAGTCCAATCGTAAAATATGAGTTGTTGAAGTTTGGAAAAAATTCATCTTAAGGATATATAAGGTTTTGTAACATTTTTATCACATTTTTGGTGAACTTTGGTACTTAGGGCTTATATATTGATGTAATTACCTCTATAGAAATAATTTTATACATGAAATTGATATGTATTTTTTTTTAGACTTAATTAAGTAATTAGAAACAGTTAAAAGTCCAACGCTTTCTTAGGCAATGTTGACAATGTTTGCATTGACAATGTTGTCTTTCGACCTATTTTGAAATTGATTGATAAAGACTTTTTTATTCTAATCTACATTAGAAGCAAGATCTTAGAATTCAACAATATATTTAGTTACAAAACTTGTCTTAAAGATACAAGTTTAGTCTCTATTATTTTTTATTATTTTTTTTAAATATTGCTATAAATATTTTCAAGAATGAATACAGATCATAGAATAGTTATGAATCTTTTTCTATTAAAGGTGCAAGATAAAAAAGAGTACTTTTAGAGAGAAGTACTTCAATGAATCCAACTTGAGTAAATCTATCAAATTATTGAAAATGATGCAACCTTAGATGGAGGTTTATTTGTTGTAAAAATCCTTGAAACTTTAATCTTGTTCCATCCAATTTCTCTGACATATTTATCCTTGTTTCTCTTATACTTATAATACCTAAATAATTTAGATTCAATTATAAATTTCATCTACTTACTTCTCTTAATTGCACAACTTCTTGGTGCAAACTTTACATTTCATTATTAACTTCTTTCATGGATATATGAATAGTACCTTCATGATTTATATTAAAAATACGTGAGATTTCTATCCAAAGATTATTGATAAGCTTGTGAAGATTTACAATAGTTAAAAACCTATTTTCACTTCTATTAAGAATAGCATCAATAATGTTTTCCTTCCGTTGTCATATTCTATATATTCTTACTTGAGAATACACCAAGCACCTAGCTATAGAAGGTAAGTATAAATATAACAACAATCCTATAAAATTTAATAGAATCTTAAATAAACTTTAAATAAATCTTAATAATATAAATTAAACTTTGATCAATCTAAAATAAATTTAAAAGAAGGTTACAAAAGAAATACAAAGAAGTCTTAAATTAATCTCAAAGAAAAATAATAAAAAATATGAAATAAATAAAAAAATAAACCTTTAAAGAAATAAAAATAATCTTAAAGAGATATTAGAAATAAATTTTTTTAAAGAAACAACAAAGATTTCTATAGAAATACTAAAAATAAAAATTCTATTTGAATTTTAATCAATCTTTAGGTCAAATCCTAATTAAAATTCTAATTGAATCTTAATCAAATCTTAGGTCAAATCCTAATAAAATCCTAATAAAATCCTAATAAAATCCTAAATCCTAGGCAAATCTTAGCCAAATCCTAAATAAATCTTAATCAATTTTTAGTTAAGTTTTAAATCAAATCTCAAGCAAATTCTAATTCTAATCAAATCTAAATAAATTTCTAGTCAAGTTTTAAACCGAATTCTAAGAAAATCTAATTTTAACCAAATTCTAGACCAAATCCTAATTCCTAATCAAATTTTAAGTAAACCCTAAACCAAATCTTAAAGCAAAATAGAACCTCAACAATTAATGATCAAATTATTGATATCAACTCAAAATTTGCATACTTTTTAGTTTCTTAATTAGAAACAAGCATACAAAAGATGAAATCAATTATACTTACCAATTGAGAGGAATACAAGATAATCCAATTGAGTTTTATATGGCCTCCTACTCCAACTTGAATGTTGAATTTTTAGCATCAATATCTCTTTTTTTAACCATCGAATTACTTTCAAATTTTACTTAAATATTGAAAATCAAGTCCAATATCCATACAAAAAAAATTCACTTCAATCCAATTGACAAATCACTAAAGATCTTAAAAATACTAAAGATTTTACAAACTAGCCAAGAGTGCTAGCCCTAATTATATTAGATAATTCCCTAGTTACCAATACAATTCTTGACTTTGAACAATAATTGTTAATTCGAAACAAACCCTACAGAAATAAGTCTTACGTCTCTAGAAGAAGTTTTAAGCTAGCTCTTGAATTCTAATCTCCAATCTTCAAATAAAACCCTATTTTTTCCTAGATCATCGTTTTAGCGGCTAGAGGTCTAATTTTGATCCTATCTTCCAAACGGTCAACCCTCAGATATCAATCTAATTTATTCTAGGAGTTTTTTTTTACTCCAACCCAATTCTAAACTTAACCATAGTATCAACCATACTAATTATTTACCTCTTCTAACTTGATTTTATTAATTTATGGTCTTTTTAAGATAGTAAAAGAGGCTCTACAGCCTAGACAGTAAAATCACTAACCAACCTTTAATCTATTAACTATTAAGATAAGAAAATAAACTAAGAGACTTTTATAAAAGTCATATTTAAATATCTTGAATTATTATTGAATCAAGATAATTAGATGCTAATTAGAAATTTATTTTTTATTATAGTTTTATCATAAAATCGTATTACATCATGACAACATTCAAAGTCAAAATCACATCTATGAAGCTTTTAAGAGCTTTTCTAGAAGATATTATAAAATCAATTTATTTTTACCTACTTCTACCTAATCATATAGGTAATTATTAGAATTAATATGTATATTTATAAGAATAGTTTCACATTTTTCTATGTGAATTTTTGACATCATTTATATGATATTTCTATTAACTATCAAGAAATAATTCAATCGCTATTTGGACCATTTTATAGTTTATCATAAAATAAATTGGCTAAATTTAAAAAATAAATTGATAAAAACTTTTAAAATAATTTTATGTACTTTTCAAAATTCTTAATAAGATCTCTTATCTTGTTTGTGAAAAAAAAAAGATAAATCATTATAAATATTTGTACATTATGAAGGGCCATCAAAAATAGGTTCTCTCTATCTTTGATATTAAGACTTTTTGATCAATTAAATCAAGCCAAAATGAATAAAAAAAAATAGATCTAAGAAGAAAATAGAATTTAATATATATTAAAAAAAAGAGATCAATAGAAGGCTGTGTTTCAAATCAAGTGTAGATATTTTAAATACAATTTCATACATTTTGGATTCATAAATATACTAGCTACTTTTTAATATCTTATAAATGATATTTATTAAATTTTTAGATGATTTTTTTTATTGAATTAATATTTTAATATAATTTTAAAATATGAAAGAATAAAAACTATATATTTATATTATAAAAACTTAGAGATATAGGACTATATACTAAAATAGAAAAGTATATATTTTATACGACTCAAGTTGATTTCTTAGGATATATCATTTCAAATAATGGCCTTATGATGGATTCTAATAAAATTTAAACTATCATAAATTGGAAGTTTTTAAGTATAATAAAAGATGTCTATTTTTTTTTATTATAAATTTTCTAGTTATAATTGAATCTTTATCAAGAAACTTGTCCAAATCATAGCCTGACTTATATGTTTGACTTGTAAAGACAAACTTGGATTAAGAAAAAAAAAGAAGCTCAAATAGTATTTGAAGTTCTAAACACAATATTTTTTTTGTTATAGTTTTATATTAGGTTGATTTCTCCCAAGTATTTTTCATGGAAACAAATATATTGAACTTTGTCTTGGATGTGGTACTATCACAAATGAGAGTAAATAAAAACTTTATTTAGTAGCTTTTTATTTAAGAAACTTTTTAAAAGCCAAGATTACCTATGAAATCCCTAACAATGTTTTTTTTGTATTCCAATCTTTACTTATAAATCTCTATTTTTTTAAAAAAAAAAAAAAAAAAAAAAAAAAAAAACATTCTGATTAAATTTTATTTTACAAAAAATAATATATATGTAAATATATAGATTTATATATATATTATTTTTTATATATAGATAAATATAAAAATATATAGATTTACATATATATTTTTTTATTAATTAATAAAAATTATTTTTTATTTTTTATAATATATATTTTTAAATTTTGAAACATAGTTTTTTCTAATTTTTTTTCTAAAATCAAGGCTAAATCTTCTTCTATTATCAAAAGCAATATCTTGCTTGTAAAACTAATTATTATTGTATTATGCACTTTATTATTGATATGTTCAATATGTCTTCAGTCTCTCCTTTTTTTGTGTTTGATGCTCTATTTTATTTTTTATGAATTTTTATAAAATAAAAAATATTATATATATATATATATATATATATATATTTGTATATGACTTGTATTTTTTGTCACTATGTTATATTACTAAAATTTAGAATAAATATTTTTTGGCACATAACATGTTTTCTTATATTTATTTTTTTCTGTAAAGTTCTTACTTTGGCTTATGCGTTATTTTAAAAATATTTAGTTTAAAAATTAATATCTAAAAATAATCTATACCTAATTAGAATATTATTACATTCTATAAAGATAGTTTTTTTTAATATATTTACAATATGGTTTATAACTTGCATACCAATCTTCAATTCATTATCTAAATTCAATCTTTAAAATAATTTCAAATATAATAAATACTTATTCTAATAACTTATTTCTAAAACTTATTCAAGATTAATTGCTACCTATAGGATTAATTTTAATAATTTATCATTAACATCTTTTAACATTATTTTAATTGAAATCCTCATTGAGTTTAATTCCATAAAAAATTATTTAGATTCTAAATAACCTTTGAATTAAAATCAGGAGCCTATGTTTAAAATATGTATATTGTAATTAATATCTAATATAGTATTAAAAGTATTATTTCTCTAAGTATCTCTTTTAAATTTTTTTTCAAGCAAAAGTAACTGCATCCAATATTATTTGTTTGTTGATTGTGTTCAAGTTATATTTAGTTGTACCATCTACAACTAAATATATATATATATATATATATATATATATTATGGAATTTACCACTTATAAGATATTCAATAATTACATGAATGAACAGATAGTCTATTTTGATCCAAACTTACAAGATATTGTACTACACAAAAAGCTAGCATAATTCTATACATACCTATTGCAAAGTTTTCTCACCAAGAGATATTTTCACATACTTGTCTAGTTTCCCATATGCTCATGTGCTCTTACAGTGGTCAAAATTGTGTATTCCTTTCGCAAAGACTTTAGATGTTAATTCCCAAACTAGGAAATAATATTGGAAGCAGTTAATTTCACCCATAGTGTTTGTTGCTCAGCTTCTCATGTCATGAGGTTCTTTAGTCTGATAAAAAAAAAAAAAAAAAAAGCGAATTTTTTTCACCCTAGCTGTTAGTCCCCATTGTAACCTTGACGCATAAACTCAAGTCGTAATAAATATAAATAAATTCGTTAACTGCCTACAGTAGTTTTGTACTTTGAAATACTACCTGAGTTTCTGTGTCATTCATTCCTAGCGCGCATCCTCGTGTAATTCCTGCTTCCTGCGAGCGATGGCTGAAGTTGCGCCAGTGCAGGCATGGACGTTTTTCTCTCGCTCGGATCCAAAAGATTTGGGGCACTTATCTCTCGGCTCTCCGACTGATTTAAGTGACGGATTTTCGAACTGGATCGTCGTTTAATTGAAGCCGTGGAAGGAAACGCATCGGTAGCTTCGAGATGGATGAAGGACAGCTTGACGACAACGGCCACAGTAAGCACGCTTCAGAGCCTGACAACTCGTGATTGTATACAAACAGACAGCCAGAAAGCCAGCCAGCCAGAGAGTAGGAAGCGGTGGAGGGAGGGGCACCATTTGTGAGGTGGGGTCAACCTGTGCATGCGATCACCGTCCTGGCGACGCGCGCTCTACGAAGTCCGATGCCTCGACTGGCTCCATCAGGGGCAGCGTCGGTCAATTTGCCTCGGCCATGTCGCGTCGGGCCTCACACAGCGATAACATTATTGTCTGGTTCTGGAACGAGATAGGGAAGGGATATTTTTGAAGGAATATACTTACAAGATGCTGATTCCTTGCCTATTATTTGAAGGGATACTCCCAGGTAGATTCCGTAGAAGGAAAGCTGGCTGACCGTTCCTGCTGATCAGCGGGGGAATCTCTAGCCACAACCTAGTTGGCGACAATCTAGTCGTTCGTCGTCACCCGCAGTGGGAACGGAGAAATAGCTGGAGTGAGGCCCTCGAGATCGGATAATGCAACTATCCAGCAAAATATAAGAGTTGGTTATGAATCCACACTGTTCGGATAAAAATATGTAGGTGGTTCAGCGTTCAGCTCCACAGGGGGGATGGACATATATATATCAAGTGGCCCCCGAACGAACTCCTCCCAACAGGTAACTTGAAATCCCTGTCACTAGGTTGCTGAGGAACTCTAGGTACCGCCCCATACTTGGCATGGAGCATCGTTCATGGATCTCGCCATGGCGCGCCTGTTCCATTTCGCAACAGCAGCAAATCCTCCGGACGTCGTATGTGTTTTTTTTTTTTTTTTTTTTTTTTTTTAAATATTGTGAGGACGGTGTTTATTATGAGAAATTTAATACAGTTCAATCTGGGTCCCACAGACGGGTTGGCAGATGAATAAGGGTGGGTGTTAAGTGCCAACGTGGAGAGTACAGCCCTCCTGAACAGAAAACTGTTTGGTGGCACCAAGTGACTTGAAAGGCGAGGGAAATTTCTGCCTTTCTTGTGTCCCCACATTTTCCTATGAAGCTCATTATATGATTTCTAATAGCCATGCCTGCGAAATTAGTATCTTTCCAGGCTAAGTGGCAGATCCGGTGAGCATTGAGGTTCTCTTTTGAAAAAACCAAGCGGCAGTGGGCGCACCATAGTTGCCAGAGGATGGCTGCTTGCAAGACATCCAGTGCAGATGCAAAAGGTCAAGTCGCGGAGTGATAGGCTCCATTCGCTTCGCGTGACCTCAGTGGAACGCCTATTAATAATTCTCTCCAAGAGTGAATTGTGGGTCATTGAAATACTTTCCAGACTGGTTCAAAGGCCTTCCAAACTCTTCTGGCGAATTTACACCCTTGCAAGCTGTGTTCAACTGTTTCTTTTATCTCGCGATTACACATGAGGCAAATGGCTGGGTAGTCCATTTGCACGCAGTAGCCTCCTGCGGGCAGTCCGCCTGAGTTGACTAGCCATAGAAATGTCTGTTGCTTGGCTGTTTTATTTTTATCTCCAAGATGCTGGATAGAGCTGTTCGTTTCCTCTTGTGTGAGATCGAGAGAGCTTTGTTTGATCTGTAGCCGTGTGATTTGGGGGTTGGTTGCCAAAGCCATTCTATACCCCGCTCGAGTGGAGTAGTTGAAAAAAGGGGAGGTTGTCAAGGGTGATGGTGGTTTCCAGAGCCATTCACTCGGATCAGAAGTGAGATCGCGAGTCGAGCCCATAATTCTAATTCCCCTCAACCTCATACGTTGGATTGATGTCCACGGTTTTAAGGTCACTGTTATCAGTAATGACTCGGGTTCTTCGCAGGTCGAGTTCGGTGACATCCTGTAAGGGACCGAGTGTTCTGTGAAAAATGTTGGATCGAATTAAGGTAAACCTGGCACCCATGTGTGGCCCGTGTAATTGATAGAGGTCTTCAAGAGTCTTTATTTTTGATACTGTCGCAACCCATTCATGTTCTAAGAAAGAAGGTGACGGGGTCACGCTCCCGGTACCTCGCATTGATGGAGCATAAAGAATGAAGTGTATATTTGAGGGCCAATTCCCTCCTCTTTTGGGTCGCAAGGAGTGGATGTGATGCTGGATTAGAGTTTGCCATGATGCCTCTCCTGGTAGCAAGCCTCTGACCATGAGCTTTGCCAGCAAAGCATGAATCTGAATCTTGGGATCAATCAACTTTAACCCACTTATTTTATGTGGGAGAATGAGTGATTTCCACTCTACCTTATCATGGCAATCACGTTCTCCCGTTTCACCTGACCATATATAATTGAGGGTCAAAGTGCCTACCTTATTGATGGATCTCAAGTGAAGGATCCAATAAGAGGCTACATACCAAATGGAGGCTAACAATACTTGATTGTCTGCTAAAATTTGACTAGTTAGTGAAAGTTTGACAGTCCTCCAGTAGGCAAGTTTCTTTCATAGACTTGCCACTGTAGCGTCAAAGTGGATTTCTATAGGTATCTTAAAGCCTATTTGGAAGCCTAAATATGTAATGGTTTCTCTTGAGGCAAGCCATTTGAGATTAAAATCCTTTCACCAATTAATTGGCATAGTATTGTTGGTAATCCGAATTGCATTGGACTTATTCCAATTGTTTTGAGTACTTATTGCACCTGAAAAAATGTCTAGTATATCTTTGATTTTTTGAAAGATAGTTAGATTGCCTACTAAATAAAAGTTGATGTCATCTAAATTTTTTTAATCCATGACTTGTCTTTCTTAAGAGAGAGTGAGGCCTTGCATTCCTATATTACTTTCTAAAATATAACCTATATAATCTGCTATAAACAAATAGAAAAAAGACGTAAGTAGACAACCTTGTTTAATTAATGTAGTGAATTTGAAAGATTGATTAGTGATGCTATTGTTTCCTATAAAGTACCATAAGTTGATATAGAGGAATTTTGTCCATAATATCTATTGAATTGAGAAATCCATTGTCATCATAGTTCTTTCTAACAAACTCCATTTTATTCAATCATAGGCCTTTTCAAAATTAAGTAGTAGCATAATCAAAGGTTGATTTGATTCAATAGTCCAATCCATAGTCTTGAGAGCTAATAAGACATTGTCAATGATGATTATATCTTTTATGAAACATGTTTAGTAAAGTCTAATAAGATGGGAGAGGAAGGATTGCAATCTACAGATTATAATTTTAGTAAAAAATCTTCTAAATGGTTTTTAATAAGATGATAGGCTTCAATTTTTTTATTATTATTTTTTAAATATTTACATTTTTTTTTTTTATCAACCACATGAACCTCAATAAAATAAAATATCAATAAACTCTTGTATCACTCAAAAAGATTAGATAATCATTTAAAGATGATATAATATTAAATAAAAATGGCTATTTCCAAGGACAAGAAGACTAGAAAGACTTGAAACAAGACTAAGGATTATAAAGGCATTGACAAGAATGAAGAAGGCTTCACTCTTATCTATATATATATATGCTTAATTAGGAACTACATGGCGATGTCTTATAAAACCTCCAAAACATATTGATTTTGTAAGACATATATCTTAATTTGTAAGGAATTTTTTTTTATATTTGTACCACAAAGTTTGTTTATTTTGCAAGCTACAAATACATTGTCACATTACGTGGTCTTATTCAAGAATGCACCAAGTACTTTGTTGTGGAAGATAGAATGGAAATTAGAACAATAAAATCCTAACTCTAATAGAATATTAAACAAACTCTAATTTAACCTTAACAATGCTAAGTAAGTTTTAATCAAATTCAAAAGAAACCTTAAAGAAATTACAAAAGAAACAATAAGAAATCTTAAAAGAGTTCAAAAGAAATCTACAATAAACCTTAAAAGAATCCTTAAAAAATCCTAAAAAAATATTAAAATAATTAAAAATATATCTCAATTAAATCTCAACCAAGTCCTAATTCAATCCTAGTTGAAATCCTAATGGACCTCAATTAAATCCTACGCCAAATCTTAAATCCTAAGAAAATTCTAAATCCTAAATCTTAAATCCTAAGCAAATATTAAACTCTTAATCCTAAATAAATCCTAAATCAATCCTTGAATCCTAGTCCAATGCTAAATCAATCCTTGAATCCTAGTCCAATGCTAAATCCTTATCAAATCTAACCAAATCCTAAATAAATCCTAAATTCTAAATCTTAAATCCTAAGCAAATCCTAAATCCTAAATCCCAAGAGAATACTAATTCAAATTTTAAATCCTTGTCCAATCATAAATCCTAACTAATTCTTAATCAAATCCTAAATCAAATCCTAACCAAAGTCTAATCAATCCAACATAATCCTAGCACAATTTAGAACCTCAATAACTATTGATTAAATAACTTATCTTGCTTAAAATTTTATACAATTTTCAAAAACTTAATTAGCAAAAAATAAAAAAAATTTAAAGATAATTGCACATATTAAATGAAAGTTTTTTTTAAAAAATCTGCTTAAGTATTAGTTGGCTTCTTATTCCAATCTACATGTTGAACTTCTAGTGCCAATATCTCCTTTTTAAATTATTAAATTTTAAAAAAAATTTACATATGCATATCAAATCAAGTCTATTATTCTTATACATAAATTCTACTTCAATCCAACTTATATATCATTGAAGATCTTAAAAACCCTAACAATCTTTCAAAGTTTAATTTTTGAGACCTCAACCTACTTGAAATTCAATAACCTTTAATTCAACCATTTGATCAAGCTCAAATTTACATCATACACTTTACATAACTATTCACATAAGTCCTTAAAATTTAAATCATAGATCTACTACCAAACTTACAAATTTTTCCAAAACATAATGTCTTTTTTATTTCACAAATTCCACAATCATCCAAAACAACTATTACTTTGCAAAGCTCTTACATAGTCACTATATACTCAAATCACTTAAAATAAATGCTTAAAAAAATTCTATTAAGTTTGCTTTCAAATGCTATTCTTCAATCTTTAAAAGAACCCTTGAATTGCCATAAGTGCTTGGTTTTGTGTCTTGAGGTCTGATTTTGATCCAAGTTGATAACTGGTCCTCTTTGGATATCAATTTTTTTTTTTTTTGAATTTATTTTTATTCAAATAAATTCCTAATTTCCTCCTACATATGCTCATATTTTTTATTTTTCTAATCTATCTTATTTTGTCTTATTTATGGCCTTACAAAATAAATAGAAGCCTACTTTATAAAAAGGTAGCATTTATACCTTTAGTTTTACTTTCTTTTAGACTATTATCTATCTTCTATGATAATTTGCTACAATATTTGAAGTAAGATCTTCTATAATATAATAATTTCTTTATTCTTTTTATCTATTAATTATATTATATTATAACAATGTGATTAACTTATTGACCAAGTTTCTAACCTACTAATCAACTACAAATACATGTAAAGTGATTGCAATATGTATGAAGCTTCTGTGAAGCTTTTCTAAAAAATATTATGAAACAAATTTACTTTTATTTATTTCTACTTAATCATATAAGAAAATATTAGAATAAATATGTATATCCATGATATTAATTTGAGGATGAAAAGCAAAAGAAAATTTTATATCCAACTTTAGAATCTTAAAAAAGATTTTTCAAAATCTTAATACAAATTGAATCCTCTTATTTAATATAATATCTTTGAACAATCCATGATAGCAAAAGATGTTGTCAAATAAAAACTTAGCTATTTTTTACTTGTAATATATTTTTTATATGTTCCAAAATGTGCTATCTTGATAAAATAATCTATTATTATAAATATAAAATCATATAAACTTAAGATTCAAAGGTCTAAAATAAAATCCATAGAAACAAAAGATTATAATTGTTTAAAAATAGATAATGGCTAGAAAAGTCTAAAAGATTAATAATAATTTTTTTTATCTTAAAAAAATATTATATGATTGTAAAAATTATTTAATTACCTTTCACATTTGTAGCCACCAAATATTTTTTGGTACTAGTTGAAAGTCTTATTATATTTAAAATATTTGATTGCTCATAAGTTATGACAAGCTTAAAGAACATGTAATCATGCTTTGTCTTCTAGAGTATATAATTGTTCTTTAAAATAAAGTAAATTATTTTTGAATTTGAACTTAGAAGTATTATAAGACTTGGAAGAATTATTCTTGATATCATAAATAAGAAGATTAGAGGATATAATTAATTGAATTTACTTGAAAAAGATTAAATTAATAATCAATTTTTATTTTATTGCTCAAAGATGAAAATGATCTAGCTTCAAGAAAATTATTTTGTATTGATCAAAAGTTGCATCTCCATCTTTTTATGTAAGATGAAAATTTCTATAAAGAGCATCTAACAAACTTTGTTATTTTTTGAATCAATAAATAATCTTAAAATCAAATTTTAATAAAAACATGCTCCAAGGGCTTGGCGACAATTCAAAACATGTCTTGATATGAAATACTTGAGGTTTTTGTAATCCATATATACAATGATTAGTTCAAAAGCATCTTCTAGATAATGATGCTATTTTTGAAATAAATCTATAATTACAAGAAGTTCTTTATCATGAATCTCATAATTAATCTTAATTGATAAAAATTTCTTAAAATAAAAAGCTATCAAATGGAGTTTGTTATTTATTCTCATTTATGAAAAAAATAGTATCCATAGCAAAATCTAATGTCTCTATTTCTATGAATAATGCCTTTGAAAAGTTAACTCAATACAAAATTGATATAAAAATAAATATTGTCTTCAAGGCTTCAAAAGATACTACAGCTTCTTTGTTCTACTCAAATTTTTCTTTACAAATCAGACATGTAATAAAGAATTTGATAATAATTTGTAAATCTAAAAAAACATTATGTATCTTTGACTATTTTTGAGATCTTCTAAATTATAATAGTTTGGACCTTATAGAATCCATCATAAGACCATTGTTTGAAATGATGTATCCTAGAAAGTCAACTTAAGTAGTATAAACTATATACTTTTTTATCTTTGCATATAATCCTACATCTTTTAGTTTTTGTAAGACACATCAAATATAAACTTCTTAATTTTCTATTTTTTAAAATAGATCAAGATGTCATCTACATAATAGATGACAAATTAATCAAAAAAGTTATAAAATATATTATTTATTAGATATTGAAAAGCAATTGGCATATTCATGAGTCTAAAAGGTATGATATTATATTCAAAATAGCCATACTTAGTTCAAAATATAATTTTTTATTTTTCTCTTTTTCTAATGCATATCAAATTATATATTCTTTTTAGATCTATTTTTGTATAAATCTTTGCTTAATTCAATTGATCAAAAAGTCTTAAAATCAATAGTAGAAGATAATTATTTTTGATGGTAATCTTATTGAGTCTTGAATAGTCTACACATACCTACAAAGATCTATCTTTTTTCTTCACAAATAAGATAAGATCCTCCATTGGAGATTTAGAATGGCATATGAAGTTCTTGGCTAAATTCTCATCAATGTATTCCTTAAGTACACCCAACTCATTCTGAGATAGGCTATAGATTGGTCCAAAGAGTAGTTGAGTTTCTTCTTGAAGATCAATGGAACAATCATAAGGATGGTGCTTTGAAAGAATATATATATATTCTTTTTTTTAGAAATATCTTAATAATCTTGATATTGGCTTAGAATACCACTTGAAATCTTTTCTCCATCAACAATAAGTGTGGCATATATAACAAAAGTTGATCCTTCTTTTGTAACATGTATGAAAGTTTTTGCACCTATCAGTAATAGAATTGATGTATTGGTCTTATAGATTTCTACTTGCCTAGCAAAATCTTCGGCTAAACTATAGAAAAAATCAAGATTACAAAAAATCTAAACTATCTAAGAGATATATCTTTTTAATCATAATAATCATAAAATAATTGGATTAGAAGGAGATCTAATGACATAAAATATCACTAAATTATTATGATCACTAATTATTACTTCTATAAAAATAGTTTTATATGTAACATCTTGAAAAGACAATAAATAATCATCTATTATTTCTACATGCACATGTTTGATTTTAATTAAGAATATATTTTATTTTTTAATAAAGTTTTTGTGTATAAAAAAAGTTTAGGCTCATGAATCCAACAAGAATTAGACTTCGTGTTTTTTTTATCTTAAACAAACTTCTATTATAAAACATAGTCAAGGATCTAAGTAGCGAATAAGACCTTTTGTAGGAGTTGCATATGATTTTACTTGTAGAATCTCTTTAGTATCTGGAGATACTTGTTTTTTGATACATCAATTTCTTTAGCAACCATGCTTTTCATCTTGTGATTAAGTTGCTTCTTTAGACAATGTTAAGAAATGTACTTGAATTCTCTACAATATAAGTACAAACCTTCTTTATAACAATAAGTCTTTTCTTATTCAATAAGAGGTTTAAAACATACCAAATCAATTTGTATTTGTTTTGGCCTTGATAAATAAATTTTTAAAAAACTTAAGAATTGTCATTATTACTTGAATTTTTTTTCTTTAGCCAAATCTCTATTCTTAATGCCTTTTAAATAATAGATTTTTGCATACAATAGCTTAAACAATAAATTGTTCTAAAGATTTTACTTTCAAAATTGTGAATAACAAATCTTTGATGTTGTCCTTCAATTCATATCAAAATTGATTAATAGGGGCTTAATAATTTCAGTCTACATTGCAAGTATAGTTTTGAAATTCAAGAGCATATATAGTGGCTGATTGTGATCCTTGTTTTAAAGATAAAAGCTTGGTCTCTATTATTTTTTATAATCATTTTCTTCAAATGTCACAATAAATACTCATAGGAATGAACTTAAATCATAAAAGAGTTGTGAATCTTTTTTGATCAAAGATACAAACTAAGAGAGAGCACTTTTAGATAAAAGTACACCTATGAATTCAACTTGAAAAAATCCGTTAGAGTATTGGAAGAAATGCAACCTAAGATAGAGCTTGATTTATTTGCAAAAATCTTCAAAATTTTGATCTTATTCCATTAAAATTCTTGGGCATACTAATCCTTGTTGTTGTTGTATATGTAGATGGAAAATTTCTTAATTTTAGTTAAAAAATCAATCTATTTGCTTCCTTCAATTACACAACTCTTTTATGCAAACTTTGAATTTATTTCACAAGCATAGGATTAGTGTTTCCTTGATTAAGACTAGTGTTGTATGAAATTTCTATCTTAAGAGTGTTGAAAACTTTATGGAGAACGGCAATAGTTGCAAATATATTCTCACTTTTATTAAGTATAGCATCCATAATTTTTCCTTCTATTTCAAACAATATAAAAAATTGAGAAGTAAAATTAGAAGATAGTAATTGGCAACCTTTAATATCAAATGAAAATTTCTACAAAAAAGGATGATCTGATATTTTTAAGAAAAAAAAATCAATGTTAGAAAACTAAATAGTTTATTTAAAGGTGGATAATTTATAACCTTCAAAACATAATAATAGAAGTAGAATAATCCAATCACTTCTATGATAAGATAAGAAAAATATGCTAAGATTCTTATTAAAGTGTTTAGGATGAGCCTCAAAGAACTAAAATATTAATTCACTCTTATGTTTCTCAAAAAGACTAAAAAGTCATTCAAAGATAATATGGTATTAAATTAGAATAATTATTATCAAAGATGAGAAGACTAAAAAGTCTTAAAATAAGACCAAAGACTAAAAAGGCATTGATAAGAGTGAACAAGGCTTTACTCTTGCCTCCATATATACTTTTGATTAGGATCTATGTTATTATATTATAACATAATTATATAGTGAAAATATAATCAAAAATAAGTTTTTAATTTAATTATCTTCATTCAATAGTAATTCAAGATATTTAAATATGGATTTTATAAAATTATCTTAATTTATTTTCTTATCTAAATAGCTAGTAGATTAAAAGTTGGCTAGTAATTTTACCTTTTAAATTATAGAATTTCTTTCGGTATCTAAAAAATATCATAAGTTAATAAAAATATGATAGAAGAGGTAAATAATTAATAAGATTGATGCTAAGATGAAATTGATGGTAGGGTTGAATTAAAAAACCCCTAAGATAGGTTGGATTGATATCCAAGGGTCGACCATTAGTGAGACATGATCAAAATTAGATCTCTAGCCACTAAAACGTCCGCCTAGGATAAAATAGAGAGGCATTTGAAGATTGAAAATTAGAGTTTCTAAACTAGCTTTAAGCTCATTCCAAAGATATAAAGTTTGTTTTCATAGGATTTGGAATGACTTTGCAATTATTATTCAATATTAGAATTTATATCAATGAATTGAGATTTATATAATACAATTAGGACTAATATTCTCGCCTAGTTGGTGCAATTAGTGTCATATCTATAATTCAAAATTTGATAGTGCTTGGTTGATTGGATGTGCTAAGTGTGTAAAATTTTATATCAATTTAATAATACAATTAAGAAATATCTGAGTTTTACTACAAGAGGGTATTAAAAGTTGGTAGTTTGAGGTTGAGTAGGATTTCTATGATATTTGAAGATCTACTAGTTGGATCAAAGTGAAATTTAACATGGTGTTAGAAGACTTTAAAATCAAATTACACATGGATTTTGAGTTGGATTTATCAATTGGAAGAGGAAAAATCACTACTGAAATATCTGCATCAACTTTTAAGTTGGCAGTCAAGTAACATCAATGCGGTTTTTGGATTTTTTTTCACAATTTGTAAGTTGGATTGAGCTTAATTTTTTTAAGCATATAAAAGACTTATAGTAGTATTTGTATGCAAAATTTTGTATTGAATAGACCATCAAATTAAGACTTACCACTTACCAAAGTTTAATATTTAAGATTAGAGTTTGTAAAGAAAAATCGAAATTACCTAATTATGAAAGTAATAAGGCAATTGGAGTTTATGTATGATTGAAGTTATTAAGAAGATTATTTTTGAATACTTTGTATTGGCTTTAAGTACTTTTGAATTAAAATTTGAATTAAATTCTTTTTATATGGATGAAACCAATTAGGATTTTTTAGATATTTGTAAAATATAACTTCACCTTCCACAATTATGTGTCCAATGCATTTTCAAATAAGAAAAAATATATTATAATAATGTGTCAATATCCTATAAGGCTTCTAAAACATGTTGACTTTGTAAGACATATATGTTAACTTCCAAGATAAATTTTTTATATGTGCATTACATAATTATCTTGTTTTGCAAGCTATCAACATGTGGTTAATTTGTTGTCTAAGTTTCTAACTTATCAATCAGCTTTAAATACAAATAAAATCAATGCAACATCTATTAAACTTCTAGGAAGCTTTTCTAAAAAAAAATATAAAATAAATCTAATTTTATTTACTTTTATTTTATTATATAAAAAAATATAAGAGTAAATATATTTGTTTATGACATCTTTGTTTGGAATTAAACAGAGTAATTTTGTATTGAAGTATTCATAGAAGATACTTAATATAAAAGCCTTCTTAAAGACTTTTAAAAAGGTGTCTCTAAGAATATCCTACATAAAGAGAAAAAATTTGATTAAAAGTCCATCTAGTCTTGAAATACGTCTACTTGGTAGCTCTTTGAGGGCCTTCAAGATTTTTGATTTGGAAAGTAGATGAATCAAAGTCATGTTCATATTCTCTATTACTAGTATTAGAATTTTATCTTAGTAAATACTTTGGCCTACTTTTCTCTCTAATTTTCATTAATATTAGTTGAATATTAAGCTATTGCCTTGTTTGTTGTATAATCTTGGCCATATTTATCAATAAGCCATTGTATGAAAGAAATTGATTTGAATTCTTGAATGCTTAGAAAGAATTTTTTCTGCATCTATCCATCAAATTATGAATTTTGGACAGAGACACAAATTGCTTGTTTCTTTATTTTTTGTAACTTTCTATCTAATATTTCTCGCAAGACTTTTGTGTGGATTTCTTGTAGTATAGTATTGTTTGAGTCCTCCTATAATAGCCATTCTACTAACGAGATTATTGATTAGAGTTGACGTATTCTATTTCAAAAAGTTAGTGTTTTTTTTATGATTTTCTTTTTGACAGAAGATTTAGATACGTTATATGGCTCAAGTGGTATATAGAGCCCAACCTTTGGTGCTTGAGATAGGAAGGGCTTTGACCTTCTATTGAAATTTCAAAACTTTAAGATGGAGAGGATTGTTTAGAAAGTTGAGATTGAATCAAAATTGGTGATTATTTGTATTTTTGTTGTTGGATTTCAAGAAAAAAAGTTAGACTTGGAGGTGATCTGATAAGGTACCAAACTTTGCTAGATTTGTGTTAATTCTTTCCTTGGATTCTAGCCATTTATTAATGTAGAATCTATCTAGCCATGTAAAGGGTTAGTAGTGAATTCTTTTGTTTGTTTGATCATAATAAGCATACAAAGTTTTAATGATCAAAGTTATTTGATAATAAAAAATTAATTAGATTTAATTTAAAATGAATGAATTTCATGATTTTTGATATTTTATAGTAAGTCTTTTGGTTTTATTAGTGGAATTTGTTTAATTTGTGACTATGTTGAAATCACTCGTGACAAGTCATGAGTCTATTATGAAAGTAAAATTCACCGTTCAATTCAATTTGTAAGATAGCTTTAATTAAGAGTTGCTTGTAATTATTAGTATAAAGTGAAATAAGCAATTAATAAGAAAAAAGAAGAATAAATACAAAAAAAGTGAAAAATGTAATAAAGTAAATACACACTCTAAAATTTAGTCACAATCTGATTATTAGATTTTTATTCAATAATAATTTAATAATTTATTCAATAAAAAAATAATAGTTATATTTTTAAATAGTTAATTTTATTATCTTTTAAATAATAAAAAAATTTTAATTTAATTTATTATGAATAAGTTATGAAGATTTAAAGATATCAAGTAAATAATTGAAAAAATGAAGTAAAAATATTTTACTTTAAGGATAATTTGCTTATAGATCAAAGGTTTGAGCCTCATTAAAGCTCAAGTGTAGTATATAAAGGTTACTAAGAGAGGTTAAGAGGCCTTAGTCTTATCTTTTTAAATATATTCAAGGTGCTACAATCCATATGGAATTTATATAGCTCCCTTCCTACAAGAACTAGACTAGCATTGGTCCTTTTGTTTTTTATTAATAAAAATAATATTTTTATATTTTTGACTTCACTACGATATTTAAAAATATCCAATTAGATTAAGAATTATATATGGATTTTATATCTTGCTCTATTTCATCATAATAGCTTCCAAGATGGTAAAAATTTAATTTCACTAAAATCTTGAAAGATTTTTTAAAAATTCTTAAAAATTATAAATAAAATTTAGAAATTCTTATAATATTTTTATAATATAAATATCAAATAAAAGCCAAATTTTTCTATCTTGGTAATTTTATATGGTATGAAATCAATTTAAATCTATAAAAAAAATTATTTTTAATATAATAAAAAAGATACGAGGTTTATTTTCATGCTTCTTTTAATTATTGAAAAATATTTAATAAATAATATATATATATATATATATATATATATATAGAGAGAGAGAGAGAGAGAGAGAGAGAAAGAGAGAGAGAGAGAGAAGGCCAATATAGACATTGGTCTTAATAATAATGCTAAGTATTTAAAAATAAATAAAAATATTAAACTAACTAAGATAATTGCTTTTAAAACTTACTAAAACTCCATTTTTATCATTTTTTTTAATATGACTTTTATACCTTATAAAAATTGATAAATTTTAATAAATAATTAAATAATTAAAAGACTCTTTAATACTGATATTTTTATATTTGAAGAACTAAAACCTATATTTTTAACAATTCTACTAATTAAGATCTATTAGGTGGACTCACATCTACTTATAGGAAATTATTGTTGATTGTTGTCCAAAAAGTTTGGCAGTCTTTAGCTTTGTTGAAAGCATAGAGATTTAAAAATCTTATAATTTTGTTATCTAAATTATTAATAATCAATTGCACACATCCAAAAATCACTATCCTTATTTCTATCACTAAGTGATTTAAAGCAGCAATAGTGATAATAGCCGTATTTCTTTAATACTACTTCATATCTAAGTTGAGTACAATTGCATTTTAGTGCCTTTGTCTTCTTTGCAAGCCTAATCTATCCATTTGATCACAAAGTATTTGGCTTATCTTGCCTTAAAAAAATGCTAGACTTTTGATTATCACTAATTATTCAACCAAGCTTTAAGATTAAAAAAATACTAAGTTTATATATGAAGTTATTCCTATATAGGTAATTATATCAATATATAAGCCTTAAGTACCAAAGATCACCAAAAATGTGATAAAAATATTATAAAAAATTATATATCCTTAAGGTGAATTTTTTTCAAACTTCAATAGCTCATATCTCACGATTGGACTATCTAATCAAACCAAAATTTTACAAGAAGTACTGATGTACTTTCGACAACTACCACAACAAATTTTAACTATAAATTCATTACAAATCTTGACATATTGCCAAAATCCTAATAATAGCTTCAAATCCTTATTTTTATATACATGTGTGTAATTTTCTTCATATCTCACAAATTAAATATTCAAATACTATAAAATTTTGATATATAGATTTTTGACCTAATAACATACACTTTTAAAACTTTTGAGCCAAAAATTCACTGAAAAACTCAAGATATGGCTCCAACCATTACTATCAATAAAACAACTCACTTATTGCCTTTGACTTATATGTATTGTCTTCAATGTACTATAACTTCTTCATATAAAATCCAAATATAAATATTCTTTTACAAAAGATATAGATATTGAAATCATCTTTACAATTGCATCTTTTAATTTTTAAAATTTATCATAAAACTCCTTGTATCTTCAAAAGAATAACAATATAACTTAAAAAGATACCTTAATTTCAAACGGCTATACCTTTATCACTCTAACTCCAAATCTTCTAAAATTTGTATACAAATTCTATTCCAAATATCAAATATTCTAATCCTTACTTTTGATTCTTGAATGCCCTTTTTAAAGTCACCAAAATCCTTGTTATGGTCGTAGATAGCCTGCTAAATGCCTATTAGCCATGGCCTTTAATCAATAGGAATGAAGATCTTTACTTTTTTCTTTCATCCATCCATATCTTACTTTCATCCCTCAAAATAAGTTTTTTAGAGGTTTGAATCTTTATCTTTGAGCTCCAATCTCTTCTTTAAATTTTATACTAAATATCTAAATCTTATATAATTTAAACACTAAAATCAACATAAGTAAGCTTCAAAATAAATTTTCTTACATAAACTCTCTTTAAATTAACCTACTAATCACTCTAATGTACATCAAAACTTATAAATATATTATATGCTTTAGTTAAATTTTACATACTATAAACAATTACAATACAACATTGGTCCTATATTTTTGTGCAGATCTTTGATGATTTGATTCCAATAAAGTGTTTTGATATTATTGAAGGTTTAAAAATTAGTGGTTACAAAGGTTATACTTGTTTCTTGTAGTTTATAATAATTAAGAATCAAAAAGCATCGATATACATTAAGATTGGTATATATTATAAGTCATATTTATAATTAATATTTTTTTAGAAAAAGATATATGTTTAATTTGGAAGAGCTCTTAGATTTGATCTTTTAGTATACTAGAAGATGTATGATGTTTTTTTTTGCTTGATGTTAGAATTATTGATGATTTATAGAGAAGAGATTTGATGGCCATGTTTTGTTTACCAACTATGGTCCATCTTTCAAGTTGCTCTTATTCAAAGATGAGATAAAGAAATTATAAGATTTGTGATAGATTTTTTAAATTATGAACTAAATCTATAGTAAGGGCTTCTAAAGAAGAAGAGAGGCTTTATTCCTTTGTATTAATTGTCATGTGATTAATCCAGTTGTAAACAATGTGAGTCTTCTTTATATGCTCCTCTTATTGTAGTTTTTTTTAAGTTGTTTATAGATGTGATTTCTACTTGTTGTTGGTCTTTTATTTAGATAAGTATTTCTTAGTATATTATCTAGCATTATATTCTAGTTTAAAGCACAATCCGCATTAGGTAGAGATGTTGTTATATTTAAGATAGATTTCAACCTCTTTAACTGAGAAAAAAATGGATAAAATAATAATTAAGATGATCTTTATGATGTCTTATATCAATATGCATATTCATAGTAAAGAAGATTATTTTAAGTAGTTTTCTTTCTTTTCAATCCAAACCACCTTTTCTATGGTAATTCCTACCTTGAAAAGAGCCAAATAAAAATATCCCTAGAAACTTGAAACTAGATGAAAAAGATTAGGCATATATAGTCTTAGACATGATGGTCTAGGATAATGATTGCACCAGTATTGAAATGTCTCCTATTAACAACATCTCTAATCATAAACAATAAAATAGCTTAATCTAATAAAGCATGATATAATGGCATAAATTAGTGAGTAAAAAATAATTAAGATTGGATAGAAATTTCATATAAAACAGTTTATTTTGGATGTAATTTGTATCATCTAACTTTTGTTTGCATATTCTATATGCTCCATGATTTTTTGCATCAATTCTTTGTACTTTCATTATGTTAAGGTGTTCCACCAAGTATCTATTGTTTTATTTAAGCTTCTTTTATTTCAATCAAAAAATATAGAGCATCAAAATACATATCTTAATTTCAAATTCTTATCATGGATTTTTTGTTGCAACCTATGCTTTGCCACAAATTGCATTGCATGAGCATAAATCACAATGCTACTTCTTCTTTTGTCTCATCATCTTTTTCTTTGTCAATCTCCTTCTTTTTTGTACATTTGTGTGCATTCATAAATAAAAAGACTTCTTATTCATTGATTACAATGCTATATCAAATTTTTATTTTGACTTTTTTTATTCAAAAGTAGTATGCAAAAATATGTTTTCTTTCAATATTTTTATATTTTTTTTTTTTGTATACATGTAGATAGGATAAATAAAAAAAATAGATACCAAGCTTGATAAATAGTAAATTAGCCTCACCTTTGTGTTAGATTTTAGGATGCTATCTATTTCTTGCTTTATTTTTATCTTTCTTATTGTGTTTAATTCTTGCCTAATTTCACTCATTTGGTTATCTATCAATTGAAGATTTCTATTTATTTTTTAAAAATTTAAAGTTTTATTTTTAAAAAAATTTAAAGTTTTATTTATTTAAAAATTTAGAAATTTATATAATATACCAATAATATCTTTTTATGTATTTTATAAAACATCAAATTATTACTATATATATATATATATACATAAAAATATTTATATGTAAATTTTTTACATGTGTTTTCAAAAGGCTTAGGCTACAAGCACACCTATTATGTCTATATATACACTCAAGTGGTTATATATTTACTTATTATGTCTATACATACACCTAAGACTTTTAATTGACTCATCCATTTTTTTTTTTTTTTTTTTCTTTCAACATAGATCTCAATACCTATCTTTCTCTTCCTTGTCTTTATATGGATCTCGGTCCCCTCTGCCCTCTCTTCCTTATTTTGGCTCAAGACAATGAAGTTGCCTTGCTTAGATAAAAGAGTGATAATTCTACATATATTATGATATATATGATTTCATATTGTATAGCTTTTTGTAGCAAATTGGACAAATGCTAGAAAAATGTGTTATATTTGAAAGAATTTTTTTTTTGCATTGGATCTTTTTTGACTGAAACTTGTGTATAGTATATACAAAAAACTAGAAACAACTTTAGATTATGGAGCTTCTACCTCTTTCTTGTTGTTCCTTCTATTTTTTATTTATATTTTATTTTATTTTTTGTCTTTACCACAACTGTGTCTACAACTTGCATCTAAACTTTCATTTCTATGATACATTCTTCTTCATCATTTCATGTGTGATAATACATGTATAAATTAATCAAGCTAAAGATCACTAATTGATGCACACAAATGTATAAATAATATGTATTGAGTAATTTGGAGAAGCAATCAAACATGAGGAGATTTTTTTTGTAAAGATCATTTCTACTAAGATGATAAATCTCTAGCATCATGCACCAGATGAGATAGTTACTTTGTAGTTAAGTCCAAATAGACTTCTAGTCGATGACCCACACTCAAGATTATTGTGAGTGTAAAATTCATTCCTTAACTCAATTATAAGATGGCCTCAATTAAGAGTTGCTTACAAAGAGTGGTATGAAGTGAAAGTAGGAAGAATAAGAATAAAAAACAAAAAACACAAAAATAAGTGGAACAAGTGCAATCAAGCAATTGCATACTACAAAACTACTTACAGTTTATTCACTAAGTTTTTACTTAACAAAAAAATAAAAATAAAAGTAAAAAATATAATTTTATACATTTAATTTTTTTTATCTTTCCAATGGTATATAAAAGATGTAAATCCGAATTACTATGAGTAAGTTTTGAAGGTTTGAAAAATAACAAGTAAATGAATGAAAAGTTCAGTAAATAATTTTATCTCAAGGATAACTTACTTAAGAGATCAAGATTTTTAGTTTCACCAAGGCTTACAAGTAGTGTATATTGGTTTTTTTTGATAGGCCACTAGACCTTAGTCTTATCTTCCTAACTACCTTCAAGGTGTTATAACCCATATGGGACTTGTGCACCTTCCTTCTTATAAGGACTATATTAGCTGCTGGTCTTCCTATTTTTTACTAGTAAAATTCATAATTTTTTATTTTTGACTTCACCATGGTCTTTAAAAAAATCCAATTAGCCTAAGAACTTGACGTGGCCTTCAAATCTTACTCCATTTCTTCATAATGGCTTTCGAAGTGATAAAACTCATTTTTACCAAAGTCTTAAAAATTGCTCTAAAAATTCCTTAAAAATTCTAAGTAAATTCTAAATAAATTTTTAAATTTTTCGTTGTGGTTCTATAATACTATTATCAATTTAAGTCTGTAATTTCCTAACTCAATGATTTTTATAGTAATAAAATCAATTTAAATCTATTATAAATCCTACTTTCTATATAACTAACTTAAAAGACATGAGGTTCTTTCTCATGCTTCTTTTAACTACTAACTAAAATTTATAGTTTTTCTTATAAGTAATATGTATAGATAGAAGGCCAATATAAATATTGACATTAGTAAATATTCCTCAATATTCAATAATAAATAAAAAATACTAAATCAACTAAGATAATTACCTCTAAGACTTACTAAGACTTCATTTCTTCTCTACTAATACTATTTTCCTTCATTTAACATCTTCTAAGCACATCTTCACCTAAAAATTATAATTTTGGTACTCTATATACATTCCATTGTCTTAAAATAACTAATGAGCTAATTTGATGACTCACAATTATGCAATAGATTTTCTATTTAGTCAATGCTTTTTCTTGAGATTGTTCACTTAATTTTTTTGAATACAATTGATCTTTATTAAATTCTTGCATTAGATCTTAGGAAGATTCTTATTGCCTTGTTTTTCCTTAAATGATCTCTAATGTCTTGAAATTAGTATTTGACAACTTGCTTCTAAAGCCCAACCTTTGCTTTTTGGATCTTCATGAGACTTCACCATCTTCTCTCATTGATTTGCATTTGAAGACAAAAAAAATCCTAAATCCTAAATCTTAAATCTATAGATGGTGCGAACCAAAGTTCTACCATCAAAAAAGTGGCTTTGAACTGCTTGCAGAAGACAACTTTACATCTAAGGTATGCCTTCGTTGCTGCCACTTCATTATATGCGCTTAGCACCTTCTAAAAGACAACTTGTACATCTGATTCTCTTCTTAGTAAAAGAATTAGGTCAGCTATTGATAATGTCTTTTGCAAGTGTAAGATTTCTTAAGATTTTTGGGTAATTATTCCATGGCCATAAGTTCGATGAAAGCATAAATTCTTTGTGAATTTTTTTTTGAGCTTCACATAAAAAAAGCCATGCAAATCTATGGGCAAGTGAGAAAATGACAGTGCCAAGATCAAGGTGGAAGAAAAGAAAAAAAGTAGTGGGATTTGTACCAAGACCTAGAGAAGAAAGAGGAGTGTTAAGACTTGTGTAGGGGCGAGGGGTGGAAGGAAGGTATTGAAATCCATGCTAAGGCAAAAGATAGAAGGAAGGTATTGGAATTGATGCTTAAACAAGAAAAAATGCATCTAGATGAACCAATCAAAAGCCTTCATTTTGCATGTAGCTATTTAGGATGTGATTGTAGCCTAAGCCTTTTTTAAATAATTACTATGGTATATTGAAAATATGATATAATATTAAATTTATATAATATATATTAAATAAAATTATATATTTTATTCTTTATATAAAAAACTTTAAAATTTTATCATTTAAAAATGTATTGATTAATATTAAAATTATATATATATATATATATATATATATATTGATAATTAAATTATTTAGTAATAAATTTAAGTAATTTAATATATAAATTGATATTATTTATATATTGATAATTAAAATATTATTATAAAAAACATAATTTTTCGACTTCAATCTAATAAAGCACTAAAGGATGTATTTGAGATGTTATTAGAATACTTGTCTAATACAACCATTTGAAATATTGGACTTGTAGAAGAGGATATAAAAAGAATGAGAAGAAATCATTTAGAAAGATATTTTTAAAATTGTAGTTTGTATACTATGTTGTTTAGAGGTAATATTGAAGAAAAAAGAAGGGCCAACAATGAATTGACTTATTAATTAAAAAATTATCTTAATCTCCTCAATATGCATGTTGTGTCATTTTTCTTTGATAATACATCTAATTGCTCGAATTATCATGGTAGATATCAAGAAGGTAGTATTTAGTTCATAATTCAAGTAACAAGCCATTTAAGATTTAATAGAGGTTTATAACAAGATAAGATGTGGAGTAAGTACAAACATAAAAATAATTTTTTAAGTCACTAAAAAAATATATATATATAGTTTAAATAATTATCTTTGTAAATTAGAACCAAAAGTTTTTTACACTTTATTTAAATATTATAAAGACCTATTTAAGTTTTTATTTTTAATTTTATTTAGAAAAAATAAAAAAATAAAACAATATTTATTTTATATCTTCTCTATCTCTCTCTCTCTCTCTCTCTCTCTCTCTCTATATATATATATATATATATATATATATATATATATATATATATATATATATATATATATAATAAACTATAGAATTTTTAAATTTTATTGATTATTTTTTAATTTATATTTTTAAATTACCACCACTAAGATTAATACCATTATTGGTTTTTTTTTATAATAAAAAATTTAAATCTATAAATAATTTTTTTTCTTTTCTCTATTTATTTTTGAAAAATTAACTCAAAAAGAATTTTAAATTTTTTTAGATCAATTTATAAATAAAAAAAATATCAAAAATTCCAAAAGCATCATTAAAGTAAAATAATACAAGTTTATAGTTTTCAGATAAAAATCTTTTAAGATTAAAAGAAAAATTATTATAAAATTTTATAGTTTTTTTATTTCGTTTGAATTTTAAAATTATTTCTTAAAGTATAAATATATATACGATAATTTTTTATGATTTTATTCAAACATAATTAAATAAATATTAATTTTTTTATATTGCATATAAATTCTATATTTTTTAATATTCTATTTATATATATAAAATTTGAAACATTATTTTCAACAAACATATATTCTGAAATTAAGTTTTGTATTTTTATTTATTAGAATATAAAAAAATATATTTTTGAATATTAGGTTATATACATTATTATAAGACATATGCATAACATATTTTATGTGTATAAATATGTAAATTTTTTGGCTTTAGAAAGTATAAAAATATTCATATTTAAAAAAATTCATGGTTTAAAATTAAAAATATGATGTGTATTAAATAGCCTTCTTTACTTAAGTTAAATTAGCTATAATAAATCTTAATGATGTTGATGTCATATCTTTAGTTTTTTTAAATACTACTATAGTCCAAAAATATCAAAAAAAAAAAACTAAATTATTTATTTATTTATTTAATATACGAAATCAAATTCAATATTAATTTTTTAAAATATATATTTTAAAAAATCAAGATTTTAAATTTTAAATATAAAGAATTAATTTAAAATCAAATATTTTTGTACTTATATTTTAGACTTATTCAATACTCTTTCGTAATAATTCAAATATTCAAGAAATCAATAGAATATTTAAAATACTTTCTATCTTTAGTCTATTTAGTTTATTATTTTATTTAATCTTCAAAACTTTGATTAGAATAAAGTTTACTTTACAAATAAATAATTTTTAAACATATATATATATATATATATATAATATAAATTTTATTTTTTATAGAATAAAAATTCATCAACATATGCATATTAGTATTTTTTTACATATAATCATAATATATTTAATATTTCTAAACTTATGAAAATTATAAATTATATATCTTCTTTATGATCGTTTAAGCGATATTTAGGCTACATGCATAATAATTTTTATATTAAAAATTAAAAATCAATCAAATTATTAATATAATATAATTTAAATATATTAAATATAATAACAATAATAATTATAATTGAAAAAAATTACATTCATAACTTCAATCATTTATAAATATTAAAGCTAATATTTGTTATTAGTTTTATTAAGAAATTATTAATACACTTCTAAAAAATATCAAGTATGTATGGATGGAGCATCTTTAAGATACAAGTTTATAATTATGTCAATTTTAGCATAATAGATATCCAACTCGTACTTAATATTAGATAAATAGAATATTCGTATGGCACTTTGTACCAAAATATTTTGATAAATTTTAAACTATTAACCTTGTTCTCAAACTCTTAATTCCTTACATTAGTGGAATTGGATATTTATGGCAATTGTTTATATATTGGCAGATAGATACTTTCCAATCATGCTATGGTTAATAAATATCATTATAATATAAAGATTTATATGGATAATATGGCAAAGATTCAAAAGACTCTATTTAAAATGAAATATAGCCAATTCTCATGTTTTCCATATTTTTAGTTTATGCAATTTTGGAATTCTAAAATTTCATAATTGAGATTTTGAATTTTTGGATTTTTGATTTTAATATAGTGTTACAAGATGAAATAGGTATGTTTTGATTTTGGTGGCAGATGTTAACAAGTTGGAATAGAATTTGAATTTAGCAAGAGCAATTGCAAGTGATAGATACAAGCTCTATTTTAAATTAAACTTAATACATGGTTGTATAAGCAAGAGTAGAAAAAAAAATTACCTCAATTGCAAACTTAATTGTACATATTTTGAGATTTCATAATTCATAGACAGTGTTTGGATTAATCAATTGCTATACAATTGTATAAGAGAGAGTGAGGGAGAAAAAAATTAGTGGAATTACAAACCTCAATGTCCGCATTTTATCAATTTTACCTTTTATGTTACTATATAGATTATTTAGTTGATATATAGTTGTGGGAGAAAAGAATTGATAGCTTGATTGCACATTTTGTCAATATTATAACAACATTTGATAATTTTTTGTAAATTCAAAGAAAGTATTGGATTTGAGCTTTGATAGTAGCAAACATGACCTATATTGTAATAGAAATGAGCCTAATTCTCTTTTCAGGACTCAAATTGACAATTATGAAGCACTTGGAATTTTATAATTATAAAATAGGAAAATTAAATTATATATATATATATATATATATATATATATATACATATATATATTGGCAAAAGAATAAGAAGAGGTGGAAGAAGTCTCAATGGATGGTACTAGAATAATGGGATTTTAGGTAGCCAAAAATGAAGCCATTTAGATAAGAAGAACAACATATGCGATAGAGCTATGGACATAATAAGGATGATGAAGAAAAGCAAGATACTGCTTTTTAGAAATACCAAAGGAAAAGATATCATGGATACTTAGATATCATTAAAAGATATTAGCAACCAACAATCATTATCACAACAATCAAAGAAATGCTGGAGTGATACTATTAAGATTTATTTTTTTTTTTTTTATTTTTTTTGGATAATGACTAAATGAAAGCAAGATGTAAATATTATGGAAGAAATAATAAATCATAATATTCCATATTCAAATTTTAAGTAGTCATATTATGATGTACAAATATTTAAAATAAAATAAAATAAAATAAAAGGATGCTAATTGAAGAGAAAGAAAGCAAGCTTATATAGTATATTATAGCCACAAGTAAGATGGATTTAAATCCTACAACTTTAAAAATAAAATTTATCAAAATAAATAAAATTCAATACACTTTGTTCAAAAATGAATCTTCAAATGATAGATAGTAGAAGAAGTTTAAACACCTTTACCTAGAGCTCACATTGAGAGTGGTATAAGCTCTTATATCTTTTAGAATAAATATACTATGCAAATAAAATGTATAGAGCTTCTATGATAATTCAAGTGAGTTATATATCTAGCATGGATATCTTCTAGATAGAATGTAAAATTATGATGAATTCAATGTACAAGCATAAAGAAATAATGGTGCACTTCTTATAATTTGTAAAAATGGTCATTGGATGGATGTCAGCATTCCTAACTATAGGTAGTGGCTTTTAATTTTGATCTATATCAATGCAATAAAATTAGCTATATTATCCTTCTATATTTTTAAAAGGAGGCATTTTTGCCAAAATTATGTAAAACACTAGAAGCCATGTAGAACCACGGTAATGCAATCTAATACTTGAATGATGAATTATTTATTTTCTATACGAATTTCTTACTTTATTAAGAAAATAAAACAACTTAGTGACATTTCTCATATCCAAAGACATTTATTGATTCTTTGCGGATATAAAAGCCACATTACAGTTGAAGTGGCAAAACTAGTAAAATATGTAAGATTAGACATTCTAATCCTATTACCTTACATATCCTATATTATGCAATCTATAGATACATATGTCTTTGGACCATTTAAGATCTATTTTAATAAAATTTTGGACTATTGGATATCTAAAAATTTGAATTAATTTTTTAAATAAATAAATAAAAAAGAAAATAATCCTTTTATATTGAATATCTTTGAGGTGGAAGATGGCTTTGATAATAAAAAATATTACTAAAGACTTCAACTCTATTAGAATCTTTTGATTGGATAGAATAATAATCAATTAATATATCACCTTAAGTAAAATATAAATGCAGTTTGCCAAAACAAGTTTGAGAAAGAATAAACAATACAATTGAAAATTTTATAGAATATAAAGATATGAATAGGCTAGACATGAGGTTAAATCGTGAAGACATACGTGCCTTGCTACTTGATAACATTACAATTGACTTGAAGCTAAATTTGAATTCTATCACTAAAAAATATTTTATTAATGCACATAAGTTCAATTTGGAGTTAGCAAAAGAAATTCGTAGATTAAACCTCACATGCACTAATCCAAAATTTATAACTCATTTTTTAATTTTATCTATTATCACAAGGAAGTACAATGTGGATTCCAATTAAATCTAATATAATTCAATCTAATCCAACCCAATTCAAAGAGATGCAATGTAGATTCTTTTGTGGATTTTTTTAAATTACTAGTACTACCTCTGAATGCATATATGAATATTGTATTAGCAAATCTAAGAGCAAATTAATGAAAAAATAAGGGAGGAATAAAGAAAGAGTACAAATTTGATGTAAAGAGTTTAAATATAGAAAATTACAAAAGCAAGAGGAGAGTAGAATTTTAATAGAAGTTCATTAGCATAATGTAGCAAAAGAACATATCTGCAAAACATAGGTACAAGAGACTATAGAGAAGACTCACAATGACAAGACATCTAGATTCCAATATCAAGTATAGAAGAGGGACAAAACTCTGGGCCTCCCTTTCAACATGCACCCTTGCCATGCACTTCATTACAACCTCTAAGATACAATTTGTAGCTCATGAGCAATATACATTTTGTATTTGGAAGTTTGTTTCAAAATTATGTCACTCATATACAATCCATGTTGCAATTGCAATAACTGACCATAATTCTAAATCTTACACAATTGCAACACATTTTGATACCATATCATGTACAAACTATGTGACCTATGCAACCAAATATTAGAGATAGAGCTTAAAGAAGCCATTGGAGCAAGGTTGAAACATAGAGGATGAGTGAACTAAGGTTTGGAGATGAACAAAAACATGAGATTCTTGTTGTGAAAATCTCACTCAAAACTAATTGATTATTTACAACCAGATGTTTGAATTGTAGTCCCCTTGTCTACATATTATCATCCTTAGCAACATGATATGAGGTGCAGATTGAAAGCATATTTAAGTGCCACAATTCTTAATTATGGCAATCAAGTATTCCCGATTTTGTAACCAACCATTGGTCAAAATTAGGTTAACTTATATGACAAGTTTATGTTGAACAAAATCTTCAGTTAGAATTTTTTTAGTAATTTTGTTTTTGGGCAAAGAGATGTGAAAAAACCTGGAATCCTCTAGAATTCTATTTCCCTACATATGAAAAATCTTGAATTTATGAAACCCATACTGCAGATATGCTAAAATGCTTAAGTGGTTGGAAATGGGTTGTCAACATTATCAATGAACTGCTAGCAAACATAGACACAGTTGTTGTATGACACAACGGATGAGGTAAAAAAAGGTCAAAGTGCAAGCTGGGTACCTGTTCTGCAAAATTGGGGGTTGTTTCTGTCAGAGCGCTAACTTCATTAGTGGTATAGGGGTCAATCTCTGGCCATTGTGGGGCCCTAATGCAAGGGAGAGCATGCCATCAATGCTAAATCAGTTGAACAGTCCTTAGATGCGCAGGTGCCAGACTTACAAAATATAATATAATATGCATACATATTTAACTAAACATGCGTTAGGGTTGGGGTCAAGGGGGCCCAATCAAGAGTCCCAGCGGGGGTACCACGATGTTTCAGAAGTGGGGTTTCAGGGAATGTTCTGTTTTATTATAAACATTAAAAATAAAAAAATCTCTGTAACCAAGCCAACCCGGCTCCACGTTTTGTAACAAAGAACTGTTGGATTATTCTTCTTCAAACCACAATGGTTTACTTCGACGTTACGATTTTCAATGAATATGCTGTTTCGTTCTTGGCCACTCGCACGGAGTGATGCGTCGGAATCGTGTACACAATGTGTCGACCCCATCCACAGCACGTGTGTAAGGAATTTTCAATCATACAAGGAATTCGACAGGGTTGCCTGGTTGAATGCTTGCAGTAGCAGCTGTGGTTGTTTGATTAGTTGAGGGTGTCTGTTTTTCTGGGGAACGAAGCAAATTGCGCACGAAATCAGATTCCCGACACACGCTCTCCTCATTCGCCAAGACATCGGAGCATATACGAGAGGTATGTTCGCCGTGTTCAGGTAAAACCCATTTTTTCTTCCTGGTTCAAAGTGTTGGAGCTGTGTCTCCGTCAGCGGGACATCTTGCCGATGAGTAAAACATTTAATAATCAGGCATGGACGGTACTTTTTCTGGTGTCATCGGCCGAATCCAAAAGCAGTGTGTTAGCAAGAGGATCATGCCATAACTGCTCCACTATCCCTGGCACGAAATTTCCCTTCCAGTGACATGTGCCTTTATGAGTCGCCACCCAACAAAATTGCAACATTACTTGCCAGAAACGTATTTCTGCTGGGACCCATTTCAAAACCCAAAAACCACAACGCCGCATCAAAGCGAGCTGCGAAGAAATCCCTTGTGCCCAATGGGCACCCATAACGATGCTGTGTTGGAAGCTCCAAAGCAGCTGCTGCGCATATGCGATGGTCTGCCCATCAGAGTGCGCAAGCATTTGTGCTGATGCAGTCTTCCGATTCTCACGAATCCAGTTGAGACTGGAGCCCATGAGACATGCGGCGAGCTTGCTTTGCAACTCTCAGCAACTGTCGCAGAGCCAGTCTCCCCGCTCTCGACCCCTCGAACACTTGTCTATCTGCCTGCATGCCTGCCTGATGACGACGAAGCTCTTCGTAAAACCCTAATTTAGAGGTGTGAGTAGTGTTGTATACTTGCCATCTTCAATACTAGTTGGTTGAGATTTCATGAATTATTATGTTGCTTAGGAAAATTCTAGTATTTCATTTGATTGTTATTCTTACTCTATGTCTTCTAATATTATCAGCAATTGTTAACGCCACCTATTACATCAACCATAAAGATAGTTTGTCAACAAAATCATCCAAACTAAAAATGCACAAAATTGAGAGAGGACAAGAACAAGATAGACTTATTGTTCATGATCCAAAATTTGGACTTATTCTTGTAGAGTCTCTGATTGAAACTTTGGTACTTAGGATCACATAAGCCAAATCATATCATGAGTTTGGTTAAGGCTTAGTGATCAACTCCAAAAAATCTCCAATTAGTTTTACTGATTGGCATCAATGCCAATTTGTAATACAATTTAATGTTGTTGACTTCTACCAAAATAAATAAGTTAAAGACATAACTTCTATTATAAAGAATAATGCATCTACTATAGTTACAAGCTAAATTGTAATAATGTTATTTTGATTAAAACAAAAAGATAAGAATATGAAGAGACAATTCAAAGAATAAAAATCTACTATTCCATGTTTAAGAAGATTTAGTATTTTTAACTTGCCTTAGGCTTACTAGTTTGGATTGTTTTATAATCTAAACCCTAGTAGTCCAAATCTACATTTAAGTTAATTAGACTACTTAATAGCTACTTATGATTTATTTTATCTCTTAGAGTAATTTGAATATAATTCAAGTTTATTTATTTATTTATTTATTAAAAATATTTGAATAAAATTTATTAAAATTTATTTATTTATTTCTTTATTTATTTTAGTTTCATTGATAACTACTACGAAGAGGGGGGGGGAGCAAGACTCTCACTCTAGATATTTTTATCATTTTTAACTACGATCAATGATCCATTTTCTTGCCATATAAACAAAGATTGTTATACATAATAATTCAAGTGCCATAAATTAATCATAAGATATACAATCTAAATCAAATAAAAATGTACAATAAACACTCTTTCAAGAAAAGGTAGTAAACCTATACACAACTAAGTCAAACTATCTCTTACACCACAAAGGGAGAATCTAAGAGTACAAGTATGAATAAAGGAATTCCTAAAGCTTTATTAAATGGCTAAATTACCATAGCCAAGCAAATCCTTACAATATAAGCTTTTTTTCTCTTAAAACCACTCATAAGACTTGACTTGACAAGAATGATAAGTTAAGGAGGTTTCTCCACCTAAGTCTTCAAACTCTAATAAAGTGACACTAATAAAATTAATTTAATAAAAAAAAAACTAAGTGGATAAAAATCTATTAAAATAAATTAAATTACATACACTTGATGGAATTTGGCACTTGATGCTATATCATGTAACAAGCTTGTTTAGCTCAAATTTTGGTTATTTTTATCACCTATGCCTTATTTTATTTTTAATTTAATCTAATTGTTGTGACAATGATATCAAAAGCATTAGATTTAGATATGAATCCTTCTATGACTATTAGTTGGTAGCTTATTAATCTAATTAATCTGTAGTTATTAGTGGCAAGTTAGAATCATTTCCATCTAAGCCAATCTTAGTAGTAATTTAGAGGGTTTAAACTTCTTATATTAAAGAACTATAACCTTTAAATGGGATGATTTTTTATTTCTTATTTTAACATTGAATAATTTATTCTTAATAAATCATTAAGATGTTATTTCTCCTGTTTTTTATATTATGGTAAGTTACTATTATGATATGCTATGTTAAAATTCATAGAGGATTGGCAATTTATTTTAATTGAAATTATCTATATTTCAAATCATCATAAATATTCTATTTTTATATGGAATTAAAGCATGTGAATAGTCAAGTTTAACTTTAAAATATATTTTGAACATAACTGTTAAGTTAGTTTGGCCAAAAAAACATTTTTATTAACAATAAAGTTTTTGTAGGTTTTCAAGTATAAAGGGATCTAAATCCATCTTGTTACCATTCAAAATCTCAATACCAACTTTGAAGAGTAACACTAGAGTGACCTTTTGGATTTAGAAGATGAGATTTTGAGAGATGGAGCATCTTTAAATTTTACTCTTTTTGGGACTTAAGTTCTATATAATCTAACTTCTATTAATAATATCTTATTCTTTCATTAAAAGAATTTTAATTATTAATATCAAATTTCGACTTATTTATTTAAATTTATTAATATATATATATATATAGTTATTTTATTATATCTTATAATGTATTTTAAAAAATTACCATTTAGATAATAATTTATATTTATTGGATTTACTTTGTATGCTTCAGAACTTTTTAGATCACTAAAATGTTGTTTTTATATATTTTAATGGCAAATATTTTTTTTGGTCAAGATAAATTATTTTTAGCTTGGTCAGTTATAGATATGAATATATATCTTTGAAACTGATTTCATTAATAGAACTTAAAAGTGTTATTAAACATAAATTATTCAATAATTATTTTTGTAGAAATATATAATATTTTCTTAATAAAATAGTTTTTATATTATTATTAATTATATAAATTTTATTTATATTTATTTTTTAAAAATAAAATTATAAGATAAAAAATACCCTAATGTAAATATGAAGATTTTATTGAAGTTATATATATATATATATATATATATAATTCTCATTCTAAAAAAATGATATACTAAATAGTGATTTATGATTTTGTATAATTGTTGTTTTTAATGTTCCATATTATACCATGATATATATATATATATATATATATATATTTTATCTTTAAAATTTAAAGAATTTTCTTCATTTTTATTTTGAATCTGTTCAAGTTGCATTTTTTATTATTATTCTTTTCTTATTATATTAGACTTGGTTTTCTTTTTGTGATGTTTAAAAAATATAAGGATTTGTAAAAGCTTAACTAAAAAGTATTCCATGTTGGATTCAAAATTATTTTTCAAAAATAGCAATATTCAAACAAATTTTTTGAAAATCTTGCAAATTAATTTGAGTAATTCTATTAATTTAATAAATATCAATAGAAAATAAATAAATAAAATGAAAAACATTCACCCTGTTTGTTATAATTAAATTTATATTCAGAATAACTAAAAATAGATTTTTAAAAATATGATATATGCTAGGCCATGTTTCAGTTTTTTTGCGCTTTTTTAAAATTTTTTTTATTTCCTATATTATCACCAAATAAAATATTCCAATATATTTTAAATTTTTTGTATGCATATTTAAAATTAATATATATGTATGTATATCTATATATATATATATATATATATATATATATATATTTAATTAATTTATATTTTATGTTATTTTACTATATTTTAAATTATTTTTTAAATTTAGATAATTAAAAAATATATCTAATTTTTTATTTTATCTCTATAGTATTATCATATTTATACATTCTAATAAAATTCTTATTTATATCAATATTATTATAATTTTAAGATTTGATATAATATAATAATTGACTTAATTATCTTTAATATTGCCTTGTTTAATAATGTGGTCTATAGTTTTTTCATATTTAATGGCTACAATATTATGACTTAATAGTGTCAATTTCTTTTATTGGTAGCCACTTATATGTTTTTAGTCAAATTCTTCTATCTTAAAAATATCTAAGTTATTTTAAAAAATTGAATTAGAATTAGATATTAAGCAAAGGTAAAATATGCTCAATTGGTTCTACATTCTACAACATTCTATTAGGATAAGGCTACCAACTTTTTATACTACTATCATTAATTAAGATCAACATAATTTAGTTCTTTAAATAGTATTATTTTTATGATATCTTTTATATAATACTTTTTTTTTATTTACTATGATATTTTGATATTTTTATTTTTATAATTTTGATCAAAACCAAAATAGCCTTATTAATACAAAAATTATTAACTATTAAATTAATATTTTTGATAATCTTTATTATTAGCTTATGCACCATATAATTAAGTTGCCTTATAAAATATTGGATCTGTAATAACTCTTTTAGTTAATTTTGATACAATCTACTAAAATTGCAATGTATTTGATTTTAAAAAATCAGACTTTTAAGTTTCTTAAATAGACTCGTTCATGTCTTGTTAAAAATTAATTTTTCAAGCTGAGAGCCATAAAATTCTTTTACTTTTTTCAAATGAAAGTACTTATTGATTTTTGAATTTAGTACATACATAGTTATTTGCTTGTTTTCACAACTTTTTGTTTATCCTTTGTTAAATCCTTTTAATAAAAGGGTATCTTTTAAAAAATGTTCCACCTTAGCAAGAGATTTATTTTTATTTTTTTATATATTTTTAATTACCACATATCATTTTTGATATATAAATTAAAAATTTCTACTATTAAAATTTTAAAAAATTACCCCACATCTTGAATTAATTATTTTTAGATCATTCTAAAAACTTTGTTGAAGAGGTTTTTAATCTGAAGGTTTCAAAAACTTGTCATCGATGAACAATGATTTTTGGATTGAATTTGATGATTTCTGAACAGTCAAGCAACATTTACTAGGTTATTTATTTTATTTTATTTTATTTAATATTTTTTAACAATAAAAATACAAGTTTTTAAAAGACAGGTCAAATATCACCTAATTGTTGTGATAAATTTTCATCAATAATCTTAAACAAACATTTAATCGAAGAGTGGGTTTGTGTACTCTTTCGTTTTGTTGCGAGCAACGTTGATGGATCAGCAACTGCTACTGTAATGTTATGCGATTTCAACGCCTGCAAACGGCGGCGACGGTGATAGTTTGGATGCTGGGTGTGAAGAGACTATGAGCATTGCGAGGAACGAATTCACAAACACACACACACACACACAAAAAGACGGAAAGGAAGTGTGCTCACAGACCCACTTCGTCGACGTTATGGTCGGTTCGGCAACCTGCAGAAAGCGTGCAGAAACGAGGACACAATTGCAGTGTGTGTGG
Source organism: Physcomitrium patens (assembly GCF_059467195.1). Classification (NCBI taxonomy): domain Eukaryota; kingdom Viridiplantae; phylum Streptophyta; class Bryopsida; order Funariales; family Funariaceae; genus Physcomitrium; species Physcomitrium patens. The sequence continues at coordinate 10,596,995 of NC_143412.1, read as the reverse complement.
GTGGATGTGTCAGAATCGAAGCGACCAACACTGTGGGCTGTGAAATAATGTGACACCGAAATGACGTTTCACATGTGTAGGAGATGATCCGAGAGACTGTGAATTAAATGAACGAATCTCTCTCATGGTTCGAGAGCTAGTGATGCGGGAAAGCTCCATTTGTCAGAGGCGAGCTGCTGATTTGCCATGCTCGACCTCGTCCGATGATCTCAGTTTAGAAATGACCGGCATTATTGTCGTTGCAGCTTCGGAGAATAGGTAACAGATACTGCCTGTGATTCCTCTGTCAGCGTTTTCCGTGTGTCTTGTTTCTAAGCTCTAGTTCAACCAGACACATATGACATGAACTTCTCTGACATGAACTCACGTGAAGCCAACTTGTTGGAACAATTGGCGTCATGTGGGGCAACCACGTGATGGAAATCAGGAATGAACGCTGTGAGGTTGAGGGTTGGAGCTGTCATACTTGGCACTTTTCTCCACTGCCTTGCCGCGCCAGTTTCATGAATAGTATTATTATATGTGGAAACGTTGAAGCACGATACGGAACGATGGTGATTTTTTTTTTTTTTTTTTTTTTTTTTTTTGTAAATGAAATTGTCATATTTCTGGACTAAATAGTTACGTAGTGTATGAAGCACAATTTGAAAAGTTTTTTTTTATTATTTTATATTTTTTTTATCACCGCTTAATTGGACTGGTTTTGCTGGATTGAAGCAATGAAAAGTATCATAGGAGGAATCTGTGCTATCACCGCGCGAATATATGAAACGGGAGGTATCCAGCAGCACATGCTACAATCGCTTTGGAAAAGTTGAACGGTTCCGCGGCAGATCTGCACTGCAAAGAATATTGCAATTCGAAATACCAGTCGTGCACTTGTATCAGAGACCACTGAAAATATTCGTGGAATTATTGAATATGTTTTTAACATAGTTTTTTGTGCAGTGTAAGTGACCGAACCTTCTAATTTATAAATAAAATTTATATGATGCATTACAAATATGACTCAAAGCTCAGAAGCAACACCCTTATCTGGTTCATATCCAAAATAAAAATAAAAATAAGCATTTACTATCATGTTAACATTGTACACCCATAGGGGAAGGAGAAATCCATTCACCATTAAGGTGCACTGACTGACTCTGAATGATCATGGAAAGTTTCAACATTGTGCTTGTTGAGCACAATCTGGTTGCTAAAAAGGCTTAGAGATATCCACAAAATTACAATAAATTCATGGAATAGTACTGAAGAAAGCATTGGATTGTGGGCGGAGAAATGGCATTTAAGCGACGCAGCTGCACAAAGCCGACGCAAATATTAGAGCAACGTCACAAGTGTTTGTGGAATTCACACAACGGATCAAAACCAGTGTTGCTTGATTTCTTCTCAACCTTCGTAATTGCAAGATTTGCGTAGTCGGTAGTGGAAGTCGGTAGAGGAAGTCGGTAGAGGAATACAACGAAGGCTTCATGCACTACAAAACTATTTCGAAACATTGGAAGTATTCAGAAGCACAAAGGCCTTGCTCTGGGATCCGGATCAAACTCATACACTGCGACCCATGTACAATTTCTCCTCCAGTGTTTGCAAACTAGGCCAAAGTCCGTTCCACGGTGCACTACACAGACGTGGATCGATGAGCACCACAATCAACTCCAGCTTTTTGTTCAAGTGTTGGGCTTCGGGTCTGGTCCGTTCGAGGTAGAATCGTCATGGAAGATGTGATTCCACAGCTCTGAAGAGTCTTCGTTATGGAGATAGCCTGCCTGCGCTGCCGGACTGCCTGTTTGTTTTGCTTCATGTCTCTTCATTGCTAATTCTGTGTCTCGTATGCTGAACCATGGGAATAGAAGATGGATAGTTAAACCAGCGCTTGAATCGATGCGGTGTAGACATCGAGAGAAAGCCGATTGATTCCGAAGCATAAGGCAATCCACAAGCAATCCAAGCGTTGCTTTGAATTGAGTGAAGTAAGCATGAACAATTTATATATACATATATATATATATATATATATATACACTAGTGGAAACCATGCAATTGGCCACAAAAAAACATTGTAAACTAAGTGTTGTAAATTAAGTTTCATATGACGTGAAACTTCATATTGCATGTTTTACTATGTTCCATGCTATTCTACGTTGTGGTGCTTCAAAGCTCTACACTTAGTAATCTTACAGTGCTACCATCAACAATCTTCAGCATGCTATTCCACGTTGTGGTGCTTCAGAGCTCTACACTTAGTAATCTTACAGTGCTACCATCAACAATCTTCAGCATCAACATGCAGATTTTGATCTTTGATTTATCCGTTGGTTTATCCCCTGATTTATATATATATATATATATATATATATATACATTTATTTATTCACAAATGCACAGAGTTAAGAAACTTAACATTTTCAAAACAAGCAAACACACATCACTTTTTCCCACAGAAGAGAATATTGATACCAACAATAAGCATAGGCACTACACATTGTTTCTTGCTTTCAACTCCAGACTCTCTCAACAACCTAGACCGTTTACTTAAGAGAGGGAGTTTTATACAAACATGAAGAAGTTCACCTGTAGACAAGCAAGTCCATTGCCATGGTTGACATTGCAATGGTGAGAATTCTCACAGTGAACATATTACTGTGGTAGAAACCACCACAATGTTTCCACTCAGACAAGACAGTTTTGGTAAAGCCAAGTAGACTTTCCAGTCTGTTGAACTTGTCATGGGGCAGTTCGTTTTGTGTCTAAATATCTTCAATCTTGTCTGTGATGGTGATGCAGGTGATGAGAAGCTTGCCCATTCTTTGAAATCTTTAATTTTGTGAAACTGGACATGGATGTGTTCACTCTTTGGAAGAAAAATTGTATGTTTGATTGAAAGAAGAATTTCAAACATTGAATTTCTTACTGAATGTATGAGTACATGATTGTCATTGTAGAAAACTATTGGTCTAGTTTGTTTGTATGTTTGATTGTGGAATAGTTAATGCATCCAAATCGTTTCATGGGTGGCTAACCGAGCATCATTGCTTAACCTTTGATGGTACTTGCAACTCTACCATTATACTAATTTATTGTTAAGTACCAGAATGTATCATAATTTGGATTTCATGCTGTCTAAGTCTCCATGACAACACACAATTTAATTTATGCATTGTATGTGATGCAGAGTCTTGGGGATCTTTTCACATGTTTCATAATTCTTTTTGAGTGTTTTAATCTTTGATACTTTAACCTTTTCATTGAATTTAGCTGCATAATTGACCAACTATGAAATGATGCTTCTAATTCTTTAGCTAAAAGGTTGCATATATCTAATAAAGTTTCATTAAGAATAAAAACTATGCCACTTCATAAAGTTTATCTTTGCTTGATTAAATATATTAGAAGTCAAATAAGTCTAATTTAATTATAGAAAATTCAATTTTTGAAAAAAACCTTTTAAAAATATTAAATTTTAATTTTTAAAATATATGCTTTACCATGGAAAAAATTTAGAAGAAATTTCAAATACATGTGGATAATGCTAAAAATTTCCCTGATTTCTTTGATTTTATTTAATGTAATAACATTATTTTAATAATTTTTTTATGTCAACATGATTTTTTTAAAATTACAAGAATATTGTATAAAAATCAAGAATTACATTCAAATAAAAATTAAATCTCCTATTAAAAAATCAAATTTTTTATTTTTTATTTCTATGAAAAAAATGTCTGCCACTTCATGATTATATAAATTATGTATTTTTCATTTTTTTATTTTATTATACATGTATTTTTTAAGTATTATTATTTTTCTACTTTCGTACACAAGATTTCAGTTCTAAAAACGAACTATACACCCTTTAGGTATTTTGATACATTTTAAAATTTATTAAATACTATTACATAGGACTATTTATTATATTCTTTGTGATAGTAAGCTTTTAGAATAATATTAAACTTTTAGAATCAAAAAAATAATATTTTAATATTTACTTCAGTTTTTTAATTAATACTGAAATAAAACAAATAAAAATATTATATATTTGTAAATTTCTTCTAATTTTGTAAACAATTATAATTTTTTTTTCTAATATCATTAATATTTGCAAAGGCATGAATTTGAGATAAATATAATTGATACATTAAAACTTATTTGACAAGATGCACAATTAAAATATTCTGTCAATAATATATAAGTTTATATTGGTATTTTGAAAGACTTTGAATATTATTGTTCTTACATCAAAATAATTTTTAATGTGTGGTATCTTAGTATTATATTATAAAAAAATATTTAAATATTTTTTCAAATTTAAATAATATAAATACTAAACTTTCAATATATAGTAAAATTTAAAAATGATGCTATTGTCTATTTAAACAATTCACAAAGAATTTCAGTAAAAACATTGTAAAATATTAAAACATTTAAGTTTAATAATCTTGAAAAATATTTTAAATATTGTATTTATTCTATCTTAAGTCTCTTTATGGGAAAAGAGTTAATGATATAATTTTAAATGAAATTTAAAAATAGTATTATAAAAAATGGCATTATATATAAATTGTCTAAGTCCTACTTAAGAAATAAATTACAGCAAATTTATAATAATAATAAAAAAATCTCTTGAATTCCTATTGAAGGATTAGATAATTTTTATACTTTAAATATTATTTTTTAACATTTGAATTTAATAAATCTCTAAAGAAGAATAGCCTCTTATAAGTTACTCATTTATCATTAATAAAGAAATTTAATGACATTCATATATGTACTCAAAGGCATCAAACTTAGCTAAGTCTTAAATCAAGTTTCACAAACTAATTAACATCTTTAACATCAATTTTGTAAATATCATTATTATCTATATTTTTTCATTCTATATACACATTATTAATAAATAAACAAATAAATAAATAAGCACATTATCAATAAAGTGGTCCACTGTACAGTGACTATGTCGTTAATATATAGTTACCGTTTATCAACAGCAATGCAGGCTGTCACAAGTGCAACAAGCTGACCAATTGAGCACCAAATCCTACAAAACTTCAGGTTCCCAGCTCTTTGAAAGAGCACCTCGTCCTGCATCTTCAAACAGGTTTTTCACACCCAAATAGCAGCATCTTATATTTAAATGTTCGGTAGCAATCCTCCACATGCAAGCCGCTGCAAGATGGTAGGTTGTGCTTCAGCTGGTTTTGATTAATTTTTTGGTTTTGAACCTTTTAATCTAAGACCCTTTTTTGTGCCAACAAGAGCTTGCTTACTCGCTTGATTAGTACCCACTTTCATCTCCACAGACCATGAGCATGGATTGTAGCTGAATTGAGTTAACAGATAAAAATACCACGAAGAGGGGGGGGAGCAAGACTCTCACTCTAGATAATTGATTCACAATGCAGGTAGAAACTGGCTCCTCCTGTTGCAAATTCATCACCTCTACAACTTTGAAATAACCGTTGTGTACAAAACCACGGGGAGATAAGTCGAAGCAGACAACCTCCTGAAGAACAGGCAGTCAGTCCCCGCTTTGGAGCGACCACGGTCTATGAAGTTTACCATAGACGTTGTTTGTGGCATTTGTTGTTGGGGGTCTTGTCACTGGACTGTACGAGTTCTGCGAATGGGATAAACGTGGGTTCTCTGGATACTTTCTCCAATTTCAGTTCTTGCACTTCTGATTTGTTGATTTGTGAAGACAATGAACACGCTGCGACACAGTTTCTCATGAGCTTCTCATGCGCTGCCCCATACGGACCTAGATGCTGATATGGAGTTGCTACGGAGTGCTGACCAGAAGCGGTATACAACCATCCTCTACGATCGAGTCATGACAGTCACCGTAAATAAATCGTCACACTGTTTACGCATAGAGCTGCTGTACCAATGCTTTTGGCAAGTGTTCTGTGCAGGGATAACTCAAAGCTCACTTCACAGTTTGTGTCGTGTGAGTTGTGTGAAGAGTGTTGTGACGAAATAGGGCATCGCTGCTTTGCTACAGCAGCAGCCCCAGGCTTTGGTGCCACTCGGGTTTCCGCAATCTACAGATCGCTTGAACGATACATCCAACTCTTCCTAAGTCGCGTGGCTAACAGACTGACTGACAGCATTCGTGGTTGCAGAAGCATGTGATGTCAAGATGTTGCCCCTGGGATTCTTTGGATTAAACAAGTCGCTGTACAAGCCTCCTCAACATTGCGACTAGTTAGACATAAACACGACTACCTTGTCGCTACTGAAAAGAACCAAGTGCTACCTAGGCCACCGGCCAATTAATCTAGTTGGGCCTGGAGACCAAGAACCCGCAGATCTGGACCTGCTTCTTGCTGTCGAAGCCCAAGACGCGGACCCAGCAGCTGGGGAACTGCGACTTGCACTCCTGGATCTCCCTCAGCACCTGCGAAGAGTCGGTGCACCCGAACATGGGCAGCTTCCACATGGTCCAGTAGCGCCCATCGTAGTAACCCGAGGAACCCGCGCCGGAGAAGTTGGTGCGGCTCACGGATCCAACCTGACCCAACACACCAATGCGCCACACATTAGCAAGACTCTCCGTGTTGTTAACTCACTCTTCTCCGAAACACGAGCTGCCGAGTTTGTGCTGAGGGCATGGGGATAATTTTTATCATGGCAGAGTCAATCTAGGGAAGAGCCCATGCTCGATGATCTATTGTAAAGAATAGACCTTGCACATGGCGGGTAAGTAGAGCATGCACTTACAGTGTCGAATTCGATGCAGGGAATCAGGTTCTGCTGGATCATGTAGTCCACCTGCTTGGCGATCTGGTCATCGGTCAAAGGGGGCAAGTACGAGAAGGTCTCGAACTTGGGCTGCCCGATCGGGTTCCACACCTACACATGTGCCGATTTTCCGATCAAGAGAAAGTTTAGATTACAATCCCTCATCTTTTCCACCCACAAACATTAGAAACAGCACTGTTGTGCAGTTATAACCCCGATTGAGCATACAATCAGAGGTGGAGACCGAAGATAAACACAAGCTCAGGATGAGATTGGTATACCTGCATGCATTGCACGCGGCTGCCATTCTGGACGGAGCTCAACTTCTGGGTCTTGCCAGAGAACAAGGTCGCCGACTTCAGACCAGAGAAGGCCTTCACAGAGGAGGATTCAGAGGGGGCACCCACACAGGACGAGGCTCCACCCAAGGCAACTGGGGCCACAACCGTCGATGCCACTGCAGACGCCATTGCTACGGACTCCCTAAACTTGGAGAGCGCACTGGAGAGCACGAGCGAGAGCCGATGGGCAGGCACTGCGTGCAATGGATATCACTAAGATAACGTCGAGCGGAAACTGAAGTGATTATGTACCGCAAGGGAATGCGGAGACATGGTTCGGAAGCATGCCTCCGGACCATCCTCCTATCTTTCCGATTCCTTCGTGAGCCTTCCTCACCACAATTCAGAATTATCCTGGTCATGTCCCTTTTTTTCTGCTTTTTTGTGGCAGAGAACTCATTGACCAGAAAACGGACTCTCGGAGATGATAAGTCCCACAGTGGATCCCAGTCAGGAAATCAACATAGTTAACGAATTTTTGTCCACGGACTGACCCGCCGTCACTGGAGGCAGCTCACCACAGAGGGAAGTGGTGGAATTGTAGTGTAAACTTTTACTAGATTGTTCAAGTGTGCTGTAGTGTTTATGGTTGTTCATTTGAGTTCCTAAATTTTCTCGTCTTTGTGTAGATTGTTAGAAATCGTGAGAGTGTCCAGTCGTTGTTTTGTTGTGTCTCAGAGAGCTTAGTAACTTCCAATAATTTCAGATTACATGTCGAAATTTATTGTACTCAGTCTGGGGTGCTATTAATCAAATTAAGGTTGGACAGGCGATAACATAAGTGTAGTAAACAATAAATAAAAAACCAGAAAAAGAAAAAAAGAAAAAGAAATAGAAAAAATGTACTTACATGCCATTTCTATAAGAACTTGTTCTTTTTTTCTTTTTTGTTCTATTTTCTTTTTATTTGTTCACAGAGAGCACTAAAACAATGGACTATAATGTGGTGCAATCAATTGTGTGTTTATTTATTTAGAATACTATCTTCAAACTGTAAAATCTAATTTTTTTATTATGGAAATTTTTAGATATTATATAATAAAGCTTACATGCACTTATATTATCACAAGATAAGTTTCAGTAGATAATGGTTAAATAAAAAAACTAATAATAATACACATCTGTAATTATATAATTATTTTAACTCAATTAAATTAGAAGTGTAAAGACAAAGTTACACATACATGGAATATTATTATACATAACTTTCTTGTATTAATATATATATATATATATATATATATACATATAATTAAATAAATATATTCTATAATTTATATAATATCTTTTTTTATCATATATATATATATGATAAATATATCTACTCTAAATATATATATATATTCTAAAAATAAAATAAAGATATATATAAATCATGTATTTTACAGATAATCAGTCCAATTTTAAAAGAAGATATTGTTTAGGATTTAGGATTTAGGATTTGCTTAGGATTTATGATTTAGAGTTTACTTAGGATTTAGGGTTTGCTAAGGATGTAGAATTTGGCCTAGGGTTTGATTGAAGTCTAATAGGATTTCAACTAGGATTAAATTAGGACTTGATTGAGATTTATTTTAGATATATTTGTGATTATTCTAATATTTCTTTTAGATTTTTTAGGATTTCTTTTCAGTTTTATTGTAGATTTCTTTTGAAGTTCTTTAAGATTTCTTATTGTTTGATTTGTAATTTCTTTAAGGTTTCTTTTAAATTTGATTAAAGCATGTTCAGCATTGTTAAGTTTTAATTAAAGTTTATTTAGTATTCTATTAGAATTAGGATTTTGTTGTTGCAATTTTAATTCTATCTTCCACAACTAGGTGCCAAGTACATTCTTGAGAAAGACTACATGTAATACAATATATTTGGTAAATCCAACATATTTGGTAAATCCAACATGAAAAGCTTGAGGTAGAAGGTATTTGGTATTCTTGCATTATTTAAATTATAGAGAAGGAAGGCAAGAGAGTTGAAGGAGGAGCATGGATGATGCTTCAATTGGAGCTACAGGTAGAGATATTAGTAGACAACAAGGTATATATTTTGATTCTAACTCCGTAAGTATGTTTTAGGCTTTTATCTTATTAATGCAACAACAACAAGTTAAAGATTGCAAAGAAAGTATGGCAAATAAAGCATTACAGGCAATCATGGATAAGATTCATTAATTTAAAAAAAAAAAAAAAAAAAAAAAACGTTACAAAGTATTTAAGATGCTAGGTAAAAAAAATGGACTTGAAGCATGATTCAAAAAGGGAGATGGTTCAATTATTTGAACTAACTACTAAATTAAAGATAAGAAATCAAGTAAAGTCCCTTATAGGACATTTTGGAGATTTATGGGAGAAATGTTTTCAAGCATTGAAGAATGAGTTTTCTTGGAAGATAGTAACAAAGTTACAAATAAGTCATTTTTTGAATGGATTAAAAGGCCAAAGAAGGATCTTCTAGCAACAGAGTTATTAAGATAATTTAAAAAGTAATATTCTTATTTATTAAAGAAAAAAATAATTATTAGATCCAAGTAAAATAGAACTTTTTCTTCAAGCAAATGACAAAGAGTTGCAATAGAAGTTGAAAATCTTGCTTGAAGATAAAGAAAAAGATGAAAGATTAACAACAAATTAGAAGAAAGCAAAAGAAGCAGTAGGATTGATTGCAAAAAGAAAAAAGAGAAAAGATAGGATGGATATTCAAAGACCATTATAAGTATCTCAAGTAAAAATGTCCATTATCAATCTTACATCTATGATTCAATCTTCAATGGTTACATCAAAGAAAAAAGAAATGGACATTAATGAAATTATACAAAAGATGAGAGATTTATAAATAAAATTTTCAAAATTTAAAGAAAATGGGCAATCATCAAGAGTATCAATAAAACAAAGGTTAGGATCAATAGAAGGTGTAGTACATAGGTATTGTGGACATACACATGTAAGCCAATAATTACATGTATAAATAAGTAGAAGTAAGTAAAAGTAAGTAAAAGTAAGTTAATTCTATAATATTTGCTATGGAAGCTTCTTAGAAGCTTTATAGATACTTCTTTGACTTTATAGGTGTCTTTAATTGACTTTTTGGATTCGAAACGGTGGTCAAGAAGTTGGCCATGTGCCATACATGTTGTTAGCTTGAAGACCAAGTTAACTATGTAGCCTACACGTAGAAAAACTTGCCTTGTAAGTCAAGGCATGTGTCCTAAAAATTCAACACATATTGGAGGTCCTATAGAATATTGCCACGTAGCCCCTAATTAGATAGTATATATAGAGACAAAAGTGAAGCCTTCTTTACTCTTATCAACTCCTTTCTTGCTTCCAATCTAGTTTCAATGGTCTCTAGTTTTCTTGGCTTTAGGCATTAGCTATTCCGATTTCTTTCTTAATATACATATCAAGTTATTTCTATTTTGTCATCTTCTTTGAGAGAAGTCTCACTTGTTTATTTATTTTTATCATGTTCTTATCCTTGACAGATTGACAAGAGTACACTTACAATATTAGAGCTTTGTCTAATCTTGATTAAGAGTGGATTACTCCTTTCTCTTGATAAGACATAAGCATATTAGAAGTTGCGGATTACCTTCTTCTAAATTGATATTATCCTTAGTATTTTCTTTATTCTCAAGCCCTTTCTTCTATTTTTCTTGAGTGATGTTATACATCTTCTTTTTTTTGAGTGTTATTATGGTAGAACTTGCTGAAATAAAGAATGCAATGGCATAAATCCAAGAGCAATTGAGGAAGTTAATGCTTACGATGCATCAACTCAATTTACCACCACAAGGAGCAATAAGATTGGCAAGAAGTGAAGATATAGAAATGATTGGAGCTGCTTCAACATCTGTATTAAATCATATCCTTTTTCCTATGGAAGAATGCCCTTCCAATGTTAGAGAACTAAGAATTGCCCTACTCGAGAAGTTTGATGGCACCAGATCAAAGTTTAGACGATTTATCAATCAAATATAACTTGTGATTGAACTTCAATCCCAAAGCTATTCAACTCCAGAATCGCAAGTTAGATTCATTGGTATGCTTCTTTCAGGTTCAGAATTATCATGGTTTTCATCTTTTTTTGAATGACGAGATCCAATATTGGATTAACTAGAGGCTTTTTTGGTGGAGTCTTGATCCATGTATGGAGAACATGATGCAATTCGTATTACAACCAATAAGATCCATATTTTGCGACGAGACAATCGATCAGTAACATTGTATGCTTTATAATTTTGACAACTTGTAATTGATATCAAGTGGGATGATGCTGCACTTATTAGCCAATTTTTCTATGGATTACAATATGAGGTAAAAAAATTATTACTCAACTCACTTGATCCTCAAACATTGAATCAAGCAATTGACTTTGTTGTTAAGTGCGACAATTGTCTTTTTTAATTTCGATCTGAGAACCGTATAAGTGGATCTTAATATTACTATAATTCAATGGCACCACCAACATCTCTTCAACACATACATTCGAAAGTAGAGGATATACAAATTAATGTAGTACATTTCAAACTTCTTACTAAGCAAAAAAAGACTCGTCATCATTAGAAAGGATTGTGCTTATATTATGGAGAACCTAAGCACACTACTCAAAATTATCCAAAAAAACAACGCAACCATAAAATGAGGAGTACGGCGATCAAAAAATATAACATGTCAAAAAACAAATTTGTTCAGCTACAATAGGAACCGTGCGGTTGGAACCTTGTATAACACCTAGTGAAGGTCCTATCCTCTACTCAGAACCCTCTCCATGTTTTACGATAAATGTTATTCTAGGACCTAAACATCACAAAACCTCTGCCTTGCTAGATTCAAGAGCCTCAGCATATTTCTTAGATGAAGAATTTGTTAAAAGACATAGCATATTTTTAGTGAAGAAAATTAAACCTGTTCATGTAGAAGTCATAGATAGTCGTTTGTTATCTTCAGGAGATGTTATTCATAAAACCTTTCCTATAGAAATAGTAACTAATGGTCATAGTAGCTTTATAATATTTAATATCATTAAATCTCCTTCTAATCTAGTCATTTTAGGTTTATCATAGCTAGAAAAATATAATCCTAAAATAGATTGAACTTCTCATAGTCTTGAATTTTTTGAAAGCATAATTAAGAGCGTAGTTAATCAAGTAGAAAGTCATAAGTCCAGTATAATTAAATCTATATTTATAGGTGCAAGAGCTTTCTTGCATGCTGCAAAAGAAGGATCACCTTATGTCATTTATATCACACATGTTTCTACTAGTGGAAAGACTTCAAGTGGTATTCCAAATCAATATCAAGATTTTTAAAATGTATTTGAGAAGAAGAATGCGGATACTCTTCTAGAACATCGTTCCTATGATTGCTTAATTGACCTTCAAGAATGAGTACAACTGTCATTTGGACCAATCTACAATTTATCTCAAAATGAATTAGCTGAATTCAAGGAGTATATTGAAGAGAATTTGGCCAAGAACTTTAAATGCCATTCCAAATCTCCAGTAGGAGCTTCAATTTTATTTGTGAAGAAAAAAGACGACTCATTGTAGATGTGTGTCGATTATCAAGGACTCAACAAAATCACTATAAAATACAAGTACCTCCCTACCTTTAATATTTGGACTCTTTAATCAGTTGAATAATACTAAGATCTATACAAAAATAAATCTACGAGGAGCATACAATCTGGTACGCATCAAAGAAAGAGATGAATGGAAGACAATGTTACGAACAAGGTATGGATATTTTGAATACAACATCATGCCTTTTGGACTTACAAATGCACCAGCAGCATTTCAACATCTAATGAATGATGTCTTTTGAGAGTTTTTAGATGTTTTTATTGTCTGTTACCTAGAAGACATCATGATCTATTCTAAGAACATAAAAGAATATGAAATTTATGTTCGTTATATATTACAAAAATTAAGAGATAGGGGACTCTATGCCAAGATAGAAAAGTGAGTATTTCACACTACTCAAGTTGACTTCTTAGGATATATCATTTCAAATGATGGACTTATGATGGATCCTAAGAAAGTTCAAACTATTATGGATTGGAAGATCCCAAAAACGATAAGAGATATCCAATACTTTTTGGGATTTGCCAAGTACTATTGGATCTTCATCAAAGTCTTCTCTCAAGTTGTAGCTCTACTTTCACGTTTAACTTGTAAAGACAAACTTCAATGGAATCAAGAAGCGGAAGTAGCATTTGAAGCTTTGAAGACAACCTTTTTTTCTGCACCAATCTTGTATCGTGTTGATTTTTCTAAGCCATTTTTTATGGAAACAGACATATCAGACTTTATTTTGGATGTTGTATTGTCAGAAATGGGGACATATGATAAACTTCATCCAATAGTTTTTCATTCCAAAAAAAATTTAATAGCTGAGATCAACTACGAGATCCACGACAAAGAACTTTTTACAATCATGGATTCATTTCAAGAATGGCACCATTATTTAGAAGGTGCTTCTAGCTGAGTCACAATGTATACGGATCACAAGAACCTTAAATATTTTATATCAGCATGTGTTTTGAATTGTTGCCAAGCCAGTTCGAGTATATCTTTGTCAAGATTCGAATTCAAGATTACTTATCAACGAAGAAAATAACAAGGCTTGTCGGATGCACTCTCTAGATGATCTTCTCTTGCACCAAAAGAAGGAGATGCTGCTTTCAAACAACAACAAATAATTCTCTTGAAGCTAGAATATCTTCATCTTTGAGCAATAAAATCAATACTAATTATTGATTCAACTTTCATTAAGCAAGTTTAGTCAAGTATGTCTTCTGATCCTCTCATTTATGATATTAAAGAAAATCCACAAAGTCTCATGATACTTCCAAGTTTGAATTCAAGAAGAATCTATTATATTTTGAGGGATGCCTATATGTTCCAGAAGGTGAAGCTCGATTACGTTTTCTTCAAGCTCGTCATGACTTTTCAGCAACAGGACATTTTCAGTACAATAAAACTTTAGAACTAATATTCAAGGACTTTTGGTGGCTCCAAATGTGGAAAACAATCAAAGATTTTGTACAATCTTGTGATGTTTGCTTGAAATCAAAAACTCCTTGTCATTGACCTTATGTACTTCTTCAGCCATTACTCATTTCAAAACAACCATGGTCTTCTGTTTCTATAGGTTTCATTACGGATCTTCCAATTTCAGGTTCTTATGATTCTATATTTGTAATAGTAGATCGTTTTATCAAGATAACACATTTTGTATCATATACAAAATCTACAACAAGTGAAGAAACAGCTAAGCTCTTTCTTGACAATATCTATTGCTATTATAGATTATCCAAGGATATTATATCAAATAGAAGAACTCAATTTGTATCAAGTTTTTGGCAGACTCTTTTTAAGATTCTAAAAGTAGATATAAAACTATCTTCCGCATTCCATGATCAAACTGATGGACAAACGGAGCATGTTAATCAAGTTTTGGAGCAGTATATAAGATGTACCATTAACTACCAACAAGATGATTAGACAACTCTTTTGCCATTGGCAGAGTTTGTTTACAATAACACGATATATTCTTCTACAAAACAAACACCTTTTTTTTCCAATTATGGTTATCATCCACGACTTGATACTTTTGACTTTTCAAAAGTTGATAATCTTACTACAAAATATTTGGCAATTCATTTGTTAGAGCTACATGCAACGATGAAGATATAGTTAAAAGAAGCTCAAGAACAATAAAAGGTCAATGTGGATGTCTATCAAAAGAAACAACCACCATTCCACATGGGTGATAAGGTATGGTTACTTTGTTGCAATATCAAGACCACTTGTTCTTATGATAAGTTGGATTATCGAAAGCTTGGACCATTTTCTATTTCTGCACAAATTAATCTAATTGCATATTGTTTACATATACCGAAGTCAATGAAAATCCATCTAATATTTCACATGTCTCTTCTTAAACCATACAAGATAGTAGATATATCAAGAAGAAGATAAGCTCCACCTCCTCCTATAGAAGTGGACAATAATAAAGAGTTTGAAGAAGAAGAAGTGTTAAATTCAAGGCGGCGCTGAAATAAATTAGAATATCTTGTCAATTAGTGCGGTGTCGTATTATATGCTTTCCTACTCGAGAGCGCATTGAGCGTCTGGCTATAGAAGGTAGTATGGAGATTTATTAATATTCAAGCAGTCTATCGGTTTTTGATTATTGGAATATAAATGACTGCAAGAATATATCGTAAATCTATATGGATGTCCTTCGACTGCTCGCCGAAATTTTTTTTGCCCTAGCCAGTAAGTCTCTAGGCATTACAGAGAACCCCGAACAACCCAATCTACTAATCTCCGATATCGCTTTATACTCACGACCTTGTATCCATTGATTGTCTTGTTAGATTAATCCAAAAATTTTCATTCACTCCGCATACTCAATCCTATAGACATCCTTTTAATTCTTCAATCACAGACGTAACTTCGATTTCATAAAACAGTTATGCTTCAAGAGTAATCACACCCACTTCATTAAAACCTCAATTCACCAGTACAACACTGACTTTCAGCAACGATTGCCTCAGTCTTTCCAAAACCCTATGAAGGAAAAAAAAAAGAAAAAACCCCAATTCTCTGTCTTTTTTCTCCCGAAGCATGAAGCTAGCTCTTCTCCCTTAAAACCCTAATTCTCCCCCACTCAAACCCTTGCCTTTAAATTTCTTCAATCTTTCGTCTTGGATCCAAAATTGGTTCTCGTCGTCAGAGCTTTCTCCTCCATTTTTTGCCTTTTAAAAGGTTCTTTTTTCAGAAACAATGTTCCCTGAAACGTCACAGAGAACAGGACAGCCTGAAATAGAATCAAAACCCTCGTAATCGGAACCACATTGAGTCACTCGACCAAATCAGGTCTCATATTGGCTAAGAGGCCCGTAGTAAGACCTAGATGTTTTCGTAATTGGGTCAAATTGGTCCTTCACGTCAGGCTTGCTCAGTCATCGATTTAGTCCTTTCAATTCTGTTGACTCCTACCATTGGACTCGAACAGAGCATTTCGTTATTGGTAAGTATGTCTTGACCGACTATGATGGGGTGTCTGAACTAGTCCCTCAATATTGGCACTGGAATCGGTTGTTGCTCCCAATATTCGAGATAACTGAATATTAATAAAAGTCTCTTTTCTTTATATTTTTGCAGTATACTCAAGTTACAACACGACATCCACCCTCTGAATCTGTGCATCCTTCGATATGCACCAATTTACCCAATTGCTATTTGATTTATAATATATTCTCTACATCTTTGTCTAGTTCGTCTTTATCACCTTCATTATCCAAATCACTTTCATCTTCTTGCTGCGGAATCTCTATACCTTCATTAAGGTCTTCCATATTCATCTCCGTGTGTCTTCGTTTAAATATTTTTACTCGCTTCCCTGCAATTGGTATTTTCAATTTGTACCATTTAACTCCCATTGTCATGTTGTAACACGAGTATACTATGAAAATATAAAGAAAGAGGACTTTTATTAATATTCAGTTACCTCAAATATTGTGAGCAATGACCAAATCCAGTACAAATACTGAGAGGCCAAGGTCAGTCACCCCATTACAGTCAGCCGGGGCATACTGAAATGCTCCGTTCGATTCCAATAATGGGAGTCAGCAAAAAGGGAAAGGACTAATTCAACGACGGGTAAGCCTAGTTCGAAGAGCCAATTGGATCCAATTTCAAGACATCCAATCCAGGTCCTCTTACCCAATATGAGACCTGACTTGATCGGGCAACCCAATGCGGTTTTACTACGGGAACATCCAGGTCTTACAACGGGCATCTTAGCCAATATGAAACCTGAATTGGTCGGACGACTCAATGTAGTCCCGATTACGAGGATTTCGATTCCGTTTCAGGTTGTTCCATCCTTTCTGCCGTTCCGGGAAGGTCCTTTCGGTAAAAAGATCTCTTAAAGATAAAAATGGAGGAGAAGCTCTGACGGCGGAGCCAATTCCAGATCCAAGATGGACGATTGAAGAAATTCAGAGGCTAGGATTTGAAAGAAGGGAGAATTAGAGTTAAAGAGGACGATAGGTTAAGAAATGAATGGAAAGAATAGGGTTTTTTGAGAAGAATCAAGGAGAGAGCTTCATGCTTCGGGGCAGAGAAAAAAGACAGAGAATTGGGTTTTTTTTCTTCATAGGATTTTGCAAAGACTGAGGCAATCGTTGCTCAAGTCAGTGTTGTACTACTGAATCGGGATTTTAATAAAGTGGGTATGATTACTCTTGACTATTTTGTGAAATCAAGTTACGTTTGTGATGAAGAATTAAAAAGGTGTCTATAGGATTGAGTATGCGGAGTGAATGAAATTTATTGAGTTAATCTAACGAGACAGTTACTGGATACAAGGTCGTGAATATAAAGCGGTATCAAAGATTAGCAGTTTGAGTTGTTCGAGGTTCATTGTAACGTCAAGAGACCTACCACCCAAGGCAAAAAGGATTTTGGTGAGTAGTCAAAGGGCATCCGTATAGATTTACGGTATATTCTTGTAGTTGTTTATATTCTAATAGTCAAAAACCGATAGACTGCTTGAATACTAGCGAAACACCATACTACCTCCTATAGCCAGACGCCCGGTACGTTCTCAAGCAAGATAGCACGTAATATGACATAAGTGGTGAACTCAACGTAAAAGCTTGAGATAGAAGGTATTGGATTTCGTTTGATTTTATTTTTATTTTTACGGAGAACAAAAATAAAAAATTTGAAGGATCTTTGGAAGGAGTTTCTGGTAGGGGTTCTTTTAAAGGACAAGGTATGCACATGGATCCGTCTATTGCTAGTATGTTTCAAGCCTTCTCATTATCAATGTAGCAACAGCAAAGCAATGATCGAAAAGAAGCTTTGGCAACCAAAGCATTGTAAGCAATGGTCAATAAAATTGATCAATTTGATGGAAGGAATATTTCAAGGTATTTAAGATGTTATGTTCATGAAATGGAATTAAATCGGGTTTTTGAGAAGAAAATGGTTGAATTATTTGGACTTGCCATGATACCGGAGATAAGAGACCATATTACATCGATTACGGATCATTATGGGAATTCATGGGAGGTTTTTTCACATGCATTGAAAGACAAATATTTCTTGGAAGATGCTGATCGTATTATTAAGAAGCTGTTTCTGGAATGGATTGAACGACCTAATAAGAATTTGGAAGCAACAGAGCTACTAAGGAAATTTGAGAGGCAATACTCTCAATTATCGAAGGTAGAAAAATTGACATTGGAGCCGAACAAAGTTGATCTATTTCTTCAAGCTGCTGATCAAGAATTGTAAGAAAAATTGGAACTCCTTCTTGAAGACAAAGAGGAAGATGAAGGATTGACAATAAAGTGGAAGAATGTTGAAGATGCGGTGGGGTTGCTTGCAAAAAGAGAAAAGAGGAAGGATAGGAGAAATATTCCAAAAACAGTACAAGCACCCAAAGCTCCAGTACGTACAACACCACCAACAATGCCTATAGTTCAACCTTCGACATCCTTATCAAAGAAAGCAGATATGGAGATGGAAGAAATTACACGAGAAATACGAGATCTTCAAATCAAATTGGCAAGACTTGAAGAGAATACTTTTACAAATAATTTGAAGAATGTTTCGAAACAAGGATATGTACAAAGATGCATTTAGTGTGATAATGCTTCACACACTAGAAAAGATTGCAATGAATTTAATAATATGATATGGCAAGGAATTATTTGCTGGAAAGATGGGAAGATAGCATTAAAAGATAGGAAGGATCTTCTTCAAACCAATTTTGGCAAAGGAGGAATGAGAGCATTGGTTCAAGATTACTTAAAAGAGCATGAAACAGCAACACGAGAAAGTGCAAGTTATGGTGCTAGAGTAGATGATGACCTTGGTGGAAGAACGGAAACTAGTGAGTTTTGGGCTTCTTCCATTTCTACAATGTAAGAAGGGAAATTACCTCGAGAAGCATTATTGTGGACTGCAGCTACAATACGAGGTGCAATAGGTTGGGAGGATCCTGTTGAGTCTCTTTCAATTCATGCATATATTGCTAAGAGCCAACATAAAGCTTTGATGGAAGAAAAGAGACGAGGAAATTTTGATGATACGAGAGAAGGAAATTCTTCTAAGAAGCAAACTCGAGGAGACAAGGCTCGGGAGGCAACTTCACAAGAATTGCCTGTAAAAGATACCTCAGCATCATTGGAAGAAAAAACAAGGGAGACAAAAGATAAGGGAAAATCAATTGCTTATAAGCTACTTTCTGACATTGAAGCGGCAACAAATTTGAAAGGGGTGTTGGAAGAACGTATATTAAATGCTAAGGTGGAATTCACATTGAAAGAAGTCTTGGGAATTGCAAAGAAGGAGTTTCATGATGTTATCATTGATAGTATTAATCGAAAGAGGCAATTAATGGGTGAAACTGGAATGAGTCATGCTATTGATACAAGAATATATAAAGATGAAGAAGAGGTTGATATTGGTTACAAGCAACCAACAAATGAAAAGAATGGATATAATCAACGAGTACGTTTCGAAGATTATAGTGATAAGAAAATGGAAACTTTGAGCCATTATACTCGAAAGCATTGGACAAGGGCAACTACTGAGGTATTAGTGAAAGTAGGAGATATAGAAGAACCAATTGTTGCTTTAGTCGACCATGGTTCTGAAATAAATCTCATGTCTAAAGATCTTTATAAGAAGCAAAAATGGCCAATTAATATGGAACATGGATGGACAATACGAGCAGCTAATAACACATGGGGCGAATTATATGGAACTTGTCCAGATGTCAAAATTTGGATTGGAGATGTTGCGATGGAGCAACATTTCTTTGTTCAAGATACAATGTCTTATCCATTGATTTTAGGACAACCTTATATTACGGCAACACGGATGGAAACAAAAGTACTTGACGATGGTTCTGCTTATGCAAGGGTATGTAGCAAAGATGGGAGGAAAGTTGTACAATTTCTAATTGTACCTCTTAACCATGAACAGAATCGAGATAGATTGAGAGAGAAACCATTGCCAAAGATTGTTGAAGGATTTAAGGATTTTGGAGAGGTACTACTGTAAAGCGAGATTATGGAGGTACAAAAGAGGAGGTACTCTCATGAGATGAAGGTACCTTTGATGCGAGTTTTATTGGTATTTTGGAGAATGGAAATATTATGTATAAGAAAGTTAATGATTTTAAAAGGAAAGAAAGAAAAAGATTATATAAAATTGAAGGAGAATTACGCAAGTTAGGTACATTGCAAGATGATGAGAGGATTTTAGGTGTTTATGAAGAAAATGGACTGGAAGATTCATTGGAATTGATTACATCTATTGGGTTAGGGGATAATGATAAGATTGTTGAGATTCATTCAAGAGAGGTTTATACCATACTTGAATCTTTTCAAGCACCAGAAGTCACTGTAGAGACGAGATATAAAATGGCAGATAAGAAGGTAAAGCCTGTTGTCGGACCATTACTAGAAGATTCTAAAGAACAAACGGGAGAAGCATCAAAAGAAGCAAGTTTAAGAGATCCAATGAGTATTGGACATCAGTTTACTAAAGAGGCTTTTGAAGAATTGAAGATTGGTTCTGATGGTTCTTTATTGCCAGAGGAAATTACTTGCTTCAAAAAGATGTTGGCTAAACAAGGTAGATCGTTTGCCTTCGAATCTCATGAAATTGGGTGTGTGGATCCAAATATTATAACACCTATAGTTATCTTCATTGTACTGCATGTACTTTAGAATCTAAGACCGATTCCAGTACCGAGGGCACATTTACCTAAATTAGTGGAACTATTAAAAGAAAAGATGAAGGTAAAAATATTGGAACCGTCATTTGCACCGTATTCTAGTCGATGGTTTACGGTACCTAAGAAGAATGGATCACTACGGTTTATTCAAGATATGCAACCGGTGAATGCAGTAATTGTCAGGAATGCAGAAATTGGACCTATTGTAGATGAATTTGCTGAGGCGTTTGTTGGAAGGGTGATCTATTCAATGGGTGACTTGTATTCAGGTTATGATCAATTTCAACTTGCCGAAGGAAGTAGAGATATGACGACAATGAGGACACCACTTGAATTGGTTAGAATGTGCACTCTTCCTCAAGGCGCGACCAACTCAGTTGCGCATATGATGAATGGGATGAATAAGTTATTGAGAGATTTTATTCCGGAGAAGACTATGCCTTTTCTGGATGATGTTCCTATAAAAGGGTAGAGAGAAGGAGACAAGGATGAAACTTTAGATAAGAGGGGGTGTCGCAAATATGTTGTTGATCATATACAAGATTGTGAAAAGATTTTAACTCGGCTTGGAGAAGTTCATCTTACATTATCGGGTATGAAGTCCGTATTTGGAGTACGAGAGGTTGTGATTGTTGGACATTTATGTGGATCTTACGGAAGAAAACCAGATCCGACTAAAGTTGATGCAATTGGAAGGATGAAAGAGGATTGTGATTCTTTAACAGAGGTTTGCAGGTTTTTAGGTGCATGTGTATTTTATCGAATCTGGATCCCTCGTTTTGCTCACATAGCGGACCCATTATATGAACTGTTATGCAAGGGCTACTGTTTTAAATGGAAAGAAAGGCATATTCAGGCAATGCAAAGATTGAAGAAATTATTGATGTCACCTCCAATATTGAGGAAGGTTGATTATAAGTGCAATAGACTAGTGATTCTTACTGTGGACGCTAGTCCAATTGCCATTGGATGGACTGTGGGTCAAGATGATTCAAGTGGGAATAGATTTGCAGTTCGATTTGGAGCTAAAGTTTTAAGTATTCGTCAGCGTGTATACTCGCAAGTCAAAAGAAAACTTTGGGGAGTTGTTTCGGCTATGAAAGCTGAAAAGGAATATTTGATTGGGGCAGTAGTAGTAATTGAAATAGATTGCTTGCCATTGCTTGGAATGATTACTAACTGTTCAATGCCAGATATTGTAATGTTGAGATGGATTGCTTATATTAAGTCACTAAATTTAGAATTTAAGCATGTTACTGGGAAGGACAATTTAGTAGTAGACATGCTATCTCGAGCAAGATATGAGAGGGAGGACAAAATGGTTGAAGACATTGATGACGTCGGATTGAAATTCTATTCAATATCAAATCTCAACAGAGAAGATAAGCTATTTCTTGAAGAATCTTATGAAGGAGAATTATTGGATATTGGTCATTACTTGAATACCTTGACTAAGCAGGGAAATTGGTCTACAAAAAAATTCAAACAAATAAGAAAAAAATCATATGGATTTTTGCTTCGAGATGGATTCTTATGGAAGAGACCAAAGAAAGGAATTGGAATACTACAACGAGTGATAGGCAAAAAGGAAGAAAAACTAAAATTATTAAAGAAGTTCCATGATAGTTTATGGGCAAGGCATAGAGGAATCTGGGCTACTTTTGCTAAACTCAAGGAACGATATTGGTCAAAAAATATGTATCGAGATGTGCTTTTATTTGTAGAGTCATGTGAAATCTGTCAATTGTATTCTAATATCCGACATCGAGATGGTCTTCATCCTACGTATCCTCTGGCTATTCATTTTAAATGGGTTGTTGATTTGGTTATCATGCCAGTTGGGTTATGGCAGATGAGATATTTAGTTTTAGTTCGTGAAGATTTATCAAATCAAGTAGAAGGAAGAGCATTGAGGACAAAATCTATAGAGGGAATTTGTAGGTTTTTTCTTGAAGATGTCATTTGCCGCTACGGATGCGTAGGAAAAATCACTGCAGATCATGGAGAACTAAATGCACAAGAAGCTCGTAAGTTCTTTGAAAGATATGGAGTTAAACTATCACTGACTACTACTTATAATCCAGAAGGGAATGCAAAAAGCGAACGTGGTCACCCATCGATTGTGAAAGCATTAGTTAAAGTTTGTAATGGAAAAGTTAGAGAGTAGCCACGGCTTTTGTCATTTGCATTATGGGCTGATCGAACAACACATAGTTCGGTGACATGATATATGCCAGTAGAACTTATGACAGGTTGAAAACCAATTATGCCGATTGAAGAAAGGGTACTTATTTGGAGGATGCTACCATGGGAAGATGGATTGACAAGAGAAGAACTTTTGACTATTAGGATTCGACAATTGGAGCAAAGAGCGAAAGATGTGCAAATAGCATTGGAAAGGTTAAAAAGAGCAAGGTTATAAATCAAGGTGCGATTTGATAAGCAACATCGATTGAGACCTAAAGCAATCGAGGAAGGTGACTGGGTACTTGTTTATGATAATAGTCTGGATAATCAACATAGTACTTTGCGGAAATTTTTAAAACGTTGGTTTGGACTATATGTAGTAACAACTGTTCATGATAATGCGACTTATTCATTATGGTGTCATATTACGTGCTTTCCTACTCAAGAACGCACCGGACGTCTAGGTATAGAAGGTAGTATGGAGATTCGCTAATATTCAAGCTGTCTATCAGTTTTTGACTATTGGAATATAAACAACTACAAGAATATACCGTAAATCTATACGGATGTCCTTTGACTACTTGCCGAAATCCTTTTTGCCCTAGCTGGTAGGTCTCTTGACGTTACATAGAACCCGAATAACCCGAACTACTAATCTTTCATAACGCTTATACTCACGATCTTGTATCCACTGACTGTCTTGTTAGATTAATCCAATAAATTTCATTCACTTCGCATACTCAATCCTATAGACACCCTTTTAATTCTTCATCACAAACGTAACTCGATTTCACAAAACAGTCAAGAGTAATCATACCCACTTCATTAAAATCCCGATTCACCAATACAACACTGACTTCAGCAACGATTGCCTAAGTCTTCCCAAAATCCTATGAAGAAAGAAAACCAATTCTCTCTCTATTTTCTCCGTCCCGTAGCATGAAGCTCCCTCCCTGATCCTTCTCAAAAAACCCTATTCTCCCCCCTCATTTCTTAACCTATCCTCCCCTTTAATCCTTATTCTCCCATCTTTCAAACCTTAGTCTCGAAATTTCTTCAATCTTCCGTTTTGGATTCAGACATGGCTCCGCCGTCAGAGCTTCTTCCCTGTTTTTACCTTTAAGAGATCCTTTTACCGAAAGGACGTTCTCGGAATGGCACAAAAGATGGAACAGCCTGAAACGGAATCGAAACCTTCGTAATTAGGACCACCTTGAGTCGCTCGACCAATTCAGGTCTTATATTGGCTAAGATGTCCATAGTAAAACCTGGATGTTTTCATAGTTAGACCGCATTGGGTTGCGTGACCAAGTCAGGTCTCATATTGGATAAGAGGACCTGGATTGGATGTCTTGAAATTCGATCCAATTGGCTCTTCCAATCAGGCTCACTCGTCGTGTGAATTGGTCCTTCCCTTTTCTGCTGACTCCCGTTATTGGAATCGAATGGAGTATTTCAGTATGCTCCGACTAACTGTTACGCGGTAACTGACCCTGGCCTCTCAATATTTACACTAGAATTGGTCGCTGCTCCCAATATTCGAGGTAACTCAACATTAATAAAAGTCCTCTTTCTTTCTATTTTCACGGAATACTCGTATTACAATACGACATCCACCCCCTCTAAACCTGTACATCATCTGGTATGCACTAATTTTCCCAATTGTTGTTTGATTAAGAATATATTCTCTACGTCTTTGTCCAGTTCGTCTTCGTCACCTTCATTATCCAAATCACTTTCAATCTCTTGCTGCGAAATCTCTATACCTTCATTAAGGTCTTCCATATTCACCTCTGCCCATCTTCGTTTAAATATTTTTACTTCCTTTTGTGTAATTGGTATTTTCAATTTTGTACCATCTAATTCCCCTAATAAGTAAGTCGCATTATCATGAACAGTTGTTACTACATATAGTCCAAACCAACGTTTTAAAAATTTTCGCAAAGTACTATGTTGATTATCCAGACTATTATCATAAACAAGTACCCAGTCACCTTCCTCGATTGCTTTAGGTCTCAATCGATGTTGCTTATCAAATCGCACCTTGATTTATAACCTTGCTCTTTTTAACCTTTCCAATGCTATTTGCACATCTTTCGCTCTTTGCTCCAATTGTCGAATCCTAATAGTCAAAAGTTCTTCTCTTGTCAATCCATCTTCCCATGGTAGCATCCTCCAAATAAGTACCCTTTCTTCAATCGGCATAATTGGTTTTCAACCTGTCATAAGTTCTACTGGCATATATCATGTCACCGAACTATGTGTTGTTCGATCAGCCCATAATGCAAATGACAAAAGCCGTGGCTACTCTCTAACTTTTCCATTACAAACTTTAACTAATGCTTTCACAATCGATGGGTGACCACGTTCGCTTTTTGCATTCCCTTCTGGATTATAAGTAGTAGTCAGTGATAGTTTAACTCCATATCTTTCAAAGAACTTACGAGCTTCTTGTGCATTTAGTTCTCCATGATCTGCAGTGATTTTTCCTACGCATCCGTAGCGGCAAATGACATCTTCAAGAAAAAACCTACAAATTCCCTCTATAGATTTTGTCCTCAATGCTCTTCCTTCTACTTGATTTGATAAATCTTCACGAACTAAAACTAAATATCTCATCTGCCATAACCCAACTGGCATGATAACCAAATCAACAACCCATTTAAAATGAATAGCCAGAGGATACGTAGGATGAAGACCATCTCGATGTCGGATATTAGAATACAATTGACAGATTTCACATGACTCTACAAATAAAAGCACATCTCGATACATATTTTTTGACCAATATCGTTCCTTGAGTTTAGCAAAAGTAGCCCAGATTCCTCTATGCCTTGCCCATAAACTATCATGGAACTTCTTTAATAATTTTAGTTTTTCTTCCTTTTTGCCTATCACTCGTTGTAGTATTCCAATTCCTTTCTTTGGTCTCTTCCATAAGAATCCATCTCGAAGCAAAAATCCATATGATTTTTTTCTTATTTGTTTGAATTTTTTTGTAGACCAATTTCCCTGCTTAGTCAAGGTATTCAAGTAATGACCAATATCCAATAATTCTCCTTCATAAGATTCTTCAAGAAATAGCTTATCTTCTCTGTTGAGATTTGATATTGAATAGAATTTCAATCCGACGTCATCAATGTCTTCAACCATTTTGTCCTCCCTCTCATATCTTGCTCGAGATAGCATGTCTACTACTAAATTGTCCTTCCCAGTAACATGCTTAAATTCTAAATTTAGTGACTTAATATAAGCAATCCATCTCAACATTACAATATCTGGCATTGAACAGTTAGTAATCATTCCAAGCAATGGCAAGCAATCTATTTCAATTACTACTACTGCCCCAATCAAATATTCCTTTTCAGCTTTCATAGCCGAAACAACTCCCCAAAGTTTTCTTTTGACTTGCGAGTATACACGCTGACGAATACTTAAAACTTTAGCTCCAAATCGAACTGCAAATCTATTCCCACTTGAATCATCTTGACCCACAGTCCATCCAATGGCAATTGGACTAGCGTCCACAGTAAGAATCACTAGTCTATTGCACTTATAATCAACCTTCCTCAATATTGGAGGTGACATCAATAATTTCTTCAATCTTTGCATTGCCTGAATATGCCTTTCTTTCCATTTAAAACAGTAGCCCTTGCATAACAGTTCATATAATGGGTCCGCTATGTGAGCAAAACGAGGGATCCAGATTCGATAAAATACACATGCACCTAAAAACCTGCAAACCTCTGTTAAAGAATCACAATCCTCTTTCATCCTTCCAATTGCATCAACTTTAGTCGGATCTGGTTTTCTTCCGTAAGATCCACATAAATGTCCAACAATCACAACCTCTCGTACTCCAAATACGGACTTCATACCCGATAATGTAAGATGAACTTCTCCAAGCCGAGTTAAAATCTTTTCACAATCTTGTATATGATCAACAACATATTTGCGACACCCCCTCTTATCTAAAGTTTCATCCTTGTCTCCTTCTCTCTACCCTTTTATAGGAACATCATCCAGAAAAGGCATAGTCTTCTCCGGAATAAAATCTCTCAATAACTTATTCATCCCATTCATCATATGCGCAACTGAGTTGGTCGCGCCTTGAGGAAGAGTGCACATTCTAACCAATTCAAGTGGTGTCCTCATTGTCGTCATATCTCTACTTCCTTCGGCAAGTTGAAATTGATCATAACCTGAATACAAGTCACCCATTGAATAGATCACCCTTCCAACAAACGCCTCAGCAAATTCATCTACAATAGGTCCAATTTCTGCATTCCTGACAATTACTGCATTCACCGGTTGCATATCTTGAATAAACCGTAGTGATCCATTCTTCTTAGGTACCGTAAACCATCGACTAGAATACGGTGCAAATGACGGTTCCAATATTTTTACCTTCATCTTTTCTTTTAATAGTTCCACTAATTTAGGTAAATGTGCCCTCGGTACTGGAATCGGTCTTAGATTCTAAAGTACATGCAGTACAATGAAGATAACTATAGGTGTTATAATATTTGGATCCACACACCCAATTTCATGAGATTCGAAGGCAAACGATCTACCTTGTTTAGCCAACATCTTTTTGAAGCAAGTAATTTCCTCTGGCAATAAAGAACCATCAGAACCAATCTTCAATTCTTCAAAAGCCTCTTTAGTAAACTGATGTCCAATACTCATTGGATCTCTTAAACTTGCTTCTTTTGATGCTTCTCCCGTTTGTTCTTTAGAATCTTCTAGTAATGGTCCGACAACAGGCTTTACCTTCTTATCTGCCATTTTATATCTCGTCTCTACAGTGACTTCTGGTGCTTGAAAAGATTCAAGTATGGTATAAACCTCTCTTGAATGAATCTCAACAATCTTATCATTATCCCCTAACCCAATAGATGTAATCAATTCCAATGAATCTTCCAGTCCATTTTCTTCATAAACACCTAAAATCCTCTCATCATCTTGCAATGTACCTAACTTGCGTAATTCTCCTTCAATTTTATATAATCTTTTTCTTTCTTTCCTTTTAAAATCATTAACTTTCTTATACATAATATTTCCATTCTCCAAAATACCAATAAAACTCGCATCAAAGGTACCTTCATCTCATGAGAGTACCTCCTCTTTTGTACCTCCATAATCTCGCTTTACAGTAGTACCTCTCCAAAATCCTTAAATCCTTCAACAATCTTTGGCAATGGTTTCTCTCTCAATCTATCTCGATTCTGTTCATGGTTAAGAGGTACAATTAGAAATTGTACAACTTTCCTCCCATCTTTGCTACATACCCTTGCATAAGCAGAACCATCGTCAAGTACTTTTGTTTCCATCCGTGTTGCCGTAATATAAGGTTGTCCTAAAATCAATGGATAAGACATTGTATCTTGAACAAAGAAATGTTGCTCCATCGCAACATCTCCAATCCAAATTTTGACATCTGGACAAGTTCCATATAATTCGCCCCATGTGTTATTAGCTGCTCGTATTGTCCATCCATGTTCCATATTAATTGGCCATTTTTGCTTCTTATAAAGATCTTTAGACATGAGATTTATTTCAGAACCATGGTCGACTAAAGCAACAATTGGTTCTTCTATATCTCCTACTTTCACTAATACCTCAGTAGTTGCCCTTGTCCAATGCTTTCGAGTATAATGGCTCAAAGTTTCCATTTTCTTATCACTATAATCTTCGAAACGTACTCGTTGATTATATCCATTCTTTTCATTTGTTGGTTGCTTGTAACCAATATCAACCTCTTCTTCATCTTTATATATTCTTGTATCAATAGCATGACTCATTCCAGTTTCACCCATTAATTGCCTCTTTCGATTAATACTATCAATGATAACATCATGAAACTCCTTCTTTGCAATTCCCAAGACTTCTTTCAATGTGAATTCCACCTTAGCATTTAATATACGTTCTTCCAACACCCCTTTCAAATTTGTTGCCGCTTCAATGTCAGAAAGTAGCTTATAAGCAATTGATTTTCCCTTATCTTTTGTCTCCCTTGTTTTTTCTTCCAATGATGCTGAGGTATCTTTTACAGGCAATTCTTGTGAAGTTGCCTCCCGAGCCTTGTCTCCTCGAGTTTGCTTCTTAGAAGAATTTCCTTCTCTCGTATCATCAAAATTTCCTCGTCTCTTTTCTTCCATCAAAGCTTTATGTTGGCTCTTAGCAATATATGCATGAATTGAAAGAGACTCAACAGGATCCTCCCAACCTATTGCACCTCGTATTGTAGCTGCAGTCCACAATAATGCTTCTCGAGGTAATTTCCCTTCTTACATTGTAGAAATGGAAGAAGCCCAAAACTCACTAGTTTCCGTTCTTCCACCAAGGTCATCATCTACTCTAGCACCATAACTTGCACTTTCTCGTTTTGCTGTTTCATGCTCTTTTAAGTAATCTTGAACCAATGCTCTCATTCCTCCCTTGCCAAAATTGGTTTGAAGAAGATCCTTCCTATCTTTTAATGCTATCTTTCCATCTTTCCAGCAAATAATTCCTTGCCATATCATATTATTAAATTCATTGCAATCTTTTCTAGTGTGTGAAGCATTATCACACTAAATGCATCTTTGTACATATTCTTGTTTCGAAACATTCTTCAAATTATTTGTAAAAGTATTCTCTTCAAGTCTTGCCAATTTGATTTGAAGATCTCGTATTTCTCGTGTAATTTCTTCCATCTCCATATCTGCTTTCTTTGATAAGGATGTCGAAGGTTGAACTATAGGCATTGTTGGTGGTGTTGTACGTACTGGAGCTTTGGGTGCTTGTACTGTTTTTGGAATATTTCTCCTATCCTTCCTCTTTTCTCTTTTTGCAAGCAACCCCACCGCATCTTCAACATTCTTCCACTTTATTGTCAATCCTTCATCTTCCTCTTTGTCTTCAAGAAGGAGTTCCAATTTTTCTTACAATTCTTGATCAGCAGCTTGAAGAAATAGATCAACTTTGTTCGGCTCCAATGTCAATTTTTCTACCTTCGATAATTGAGAGTATTGCCTCTCAAATTCCCTTAGTAGCTCTGTTGCTTCCAAATTCTTATTAGGTCGTTCAATCCATTCAAGAAACAGCTTCTTAATAATGCGATCAGCATCTTCCAAGAAATATTTGTCTTTCAATGCATGTGAAAAAACCTCCCATGAATTCCCATAATGATCCGTAATCGATGTAATATGGTCTCTTATCTCCGGTATCATGGCAAGTCCAAATAATTCAACCATTTTCTTCTCAAAAACCCGATTTAATTCCATTTCATGAACATAACATCTTAAATACCTTGAAATATTCCTTCCATCAAATTGATCAATTTTATTGACCATTGCTTGCAATGCTTTGGTTGCCAAAGCTTCTTTTCGATCATTGCTTTGCTGTTGCTACATTGATAATGAGAAGGCTTGAAACATACTAGCAATAGACGGATCCATGTGCATACCTTGTCCTTTAAAAGAACCCCTACCAGAAACTCCTTCCAAAGATCCTTCAAATTTTTTATTTTTGTTCTCCGTAAAAATAAAAATAAAATCAAACGAAATCCAATACCTTCTATCTCAAGCTTTTACATTGAGTTCACCACTTATGTCATATTACGTGCTATCTTGCTTGAGAATGTACCGAGCGTGTGGCTATAGGAGGTAGTATGGTGTTTTACTAGTATTCAAGCAGTCTATGGGTTTTTGACTATTGGAATATAAACAACTACAAGAACATACCGTAAATCTATATGGATGCCCTTTGACTACTCGCCGAAATCCTTTTTGCCTCGGCTGGTAGGTCTCTTGACGTTACAGAGAACCTCGAACAATTCAAACTGCTAATCTTCGATACCGCTTTATACTCACGACCTTGTATCCACTAATTGTCTCATTAGATTAACCCAATAAATTTCATTCACTCCGCATACTCAATCCTATAGACTCTCTTTTAATTCTTCAATTATAGTCGTAACTTTGATTTCACACAATAATCAAGAGTAATCACACCCA
Source organism: Physcomitrium patens (assembly GCF_059467195.1). Lineage (NCBI taxonomy): Eukaryota > Viridiplantae > Streptophyta > Bryopsida > Funariales > Funariaceae > Physcomitrium > Physcomitrium patens. The sequence continues at coordinate 10,565,960 of NC_143412.1, read as the reverse complement.
CTTCATTAAAACCCCGATTCACCAGTACAACACTGACTTTCAGCAACGATTGCCTCAGTCTTCCCAAAACCCTATGAAGAAGAAAAAAAAAAAATCCCAATTCTCTGTCTTTTTTCTTTCGAAGCATGAAGTTAGCTGTTCACTCTTAGAATCCTAATTCTCCCCCTCTCAAACCCTAGCCTCTGAATTTCTTCAATCTTCCATCTTGGATCCGGAATTGGCTTCCATCGTCAGAGCTTTCTCCTCTATTTTTTGCCTTTTAAAAGGTTCTTTTTTTGGAAACAACGTTCCCTAAAACGGCACAAAGAACAAGACAGCCTGAAACGGAATCAAAACCCCCGTAATTAGGACCACATTGAGTCGCCCGACTAAATCAGGTCTCATATTGGCTAAGAGGCCCGTAGTAAGACCTAGATGTTTTCGTAATTGGGTCAAATTGGTCCTTCACGTCAAGCTCACTCAGTCATCAATTTAGTCCTTTCGATTCTATTGACTCCCACTATTGGCTTCGAATGGAGCATTTTGTTACTAGTAAGTATGCCCTGACCGACTGTGATGGGATGTCTGAACTGGCCCCTGAATATTGGCACTAGAATCGATCATTGCTCACAATATTTGAGGTAACTGAATATTAATAAAAGTCCCCTTTCTTTATATTTTCATGGTACACTCGTATTACAACACGACAGCGGTGTCGTATTGTGAAAGCTTACAATGTGTAAAAATTAGTTAAAATATACTATATATTAATAAATCTAGATATATGTTAGAATGATTAATAGATTAATTTAAAGAGAGTAGATTTAAGAAACTTTATTTTGAATTTTATCTTTTTTTATTATAGAATTAAAAAAATTCGTAAGACCTAAATATTTAGTATAAAGCCTTGAGAGGAGATTAGAGCCTAAAGAAAAAAATCTTAACTAATAGGAGGCTTATTGGAAGGGATGAAAGCAAAGCATGGTTGAATGAAGACAAAGAATGGAGATCTTCATTCCTATTGGTCGAAGGCCATGTCCAATGGGCTTCAAGGAGGCTCTTCGAGGCTTTATTAAGGATTAGGGTTTCTCTTTCAAAGTCATTTGAGCTTTCAAGGCTAGGGTCAGCAAGTTCAGGGTGTTTTTGTATAATTTGGGTAAAGAGTTTGTGTGATTTTGAGTTTTTATGAAGGAGATATAGATGTTCAAAGTTAAGGTGTTAAATTTGTACCTACTATCACTCTTTGAAGCATAACATATGCATACAAAGAGCAATGAAAGATCGGCGACTAGAATTGGAGAGGAAACTTTCTTGGCAATACTTTACATATATTGTTTGATAAATTTCAAGTCTAGATAAAGAAGTTATAGACATTTGAAGACAACATTTGTAATTCAAAGGCAGTAAGTGAGTCATTTTGTTGATAGTAATGGTTGGAGCTATATCTTGAATTTCTGGATGAATTTTTAGTTCAAACTTTCCAAAAATATGAATTATTATGTTGAAAAGCTATAAATCAAAGTTTCATATTATTTGAGTACTTATTTTGTGAGATATGAAGAAATTAGCACATAGGTATATGTAAGCTAGGATTTAAAGCTACTGTTAGGGTTTTGACAATATCTCAAGATCCATATTGAATTTACAATTGGATTTTTTTGTGGAAGTTTTTGAAAGTATATTAATACTTTATGTAAAATTTAGGATTGTTTGGATAGTTCAATCGTGAGATATGAGCTGTTGAATTTTGGAAAACATCTCTCAGAAGGATATATAAGGTTTTAAGATCTTTATCATGCATTTGGATGTTTTTTTGGTACTTGGGCTTGTATTTTGATGTAATTGTCTGAAAAAGAAAAATATTATATATATAACTTGGTATTTTTATATCTTAGACTTGATTGAATATTTAGTGGCAGCCAAAAGCTTAGCACTTTCTTGTGGCAAACTCTCTCTACTTCAACTACTGATATGATATTAGTGAAGACATATGGGAGCCAGTAAAGAATCTTGCAAATGTAGCAAAGGCGGTCGAGGCTTTTCATTGGCGACATCTATCAAAATCAAGATAAAAACCTTCCTTATAAAAGAAACAAGATTTAAGTAAGATAACATTCTACTTTCAATCCTTGTTTGTAGCTTCTTTGTAGTTGTGACGCTGAGAAGATGGAGAACCAACAACTAGTGGATTTGACTCAAGAGCCTTCGTTTGCTGAGCTACCGGACAAAACATTACGATTGTCATAACCTTTAAGACAATGTAATTGAGATGAAGATCTTCAAGAACGACATATTCTTCCACAAATAGATTGCAAGATACAATGCATATGGTATCACGACTTTGGAAGGGACTTCCAATGTTTGGTGATTTTACTAGAGGTAGAAACAACTCCTGAAGGTGTTTCAAATATTTTATTCAAAGGAAGTTATGAAGGCCTCAACAACGATCAAATAACTAGGTGGTCTTCTCGCCCTGGTATGGGACACTATTGATGGTTGAGAGGTCCTATCAATCATCTTTGAAGAGAATGAAGATCAAAGTATGTGGTGAATACAATTCGTCACATCATAGATTTCTTCAACATATGATGATCGCTCTTCATAGAACTCGTCCCTAAAAGGAGAAGTAATGTCACGGATATATGCATGTAAGCTAATAATTACATATATAAATAGGTAGAAGTAAGTAAAAATAGGTAAAAGTAAGTTAATTCTATAATATTTGCTATTGAAGCTTCCTAAAAGTTTCATAGACACTGCTTTGACTTTATAGGTGTCTTTAATTGATTTTTTGGATTAGAAATGTGGTCAACAAGTTGGCCATGTACCACACATGTTGTTAGCTTGAAGACCAAGCTAACTATGTGGCCTATACGTAGAAAAACTTACCTTGTAAGTTAAGGCATGTATCCTACAAAGTCAACACATATTGGAGGTCCTATAAAATATTTCCATGTAGTTCTTAGTTAGATAGTATATATAGAAACAAGATTGAAGCTTTCTTCACTCTTGTCAATTCCTTTCTTGCTTCCAGTCTAGTTTCAAGGGTCTCTAGTTTTCTTGGCTTTTGGCAATAGCAATTTTAGTTTCTTTCTTAATATACATATCAAGTTATTTCTATTTTTTCATCTTCTTTGAGAGAAGTCTCACTTGTTTATTTATTTTTATCATATTTTTGTCCTTGACAATAGGTGCATGTAGTATAATAATATAGATCATTTAAGAAGAGAATGTGAAGATTTTATAGATGCACTATATAAAGGGATTGTTTTTTTCAAAGTTGATATGATACACCTAAAAGAAAGTGGAGAAAAATTGGAAAGAAACTTTGGAAAAGGAGATATGAAAGCATTAATGGTTCATGCAATAGAAGCAAAGTTATATAGAATTGGACTTATTCGAGATTGTGTGGGCATAAGCATTCAAGTACTGGATTATATAAGTTTATTGTAGCTAAGTGCAATAAAGTGTATGACAAATGAGAAGGTTGCTAGAAATATATTAGTTAATGTGGATAAGTCATTTTTAAAAATCATGGATTGGAATGATTTGATTGATAATCTATCTATACATGTATATGTTGCAATGAGTCAATCTAAAGTATTAATAAAAAAAACAAAAAACAAAAGAGAGATGAAAATAATGAAGGACCATCAAAAAGAACTACAAGAAGAGAGAAAATATGACAACAAAAGAATCCTCTACATGAAAAAATAACAAAAAATATTTCTATAAAAGAAAAGAGAATCGTAAAAAAATAAAAAAAATAAAGGCACTTACTTATAAATTGTAATCACATATTGAGACAACAATGGTTTTGAAGAAGATTTTAGAAGACCATATTTTAAATAACAAGGTAGAATTTACATTGAAAGAAGTTCTTGAAATAGCAAAGAAAAAATTCTATGATGTCATTATGGATATTATTTAAAAGAAACGGTAAATTTTGGATGAAAATATGGCTTCAAATGCACATAGGACAAGAATGATGATAGATGAAGAGGACAATAATTATGCATATGGAGATGTTTCACATATAAGGATTATGGAAGAAGAAGAAGAAGAAGAAGAAGAAATCCAAACTTTGAATCATTATTCTTGTAGTTATTAAGCAAGAGAAACAACAGAGATAATGGTGAAGTTGAAAAATTTTGAGGAACCTATTGTGGCATTAATTGATTATCGTTAAGAAATCAATTTGATGTCAAAAGAGCTATATGAAAGAAAAAATTAGCCTATTAATATCAAGAATGGTTGGATGATTTGAATAGCAAATAATTCACAAAGAGAATTATATCAGGCATGTCCAAATATGAAGGTTACAATAGGAGATGTTAATGATGAACAAAACTTCTTTGTACAAGATATGTCTACTTATCCTATTATTCTAAGACAATCCTATATTACAGCTTTTCACATTGAAACAAAAATTATGAATAATGGATTAGTATATGTTTAAATTAGGAATCAAGATGGACTAGGAATGATATAATTTTTGATGGTATAAGCTAATCATGAGAGAAATCGTAGGAGTTTGAGAGAGCAACCTTTGTCAAAGGTTACTAGAGAATTTAGAAATGAGGATGTGAGGGATTTTCACCACATGCCATTGAAAAGTGAGGTTGCAATGGTAAAAGAGGTGATGGCTTCCCACTTATTAAAAGAGATGAAGCCATTGTTGCATTATCATGGAATAGATATATTCCATTAAAAAATATAAATAATTATAAAAGAATAGAGAAGAAAAACTTCAAAAATATACAATATGAATTGAAGAAATTTGGAGTGCTTGATGAAGATGAATGCATATTGAGAATGTTAAAAAGTGGCTTTGATGATAACATGGATGAATTGCAAGTATTATTGGATTTGGATTTTGAAGGTAATGATAAGGTAGCAAATATGCAATCTAAAGAAATTTATAATAAGGTGAAAGAATATGTTGATAGATATGATGTAAAGGTAGAAATTAAGTACAAGATTGTTTTCAAGAAGGTTAAATTAGTGGCATTGCAACTACCATTGGATTGTGAGAAAATGATTGAAAGGGCTTCTATGCAACTCAATTTGAGAGATCCAAAGAAAATAGGGCATGAATTTAAAGATAATTTGACATTAAATGGATTGAAGTTTGGATGTGAGGACTTTTTGACAAAAGATGAAGAAAGATGTTTCAAAAAGATGATTTTTTGATACAGCAAGGCATTTGTATTTGAACAAAATAAAATAAGATGTGTAGATCCAAATATGGTGGCATCTAAGGTTATTTTCACGATTCCACATGATCCATGGAATTTAAGGCCAATTCCAATTTCAAAGACTTATTTATCTAAGCTTATTGAATTACTCAATGAAAAGTTTAAGATGGGAATTTTAGAACTATCTATTGTAACATATTTTAATGAGTGGTTCATAGTACCTTAGAAAAATGGAACATTGAGGTTTATTCAAGATATGCAATTGATAAATAAAGTAACTATTAGAAATATGGATTTTAATCCAATATTAGATGGATTTGTAAAGACATTTGTAAGAAAAGTAATTTATTCTATATGTAATCTTTATTTAGGATATGATCAATTTTAATTAGTAATAAAAAATAAAGATTTGACAACTATGGAGACACTATTAGGATTGATCAAAATGTATACATTACTACAAGGGGCTATAAATTTTGTGAAAAACATGATGAATGGAATGCATAAGGTATTAAGAGAATTTATTTGAAGTATGACAATGCCTTTTTTTAAATGATGTGCCAATTAAAGGATGTAAAGAAGAAAGAAAAGATGAGATATTGGATGCTAAGGGATGTAAGAAGTTTGTGGCAAATCATATTAATGATTGTGAGAAGATTTTGGTAAGATTAGAAGAAGTTCATTTAATCTTATTAGAGACAAAATCAATGTTTGGAATAAAAGAAGTTTTGGTGGTAGGACACATGTGTAGATCATATGGACGTAAGCTAAGTATGAAAAATGTTGATATTATTAAAAAGATGAAAGAATGTGTAAATACAATAGAAGTTCAAAGATTTATAGGAACATGTATTTTCTATCATATATGGATACTTCATTTTGTATATGTAGCAGATCTATTGTATAAGTTATTACTAAAGAATTAGAAATTTTATTTGAAAAGAAAAGAAAAAAAAAAAAAAAAAAAAAAAAAAAACTATGAAAAAATTGAAAGAATTTCTTTTTTTACCTCCAACTTTGAAGAAAGTAAATTATGAATGTGGAAGATCAGTGATGATAATAATTGATGCGAATCCAATTAGAATAGGTTGGACAGTTGGACATGATAATAAACAAAAAAATAGATAGGTAGTAATATTTGGGACAAAGGTTTTGAATACTAGGTAGAAGGCATCTACACAAAGTTAAAAGATAATTATGGAATATAGTAATGGCTATGAAAAATGAAAAAGAGTACTTGATTGATACATCAATAGTTATAGAAACAGATTATTTATCCTTATTAAGCATGATTACTAGTTTTTTTATACAAGATATAGCAATACTAAGATGGATTGTATATATAAAGTCTATGAATCTAAAATTCAAGTATATTTTTAAAAAAGACAATGTGGTTGCAAATATATTGTTAAGAGCACAGTATGATGATGAAGATGATATAGTTTATAATGAAAAAAATATCAATATGAACTTTTATTTGACTTTGTGGACAAGAAGAGATGGGTTGCATTTAACTACACCACTTGAATTATTCTCAGAAGAGTTATATGATGGTAAATAGTTGTATATAAGGAAATACTTAAGTGCATTAAAAGAGTAAGAAAATTCGACAAATTATGAGTTTAAAAGAATTCAAAAAAAGGCCTATGGATATTTTTTTCAAGATGGATTTATATGGAAGCATCCAAAGTAAAGGGATTGAGTGCCACAAAAAGTTGTATGTGACTATGGCACTCAACAAAATATCATTAAAGAATTTCATCAAAGTTAGTGGATTAGACATTGAGGCATTTGAACAATGTCTATAAAGGTAAAAGAAAAATATTGGTAGAAAGACATATAAAAAGATGTGGCAGATTTTTTAGAATCTTGTAAAATTTGTCAAATATATTCAAACATTTGTCATCAAGATAGATTGCACTCAATATACCCATTAGCAATTGACTACAAATAGATGGTTGATTTAGTTGCAATATTAATTGGATTTGGACACAAGAAATATTTGATACTTACTTGAGAGAATTTGACAAATGAAGTAGAGGGAAGAATGCTTTAAACAAAGATTATGGAAGGAATATGTGAGTTTATATTAGAAGAAATTATTTGCCAATATAGTTGTATTAGAAAAATCAGTACTATTAGAGGAAAATTAAATGCAAATGAAGCATGAGAGTTCTTTAGGAGGATAGGTATTAGACTTGTATTAATAATTGCTTATAATCCAGAAAGAAATAACAAGAGTGAATGTAGGTACTTTTTAATTATTAAAGTATTGATTAATGCATATAAAGGTAAGATAGGTGATTGGCGTAAGGTATTACTATTTGCATTATAGATAGATTGCACAACTTTTAGTATAGTTATAGGATATATGCTAGCAAAATTGATGTATGAACAAAAACCAATGATGCCAATAGAAGAGGTTGTACCAACATGGAATATATTATCTTGAGAAGATAGTTTAACAAGAGAAGAATTAATAGCATTATGAATTTGACAGCTTGAAAGAAGATCCAAGGACATTGAAGTAGCTATAAGAAAGTTAAAAGAAACAAAGGAGAAAAACAAAGAGAGGTTTGACAAAAAGCATCAATTGCATCCAAAATTAATTCAAAATGGTGATTGGATATTAGTTTATGATAGTAGTTTGGACAACCAATATAGCTTGGCAAAGAAATTTGCAAAGAGATGGTTTGGACCTTATATTATCAAACAAATATATGACAATAGAACATACTTATTATGAAAATTTGATGGTATAAAATTAAAGATACCTATAGCAAGGAAGAAAATCAAGTTATTTAAACAAAAAAGTATAAAAATTAGTTTTGATGAAGAACAAAATCTATTGTAAGATATTGAGATGGGAGAAGAAGAGAAGATTGAAGATTGAAAATCTAATCAAGGCAAAGAATACTCTATATCAATATATTAAAGAATTATTGGTGCATGTCAAAGCATGCACAACTTTAGGAGGGATAGATGTTAAGATATAACATGATTAATTGATGAAAAGAGTGAAGAAAATATTATATTAAAGAAGATCTTACTTCAAATATTATAGCAAATTATCTTAGAAAATAGACAATAGTCCAAAAGAAAATAAAACTAAAAGTATAAATATTAATTTTTTACAAAATAAGCTTCCATTTACTTTGTAAGGCCATAAATAAGGCAAAATAAGATAGATTAGAAAAATAAAGCATATAAGCATATGTAAGAAGAAAATTTAACTCAAAAGAATAAAATTTAATATCCAAAGAAGACTAATTATCAACATGGATTGAAATTAGACCCCGAGGCACAAACTAGGCACCTATAACAACTTCAAGGGTACTTTTACAAATCAAAGAGCAAGATTTGAGAAAAAAATTATAAAATTACTTTGAGCAATTATTTTTAGTAATTTAAGTATGTAATGACTTTGTAAGAGCTTTGCAAAGTTACAATTCTTTTGGATGATTCTTAAATTTGTGAAACAAAAAGGATATTATGTTTTGGAGAATTTCATAAGTTTGATAGTAGATCTATAGTTAAAATTTTAAGAACTTATATGAATAGTTGTCTAAAATGTATATTGTAAGTTTGAACTTGATCAAATAGTTGAATTGAAGATTATTGAATTTCAAATAGGTTGAGGTCTCAAAAATTAGACTTTAAAAGTCACTTAGGATTTCTAAGATCTTCAGCAATGTACTACTTGGATTGGAGTGAAATTTATGTGTGAGAATAAAAGACTCGATTTACTATATAAATGTGAAATTTAAAAATAATTGAATAGTTTAAAAAAGAAATATTGGTACTAGAAGTTCAATATTTTGATTATTAATAACTAGTCCTCTTTGGATATTAAATTTTACTATTTTTATTTAAGTTTTATTAAAATCAACTCCCAATTCTTTTTTACATATGCTTATATACTTTATTTTTCTAATCTATCTTATTTTATTCTATTTTTGGCCTTACAAAGTAAATAGAAGCCTACTTTGTAAAAAGATAGCATTTATATCTTTAGTTTTACTTTCTCTTGGACTATTGTCTATTTTCTAAGATAATTTGCTACAATATTTGAAGTAAAATCTTCTTTAATATAATAATTTCTTCATTCTTTTCACTTATTAGTTGTGTTATATCACAACAACATATAACTAGCTCAAGGAGCAATTGAATTTAAAACATGACTTAATTAAGACAGTGGACAAAGGTGGTATTATCAAAGCCACATCCATTTTTTAAGATGTTTTTTTAAAAAAGAAAAATAAGATCACGAATCATAACTAAGTTGAAGATAAAATTATATAAAAGATCTTTAAAAATTATAATTTATTAAGATTAGTTAATTATAAAGGATTAACATAAAAAATTAAAACTTAATTCATAATTGAATAGATATAAGTTGAAAAAATAATTCAAGTAGAAAAATATGAAGGTTTGATGAAAAAAGGTGATAAAGATATTAATCCAAGTCAAACTGAAGAAATTCAATTCTACTTATTGTCATGGGTATATATTTAATGTAAATATTATCTAGATGATATCAATAGATAGAAGTAGATTAAAGTAAATTAATTTCATAATATCTTCTAAAAAAGCTTTCTAAAAGCTTTATAGATGTTGCTTTGATGTTACATGTCTTTATAGTTGATTGATAGATTGAAAACTTAGTTAATAAGTTAATTATATATCACACATGTTGGTAGCTTGTGGAAGAAGCAAATTATGTGGTGTCCATATAAAAAACTTGCCTTATAAGTTAAGATACATAGCCATGTAGTAACACAACTATATAGTGAAAAATAAAAATATAGATGTTATTATAAAAGATCCTAGGAGAGAGATGTAATAGAAAAATAAAGATAAATGATAGAAAGGTAGTAAAAGATTTAGTCTTAATACTACCTTTTTGTAGAAGAGACTTTTATTTACTCTGTAGAAGTATAAATGAGCCAAATCAAAATGAATGAGGTAAAAAATTGATATAAGCATGTTTAAAAATGAATTAATAATAGAATAAAGTAAAAATTACTTCAAATTATTAAAAATTGATATCCAAAAAGGACCGGTTATCAACTTGGATCAAAATTAGACCTTGAGGCATAAAATTATATCCATACAGTGATTTTGGTATTTTTTGGTAAATCAAAGAGTAAGATTTGAGATCAAACTTGAGAAGAGATTTTTAAGCATTACTGTTATATCAATTAAATCAATATTTAGTTTTTGAAGTATTTTCAAAAGTTAATAATATTTTTAATTGATTTAGACTTTAAAAAAAAAAAAAAAAAAAAAACATATTCATAAATTTGAGGATTTTTCAAGTTTTGTAGTATATGTATAAATGAATCTCAGATAGTGTATTGGTGTATTAGTTATAAATGTGTATGCAAATTTTGAAATCAATCAAATAATTAGATTGAAAAATGAGTTTGAGAGTTAGTGAGTGTTTTCAAGATCTTTAAGAATTTATCATTTGGATTAAAAAAAATATTTTTTTGTGAATACTAGAATCAATTTCCAATGTTTAGGTGAGATTTAAAAGCAATTCAATAATTTAAGAAGGAAATATTGGTGCTAGAAGTTCAACATTCAAGTTGGAATAGGAGATCTCTCAATATCCGATTGGATTATCTTGTATTTTTTTCAATTAGTATGTGTGATCAATTTCATTCTTCTTATGCTTGTTCTCAACTAAGTTATTAAAAAGAATACAAATTTTGAATTAATATTAATAATTTGATTATTAGTTGTTGAAGTTCCATTTTGTTGTAGGATTTGGTTTAGGATTTATCAATGGTTTGGATAAGATTTAGGATTTGGTGTAGGATTTAGTTAGGATTAAGATTTGCATGGAATTTGGTTTAGAACTTGATTAGAAATTGATTAGGATTTATCTAAAAAATTTCTAGGATTTAAGATTTTATTAGGATTTTATTAAAATTTGACCTAAGATTTGGTTAAGATTCAATTAAGATTTTAAATAAGATTTGACTTAAAAGTTGATCAAGATTTAATTAAGGCTTTTATTTTTAATATTTCTTTAGGATTCTTTTTTAAGATTTCTATTTCTAATATTTCTTTAAGATTATTTTTATTTTTTGAAAGATTTATTTTTATATTTCTTTAAGATTTATTATTATTTTTCTTTGAGATTAATTTGAGACTTCTTTATGTTTCTTTTATAACTACTTTTAAATTTATTTTAGAGTGGTCAAAATTAAATTAAGATTATTAAAGCTTATTTAAAGTTTATTTAAGATTCTATTAGACTGGATAGGATTGTTGTTGCATTTCTACTTACTTTTTACAGGTAGGTGCTTGGTTCATTTTTAAGCAAGAACACACATAATACAACATGTTGTACAAAATTAACATATTTTGGAGGTCCTATAGAACGTTATCACATAGCTTCTAGATAGATAGTATATTTAAAGGCAAAAATGAAGCATTTTTCACTCTTATCAACTTTTTTCTTGCTTCTAGTCTAGTTTTAAGAAGTCTCTAGTTTTCTTATTTTTTTGCAATAGCAATTTCAATTTCTTTTCAATATATATACTTCTTTATTTTTATTTTGTTATACTTCTTTGAGCAAGTTTCACTTGTTTATTTGCTTTCATCAAATTCTTGTCTTTAATAAATTGACAAGAGTATACTTACAATATCAAAGCTTTGTCTTTTCATGATTAAGAATAGATTATTTTTTTTTCTAGATAAGACATAAGCATATTAGAAGTTGTAAATTATCCTCGTTTAAATTGATATTTTTTTTAGTATTTTTTTTTTATTTTTAAGTTCTTTTTTTTTTACTTATTTTAAATGATATTAGATATCTCTTTTCTTTTAAGTGTTATTATGGTAGAGCTTGTTGAATTGAAGAGTGTAATGGCACAAATTCAAAAATAATTGAGGAAGTTAATGCTTGCAATGTATCAACTCAATTTATCTCCACAAGGAGGAACAAGAATGATAGAAAGTAGAGATATAGAGATGATTGAAGCTGCTTCAACATTTGTATTAAATCTTATCTCTTTTTTTATCATGGAATATCTTTCAAGTCCTAAAAAATCAAGAATTTCTTAATCTAAGAAATTCAATGGTACAAGATTAAAGTTTCATGGATTTATCAATCAAGTACAACTAGCAATTGAACTTAAACTCCAAAGCTATACAACTTTAAGATCACAAATAAGGTTTATTGGAATGTTACTTTTTGGTTCTGCATAATCATAGTTTTTATCTTTTCTTGACTAATGTAATCTACTATTAGATAATTTGAAATCTCTCTCAGTGGAATTTTGATCTATGTATAAAAAAATGATGCAATTTGTGTTGCAACAAAGAAGATCTATATTTTGTAATAATAAATCAATTTGTAATATTATATGCTTCAAAAGTAATATATTCTTCTTTAAATAAATGGCGAGATACAACACATTTGATATTACAACCTGAGAAAAGAATTTCAATGTTTGGTGTTTTTATTGGAGGTAGAGACAACTCTTGATAGTGATACAAATATTTTGTTTGAAAGAAGTTACAAAGGTCTCAACAATGATCAAATAATAAGATGATCTTCTTGCCTTGGAATGGGACATTATTGATGGGTGAGAGGACCTATGAACTACCTTAATAAAAAAAAAAAATCAAAGCACCTGGAAATTGCAATTTACCATATCTTAGACTTCTTCAACATGTAATCATTGCTCCTTGTGGAATTCGTCTCTAAAAAAGGGAATAATTTCATGGATATATATTTATTGTAATTATTATTTATATTATATGAATAGATAGAAGTAGATAAAAATAGATTAATTTCATAATATCTTCTTGAAAAGCTTCTTAGAAGCTTCATAGAAGCTGCTTTGATTTTACATGTCTTTATGGTTTATTGGTAGGTTAAAAACTTGATCAACAAATTAGTTATATACCATATATGTTGATAGCTTGTAGAATAAGTTAACTATATAGTATCCATATAGAAAACTTGCTTTGCAAGTTAAGATATGCATTGTATAAAATCAATATATTTTGAAGGTCTTATAGAACATTGCCTTCTAGCTCCTAGGTAAATAGTATATATAGAGGTAAGAATGAAGCTTTCTTCACTCTTGTCAATTCTTTGCTGACTTCTACTCTAATTTCAAGAAGTCTCTAATTTTTTTATCTTTTGGCAATATCCATTCAAGTTTCTTTTTAATAAATGTACTTCTTTATTTCTATTTTGTTATACTTCTTTGAAAAAGTCTCACTTATTTATTTACTTTTATCAAGTTTTTGTCCTTAATACTAATTCAAATAACAATGCAAAGAAGAAAATATTACATGAAGACTTAATTGCATAAGGATGTGGTCATTTTTAAAAGATGCCTTTGTGGTTTTGAAAGATAATATGATTGGCAAATTTGCATTAAGAGAAGTGCCTCTTAAAATTAAAGATACAATCTAAAGCAATCCAAATTTGACTAACCTCTCATTTGTAATGCACATGTATAATTTAAAGAAGAAAGAGAACATCAATGCATAAAATCTACTATATGGATTAACAATCCAACTTTTAAGCCACTTTCATTAGTGCACATGCAATTTTAATTGAAGAAGTAAGTATTTTTTATATTATCAATCCAAAGTTAATTACTAAAGTGTAACTTTGAGATTAGACCATAAATCACTTAGAACTTATATCAATAAATCCTATAATAAAGACCACAACTAATTTTGTGAAGAATATAGTTAATGCATAAAAAAAATTTAAGAAATTAATTAAAGATCTGATAAAAATCTTCTTCTAAATTCTCCACTTTGTTAATATTAACACACAATAAGAACTATAATAGAGATTTAAAGTATTATTATTGAAAGGAGAGAATTCCAATACAGAAAAAAAAAAAAAAAAAAAAAAAAAAAAAAAAAAACATTTAAAAGATTACAGGGAGGTTGTATTGAAAATAGAATAGAATTAAGAAATTCAAGCCTCTCTCTATCTTTGAATGATAATTTGACATTCTTTATAATAGTATCACATTAGAAGAATTAGCTCAAGGATGTGATGAAGATAAAAAAAGTTTCATTCTTATCAAGACCAAGACTTCTTCTTTGAAGGATGAGAAGACTATCAAATAGAATAATTACTGATGCAACTTTTAATAAAAATAAAATTAGCATGGAAGTCAAAAGAGGCTACTTAGAAAAAATGATACAGTGAAAAAGATCCAAAATATGTAAAAGATAGATAAATTTCAATGTAAAATAGATTATTTATATTTTTATGAATTAATATAGCTATATAATTTAAAAATAATCGTAGTTGTAATTGGTAATTATAATAAGAAAAATATTAAAAAAAAGTCTATAGTCTTAGTTGTACTACAAAAAAAATTAAGATTATAAAGAATCCAAGCTTTATAAAAGTCATAATTTTTTAAGTACAATAAATTTAAAATAACTATATAAGAAGGAGTTTTTATAATTTTATATATTATTAATCTAGTTTGACCATTAGTTGCTTTATTTATAAGAATAATTTTATTAAAATATCTTCAAAATAAAAAAAATAAATAAATAAATAAAAAAAAAAACAAAACAAAAGAAAAACAAAAATTTATGACTTCTATATGTATGGACTTAATTTTCTTCAATAAAAATATTTTATATATTTTAATAAAGTATTCATTTCAAAAATAAAAATAAAAAATAATTAATTAATTAAGCTTAAAAATCTAATAAGAAAAAGGAATTTTAATTTTTAGGTCCTAAACAAACATCTATTAAGAATAAATATAAGGATTTTAAAGAAATAATAAGACCTTCACTAGGTATTACAAAATATTCTAGCTGCTCAATCTAAATTATAGTTAGACAAATTCATTTTTCAACATATTGTCAACTTTGACAACCATGCTCTTTACTTTGTGGTTATGTCACTTCTTTAGATAATATTGAGTATTGTACTTAAGTTTCTTATAATATAAGCACAATCTTTCTTGACAATGTTGAATATTTTTTTGCTCATTGAGAAGTTTAAAACATACTACATTAATTTGCATCTCCTTTACTTCCAAATGTATGTTTTAACAAGACATTTGTATTGCCACTAAATTATAAAGACATTGAGGCATACTTGTATAGTTCTTAGATTAAAAATTTAAAAAATATATTGCCACATTTTACAACAAAATTAATTATTAGATCCAATGTATGAAGATTATATAAATTTAGCATCAATTTCTTTATCTCATGTTGCAATCCATAAAAAAATTGATTGATGAGTGCATCATCAACTCACTTAATATTAGTTGCAAGTTGTAAAAATTCTAAAGCATTTAATGATATTTAACAATTTCATTGATTTAAAATAAGAATCTTATTAGTTGCAATATAAATTTTAATATTTTTTTCATACATGGATTTATATTCCACATAAAAAACCTCTATATTATTCAATATTAGATCATATTGTTCAAAAAAAGATAAAAATCATAACAAAATTGAACTTAAATGTAATATTTTAATTAACTTGACTTGTAATTATTAAGTTAGATAACTTTGAGATTGAAGCTTAATCACCAATTGTATTTACGTGATATATTTTCAAAACTTTGATCATGTACCATTAAAATTTTAAAACAAGGCATTTTTTAGTTCTCTAATACATATTGTGATGTTTAAATAATGTTTTATCATAAAAAAAAGTAATATGATTTAATATAGATGATAAAACAACTTCAATCATTTTTGTATCTTTTCTTCCAACCAATCTTTATGTTTCTTGTAGTAGTGAATTAAGTAGATGTATTGCAAGTATTAACTTTTTTTATTTATTCCTATATTTATATTATTTTATTTTTTATTTTAATGATTATTTTCATAATAAAATAATAGAAATAAAGATACAAAATATTACTTGTGATAAATAAAAAAAGAAAAAAAACAAAAGCAAAGAAAATTCTAAAAAAAAAAAAAAATTAAAAGTAGATAATTTAAAATTTCTCTATATGCTTAAGTATTATCAATAAAAAGAAGTAATTCATTTTCTTATCAAGAAAAGAAAAATCTTTGATATTGTAAGTATACTCTTGTTAATTTGACAAGGACATGAATCAAAAATCAATCAAAGAATCAATACACTCTTGTGTCACTAAAAAAGACTAAATATTCAATGAAAGTTAGTTATAATATTGAAACTAGAATAGCTACTATTAAACACAAGAAGTATAGATATACTTGAAACAAGGCTAAAAACAAGAAAGGCATTTACAAGAGTGATAAAGGCCTCACTCTTACTTCTATATATACTATCTAACTAAGAAATTACATAGCAATAACCTATAGGTCACTCAACACATGTCCAAATTGTAGAAGACATATGTAACTTATAAAAAAAAATTATAATATGTGTGCTACATGGCCAACTTGTTGGCCAAGCTTTCAACCTATTAATTACCTACAAATACTTATAAAGTCAAATCCAAATCTATGAAGCTCCTAAAAAGCTTTTTTACATAATATTATCAAATTTATATACTTTTAATTGCTTCCATTCAATTATTTTTAACATAGTAACTATTAGTTTCAATATATATATATCTATAATAATATATTATTGAAAATATTTGAAATTACATATTATATTAGTCGTTTATACAAATTATGGTGCATTATAATACTTGATAAATAAATCATAATTGTTGTATCACATAACTTAAGAAATATTATCATTATAAGGATTTCAACTTAATTTTTATATTCTAAAATAAATAATAACATATCAACACAAATTACTTATGAAAAATATTTAGTTTGACTTTTTGATAGCACATACTTAATTTTTGGAACAAATTATGTAATATTAGTTTTTTTGATATAATCCAATATCTTTTTATTAGAACTATGCTCTTCTAATTAAATTCCAAAAAAAAATTAGTCTTAATCCAAAATAATGCATTGTATATCCTATCAAAATAAAAAAATCTTTATATTAAAGGCATTAATGGATTGTTAAAAAATATTATGAAAAAAAGTCTTTTCTATTATAATTAAATTATTATTTTAAAAAAAATCAAGTATAATTAAAATAATATATAAATTAAAAACTAAAAATATTTTTTATGAATCTTGTTAATTATCTTTATTTGTATATTATAATTTTTATTTCATATACTATACACACATCTTACAATGATTCTTTTATTTCATTTTTTAAAATTTGACTTTTTTTAATTGTACTAAATATCTAAAATATACAAGAATCACAAAAGAACAATATTTAGAAAATTACAACATATTTTTCTTATCTATGTCTATTAAAATTTTGTACACCTCATTAGTATTTTACATATTATACTTTACAACTTCAAAAAATCTCATTGTATCTTTAGTTGATTTTAAAAATTTAAAAAACGTTTCTACTAGCTTATTATGTGGGTTAAATTCAAAAAAAATACAATATAGTATATTTAAGCTTTTAGATGCTATTATTATTTTTGATTAAAATTTTTATATGTCTTAAAATTTAAATATTACTTTTATACAACTTTTATTTATTTTCAAATTTTTATAATAAAATCTAAACAGGTTAATAAGGTGTTTTCTTTAATATGATTATTTAAAAACCAAGTCATTATGTGTTAGAAATCATACTTACATAAGATACTTATTTTAAAACAATAATATGCTTAAATGGGAAAAAATGGATAAAAAGAAAAGTTGAGTTAATTTAAATTAATAATGAACAAACAAAGTCGCACAAAAAGTGCCTATAATCTTGTTCCAACTTCAAAATCAATATTAAATGAAACAAATTTGTCACTGAAATTAAGTCTATTTTCATTTAGAATATCAATTGCACATTTAGTAATTATCATATATTGGTATTATTACTAATGCAAGTTAATGTGTTGATTTTATAATAAGGTTTAATAGATTACATTATTCACTTTAGCATCTACAAATGCTCAATTTTAAGGGATAGGTGCCCAATTCATACCTTGCTTCATCCTTGCACATGGATTTTATTCATCCGTGATACCAATCTACTTTTTGTCTAGCTTGTTGCTTGCCCATTCTTAATGGGCAGCAAACATGCAGTGAGCTGCGCTAATATTCATATTAATATTAATGATAAAGATTTTGACCCAAGGTTAGCAGCAAGATGGTTGGTGGTAGTGGATCAGGATTCTTGTAGATGTAGGCAAGTCTCAAGTGTAAACCCAACCACCTACGAGATAAGCAAGATATGTTCTATTAATGTTTTGACCCCTCATCTTAGTGCCCTTAGCCTTTGCCCTTATTACTTAGTCTCGCCCAAGTCCGCCTTGTTCTCTGCTCTCCACGGAATAAAATTTAAATTTTGGGGGCCCGGGCAAGAGCAAGCACATAAAAATATAATCTATGATTGCACAAAATAAACTCATCGAAGATGAAACATATTACGATGATACGAGCTCAACACCTGTTCCTCTCCGGCCACAAATGCTTTGGTTGCTGAAGTTCACGAAGAACACAGGCAGTGGATGGAAAGCCGCATGAAGTTTTGTCCCCACTGGCACCACCGCAGGATGGACAAGAGAGTAAGGATCCCAGAACCTCAAACTCAGTGGCTCTCCATTCACCTCGGATCGCTACTCTTGCGGTGAACACCATGTCCACCAATCCTTCAAATCCATTTGGCAGCACGTTCACAAAAGCACATTGCAGTGCATGCATGCAGTTGGGCAACAAACACTTCCCCATGAATAGAGCATCTAGCTTCTGCTTGTGAGCGGTGGTAATGCAGCGGCCATTTCAGCGTTGCAGGCACACATCAAGGCGCGCAGATCTCTACCGCCACTTTTGGCTCCACCCTCGGCATCGGGGTCGAGGTATTTGCGAAGTGCCATTGGACATCGACGACGCGATGGTTTGCCAGGATTCAGAAAACGCAGGCTGCAGCTCTAAGCTGGTTCGCTCAGGCGTTTACCTAGCCTCACCTCGGGCAGGCGGGTGCGCGGGCGGGCGGATCTATTCATGGGCAAGCAACAAGCTAGACACCTCCACAATTTGCGCGGGCGGTTGCGTAAATTGTGGAGGTGTCTTTTTCGTGAAGAGTTGGTGTTCTTAGTGAATTTGAACGGTTGCTAGAAATGCGTCTAGTTGACACTGAAATGTGAGCCAGACAGTGTCAGATAAGTCGTGAGTGGTGCAAAATGTAAGACATCGGAATTGAACAATTATCAATTGCTAACTGTCATTAAAGCTTAGAAAATTAACTTGGACCTGTCAAATGCAGATGTACAGTCACGAATCAGAGAATTTCAGCTGCATCGAAACCTAACAGTGGGAAAATCGAGTGCAACTTGTGTAATTCTACATCGTCGCACAGTGGTCAATTGAAAGGTGATAGACGAAAGCGAAGCAAAGAAAAGATAATCAACTGTTGGATCTTCTGTTGTCTGCTATGTGTTGGAGGAAACCTCCTGGCTCCCATAATTTACCGGTCGCTTGAACGATACGACCACTTCCTAAGTAGAGTGGCTAACAAACTGACTGAGAACATTCGTGGATGCAGAAGTATATGAAGATATCATAATGATGCCCGTGGGATCACTGGGATTAAACAATTCGCTGCACAAGCCTCCTAAACACTGCGACTAATTAGATATAAAAACGACTATCTAGTCGCTACTAAAAAGAACCAACTGCTACCCAAGCCACCATTCATGAGCTGGCAAATAAATCTAGATGCGCTAGGAGACCAAGAACCCGCAAATTTAGACCTGCTTCTTCCAATTGGAGCCGTTTGTCAACATTGAGTTACTTAACAGAAAATAATACCAGGAAGAGGGAGGGAGCAAGACTCTCACTCTAGATAATTGATTCACAATGCAGGTAGAAACTGGCTCCTCCTGTTGCAAATTCATCACCTCTACAACTTTGAAATAACCGTTGTGTACAAAACCACGGGGAGACAAGTCGAAGCAGACAACCTCCTGAAGAACAGGCAGTCAGTCCCCGCTTTGGAGCGACCACGGTCTTCGAAGTTTACCATAGACGTTGTTTGTGGCATTTGTTGTTGGGGGTCTTGTCACTGGACTGTACGAGTTCTGCGAATGGGATAAACGTGGGTTCGCTGGATACTTTCTCCAATTTCAGTTCTTGCACTTCTGATTTGTTGATTTGTGAAGACAATGAACACGCTGCGACACAGTTTCTCATGAGCTTCTCATGCGCTGCTCCATACGGACCTAGATGCTGATATGGAGTTGCTACGGAGTGCTGACCAGAAGCGGTATACAACCATCCTCTGCGATCGAGTCATGACAGTCACCGTAAATAAATCGTCACACTGTTTACGCATAGAGCTGCTGTACCAATGCTTTTGGCAAGTGTTCTGTGCAGGGATAACTCAAAGCTCACTTCACAGTTTGTGTCGTGTGAGTTGTGTGAAGAGTGTTGTGACGAAATAGGGCATCGCTGCTTTGCTACAGCAGCAGCCCCAGGCTTTGGTGCCACTCGGGTTTCCGCAATCTACAGATCGCTTGAACGATACATCCAACTCTTCCTAAGTCGCGTGGCTAACAGACTGACTGACAGCATTCGTGGTTGCAGAAGCATGTGATGTCAAGATGTTGCCCCTGGGATTCTTTGGATTAAACAAGTCGCTGTACAAGCCTCCTCAACATTGCGACTAGTTAGACATAAACACGACTACCTTGTCGCTACTGAAAAGAACCAAGTGCTACCTAGGCCACCGGCCAATTAATCTAGTTGGGCCTGGAGACCAAGAACCCGCAGATCTGGACCTGCTTCTTGCTGTCGAAGCCCAAGACGCGGACCCAGCAGCTGGGGAACTGCGACTTGCACTCCTGGATCTCCCTCAGCACCTGCGAAGAGTCGGTGCACCCGAACATGGGCAGCTTCCACATGGTCCAGTAGCGCCCATCGTAGTAACCCGAGGAACCCGCGCCGGAGAAGTTGGTGCGGCTCACGGATCCAACCTGACCCAACACACCAATGCGCCACACATTAGCAAGACTCTCCGTGTTGTTAACTCACTCTTCTCCGAAACACGAGCTGCCGAGTTTGTGCTGAGGGCATGGGGATAATTTTTATCATGGCAGAGTCAATCTAGGGAAGAGCCCATGCTCGATGATCTATTGTAAAGAATAGACCTTGCACATGGCGGGTAAGTAGAGCATGCACTTACAGTGTCGAATTCGATGCAGGGAATCAGGTTCTGCTGGATCATGTAGTCCACCTGCTTGGCGATCTGGTCATCGGTCAAAGGGGGCAAGTACGAGAAGGTCTCGAACTTGGGCTGCCCGATCGGGTTCCACACCTACACATGTGCCGATTTTCCGATCAAGAGAAAGTTTAGATTACAATCCCTCATCTTTTCCACCCACAAACATTAGAAACAGCACTGTTGTGCAGTTATAACCCCGATTGAGCATACAATCAGAGGTGGAGACCGAAGATAAACACAAGCTCAGGATGAGATTGGTATACCTGCATGCATTGCACGCGGCTGCCATTCTGGACGGAGCTCAACTTCTGGGTCTTGCCAGAGAACAAGGTCGCCGACTTCAGACCAGAGAAGGCCTTCACAGAGGAGGATTCAGAGGGGGCACCCACACAGGACGAGGCTCCACCCAAGGCAACTGGGGCCACAACCGTCGATGCCACT
Organism: Physcomitrium patens; assembly: GCF_059467195.1. Lineage (NCBI taxonomy): Eukaryota > Viridiplantae > Streptophyta > Bryopsida > Funariales > Funariaceae > Physcomitrium > Physcomitrium patens. Next base: position 10,544,126 of record NC_143412.1, on the reverse strand, counting down.
GCAGACGCCATTGCTACGGACTCCCTAAACTTGGAGAGCGCACTGGAGAGCACGAGCGAGAGCCGATGGGCAGGCACTGCGTGCAATGGATATCACTAAGATAACGTCGAGCGGAAACTGAAGTGATTATGTACCGCAAGGGAATGCGGAGACATGGTTCGGAAGCATGCCTCCGGACCATCCTCCTATCTTTCCGATTCCTTCGTGAGCCTTCCTCACCACAATTCAGAATTATCCTGGTCATGTCCCTTTTTTTCTGCTTTTTTGTGGCAGAGAACTCATTGACCAGAAAACGGACTCTCGGAGATGATAAGTCCCACAGTGGATCCCAACAGCTCGCCTCGTCTTGTCAGAAAAAGCACCCCCGAACTTAGGAGACTAGTGTTTTGTCCACAGAACTGATTTATTGAACTTTTCCATTTAGCTGGTTTAGTTAATGAAATATAGACGCTCTGTTTTTGCTTGAATCCTTCTTCTTTTTTTTTCTTTTTTTTTTTTTTTTTTTTCCTGTCATTGCCCTCACACCGTCACCCTGTTGAGAAACACGCCCCTGAGCGGTTCTTAGTTGAGATCCTTCTGGGAACACCCTTTTGCCTTGTTTCATTGATTGGCTTTGTTTTATTTATTCACGTTTTTGCGTTAGGCAATCCCATATTGGTGTGTGATCTTGTATTGGCACTGATTATGTGATCACATTATAGCTCCTACATTTCGGTGGTAGAGTTGCATTTGAGGAGCTTTGTTTCAGTGTGGGTTGGATTATCAACCACAAGTATTGAATCCCATTTTTATTTTTATTTTTCTTTATTTTAATGAGTTCAAAGACAGGTAAGAATAAGTATAAACCTGAAGAGTTGACGTCAACTGTCAGATACAAATAGACAAAAAATAAATAAATAAATAAAGAAGAAGGGTGCAAGTGAGATTTGATTATTGAATCTTAGTATATGTGAACTAAAAAATAAATTAAAAAAAACCTAGTAATTTCTCTAGAAGTATAAACGCATTTGTCTATGACCTTTATATGAAAAGCATTGAGTTTCTAAATAGTAATGATTTTTTCTTCTTTTTTAAGAAAATAGTAATGATTTTTAAGAAAATTTTATGGACCAGTTTTCTTTTTAACAATAAATCAGTTTTAAGATCGTGTTGAATTTTTATTTTATGAAATAATCTTAAGAGAAGAAAATGAAGACTTCAAAATATGTATTGACAATCAAATTAAAATTATTTAAAAAATTTATTATCTAATTGTAAAGTAATATTTTAGTTTTATATGTATCTTACAAGATATGAATTATTTGATGATAAAACAAGATTAATATACTTCCTCAAAAAGAAACACTTTACTTCTGAAATTCCGAAAAAATAATTATAGAATTTGAATGGTCAAAATAAATCAAACAGGTACTAATTTTCTTTTTTAAGCCAATTGATGAAAAAAAAATGAATTTTGTTAATCAAAGTAGTCCTAATTGTATCTATACAGTATGGTTATTGTATTAAAAAAAATGATAATAATTTACTCCAATTTCGTTCAAAAATGAAATATTCATTGTAATCCAAAGTTGGTATACAAAATATATTGTTAACAACCTACTTGTATAATAAATGTGTAAGTAAATATGTTGCTATGATAAAGTCTACAAACAAGTGTTTTTGTTACAATATCTTATAGAAATTGTAATGAAAATTTTAAAAATATATATATATTTCTAAACCAATTATAATGAAATCATAACTAGCAATCTTTTATTAATTTTTTATGGGAATTATTTTGAATAAACACAAAATTTAGGAGTTCAATATAGACAAAAAAAACCAAAGGATTCATCTAGTTATAATTTGTATTTCTATCTTTTTACTATTTTATAAAGTTATGAATTTTCTTTTTTCATAAATTGTGCTTTTGATAATTTTTACTTTTCGTCTTAATAATAGAAGAATGTTAAATAGACCCATTTTTTTACAAAATTAACCTACCCGTGATGAAGAATATGATAATCATGATGAATGTGGTTGGTTCTTATTGGTATCTGATCCAATACTGGAAAAATAAATCTAGAGATATTTATTTATTTATTTATTTTCTCCATCATGTGTGTTTATTTTATTTTGTATTATTAATATATAAAAAATAATAAATTGTTTAAAATTTGATTACATTGTGTACTGTTATGCATCATTAACATTCTTCAGATGTTACTTCTAAGCCTAATCAAAGGCTTCTTCCGCATTTCTGAAAAAAGTTATAAAATTCTAAAAAAAACATGTTGGAAAAAACCAAATATAATAACTCAAATTATGAATAGAACCTAAATGAAAAAATAAAATAAACTAAAAAGAATCAGCATGATGCTTGGTTCAATTTTTTCTTATAATTATATTTATAAATAAATGTTAATCACGTACCTTCCCTTGAGTGAAAATGATGTCAAATACTAAATGTGGAAATAATTAATAAGAACTCAGCAGGGCAGAATCAAATCATGGGCATTGGGAACCTGTCCCCGTCCCAGTCACTCATAGCGAGCATCTGGGATAGGGAACGGCAGCGAGCGGGGATGGGAACAAGCAGAGGGTGTGGAACGAGCAGCATTCATGACGCCGTCGTTGACCCCACCCATCCGCCACCACCCATTTGTCATTCATCTACAATATATCATCCATCCAAGTCCTCACTCACTGTGTTTGGGACTATCTCGATTTGCTTCTCTTCGATCCTTCAACTTTGCTGTCAAATGAGAAATCAGTTCCGCTCCTGCAGTTAGCAAATCTGTGAAGCGACCCTCGTAGTTGCGAAATTCTTGTTTTATTGAGTAAGAGAAAACTGACTTTGGAGGTAATTGGGTTGAGCTATGAAGGAAGAGGATTTGGAGGAGGAGGAGGATTTGGAGAGAGCAGCATATCGTGTGAGCAGGGCCGTGGAGGCGATGAAGAAGGAGCTGCAGTTGCCTTCGTCGATCGTGATGCCGATCCTGTTGAAGCTGATCGAGGTTTGTAGAATCTCAATTTGTGGGGCTCGTGGATGGGTGGGTGAAGGTTGTCAGAGGAGGGGGAATGGGGGACAATGCGGGCTTGGGTGTAGATCGATTGTGTCTTTTGCTGTTATTTCATGCTTTTTGTGGAATTAACATACACTGCTGCAGGCTTATGACGGGAAATGGGAGCACATTGAGGCTGACGGGTATCGGCTACTAGCGGACATGATTTTCCAGCAGCAGGAAGCAGTGGTGCGTTTTGCTTACATTGTTGTTGATGTTGTTGTTGTTAATGGTGAGATTGTGTCGGTATTTTGTGTCGATCGTCTGATGTTCTTCCTTCAGTATTTGACTGGATTGTGAGGACAATTTTTGAAGGCTCCATTAGTGATGTCATGGATTAGGAGAAGGAGCAGAATCCAGGCTGCTCGCGTGGTAGAAAGGACGCGATTCCCAAGGAGAACAAGAAAAAGAGGGAGGAGACGAAGAAGAAGAAGGGCCCGGCGGTTCGCGTGATGTCCTCGAAGTTGGAGCCCGCACATTTCCCAAGCGGCGACAGTGACCACGAGGCCGACGATCCATTAAACTCTCACGAACACTTCCGCCGATGCAGACGTGGATCATCAGACACAAGTGATCAAGTTGGGAAACGGAAAGCTTCGATTGTCCTGTTTTCTGGGCCTGGAAAACTAGCTCGGGAGGCTTCAACATCTAGAGTACCGGTAATGCGGAACGCCACGGAGATTGCAAAATTTCCAGCAAATTTGGCATGAGTTCTATTCAACTTGTTGCATTGTCTACTTTTCTCTTTCTTCCGCATTGAAAATTTCGTGATACATTCGTGAGCCAGGAAATCGGAATTTGCAAAAAAAGAGAGGTTGAATTATGATTAGTCGACGAAGATGTTTAATGCGCAGTGCCAAGACCCTCAGAGTGGAGGATTGCGACGATTGATCAAACAATCTGTGCGTCAAGTGATTGTTGAGAACAAGCAGACCCAGACCGAGGCGGATTGTTTCCAAGTGATCACAAAAGCAGACAGGGCTCAGCCCACTCCGACTGCAAACCTGAATACTCCGAATGCGGTACCTAAAAAATCAGGTCTAACAGGGGGCACGTTAGAGAAGCCCCGCTCTTCACGAATCCTTCGCTTCGATGCTTCAAAGATAAAATTGGAACCGCAATCACCAGTGCTGCACAGAAGCACCAAGATGGTGGATCGTGACAATCTCGAGGAGTATCGGTCGATGATTCCCGTGACAAGCGAACCACAATGCTTAAATCCTGAACCCCTGCAGTCGGTAGTCCCAACCTCGAACTTACTTCTAGCTCTTCCGGCGTTTCAAACTCCAGTGGAGAGATTCAAACAATCTAAGACCGAAGAGATGGAGTCTAAGCCGTTAATCCTGGCGCTTCTGCCCACACAGTCGGGAGTGGAAGACTCCCAACCAATCGAGCGAGTGCGGTTGAAGGAAAACCCTGAGACTCAACATGCGGAGCCAGTGCGTTCGTATGATTCCTCATCTTTGGAACTGAAAGATGAGCACAATGTGGTGCCATTGAACGAGACAACCCAGGTTCTGGAGACTGCTACGCTTACAAATTCGATGGTGAAAGTCGAGGTGGAATTGAACTTTTCCAGCAAAGCTGCCGATAACCCAACTAATGTTCTCTCGGCGAAGAATGGCCTGCCTCAAGGCGCCCGCAGGGCTTGTGGGCAGTCTTCTACCGGTATGCTTCTCACATTGTTTTTTTCAATATAAACGCACTCCAGTTGTGATCAGCACCATAAAATCTCAAAGAGTGCATCATAAGCTGGAATCCCTCAAGTTTCCATCTGATGGTTTCAGCAGTTGTTTTGTTTCAGAAATTGGCCGCGATACACCTCACCGTGGCGGGCGTGACGTTAGAAATTGTTCGAAAACATGTGAAAAGTCTGAAGCAAAGGTAGCAGAGGTTAAACAGCACAACCGCCGGCCAACCTTCATGAAGAATGAAGCTATACGAAAAGCAGGTGGAGGGGCCAAGAAAAACTACGGCTCAGCGGCCATGTCCAACTTGAAAGCGAAGCCTGTAGAATTATCCCACCTTGCAGTGGCGGAAGAGCAACGAGTGAAATCTTCGGGAAGCTCTGGCTCGGGGGTTTGTGGGTCGGATAAGGGACGCAAGAGAATGTTGATCAGTAAAGATTTGCTCGAGTTGGATGGGCATCCTCCAAATGGGGCAGCAGCAAGGAAGCCCGACCATCGCCACGATCGTTACGATATCTCCCGAGGGAAGGAAAGAGTCCCCATCTCGCTTAGCGCTCTCGGTGCGGAGGACTTGCCGGAGGAATTCTTCTACACGAAGAGCAGCGTGGTGTTCCAAAGTGCGCATGTGGGTATATCCATGGCGAGGATCGGGGAGGACGATAGGTGCAGTGGCTGTGTGGGCAACTGTCTCGACAAGCTCACTCCCTGCGAGTGCGCGAGGCTGACTGACGGAGAGTTCGCGTACACAGTGGAAGGGCTTCTGTATCCCCACTTTCTGAAGCAAGAGCTGGATCGGAAGAGGAACTTGAGCTTTCTGTCGTTCTGCCTGCCAGGGACTTGTCCTGTCGAGAGAACGGGCGACGAGCCTTGCAAAGGCCACACTCAACGACGCTTCATCAAGGAGTGTTGGGAGAAATGTGGGTGCAAACAGCTTTGCGGGAACCGGATCGTGCAACGAGGCATCACCGCGAGACTGCAGGTGAAGTGTGGGTCATCACCACGCTGCGAGATGGTTTTGCTTTCATGTGAGTCGCGTATGCATCTGTTTTGTGTTTTTGTGCTGCAAGATGCCAGTCGAGCTTGAATCGGGGATGGGTCAGGTCTTCTGGACTGGCGGAAAAGGCTGGGGTGTGCGAGCATTGGATTATCTACCGGCTGGCACGTTTGTATGCGAGTACGTGGGAGAAATACTGACCAACACAGAGATGTGGTTTCGCAACAACGAGAGCCACCGATCAGCCAAACATCACTTCTCCCTGAATCTGGACGCGGATTGGTGCTCCGAACGATACCTCAAGGATGAGGAAGCTCTTTGTTTGGATGGTACTTGCTATGGGAATGTCGCCCGTTTCATCAACCATGGGTAAGCTCCATCCACGCTAAAGGAGGTGATATGGTGATGTATCCACCTTTTCAGATTTCAATGGAATCCTCCGACGCACTTGGAGAGCCACATATGAAAAGTTTCCAAAGTTTGTTGAAGTCATATTTCATTTCCGAATAGAGTGCCAGAAACTTCTTGCAAAATGGTTTCCAATAAGTCCTAATAAATCCATCACGAAGGAAAGAACTGCTCGTAAATTGTTTTCAGTAGCGAGTACCTTTCCAGATGCCGTTCAGCTGATCACCTCCCAAATCAGGAAAAGGTCGTCATCGCTACGTTTAATGGTGTAAGGTCGTGAAAGCACTACGACTTAAAATAAATTCCGTGTGGGTTGCGCAGATGCTTCGATACCAACCTACTTGAAGTTCCTGTTGAGATTGAGAGCCCAGACCATCACTACTATCATGTACTTCTGGGTTTCTTGTGCTTCCAAGACATCCTCATGACTTGTACTAAGCATATGTATTCGAGCCCAAGAGAATGAGTCGAGTCAGATACGGTCTAGCCTTGGACTGGTCATGCGCTTTGCATGCTTTACACCACGGAGTTCTGGTTGAAAGAAAATCGATAAAAATTTACTAACCGTTAGTCCTTGATAACTAGAACAAGTCTTTCAAAACGTCCGTGCGCTAACCTGATAATGTTTCTCCACTCCATGTGTGTGCAGCTTGCATTTTTCACCAGCAAAGATGTAGCAGCAAATGAAGAGCTCATATGGGTGTGTTAATGCTCTTTGGGTTTCGTTCTCTGTAGGGGTTAGAGCTTGTGCTGTTTGTGTGCCGCCAGCAGTAGGGTTGCTAATACCTCTCCGTGTCTCAGGACTATGGGTTGGATTTCAACGACAAGGATCATCCACTTCGAGCTTTTGAATGCCTTTGTGGAAGTGACTTCTGTCGAGGGAAAAGCCTTGGAGGGAACTCTTGGCATAAGTCTTGAGCCCCAGAAAAAATTTTGAGGTTCGTCGAATCAGCCTGAGATTCTCCAACTTAAAGTTCGGTGGACTGCTAGCTGATGTTTCACATTAGAAAGAACCGTGATTGTGGGAGTCGATACTGATGATGAGAAGCTCTCACTGTGGGGTTGGCTGTTTGAAAATTGGCTGCAGATTTATGTTCATAGAAGGTGCGAGTGATTTGCAGAATTAGCTCGTATTGTGGTGGCACTTTTGATGTGTTAGAAACCATAGAAGAGTGGGGTGTAGGAAGGAGATGCCCACTTCGATGGCTTTTGCTGGAGGCTGCTATGTACAGAGTAGTCAGGCTCAATATTGGACGCAAATCCTGCCCATCAGACTCAATAGGGCTCTCTTGTTTTTTTTTCTCTTTTTCTCTTTTTTCAGGATCTACTTGTAGATGTCAATTTTGGGCGATCAACTTTGTAAATGGAACTGGAATTGTGTGACAGCTAAGAGATTCAAACTGTGTAGCACTATCATGCCTCTTCTGCTTAAGCCAACTCTCACAACGGGGAACTGTAGCTGCGGAGTTGCGCCCGCATGAGGGTGCAACGCAAAGATTTGATTGAAAAAACTAGCTCTTCACGCTTCAAACGCGATGAGTTTTGGTATAACTCCAGCAGCACAGCTGCAGTCGCAGACTTGGCATCGTGCCGTTAGAAGTATATGCATCCAGCCATCGAGGATGAAGAGGAACTCGCTGTGAAATTATGCATTACAGCATTCTAGATTAAAAGAATGACATGCATGCTTTACTACTATGTTGCTCAGGTAGAGTGCAAGGAATACATACTCAATTTGTTTCTGGTTTATAGAATCTAGTCAACTTTATTTGGTGGTATTCATCAATGAGTAAGTAGTGATGGATGACTTGCTCCTATATCCCTCCTTTGCTACAAAGGTTTTTTTTTTTTTTTTTTTTTTTTTTTTTTCCTTCCTTCCTCAGTTTTATTTAATGTCAGTTTATAAGATTTATGTCTTGATGAGGTTGTGGGATTTTGTTTCTTTATTCTCTTTTTGGGATTTGGTAATAATTTCTCCTTTTATGCAACTGACTTTGTACTTTGCATGTGACTATCTTTGCATATTTGTGCTTTATTTTTTAATCGATGAAATCTTTAAGTATTGTATGAGGTATCTTGTGCTAAAAATGAAAAAATAAGGATGGATTTGTTAGTCTTTGAAAGTCACAAAAGATAAGGCATGAGTGAGATGATAAAAGAAGCTTAGTTAATCTTCTTTTTATTATTATGCCAAGAAATAAGAAGCATTAACAAAAAAATTTTAGAAAGAAATCTTGAGTTTATTATGAAGAAGATTATTTTCCAACATTTGATATTGAATACTCAAGATTTAGCTACTAGGATGTTTTAAATCTTCCAAAAGCTATAAATAAATCTCTATTTTGCAAATAATAAAAAAAAATAAGGTTGTAGCAAAGAAGAGTAAATAAAAGTATTTGATTTCCAAAAAGGATTAGACATAGTAGTCTAAATATTTTTAGGATTTTTAAATTTTCTATTTGAATACACAAAATTACATTTAAATAGAGCTAATTTTTTTTGAAGAGTGTATTGTCAAGAAACTTTGTTAGTTCACTAATTTTTTATAATAAGAACAAAATATACTTTAAAAAGATTTTTTTGATTAAAATTAAATATAAAAAACCATAGATAATTTGCGATTGATAAGATTACTTTTCTTTTATCTTCTTGTAAGTGAATTTCAACAAAGTCAATTATTTATATATTAGAAAGACTCTTATAGAAAATACTTAAGTTATAGTTATAGAAAATGTAACAAACAATATACTTAATAGCTTAAAAGTGTAGTTCTTATGATTTAAAAAATAAATCTGGATACAATTTTTATTGCCAAAGAGATGTTGAGACTAATTTGAGTAAAGTTGATTGGCTTTACTACCATACTTTGATATCTTGTGGCATTAACAAATGGAACTTCCACATCTAATATAATCTTTTAATTATCTTCTATTAGAGTATTGACAAAGATAAAATTAAGCATCTCAAAATAATTAATTATTTGTAATATATTTATACATCAAAATAAGATGATTTTTATTAGTATTTTAAAATCTTATATTTAGAATAAAATGTGATGGTTCTTATAGGTAATTTGAACATTTCAAAATAATTAATGACCTTTCTTTTGAGCCACTAGACTTGAAAAAGATATTTTCTTATAAACACTAAGTAGTCAATATATAGAAAAATAAATAAATAAATAAACAAGATAGTCTATTTAACATATACTAATTTTAATTATCTTTATCCATAATAAAATCAAGTATTCCTAAGAATAAATTAATCTTGTCATATTAAAATTTTGGAACTTGCTTTAGATCTTGCAATATTTTTTAAAATTTACTTATAATGTATTTGAAGCCAATTTTTATAGATCCAAAGATTATTTGATATAGATACTATTTTAAAATTTACATTAAAAAAATATATTGTTAATATCTATATGATGTAACTTTTACTCCTATTGGCTTTTAATGCAATTAGTATATTGATGGTTCTTTATTTAATTACTAATATAAAAAAATTGATGTAGTCAATTTCTAAATATTATTTTTAATATCAAGTAATTACTCTTATTTTATTTTTGTTCAAATATACCATCTAATTTTAATTTTAATTTATAAATAAAATTCATTTTTTATTAGAAAAATATTTATTATATAATTTATAAAAAAATATACTAAAAATATTTAAATAAATTAAATATAAATTTGAATTTTTTTGAATTAAAAATTACTTTAGAATAGAGTTTCATACATATTTTTTTTAATAATAATAGTTTCACATAGACAATTCTATTAAATCTTAGATAATTTCATAATAATATAATTAGAATTAATTTTTTTTATGATTTATATTTTTTAATTTTAAATCTTAAAAAATAATTATTATATTGAATTAATCTAATATTAATATATTTTTAATAGCTAATAATGCCAATTATAAGTTGTTTGATCTTATTTATATATTTATTCTTTGTTCTTGTCATAGAAACACCAACACTAGTAAAGATAAGAAGAGTTAGGTAGAAATAAGTAGAAGTAAATAAATTTGATAATATCTAATATAATAGCTTTTTGAAAGCTTTATAGACATGGATTTGAATTTTTAAATATTTATAGGTAATTAATAGGTTAAAATCTTGGCCAACAAGTTGGCCACATATTACACATTTTGGTTACTTATTGTACAAGTTGGCCATGCATTACACATGTTAGAAACTTGCCTTGCTAGTTAGACATATATTTCATAAGTTAGACACATGTTAAATGACTTATTGAGCATTGCCATATAACTCATTAATTAGATAGTATACATATGGAGGCAAAAGATAGACCTTCCTCACTCTTATCAATGCCTTTCTAAGCTCAAGAATTTCAGGTCTCCTTGTATTTGGCAATAGTCATTTTAGTGTCTATCTTATATTTATTTTTTTATTTATCTACCCTTTCTTTTTGAATATCATACAAGTATATTTTTTTTGTATAGTTTTGTTATGATTCATATCCTTCATAGTTTAATAAGACTACTAATTTTTTATTCTTATTTTAGAAATGAATGAATTATCTTACTTCTTATTGTTGTATTTTAAAAATTCAAGCTATCTACTTTTAAATTAATATATTTTTTATTTTTTTAATATTATTCTTTCTTTTAATAAAATAGATTAATATTCTTTGTAGAATTTTTTATTTGATATTAGAGGTTGTGGATTACTCTCTTCTAAATTGACTTATGAATTTATTAAGATTGACTATTATAAAGAAGGAAGGAAAAAAATATATGGATGTTATATTTAATAGAATTAAAAATATATTTGCAACTATTGCAAATCTTTACAAGCTTGTCAACACTTTTAGAGAAAAAAATTTGTATGCTAATATCAATTATAGAAATATTATTCTTGTACATATGAAAGAAATCAAGAATAAAGTTCAATATCTGTACCAAAAAGTTATGATGTTGAGAGAAGTAAGAAAAACAATCTTATAAATAAATCCAAATAGTTTTGTTGCTACAAGTATGAAAGAAACAAAGATTAATATGCCAAAGAAGTTTAGTGGGACAAGATCAAAATTTTAAATACTTTTATAATAAATCATGTTCTATTTAAAGTTACATCTTTTTTAATATCTTAATGAATTTATTCAAGTTGGATTTATAAGTGCATTCATATTTAGAAGTATTTTTTTTTTAATTTTTATCTTTGATAGAAAATGATTCATAACTCTTACATAATCCAAATTTATTCTTAAAATTATTTATAACTATATTTGGAAAAAATAATTAAAAAATACTTACAAAAAAAAAAATTATCTTTACAATACGAATCACAATCAACTACCACCTTTATTGCTAAATTCCAAAGCCTTCCTTACAATGTGCATTGAAACAATAAAGCCCTTTTTGATCAATTTTAATATAAACTAAAGTATAATATTAAAGATTTATCATTAACAATATTAAAAGATAATTTATTAAAATGATTTATTGCTTAAGCTATTGCATGTAATAATTGACTCTTTAAAAGGCACCAAAAACAAAGATGTAGATAGAAAAGAACAAATCATGTCATGGAAATAACTCTTAAGTTTCTAAAAACTTACTCATCTAGATTTGAACCTATGCAAATTGATGCAACATACTTTAAACCTTTCACCAAGTAAGAAAAGATTTAATGTTGTTAAGATAGATTGTACTTATATTGTACAAAATCTAAGCATATTAATCAATATTATCCAAAGAAGCAATGCAACCATAAATTGAAAAGTAGAATATTAAATAAAGACAATATCTTAGAAAAACAAAATTCTTTAGCTACAATAAAGAGCATGCAACTTAAATCTTATAGAATATCTAATGAAGATCATATCCTCTCTTCAAAACCTTCAACTTATTTTATATTAAATATTTATTTAAAACTTAAAAATCACAAAGCCTTTATCTTATTAGATTTAAGAACTTTAGCTTTTTTTTTAAATAAAGACTTTATTAAAAGATATAATATATTCTTAGTAAAGAAAATTAAACCTATACATGTAAAAGTCATAGATGGTTGTTTATTTTTTTAAAAAACCATTATTTATGAAATTATTTGTGTAGATATAACAAAAAATGATTATAATATCTTACTAATATTTAATATTATTAGATCTTATTCTAACTTAGTCATTTTAGATTAATTGTGACTAAAAAAGTATAACCATCAAATAGATTATATTATTTTCATAGTATATTCAAGATTTTTATTAACCTAATAAAAAGTCATAGGTCTAATACAACCAAATTTTTACTTATAGGTGCAAGAGCTTTCATACATATTGAAAAAGAAGAGTCATCTTTTGTTATTTATGCTACACTTATTTTTAGTGGTTAAAAAACTTCAAACAAAATTTTAAATCAATATAACAATTTGTTAAGAACATGAATCTCAAATAATCAAAAGATCAATACACTCTTATGTCACATAAAAAGACTAAATAATCTTTCAAAGATAATATAATGTTAAACTAAAATGACTATTATCAAAGAAAAAAAATTTAAAAAGACTTGAAATAAGACTAAGGATTAAAAAGGTATTAACAATAGTGAAGAAGGCTTTATTCTTATCTTTATTTATATTATTTAACTAAAAACTAATAACATTTTATATGAACTTCAACACGTGTCTAACTTAGAAGATACATGTCTTAAATTACAAGGCAAGTTCATTTTATATATGCCACATAGATAACTTATACCACAAGCTACTAATACATGTAATACATATCTACTTTGTTGGCCAAGTTTCTAACCTATCAAGCAACTACAAACTTATATAAAATGAAAGCCACATCTATAAACCTTTTCTAGAAGATATTATCAAATTAATCTATTTTTGCCTATTTCTACCTATTCTTATTATCTATCATGGATACATTATATAAAAGAAAGAACAAGAAATTAAATAAAAGAGTTTCAATAAGAAAGCTAGCAAGAAATTTATTAAACTAAATGAATATAAGATCAACACCAAGAGTGATAAACTAGAGCTTTAAGAGATATGTTGTCCAAACTAAAAACCTCCTCACCCTCAATTCCAATATATACTATGTATTAAAAAGCTTCTTGAGAAGTTTTCATGTTGCTTAGAGACAAAGCAATTCTAACAAGTTTCTTAAGAAGTTTTCATGTTGCTTGAAGACAAAGCAATTTTAAGAAGCTTCTTGAAAAGTTTTCATGTTGTTAAGAGACAAAGCAAGCCTAAAAAGTTTTTTGAGAAGTTTTCTTGTTGCTTGAAGACAAAGCAATCCTAGAAAGCTTCTCAAACAATTTCTTTAATCCTCTTAGAACTTTCTAAATTTTTTTGAAATATTTTAAAAAATCTTTTAGATATTTTTAAAATATTTTAAAAATCTTTTAAGAATCTTTTATTAAAATATTTTTAAAATCTTCTAAAAGCTCTTATCAAATTATCTTTAAAATCTATTGAAATCTTCTAAAATTTAATAAAATATTCTAAGAATATTCTTTAGATATTTTTGTTGGATGATTATAACATTATTTTTTTTTCTAACTTTGTATTCCATAAAGAGCATTGATTTCAAATTTACAATAAAATGACCAAAATTCAAGCATCATCTTTAAAGTTTTGAATTGACTATAGAATAGGTGTTTCCACCCTTGAGAAAGTCTAGATAATCTCAAGAATGATCTTATGAAGGTTGCAAGAACTCGAATAGTTGATCTAGTAGTAATAATAATAATAAAAAGCTCCAATTCTAGCTCTATTTTGAGATTCATAATCTAAAGACCCTTTAAACACTCTCCTATTTAATATATTGGATTATAAATTAGATACACTAATTTCTAAGGTTGGTATGAGCAATACATACTCTCTTCTTTATATATAACATCTTAGTAGTAGCTTCACAAAGAAATTATCTTAAAATAGATTTGAATTTTTAATGATAATACTAATGAAACTTCTATAATTTTTATAACACATTGTCAAAGACAAGAACTCGATGAAAAAGCAATTCAGACAAGTGAGCCTTCACTCAAAGAAAAGTATCAAAATATAAATAAACAAGTATATATATTGAAAGAAAAACTGGAATGGCTATTGCCAAATGACAAGAAAACTAGAGACCCTTGAAACTAGACTGGAAGTAAGAAAGGAGTTGATAAGAGTGAAGAAGGCTTCACTATTGTCTCTATATATACTATCTAACTAGGGGCTACGTGGCGACGTTCTATAGGACCTCCAATATGTGTTGATTTTGTAGGAGACATGCCTTGACTTACAAGGCAAGTTTTTCTACATGTGAGCCACATAATTAGCTTGATCTTCAAGCTAACAACATGTGTGGCACATGGCCAACTTATTGACCACGTTTCTAATCCAAAAAGTCAATTAAAGACACCTATGAAGTCAAAGCAGCATCTATGAAGCTTCTAAGAAGCTTCCATATTAAATACTATAGAATTAACTTACTTTTACCTATTTTTACTTACTTCCACCTATTTGTATATGTAATTACTAGCTTACATGAGTATGTCCATGACATTACTCCTCCTTCTAGGGACAAGTTCCATGAAAAGTGGTCATCATATGTTGAGGAAATCTATGATGCGACGAATTGTATTTGCCACATACTCTGATCTTTGTTCTCTTCGAAGATGATTGATAGGACCTCTCAACTATCGGTAGTGTCCCATATGAGGGCGGGAAGACCACCCAATTATTTGATCATTGTTGAGGCCTTCATAACTTCTTTCGAATAGAATATTTAGAACACCATCAAGAGTTGTTTCTACCTCTAGTAGAATCACCAAACATCGAGAGTCTCTTTCCAAATCGTGATACCAAATGCATTGTATCTTGCCATCTATTCGAGGAAGAATATGTTGTTCTTGAAGATCTTCATCTCGATTGCATCGTCTTGAAGGTTGTGATAAACGTAATATCTCATCCGGTAGGTCAACAAATGAAGGCTCTTGAGTCGAATCCATTGGTTGTTGGTTCTCCATCTCTTGAGCATCACAACTACAAAGAAGCTACTGTAGAATAAGTAGTTATTTTCAAAATGTAGATACCTAGTGTATAGTATAAACAGGGATAGATAACTGCTGAAAAAGTGGTTCAACAAGTAGAATGAATGAATAGTCAGGAAAAGTAGTTATCATCTGTAGTATAGGAGTTGGTATTTTGGGGTAGTATAAGGAGGATGGGAGAGGGGAAGAAAATGCCAGACTGCAATAGTACTGAGCCGGAGATAAGCTTGGTGCTATCTCTTCTTCTTAGTTTTCTTGTTTCTTTTGTGTTAGTGTTGATTCTAGTGAAGAGAATCAATTTAATAAATTAACATTTGATTTACGAAGTTATTTATGGATCACTGTTTATCAATTGTTGTGAAAGATTGAGGACGTATGAAAGTTTCCAGTCACTATTTATCGCAAGGTTGTAAGTTTAGTGGAGAGGAATTGTAATTGAAGGAATTGTCTTGATTAGATTTTGTGGATTGAAAGTTGTTCATTCTAGGGTTTGAAATATGCTTGTGTGTTCATGAATTACACAAGGTACTGAAATCATTTTCGTGGATGTTATTGTATTGATATGAGAGAGTGGACAGTAGGAGGAAAAGTTAAGTATTCTTCCGTATAATAAGTATTCAGCAGTAGCGATTAATTGTGTGACCCTAACAATTAGAGTTCATATACATGGTCATTCCCTGTGTTCGAATCCCCCTATACGAGTTTATTTTGGGAAGTTTCTTCTGGAATAAGTAAAACGAGCAATCACATTTTGGCACCGCTGTCAAAGATTGACAACATTATTGAGTATTAGGAATTAATTGTCGAAGCAGTAAAGGAGATTAGGAAGCAAACTCAGTAGAAATAATGAAAGATTATGGTTATTAAGAATGAAAATTTAACAGCAAAGAGAATAAAGTAATCAAAGGAAAGAGCAGAGAAATCAAAAGCAAGAAATTTATTACGTAATGAGCAAGATCACAAATTGAAAAAGAAGCATCGAGAAAGTTGGATTAAGTCATCGTTGCATGCCTGATGGCATATTCGATCATACCCAGAAGACGATCGACCTCTAATATTTCAGAAGTATATACCATTAAAGAAATTACCAAGAGCACTCACGGGGAGCACTGCTAATAGTCCAACAAACCTCTCGAAGCCGTTAACAAAAAATGAGGAAGGCATAGAGGAATTAGGTACCCCATTGGGTATCTTCTCAATTGGAAATATGTTCGATCCTAACAAGACTAGTTCTGAAGATCGACATAAATCAATTGCCAATAAAGACCAATTTAGAGTATATCAAAACCTGTCGTTTTCACCTCATATTCAACCAGTAAAATTATTTGGGAATAATAATAATCAATCGAGAAGGCCTGGAAGTCTGAAAAAGACTTTTGTGGAAGAAAATTTTTATTTTAATAAGAAATTGAGTAGAACACCGACATCTTTAATGACGTCCGGAGGACTAGCAGTTTCGATTGCAATTCAAATAGGTGTCAAGGACAAGAACTCGATGAAAGCTAAAGAGTAAGTGAGACTTTTCTCAAAAAGAAATAGGACAAAATAGAAATATGTATATTAAGAAAGAAACTGGAATGGCTATTGCCAAAATACAAGAAAACTAGAGACCCTTGAAACTTAGACTAGAAGCAAGAAAGGAGTTGACAAGAGTGAAGAGGGCTTCACTCTTGCCTCTATATATACTATCTAACTAGAAGCCACGTGGCGATGTTCTATAAGACCTCCAATATATGTTGACTTTCTAGGCCACATGCCTTTGCTTGCAAGGCAAGTTTTCTATGGATGGACCACGTAGTTAGCTTGTTCTTTAAGCTTCCAACATGTGTGGCACATGGCTAACTTGTTGACCAAGTTTCTAACCTAAAAGTCAACTATAGACTCCTATAAAGTCAAAGCAGCGTCTATGAAGCTTCTAAGAAGCTTCTCTAGAAGATATTACACAATTAACCTACTTTTATCTACTTTTACATACTTTTATCTATTCATATAGGTAATTATATGTATGTCCGTGACATTACCCCCCCTTCTAGGGACGAGTTCCACGAGGAGCGGTGATTATATATTGAGAAAATCTAATATGCGGCGAATTGTATTTGCTACATACTCTGATCTTTGTTCTCTTCGAAGATAGTTGATGGGTCCTCTTAGCCATCGATAGTGTCCCATTCCAGGGCGAGAAGACCACCCTGTTATTTGATCACTGTTGAGGCCTTCATAACTTCCTTCAAATAATACATTTGAAACACCATCAGGAGTCGTTCCTATCTCCAATAATATCACCAAACATCGAGAATCTCTTCCAAGGTCGTGATACCAAACGCGTTGTATCTCACCATCTATTCGAGGAAGAACATGTCGTTCTTGAGGATCTTCATCTCGGTTGCGTCGTCTTGAAGGTTGTGACAATCGTAATGTCTCATCCGGTAAGTCAGCAAACGAAGGTTCTTGAGTTGAATCCGCTGGTTGTTGGCTCTCCATCTAATTAGCGTCACAAATGCAAAGAAGTTACAAACAAGGATAGGAATTTGAATGTTATCTTGCCTCAATCTTGTCTCTTTTATAAGAGAGGTTTTCATCTTGGTTTTGATGGATGTCGTTGATGAAAAACTTTGACTTTAGCTGATGCATTTGCTAGATTCCTGGATGGCTCCCATGTGCGCTCACTAATATCATATCCGCGCCAATGAACAAGATATTCTAGCTTATTTCGGCACCGCCTTGAGTCTAATATCTCTTCCACCTCAAATTCTTCATTATTATCTACTTCTATAGGAGGCGGTGGCATTTGTCTTCTTCCTTGTATATCCACTGTCTTATATGGTTCAAGAAGAGACACGTGGAATACAGGATGGATCTTCATTGACTCCGGTAGATGTAACCGATATGCAACTGGGTTGATCTGTTCAGAAACAGAAAAGGGGCCAAGCCTACGATAGTCCAATTTGTCACAAGGTCGAGTGGTCTTGATATTGCGACGAAGTAGCCATACCTTATCACCCACGTTGAGTTGTGGTTGCTCTTTACGATATACATCTGCATTTATCTTTTGTCGTTCTTGAGCTTTCTTCAACTGCGCCTTCATTATTGCATGTAACTCTGACAACCGATTTGCCATATCTTCTGCTGCAGGATTATCAACTTTTGAAAAATCAAAAGTATCAAGTCGTGGATGATAGCCATAATTGGCAAAGAAAGGTGTTTGTTGCGTGGAGGAATGTACCGTATTATTATAAGCAAACTCTGCCAATGGCAGAAGGTTTGTCCAATCATCTTGTTGGTAGTTGATGGTACACCTTAAATACTGTTCCAAGACTTGGTTTACGCGCTCTGATTGTCCATCAGTTTGAGGATGGAAAGCTGAAGATAGCTTTATGTCCACTTTTAAAATCTTGAAAAGAGTCCTCCAGAATCTCGACACAAATTGAGTTCCCCTATCCGATATGATATCTTTAGGTAATCCATGATAGCGATAGATATTATCAATGAAAAGCTTAGCTGTTTCTTCACCTGTGATAGATTTTGTACATGGCATAAAATGTGCCATCTTGGTGAAACGATCTACTATCACAAATATAGAATCATAAGATCTTGAGTTTGGAAGATCTGTGATGAAATCCATAGAAACAGAAGACCATGGTTGTTCTGGTATAGGTAATGGCTGAAGAAGTCCGTAAGGTCGATGTCGAGGAATTTTTGATCTTGAACAAATATCACATGATTGTACAAAGTCTTTGACTGACTTCCACATTTGTGGCCACCAAAAATCTCTTGATATGAGTTCCAGAGTCTTATTATATCCAAAGTGCCCTGCTGCTGGAAAGTCATGACGTGCTTGAAGAACACGCAAACGTGCTTTTCCTTCTGGAACATATAGGCGTCCTTCAAAATATAATAGATTATTCTTGAACTCGAACTTAGAAGAATCATGAGACTTGGAAGAATTATTCTCGATATCATGAACAAGAGGGTCTGAGGACATACTGGACTGGATTTGCTTGAGAAAAGTTGAATCAACAGTCAATGTTGATTTCACTGCTCGGAGATGAAATTGCTCCGGTTTCAAGAGGACCGTTCTTTGTTGCTCAAAAGCTGCATCTCCTTCTTTTGGTGCAAAATAAGAACGTCTAGACAGGGCATCGGACAAACCTTGTTGTTTTCCTGGCCGATAAGTGATAATGAAGTCGAATCTTGACAAAGACATACTCCAACGAGCTTGACGACGATTCAACACGCGTGCTGACATGAAATACTCGAGGTTCTTGTGATCTGTATACACAGTGACTGGACTAGAAGCGCCTTCTAGATAATGACGCCATTCTTGAAAGGAATCCACGATCGCAAGAAGTTCTTTATCGTGGATCTCATAATTGATCTCGGCTGCTGAGAATTTTCTTGAATGAAAAGCTATCGGATGAAGTTTGTCATCTGTTCCCATTTGTGATAAAACTGCACCCAAGGCAAAATCCGATGCGTCTGTTTCCATAAAAAATACCTTGGAAAAGTCAACACGATATAAGACTGGTGCAGAGACAAACGATGTCTTCAAGGCTTCAAATGCTGCTTCCGCTTCTTGATTCCATTGAAATTTATCTTTACTAGTCAAGCGTGTAAGTGGAGCTGCAACTCGTGAGAAGTCTTTGATGAAGATCCGATAGTAATTGGCAAATCCCAAGAAACATTGGACATCTCTTACAGTCTTTGGAATCTTCCAATCCATGATTGTTTGGACTTTCTTAGAATCCATCATGAGACCATCATTTGAAATGATGTATCCTAAAAAGTCAACTTGAGTAGTGTGAAATACACACTTTTCCATCTTGGCGTACAATCCTGCATCTCTAAGTTTTTGTAATACTTGACGAACATGTATTTCATGTTCTTCAACGTTCTTGGAATAGATCAGGATATCGTCTAGATAGCAGACGACAAAATTGTCTAAGAATTCACGAAATACATCATTCATGAGATGTTGAAAAGCAGCTGGTGCATTCGTGAGTCCAAAAGGCATGACATTGTATTCAAAGTGTCCGTACCTGGTTCGAAACGCAGTCTTCCATTCATCTCCTTCTTTGATCCGTACTAGATTATATGCTCCTCTTAGATCTATTTTTGTATAGATCTTAGCTTGATTTAACTGGTCAAGGAGTCCTGATATCAAAGGTAATGGATACCTGTTCTTGATTGTGATCTTGTTGAGTCCTCGATAGTCAACACACATTCGTAAAGATCCATCTTTTTTCTTTACGAATAAAATTGGAGCTCCTGCTGGAGATTTTGAATGACGTATGAAATTCTTCGCTAAATTCTCGTCAATATATGTCTTGAGTTCAGCCAACTCATCTTGCGATAAACTGTAAATTGGTCCAAATGGTGGCTGAGTTCCTTCCTTGAGATCGATTGAACAATCGTATGGGCGATGCTCAGGAAGAATATCTGCATTCTTTTTCTCAAAAACGTCTTGATAATCCTGATATTGACTTGGAATGCCACTTGAAGTCTTTACGCTTTCAGAAATAGGTGCAGCATAAATAGCAAAAGTTGATCCTTCTTTTGCTGCGTGTATAAATGCTTTTGCACCTATAAGTGCGGGTTTTTCTATACTAGACTCATGGTTTTTTACTTGATTAATAGAACTGTTACTAATGCTCCGAGGAAAATCAAGTTTACGAGAAATCCAATCTATTCGAGGATTATACTTTTCTAACCATGATAAGCCTAAAATTACTGGATTAGAGGGAGATCTAATTATATTAAAAATTACGCAACTACTATGACCATTTATTACTACATCTACAGGAAGTGTTTCGTGAGTTACATCTCCAGAAGACAACGGACGACCATCTATAACTTCTACGTGTACAGGTTTAGTTTTTTGTATTAATGATATTCTATGACATCTAGCAAATTCTTCATCTAAAAAACAAGCTGAGGCTCCTGAATCTATCAAGGCAGAGG
The DNA here is from genome assembly GCF_059467195.1 of Physcomitrium patens. Lineage (NCBI taxonomy): Eukaryota > Viridiplantae > Streptophyta > Bryopsida > Funariales > Funariaceae > Physcomitrium > Physcomitrium patens. The sequence continues at coordinate 10,523,016 of NC_143412.1, read as the reverse complement.
CTTTGTAATTATTAGGTCCTAAACGCACATCTATTATAAAACAAGGAGATGGTTCTGAGGAGAGGATAGGACCTTCATTAGAAGTTGTACAAGATTCCAGCCGCACGGTCCCTATTGTAGCTGGACGTACTCGTTTTCCGACATACTGTCTTCTTTCACAGTCGTACTCCTCATTTTGTAGTTACGTCGCTTCTTTGGACAATGTTGAGCAGTGTGCTTAGGTTCTCCACAATATAAGCACAATCCTCCTTGTCGACGACGAGACTTTTCTTGCTCAGTAAGAGGTTTGAAACGTACCGCATCAATTTGCATATCCTCTACTTCCGAAGGTATGTGTTGAGGAGACGTCGGTGTTGCCATTGAATTGTAGTAACGTTGAGGCCCACTTGTACGACTCTCGGATCGAAATTCAAAAAGTCGATTGTCGCACTTCACAGCAAAGTCAATTGCTTGACTCAATGTTTGAGGATCAGGTAAATTAAGCATCAATTTCTTTACCTCATATTGTAATCCGTAGAGAAATTGACTCACAAGTGCGGCATCATCCCACTTGATATCAGTTGCAAGTTGTCGAAATTGCGAAGCATATAATGTTACTGATCGATTGCCTTGTCGCAAAATACGGATCTTGTTGGTTGCAACACGAATTGCATCATGTTCTCCAAACATGGATCGAAACTCCGCCAAAAAAGCCTCCAGATTATCCAATATTGGATCTCGTCGTTCAAGAAAAGATGAAAACCATGACAATGCTGAACCTGAAAGGAGTGTACCAATGAATCTAACTTGTGACCCTGGAGTTGGATAGCTCTGGGGTTGAAGTTCAATTACTAGTTGGACCTGATTGATGAATCCTCGAAACTTGGATCTGGTACCATCAAACTTCTCGGGCAAGGCAACTCTCGGTTCTCTAACACTCGAAGGGTGTTCCATTCTGGGAGAAGGGACATGGTTTGGTGTAGATGTTGAAGCAGCCCCAATCATCTCTATATCTTCACTTCCTACCATTCTTGTTGCTCCTTGTGGTGGTAAATTGAGTTGATGCATCGCAAGCATTAACTCCCTCAATTGCTCTTGCATCTGTGCCATTGCACTCTTCATTTCAACAAGCTCTGCCATAGTAGCACTTAGAAAAGAGAAGATGTCTAATAACGCTCAAAACAAATAGAAGAGAGGAATTGATAACAAAGAAAATACTAAGAACAATATCAGTTTAAAAGAGGGTAATCCGCAACTTCTAATGCGCTTATGTCTTATCAAGAAAAAGGGGTAATCCACTCTTAATCAAGAAAAGACAAAGCTCTGATATTGTAAGTGTACTCTTGTCAATCTGTCAAGGACAAGAACTCGATGAAAGCTAAAGAGTAAGTGAGACTTTTCTCAAAAAGAAATAGGACAAAATAGAAATATGTATATTAAGAAAGAAACTGGAATGGCTATTGCCAAAATACAAGAAAACTAGAGACCCTTGAAACTTAGACTAGAAGCAAGAAAGGAGTTGACAAGAGTGAAGAGGGCTTCACTCTTGCCTCTATATATACTATCTAACTAGAAGCCACGTGGCGATGTTCTATAAGACCTCCAATATATGTTGACTTTCTAGGCCACATGCCTTTGCTTGCAAGGCAAGTTTTCTATGGATGGACCACGTAGTTAGCTTGTTCTTTAAGCTTCCAACATGTGTGGCACATGGCTAACTTGTTGACCAAGTTTCTAACCTAAAAGTCAACTATAGACTCCTATAAAGTCAAAGCAGCGTCTATGAAGCTTCTAAGAAGCTTCTCTAGAAGATATTACACAATTAACCTACTTTTATCTACTTTTACATACTTTTATCTATTCATATAGGTAATTATATGTATGTCCGTGACAATAGGTACAGTGGGCGATCGAACGACTAGCATCACGCCATTACCTACTTTTTGGGATTTGCTAGGTGCGGATCCAGATCAACATTTGTCTCAATTCTTGACGACATGTGTAGCCAATAATGGAAGAAAAGAAGACATTTGGTTGAGATGGCTGCCAGCAACATTGAAAGACACAGCATTTGAGTGGTATAACCGCCAACCTGTGGGACAATTTATCAATTGAGAGGCATTGAAAAATGTATTTTTAGCCCATTTTCGACCAATTGGTTTTGAAGAACGTCTTAGAGAAAAATTAATGAACAGCAGAATGGTACGAGGGGAAGCGGTACAATCATATTATGGTCGTGTAGCGGATATACTTCAAAAATGGCCAAATAATCAAATGTCGGAATCATTTATGTTGTCCATATTGGTTAATGGACTACATCCACCAAAATTGAAAATGTTTGTAAAGGAGGTCCAATCAGCCACCATTGCATCATCTCTTGAGCGAGCAAAAGTATGGGAGGAATGTCACTATGACCAGAACTTAACAGTTGGAGCCACGATGATTCCATCTCAAGGAGGTTATCAAATGACAAATTGGAATGACGCATCGGAAAGTTATCTGGGAAGGAATGATTATGGTACAATTCCACAGGGAATAGTGGATGCCGTTCCATTGTAAGCTGTACAACCATCATTATCACACCTGTATGCGCCTTATTCCGCATATCAGAAACCAATACCTATAAAAGAATTGCCAAATCCATTGGTATCAAGGGATCCCAATGAGTCATTGTTGTTAACATTGACGAAAAAAATGGATGAATTGGTTGTGAATCTGGCCAAGGATAAAGAAAAAAGGCATAAACCAACCAATATGCGTCCCAATGTCTGATGAAGCAATTGTAAGGGGCAAGGTCATTTAATAACAGAATGTCCTTCACCACCTCAAATGATTGTACAATATATCTTTTACGGGGGCAAGCATATTATCACCAACTATTGGAATTTACGAAAGCAACAACAACTCAGTAACCAGATAATGACTCAACCAACTTAGTGGGATGTCAATGAAGTATAGACGAATAATAGGTTTGGCTGGAATGGAAATCGAGCGAATAAACAAAACAGGAATTATTCTAATTTCCTCAAATCTGAATTTTACCAAGAAGGTATATCCAATACTCATTGATTGGCGATGAACCAACCAAGATACCATCAATATCCACCCATGACGAAGCCAATGCCAGACTCTACAGTAACAATGGATCAACCAGGATCCTTTACTCATCTGACATGGAATAGACCTAGCCGTTATATACCAGTAGAGACATCCATTATCCCTGAAGGAGTTGGCAGGAGACCACTTTATTGCTATCATTGCAGATAAATCGGATATTATATAAGTGAATGTCCTAATCCAAGGGCCAGTGATGACTATATTCCAATATGTGGAAATTGTAAGCAATCTGGTTACACTAATCAGTCGTGCAATGCGTCGTTTAATCATAATAATTATCGGAATCAGCAAATACAAACAAGCCAACCGACGGAGGACAAAGGCCATGTTCAACGAGATTCACCAGTACATCGTGTCGAGGTAGTGAACACAGTGCTTACGAGAGGCCAACAAAAAGACAAGAATCCAATTCAGGACATGGATGAACCAATCGCAGGAGAGCAAGTAGTGCCGTCCATGGGGCTAAATGAACCAATATCAATATCAGGACGTATCCCAATATTGAGACCTCAACAGACTGAGGAACCCAATTCGATCCCACATGCCAATTTACCGAGACCATCAAGATCAATCCCAACTGACCAAATACCAATACCTATACAGCCCAATAAAAGATCTTACGCATTAAAGGAACCTTTAGTGGGAAACAAATTGGTAAAGTTATCAACGGCAATCCCAATCGCCATGAAGGAATTGCTGTCGAATGGAGTAAAATCAAAACCAATGAAACATAAAAGAGCATTGGAAATTACTCTCAATATGGAACTCTACGACGTTTTGAGGGATTTGAATGTTATTTAGCCTTCAATTACAATGAAGCAACTTTTGGCTATAGCATCGAAATGTCGATCTACATTGAATACAGCGTTAATACGACGAAGATCCCACACTAAAGAAATTCATGAAGTTAGCTTAAACCCATATCCGGGAGCATCAACAATCGATGTATCAATCGATGGCCTTTTAATTCCAGGAGAACAAGTCGATGGTGGCTCCAGTGTGAATTTAATGAACTCGGATATAATAGAGGACTTGGATCTAAAGCAATTGCTACCTACGACATTGGACTTGCGAATGGTAGATCATAGTCGGGTAAAGCCAATGGGAATCTTACGCAATATTGCCATTGTAATTGCGGGATTGACATACAAAATTGATTATATTGTAATTCGATTACAGAGTTCTACGTTATCGTATCCCATTTTATTGGGCAGACCTTGGCTTTCTCAAGCCAAAGCTAAGAACGATTGAGGCCGAGGCACATTGACAATTGGAAAAGGCTGAGACCAGATTGTTCTACAGATGTATCCGGTACAATATCATGGAGAATCTCAATTGCCAAAATCAGAATTTATATCGGACAAGAAGAACCAATCCATTGAGGTAGATGACGATGCTATAGGTTCACTGCAATTTGGGGTAGGACAAAACACTTGAACAGCAAAGGTAGGAGTCTACCAATGTGGAAGTCTCAGCGAATATTTACTACATCAGGAGGATGCGACTAACTCGGATCATGCTATTGTCGAATGGATGAAAAATTCCGCAGTCAATAGAGTCAGCTTATTGGCACCAGATTTGGGTGGTTCCCATATGTCGGATAATACAAGAAATTTAGATCAGGAGAAGACAATTAAATCAGAGGTTGTTGAAGACCTTGTGTGTCTATCTATTAACTTGGGCACCAACAAAATGCCATAGCTAATTAAAATATATGCTGGTATTATCGGTACAGAATTGGATGCTTAGAAACAATTTTTCGTCCATCACAAATCTGCCTTTGCGTGGTCATATGAGGATTTGAAAGGGATTCTAGCTGACGTGTGTGAGCAGCAGATTATTCTGGAGCAGGGTGTTATGCCAGTTCGTCAAAGACAACACCGGCTTAACCCAAAATATTTCTTTTTAATGAAAGAGGAATTGGATAAACTTCTCAATGTGGATTTTATTTATCTTGTTCCGCATAGTGCATGGATGTCGCCAATCGTGATGGTATCGAAGAAGAATGGAAAAATCAGGATATGTCAAGATTTTTGAAAGTTAAATGCGGCTACTAAGAAGGACTATTTTCCGTTACCATTCACAGATAGTATTTTGGACGTAGTAGCCAGACATGAATGTTACTCATTTTTGGACGGATTTTTGGGATATAATCAAATTAAAATTATCGAAGAAGACTAATTGAAGACTATGTTTACCACAGAATAGGGGACATTCACCTACAAAGTAATGCCATTTGGATTATGTAATGCCCCGACTACTTTTCAATAGATAATGACACAAGCATTTTAAGATTACCTACGTTTATCAATGGAGATATTTCTGGACGATTTCTGCACCTTTAGCACAACGGCTAAACATCTAGCATACCTGGATAACTATTTGAATCAATGCGACAAGTATGGGATATCTCTAAATTCAGAGAAGTGTCAATTTGGCATACCATCGAGAAAGCTATTGAGACACATTGTCTCTGTTGAAGGTATCGCTATGGACCCCAATAAAGTTACTTGTATATTGGGTTTACCAAAGCCAGATACGGAGTCGGTCGTACGCGGTTTCATCGGCCATGTCAGCTACTATCGGTGTTTTATTGAATCCTTTGCGGTTATCTATCAATCGTTAATCCACTTATTAAAGAAACCCTCGTCAGACAGGTCTAGCCCAATATGGACTAAAGACTGTACTTTCACATTCGACGAATTGAAACGGAAATTGGTATCTGCCCCAATTCTTGTAACACCTTATTGGACAAAACCATTTCATGTCTATATGGACGCGTCCAATGTTGCCATTGGATCTATTCTCATTCAAAAGGATGAAAAAAGATTAGATCATCCCATATATTATGCGAGCCGATAATTCATTGCTACAGAACGAAATTATAATATTACCAAGCCAGAGGCCCTCAAAATGATCTACTTTGTACAGAAATTCTCCCACTATCTACTTATTTACTCATTTGTGTTCCACGTTGATTATGATGTCCTTAAGTACATGATAAATAAACCTCAATTGAGTGGACGAATTACTCGATGGATGTTACTTCTACAGGAATTCAACTTTACAATTAATGTTCGACTCGATAAGAAATATGCCAATGCGGATCACTTATCCCAGTTATCTAATATACTGGGTAATGAGCCGATAAACGATGCTCTTTCGGATGCACAACTATTCGCTGTGGATGTCATTACACCCGAATATGGTGAATTGATCCAATATCTAACGTTTCAGAATTTTTCCATTTCTTATAATGAAAAATTAAAGAAGCATCTGATTTTAAAAAGTGCGCTGTATACCATGATTGGAGATGCCTTGTACAAACAAAGGCGGGATGGAATTTTATGCAGTTGCATCTTTCAAAGTGAAGTTCATATAATTTTGGAAGGATGTCATTTGGATAGTTGTGGTGGACATTTTGCGGGAGACAGTACTACTCGCAAGGCTTTAATGGCCGGATATTGGTGGCCCACAATGTTTTCTGATGCACACCAATTTGTTCATCGTTGTGATCCTTGTCAACGAATTGGTCGACCCACTAGTACTTCAACGATGTCGTTAGTACCAATCTTGGCATAAGCACCATTTGAGAAATGGGGAATTGATTTTGTTGGACCCATTGCACCAACATCGAGATATAGACAAAAGCGGTATATTTTAGTCGCCACGGACTATGTAACCAAATGGGTGGAGGTTATTGCTATCCACAATGATAATGACAGTACGGTGGCCATATTTCTATACGAGAATATTATTACTCGATTTGGATGTCCGAAGGAATTGGTTAGCGATTGTGGCACCTATTTCATAAATGCTACTATAGCAGCCTTGACGAACACATACAAAATCAAGCACAGGAAAATAACACCATATCATCCTCAGGCCAATGGGCAGACGGAAAAGACCAATGGTATTCTATATAAGATTTTAACCAAAACAATATCGGGCGTGGGAACGGATTGAGATACTAAATTGTTTGCGGCATTGTGGGCGTATCATACTGCATATAAAGTTACTACCAATTCCACACCATTCCAATTGGTATACGGGCAAGAAACAATATTACCCATTGAATTGGAAGTTCAGAGTTTGCGCATTGCATTGGATGAACGTCTTCGAGATAAGGAATCACTTCAATATCAATTGGCAGAGTTGAACAAATTAGATGAAATACGGGCTAGAGCTCTCTTCAACATGGAAGCAACTCAAAAACGGCGGAAGAATTACTATGATAGTAAACTGCGTCCGAAGAGTTTTATGCCCAATGATTTGGTATTGTTGTATGATAGCAGGTTTAATCATTTTTCGGGTAAATTTCAAGTTCGTTGGCATGGGCCATATCGTGTAATTGAAGGATTTTTCAATGGGTCTGTTTAATTGGAGGATTTCATGGGTCATCGATTCAGTATCCGCATTAATGGGAATCGATTACGGTTATATCATATGTAAAACCTGGGATACGTTTTCAATTTTTGGAGGAGGTCACGTCGAATGTACTTAGGATAGACCTAATTAAGTGCGTTAGGGTATAGAGGTGGCTGAAAGGATAGTGAGTAATTACTAATATGTCAGATGGGACGGGGGTGAGAAACGGACAATAGGGATAACATGTTGTCATTATCACCATTAGGTAAAAGAATAGGAGTGGGGCACCCATTTATGGTTATTCTCAGTTGTCGCATTCTATTATTGTTTCTTTTTGGTGTTACAATTCCGGGTGTTTCGGAGTACTGGAGCATAGTATTGACGGTTAGAGCTTGAAAGAGTGTGCATCATGACGATGGAGAGTGCAAAGAGAGTTGCGGACAGAGAAAAAAGTGGCTGAAATGTGAAAGCTAAATGTAATTTAGGACCACCATCCGTAGTAATCGTTACCAATATGGAGCCTATGAAGCTAGAGATTTGCTCGATGCCAAAGAGAATACGAGATTTTTAAAACGCGTAAATGTTTCAGTTTTTGTGAAGGTCAGATAGTTTGCCTTCAATTAATATGGCATTAGTGAAAGAATACATCGCGAACTATGATTCATAGGATGGATCGAGCATAGTACAAGGGTGCGTTATCGATATTGATGAGAAGATCCTCGAAAAAGTATTGTTTCTTTCAGTTGGAGAGATTGCGATGGGTGTTGAGGAGTCCAGTGACTTCCGACCGGGTAGTTATTTCAAAAGTGGCATATCATTGTTTGAGAAGAACCAAGGTTGGCGGACGAGTGAGGCAATTACACCAGAGCTCATGGAATGGTTGCGCTTCGTGTTGAGGCATCTAGGGTTGTATCGACACAACACATATATGTCAAGATGGTTAATGTTTGCAATGGTAGGAACGTTTGAAGGGATGGTGTTCAATTGGGCAACTTATATAACAACCCATATTCATGCTGAAATGGGAGCCAAGCGCAAAATAGGGAAGTTTACAGCGTTGCTATGTTCCAATTATGTGTATGCTGTGATCGCATATACATTGCGACAAACATCACCAGTAGAGGGAAGTTCTGAACCAGTGTCAGTGCTTCCGCAGCGAGAATGAAATTTGTTGGCACAGAATGTCAATACAACGGAGGTAATATATGAAATTGGGAAATCCAGTCGTCCAGTGGCACCAAAAATGGATCCGATTCATTTGGTGGTGGAGGAGGAGAATGAAGTCTCAATGTTGTTAGATATCAATCAGTTAGCATTTCCACAGGGCCGACTTTTGGAAGGTTTACATCTTAAAAATTCTTTATTGAAGTACATTTTACAAATACATTGCATGGTACGAGTATTGGATGTAGAGGGCAGTGATAAACTGGAATTAGAGGCAAGCAAAAAGGTGATGTCGGAGCAAACACGAAGAATTGAAGAGCAAGAACGAATCATCTAGGCGAATGTGGAATCCAAGCTGCTATTAAAGTGACAAATTAGGAAACAACATGAAGCTTGGAACAAAGAAAGAGAGTGCATGGTGGAAACCTACAAGCAAGAACTATTCCGGGCTCACAGTCATTCAATTTTGGAACTGAAAAAAGTGAAGGGTCAGTTGATAATGGAAGGAGAAAAGATCGAGTTATTGGCGCAAGAGAGATTGGTATTGAGTGACCAATATATATGTGAAATGGAGCAATTAAGGGCTAAAATTGAGGCCTTGAATGCCGAGGTGACAAGATTGATAGAGGATTTAGTCAATATTGGTCAAGCACAAGTATCGACATTGCCAGTTTCCGAAGTTCCAAAAGAGAGGAGTCACTTTCAGCACCAGTTGGAATTGAGAGATGCCCAGATCTTGAAATTGGAAGCTCAAGTCTGTGAACTGGGCAAATATAATGATGACCTTTCAGCTCAATTGAGGCAGGAGCCGATGAAAGGATTGGAGGAAGATGAAGATTTGCAGTTGGAACTAGAATTCGTGGAATCAATAACACATACTGCGGCAATTGATTAATTAGATAGGCCAGAAGGATCGCAATTTTTATAGAGTTTTCTCAGATAATTTTTAGATAGGTATCAATTGAGTGTTTGCGAGGACGCTGCACAATTAAGAGTGGGGCTATGTAGAATAAGTAGTTATTTTCAGAATGTAGATACCTAGTGTATAGTGTAAAGAGGGATAGATAATTGCTGAAAAGGTAGTTCAGCACGTAGAATGGATGAATAGTCAGGAAAAGTAATTATCATCTGTAGTATAGGAATTGGTATCTCGGGGTAGTATAAGGAGGATGGGAGAGGGGAAGAAAATGCCAGACTACGATTGTATTGACTGGAGATAAGCTTGGTGCTATCTCTTCTTCTTAATTTTCTTATTTCTTTTGTGTTAGTATTGATTCTAGTGAAGAGAATCGATTTAATGAATTAATGTTTGATTTATAAAGTTATTTATGGATCACTATTTATCAATTGTTGTGAAAGATTGAGGACGTATGAAAGTTTGTAGTCACTATTTATCGCAAGGTTGTAAGTTTAGTGGAGAGGAATTGTAATTGAAGGAATTGTCTTGATTAGATTCTGTAGATTGAAAGTTATTCGTTCTAGGGTTTGGGATATGCTTGTGTGTTCGTGAATTACACAGGGTACTGAAATCGTTTTCGTGGATGTTATAATATTGATATGAGAGAGTGGACAGTAGGAGGAAAAGTTAAGTGTTCTTTGGTATGATAAGCATTCAGCAGTAGCAGTTAATTGCATGATCCTAACAATTGGAGCTCATATACATGGTCATTTCCCGTATTCGAATCTCCCTATATGAGTTTATTTTGAGAGGTTTCTTTTGGAATAAGTAAAATGAGCAATCACAGCTACGAACAAGGATTGAAAGTAGAATGTTATCTTGCCTAGATGTTGTTTCTTTTATAAAGAAGGTTTTTATCTTGATTTTGATGGATGTCGTCGATGAAAAGCCTCTACCGCCTTTGCTGCATTTACAAGATTCTTTATTGGCTCCCATGTATGTTCACTAATATCATATCTGTGCCAATGGACAAGATATTCCAATTTATTTTGGCGCCGCCTTGAATCTAAGACTTCTTCTACTTCAAACTCTTCATTATTATCCACTTCTATAGGAGGAGATGGAGCTTGTCGTCTTCTTTGTATATCCACTGTCTTGTATGGTTCAAGACAAGACACATGGAATATTGGATGGATTTTCATTGACTCCTATAGATATAAATGATAAGCAACTAGATTCATTTGTACAGAAATAGAAAATGATCCAAGTCTTTGATAGTCCAACTTGTCACAAGGACAAGTGGTCTTGATATTGTGACGAAGTAGCCATACCTTATCACCCAAGAGGAATGGTGGTTGTTCCTTTCGATAGACATCCGCATTGACCTTTTGTTGTTCTTGAGCCTTTTTTAACTGCGCCTTCATTGTTGCATGTAGCTCTGATAAATGAATCACCAAATCTTTCACAGCAGGATTATCAACTTTTGAAAAGCCAAAAGTATCAAGTCATGGATGATAACCATAATTAACAAAGAAAGGTGTTTGATTTGTAAACGAATATACCGTGTTATTGTAAACAAACTTTGCTAATGGCAAAAGAGTTGTCCAATCATCTTGTTGGTAGTTAATGGTACATCTTAAATATTGCTCCAAAACTTGATTAACATGCTCTGTTTGTCCATTAGTTTGAGGATGGAATGCCGAAGATAGTTTTATATTCACTTTTAGAATCTTGAAAAGAGTCCGCCAAAATCTTGATATAAATTGAATTCCCCTATCTAATATAATATCCTTGAATAATCCATGATAGCGATAGATATTGTCAAGAAAGAGCTTAGCTGTTTCTTCACTTGTGATAGATTTTATACATGGTACAAAATATACCATTTTGATAAAATGATCTACTATCACGAATATAGAGTCATAAGAACTGAGATTGGAAGATCCGTGATGAAGTCCATAGAAACAGAAGACCATGGTTGTTCTGGAATGGATAATGGCTGAAGAAGTCCAAAAGGTCGATGACGAGGAGTTTTTGATCTTGAGCAAACATCACATGATTGTACAAAATCTTTAACTGCCTTCCACATTTGAGGCCACCAAAAATTCCTAGATATCAGCTCCAAAGTCTTATTATATCCAAAATGTCCTACTGCTGGGAAGTTGTCACGAGCTTGAAGAATACGTAAACGTACTTCTCCTTCCAAAACAAAAAGGCGTCCTTCAAAATAGAGTAGGTTGTTCTTGAATTCAAATTTAGAGAAATCATGAGATTTAGAAGAATTATTCTTGATATCATGAACAAGAGGGTCTGAAGACATACTTGACTAGACTTGCTTAAGAAAAGTTAAATCAACAGTCAATATTAATTTTATTGCTCGAAGATGAAATTGCTTTGGCTTCAAGAGAACCGTTCTTTGTTGCTCAAAAGCTACATCTCCTTCTTTTGGTGCAAGATAAGAACGTCTAGATAAGACATCAGACAAACCTTCTTATTTTTGTAGCCGATAAGTAATGATGAACTCGAATCTTGATAAAAACATGCTCCAACGAGCTTGACGACACTTTAATACGTGTGTTGACATAAAATACTTGAGGTTCTTGTGATCCATATACATGATGACTAGACTAGAAGCGCCTTCTAGTTAAAGATGCCATTCTTCAAAAGAATCCACAATTGCAAGAAGTTCTTTGTTATGGATCTCATAATTAATTTGTGCTGCTGAGAATTTTTTTGAATGAAAGGCTACTGGATGAAGTTTGTCATCTGCTCCCATTTGTGATAAAATTGCACCTAAAGTAATGTCTGATGCATCTGTTTTTACAAAGAATGCTTTGGAAAAATCAACATGATATAAGATTGGTGTAGAAACAAACGCTTTCTTTAAAGATTCAAAAGTAACTTTCGCTTCTTGAATCCATTGGAGTTTGTCTTTACAAGTCAAATGTATAAGTGGAGCTACAACTTGAGAGAAGTCCTTGATGAAGATCCGATAATAATTGGCAAATCCCAAAAAGCATTGGACATCTCTTATCATTTTTGGGATCTTCCAATCTATAATAGTTTGAACTTTTTTAGGATCCATCATAAGTCCATCATTTAAAATGATGTAACCTAAGAAATCGACTAGAGTAGTATAAAATATACACTTTTCTATCTTGGCATAGAGTCCTGTATCTCTTAATTTTTGTAACACACGACGAACATGAAGTTCATATTTTTCTGGATTCTTAGAATAGATCAAGATGTTGTCTAGATAATAAACCACAAAATTTTCCAAAAACTCTCAAAAAACATCATTCATTAAAGGTTGAAAAGCTGTTGGTGCATTTGTAAGTCCAAAAGGCATGACATTATATTCAAAATATCCATACCTAATTCAAAACGCAGTCTTCCATTCATCTCCTTCTTTGATGCGTATTAGATTGTATGCTCCTCGGAGATCTATTTTTGTATAGATCTTAACTTGATTCGGTTGATGAAGAAGTCTAGATATTAAAAGTAGTGGATACCTATTCTTCATGGTAATCTTGTTGAGTCCTTGATAATCAACACAAATTTGTAATGATCTATCTTTTTTCTTCACAAATAGAATTGGAGCTCATTCCGGAGATTTAGAATGGCATATGAAATTCTTGGCTAGATTTTCTTCAATATACTCCTTGAGTTCAGTCAACTCATTTTGTAATAAACTGTAGATTGGTCCGAATGGCGGTTGTGCTCCGTCTTGAAGGTCAATTGAGCAATCATAGAGACAATTTTTTGGTGTCATGTTGTAACGCGAGTATACTGTGAAAATATAAAGAAAGAGGACTTTTATTAATGTTCACTTACCTCGAATATTGAGAGCAACGACCAATTCCAGTGCAAATACTGAGAGGCTAGGTTCAGTCACCCCGTTACAGTCAGTCGGGGCATACTGAAATGCACCGTTCGATTCCAATAACGGGAGTCAGCAGGAAGGGAAAGGACCAATTCACATGACGGGTGAGCCTGGTTCGAAGAGCCAATTGGATCTAATTTCAAGAATCCAATCCGGATCCTCTTACCCAATATGAGACCTGAATTGATCGGGCAGCCCAATGCGGTCCAATTGTGGCATCATCCAGGTCTTACTACGGGCCTCTTATCCAATATGAGACCTGAATTGGTCGGGCGACTCAATGTTGTCCCGATTACGGGGCTCCGATTCCGTTTCAGGCTGTTCCGGGGACGTCCTTTCGGTAAAAGGATCTCTTAAAGGTAAAAATGGAGGAGAAAGCTCTGACAATGGAGCCAATTCCGGATCCAAGACGGAAAGAGCCAATTCCGGATCCAAGACGGAAGGAGCCAATTCCAGATCCAAGATGGAAGATTGAAGAAATTTAGAGGCTAGGATTTGAAAGAGGGGAGAATTAGGGTTAAAGGGGAGGAAGGTTAAGAAATGAAGGGGGGTTTTTTCAGTGAGGGTTTTTTTGGATCGAAGAGCTAGCTTCAAGCTCTTTTCAAGGTCACTAGTTTGGTTTCATTAGGGTTAAAGGGGAGGAAGGTTAAGAAATAGGAGGGAGGATTTTTTTCAGATCGGGTTTTTTTGGATCGAAGAACTAGCTTCAAGCTCTTTTCAAGGTCACTAGTTTGGTTTCATTAGGGTTTGTGAGGGGAGAGCAATCGCTACTCAAAGTCAGTGTTTATTTTGGTGTTTCGGATTTTATATAAAACATTGATGGTTTGCATTCTCAATCGGTTTGTACAAGTCGTGTAGAATCTATAGATCAAAATTTAGTATTATCTGGATAGATGGGTGTGCTAAGTGTATACAAAAATTTGTGTTAATCTAACAATGCAATCAGGAGATATCTGGGTTTTAGTATAAAGGGTTGTCGGAAGTTGGCAATCTAGGGTTGGATAGGATTTTTGTGATATCTGAAGATCTACTAATTGGATCGACGTAATTTTTGGCTTGGTAATAGAAGATTTGGAGATCAAGCGGCTATTCAATTTTGAGCTGGAGTTAACGGTTGACAAAAGAGAAATCACTTCTGGAGTTTCTACATCAAATTTCAAGGTTGCGGCCGAGTGTCATCAGTGCGGTTTTTTTGGGCGTTTTCTTACAATCTGTAAGTTGGGTTGGGCTGAAATTTTCTGAGCATATAGAAGGCTTATACAAGTATTTGGGTGCAAAATTTCACACTAAGTGGACGGTTGGATCAAAAGTTACAGCTTGTCAAAGCTCACTGGCTAGGATTAGGGCTTGTTAAGAAAAACAAAAACAACTTAATTATAAAAGAAATAAAGCAATTGGAATATTGTATGGTTAAAATGACTATGAGGAGTGTTTTTAAATACTTAGAAATTGATATTTCAATTATATTCTTCATACATGGATAAAATCTATTAGGATTTCTTTGTTATTTGCAAAAACAACTATACCTTCCACAGCCAGATACCCAGTGTATTTCCGAACAAGACAACACGTAATACGACACCGGGAATGTATCCGCATTCTTTTTTTTGAATACATCTTAAAATTCTTGATATTGGCTTGGAATGCCACTTGAAGTCTTTCCACCAGTATAAACAGGTGTGGCATAAATAATATATGGTGATTCTTTCATAGCAGCATGCAAGAAAGCTTTTGCACCTATAAATACGGGTTTAATTGAACTGGACTTATGACTCTCTACTTGATTAACTACACTGTTAGTTATACTTTTAGAAAAAGTAAGAGTTTGAGAAATCCAATCTATTTGAGGGTTGTATTTTTCTAACCATGATAAACCTAAAATGATTGGATTAGAGGGAGATCTAATGATATTGAATACTACAAAGCTATTATGACCATTGATTATTACTTCTATAGGAAGGGTTTTATGAGTAATATCTCTAGAAGACAATAGACGACCATCTATGACTTCTACATGAATAGGTTTAGTTTTCTTTATTAAAAATATGCTATGTCTTTTAGTAAATTCTTCATTTAAGAAATACGCTGAGGCTCCTGAATCTAATAAGGTAGAGGCTATGTAATATTTAGGTCCTAAAATAATATTTGATGTAAAACAAGGAGAAGGCTCTGAAGAGAGAATAGGACTTTTACTAGATATTGTGCAAGGTTCCAGTCGCACTATCCCTATTGTAGCTGAATAAACTCGTTTTTTGACATATTTTCTTCTTTCACAGCCATACTCCTCATTTTGTGATTGCGTCATTTCTTTGGATAATATTGAGCAGTGTGCTTTGATTCTTGACAATATAAACATAATCTTTCTTGACGACGACGAGTCTTTTCTTGCTCAGTAAGAGGTTTGAAACGTATTGTATCAATTTGCATATCATCTACTTTCGAATGTATGTGTTGAAGAGGTGTTGGTGTTGCCATTGAATTATGGTAACGTTGAGGTCCACTTATACGGTTCGCAGATCGAAATTCAAAAAAGTGATTGTCGCGCTTCACAGCAAAGTTAATTGCTTGACTCAATGTTTGAGGATCAGGTAAGTTGAGCATTAATTTTTTTACCTCATATTGTAATCCATAGAGAAATTGGCTAATAAGTGCAGCATCATCCCACTTGATATCAGTTGTCAAAATTGTGAAGCATACAACGTTACTGATCGATTGCCTTGTCATAAAACATAGATCTTATTGGTTGCAACATGAATTGCATCATGTTTTCCATATATGGATTGAAACTTTGCCAGAAAAACCTCTAAATTATCCAATATTGGATCTCGTCATTCAAGAAAAGATGAAAACCACGATAGTGCTGAATCTGAAAGAAGTGTACCAATGAATCTAACTTGCGATCCTGGAGTTGGATAGCTTTGGGGTTGAAGTTCAATCACAAGTTACACTTGATTGATAAATCCTCGAAACTTGGATCTAGTGCCATCAAACTTCTCGGGTAGTTCAATTCTTGATTCTCTAACACTGGAAGGGCATTCCACCATAGAAGAAAGGATATGGTTTGTTGTAGATGTTGAAGCAGCTCCAACCATTTCTATATCTTCACTTCCTACTAATCTTGTTGCTCCTTCTGGTGGTAAATTGAGTTGATGCATCGCAAGCATTAACTCCCTCAATTGTTCTTGTATTTGTGCCATTGCACTCTTCATTTCAACAATTTTTGCTATGATAACACTTAGAAAAGAGAACATGTCTAATATTGCTCAAGACAAATAGAAGAGAGAACTTGAAAACAAAGAAAATACTAAGGACAATATCAGTTTAGAAGAGGGTAATCCGTAACTTCTAATATGCTTATAACTTTTCAAGAAAAAGAGGTAATCCTCTCTTAATCAAGATTAGACAAAGCTCTGATATTGTAGGTATACTCTTGTCAATCTGTCAAGGACAAGAACTCAATGAAAAATCAATTCACACAAGTGAGCCTTCACTCAAAGAAAGGTATCAAAATATAAATAAACAAGTATATATATTGAAAGAAAAACTGGAATGGCTATTGCCAAATGACAAGAAAACTAGAGACCTTTGAAACTAGACTGGAAGCAAGAAAGGAGTTGACAAGAGTGAAGAAGGCTTCACTCTTGTCTCTATATATATTATCTAACTAGGGGCTACATGGCGACGTTCTATAGGACCTCCAATATGTGTTGACTTTATAGAACACATGCCTTGACTTATAATACAAGTTTTTCTACGTGTGGGCCACATAGTTAGCTTGATCTTCAAGCTAATAATATATGTGGCACATGGCCAACTTGTTGACCACGTTTCTAATCCAAAAAGTCAATTAAAGACACCTATGAAGTCAAAACAGCATCTATAAAGCTTCTAGGAAGCTTCCATATTAAATACTATAGAATTAACTTACTTTTACCTATTTTTACTTACTTCCACCTATTTGTATATGTAATTACTAGCTTACATGAGTATGTCCGTGACACACATTAACTAGATTTTTTGTTGATTCTCATATATGCTCATTGATATCATAACTACACCAATGAATAAAATGCTCCAACTTGCCTTTTCTTTGTTGAAAATCAATGACCTTTTCTATCTCATATTCTACATAATTATCTATTTGAATACAAGGTGGTAATGGTAGTATACTTCCTAGAATAGTTGATTTTGTATACACCTCTAAGAGAAATATAAAAGATTAGATGTACTGTCATGAATGTAGGTAGTTCCAACTGATAAGTCATTAAATTTATTTGCTTTTGAATGCAAAATGGTCTCATTCTTTCATAATTCAACTTATTGTAAGATCAATTGATCTAGATATTTTGTTGAAGAAGCCATAATTTATCTCCTATTTAAAAAGTAAGGAATTTTTTTTTAAACTTGTATGAAGATGCTTTATAAGAATCTTCATCTATTTGTAAATGAAGCTCCAATGTTGTTTAAAGCTATTACAATTGTTTTATAAGATCTTCAACTATTGGTTTTTCATCCTTTGATGTACCTAAAAAATCAAGCTTCTGATGATAACCATAATTGGCATAAAATGGTATTTACTAAATTGAAGCATAAAGAGTATTATTATAAATAAAATCCATTAAAAATAAATATAATATCTAATCATCTTATTAATAATTAATGATACATCACAAATACTACTCCAAAACTTGATTGACTTATTTTCTTTGACCATTGGTCCAAAAATAAAATAAAATATATATATATATATATATATATATATATATATATATACACTTTCAATATCTTAAATAGGAATTTCTTAAATTTTTTTATAAATTGAGGTCTTCAATTAGAAATGATATCATCAGCTAGGCCATGATATATATATATATATATATATATATATATATGATCAAAAAAAATCCTATTATTTTTTTTTTCAAAAATTGTCTTTTTGCACAAGACAAAATGTTCCATCTTTGTAAGTCAATCTACAACAATATAGATAGTATTCAATGTAGCTAATGGTAGCAAATTAGTAGTGAAATCCATTGATACTAAAGACCATGGTTGCTTTGAAATTGGTAGTGGCTATAGAAGTCCATAAGGACAATATTGATAATTCTTAAATCTTGAATATATGTCACATAAGACAACAAAGTACTTCATGATCTTCCACATTTGCATGATCTTCCACATTTGTGGCCATCAAAAAAAATCAAGAGATAAGCTCTAATATTTTCTTAAATCCAAAATGTCCTATAGTTGGAAAGTCATGACAAGATTAAAAAACATGAAGTTGCATCAGTCCTTTTGGAATATATAAACATTCTTCAAAATACAAAAGATATTCTAAAAACTTGAATTTATTATTTTCTATATATTAATTAATATTATGAAATAATAAGTTTTTAATTGATGCTACATGAATTTGTTCAAGAAAACTTGAATCAACAAATGTAACCATAGAAGTAGTAAAAAGATGAAATTATTTTGGCTTCAAGAGATTAGTGTATTGCTAATTAAATGCTGCTTTTTTAGCCTTTAGAACAAGATATGATCTCCTTGATAAAGAATTTGATAGTCCTTGTTACTTTTCTTATCAATATGTAATCACAAAATCAAAACAAAATAAAAATATGTTTCAACAAGCTTAGCAGCAATTTAAAATCTGAGTTGACATGAAATATTTTAATTTTTTATGATCTATATATACACCCATAAGATGTGTAGTACCTTCTAGTAAGTGAAATTATATTTAAAAAGAATCTAAAATTACATGAAGCACTTTATTATAAATCTCATAATTGATCTTTATAGTTGAAATTTTTTTGAATAGAACACAATTAGGTAGAACTTTCCATCCTTTTCCATTTGTAATAATACAACTCCTAATACAAAGTCAAAAGCATCAATTTCCAAATAAAAGGCCTCCATAAAATCCAAATGCATTAATATTGGAGCTGTAGTAAAAACTACCTTCAAATCTTGAAAAAAAATTTATGTTTGAGGTTTTCATTCGAATTTGACTTTAGATATCAACTAAGTGAAAAGAAAAACAACTTGAGAGTAATTCTTGATAAATATCCAATAGGAATTAGCAAATCCAAGAAATATTATACATCCCATATTGTCTTTAGAGTTGCTTACTCTATTACAACTTGAACTTTTTTTGAATCCATCAATATGCCTTCATTGGATATAATATTTTCAAGAAACTCTACTTTTGGTTGATAGAATATACATTTCTTCAATTTGGCATATAATCCTATATCTTATAACTTTTGTAAGACTAATTTGACATATTTTTTGTATTCTTTAGGAGTCTTAGAATAGATTAAGATATCATCAAGATAACAGATAACAAATGTGTCCAAAAAAATTTTAAAAATATCATTTATTAAATTTTAGAATATAATTGGAGAAATTTTCAATTTGAAAGGCATGACATTATATTAAAATATTTGTACCTTATCTAAAATGTTGTCTTTCAATCATCTTCTTCTTTAATCTACACCAAATTATACATTCTTTGAAGATCTATTTTAGTATAGAATTTGGTTTGATTGAGTTCTTCCAAAAGCCTTAATATTAATGGTAATAGATAACAATTATTCATCATTATTTTTTTTGATACCATAATAATCAACATGTATTTATAAAGATCTATTTTTTTTTCTTCATAAAAAATATTGGTGTACTTTTTGGAGATTTGAAATGCCAAATAAAGTTCTTTGCAAGATTTTTGTTGATGTAATCTTTTAATGCCAAAAGTTTATTCTGTAATAGTTTGTAGATTGTGCCAAATGGTGGTTGAGTCCTTTCTTGAAGATCTATCGCACAATCATACAATCAATGTTTTGGCAATATATTAATATTCTTTTTTTTGAAGATATCTTGAAATTCTTTATATTGCTGTAGAATAGCTACTAGCGAGCTTGCTTCTTTACAAGTTGAGATTGCATAAATAAAAAATGGTATTTCCTTCTTAACTTTTTTCATAAAAGCTCTTACTCTAAAAAATCAAGGCTTTGTTATTTATGATTTCTTGATAGGTTTTGCCCAAAGGGATTCTACAGGAAATTCAACCTTATGAAATCACTAATCTATAGATGGATTATCTTTTCAACCATAAAAGTTCTAAAATAATAGAATTGGACATGGTTCTAATAATATTGAATATTATTTTTCTATTATTTTGTTATTATATTTCTAGCAATATAGTCTGATGAGTAATATTGCTTGAAGATAAATGTTGACTATCTATTACTTCTATGTATTTAGTTTTTGACTTTCATACTAGAGGAATTTTAAGAAGTTTAAAAAAGTCCTCATCTAAAAAGTAAGCATATGCTCTTAAATCTAATAAGGCATTTTTTTGAAGTTTTTACAGGCCAAGAAATAAAGATATAATTAAATAATAAGTAGATTAGGCAAAAAAAGAGGAACTTTGATGAATTTGATGTATTGGAATATCCAACCATATGGTCCCTATTGTGACTATGCCTCTTTGTTTTTCTAAACAATCACATTCTTAGTCTTGATTATACATTGTTTCTTTGGACAATTCCTAGATTTGTAGCCTCTTTCATTACAATATTAATATAGGCCTTATTCAAATTGATACTTCTTTTTTTTTTCTATAAGAAATTTGAATTGTATTGCATAAATTTACATATTTTCAACTTCAAAGTATGGAAGTAAAATATTTGTTGAAGCAATGGAGTGAAAAATTTTAATATGTTGTTTTGTCAAAGTTTATAAGTGTTGATCTTATTGATGTTGAAATAATTGATTATTGCATTTCATAGCTTGGCTGATATCTTCATTGAGTATTTGAAGATTAAGTAATGATAATAATAGATCTTTCATATTATCCTTTAATCTCCAATAGAATTGGGTCATAAAAACTTATTCATCTCAATTGATGTTATAAGCCAATTATCTAAAATTAGATGCATAAATTGATGCAAAGCATGACTTTTAATGTTATGAGCAAATCTTTATTGTTTCCCATTAGTCCTTGTTATGTTCTTCAAATACCTCTGCAAATGCTTTTACAAAAGCTTCAAAGTTACTCAAGATTTGGAATCTCTTTTCAAATAAAAGAACAAACTAAAATATGGCTTGTCTTGTGAGCAAGGTTTCAACTAAATAAACTTGTAATTCTTCTATTAGATAGTGCTCAAGTTATAGAAAAGTTATCAATCAAATTTGGTTAATAAACCTTCAAAACTTTGAACATGTACCATTAAACTTTTCTAGAAGACTAATCTGAGGCTTCTTATATTATTGAATATATAAGTTTTTTTGTTGAGGTACATGTGATACGACCTTCTTGAATGTAGAAGTTTCAAAAAGTAATTGCATCACAAGCTAAATTACTCTAAGACTTGCATTATCATGAAATCCTTCAATTTCATAGAAGTACTAAAATTGAAGCAAAAAATCCTTCAATTTCAGTACTTCTATGAAATAAATTGTTTAGTATATTCATAATAATATCTAACTTGGACTTAGGAGACTCAACCAAACTAACATCTTTACCTCCAACCATCTTGAAAGAAAGAAAGAAAAAAAAAATAAAACAAAACAAAACAAAACAAATCTAAAGAATACTAGTTTAAAGAAAGATAATCCACAACTTTTAAAGCACTCAGATGCCTTCAAGAAGAGGGATAATCTACTCTCTATTAAGAAGGAATAAACTCTAATATTGATAAGAAGGCAGTCTTGATAAAATATCATGCACACATTATATACAAGATTGAATAAGAAATTGAGTAGAAGAGTTTCAACAAGAAAGCTAATAAAAACTTCATTAAACTAGATGAATATAAGATCAATACTAAGAATGGTGTGCTAAAGCTCCAAAAGATGTATTATCAAGATTGCAGATTTCCTCAACCTCAACTTTAATGTATACTAGATATTAGGAAGCTTCTCAAGAAGTTTTCATATTGCTTGGAGACAAAGCAATTCTAAGAAGCTTCTTAAACAACTTCTTTAATCTTCTTAAAACTTTCTAAAATATATTAGAATATTTTAAAAACCTCCTAGATGATTCTAAAAATCTTTTTAGAATATTTTATTGAAATATTTTAAGAATATTTTAAGAATCTTTTAGAATCTTTTAAAACTAAATAGAATATTCTAAGAATATTCTTTAAATCTTTGTATTGGATATTTGTAACATTATTTAGGTAATTATTGGAGTTAATATATATGGTTATAACACAATTATTAAGACGTTTTTTAAAGAATAAATATAGATATTCCTTCAAATTATTGTCTTAATAATTGTTCAATTGATCTTTAAAAAATAGTTGAACCATTATTTTGTTGAATAAGCACTGTATGCTCTAATGGCTCTTCTAGCATTATTTGCAAAATTTACAAATAGGTTGATATATAGCTATAAAATAAGCAAACTAAATGCATTGCACACTTGTGATATATACTTGGTTTTTTTATATATATAATAAATTATATTATTATCTATTTTTCTATTTTTAATCCCTTTGGTTCAATTAACTCTATAAATTATAAATCTCAAAAAATCTTTTGTTGCACATTCTCTAAATTTTAAGTATTAACACTTTATTTGATAGTTTTTGATATTTTTTGTAATAAAAACTCAATAGTGTGCATGTGCAACTAATTCTAAAGTTCTTAGAAGATTGGAAATCATTATTTTAACTATACCTAAGAAATTAGAATGTCAAAGCTACAAAGAAGTTGACTTAATATGCAATAGATAATTATTTTATTTATTTGTAACTATGAAATAGATCTCAAGTTATAAATAATATCATTTAAATGATATATGAATCAGTACATATATATATATATATATAATTTTTATTTTAAGATATTTTTATTTATTCATTACAATCATAATATTAAAAATAATATATATTTAAAATAAATTGCTAAGAAATTTCTAAGTCTTACAAAGATTTCAAAAGTCATTGATATATAGATAAAAGTTGGAATTAAGTGAAATTTTAAATATTATTTTAACCTTCTTTATCTTCTATCTATCAACTTCTAAGATTTATCTAATTGCTTGGCTTGTGTTTCTTATTTTTTCTATAAAGTTTTGTAAAACAATCTTCTTATGATCATCTTTTCACTAAATTCCAAAGATCTTATTTTTTTAAAAATGTTTTGTATGAATGTCAACCAAGGCTTATAGTTCTTGGTTTAACAAGTATTGTTTCTAGCAAACAAATAATCTAATGCATATCTATGAGTATTAGTTTCTTTAAGCATGGATCAATTAATACATTTAATATAGAACATTTAACTTAGTCTAGATAAGATATTATGATAACCAATAAATAATAATTTTAGGCATAGTCTTGATTGCCTAATTATTATGTAATAAAACAATCGGTGAGTAAATAAGAATATTTTAAAAGATAATTATACAAATAAAGTATTTTTTGTAAATCAAGAAGACAATAACTAGTTGCTAGTAGAAACTAGGGCAACACTTTGCTCTAATATCATGTAAAATTATGTGATGTAACTTCCAAGATGAAATATCATTACTATTATTTATTTATTTTATTTAACTTTGTATTTAAGAATATCATTCACACTTTATTAAGAAGTTGCTTAAATTAAGCATAAGAAATAAACTTTCGTACTGTCCATGGATATAGAAACTCGTCTATTTTAGTTGATGGTATTTATCAACGAGTAGTGGCAGATAACTTGCAACTACATTGGACAGTCCCAGGAAATGGAAGTTGTTGCAGAGACTGCGAGGATTGCCAGGAACCCACCTCCTCTGAATGCCAAACGTGAGGCGGGGGCGTGTAGAATGGAAGAGATGATCCATGGCTTCAGACACCGAGTTGCTTGAATATCACCTGAAATGACATTCTGGGCCATACACCTCTGACACATGATCCGTTCACCAAGGTTACGACGAGACCAGATTGGCCTCGACTATCCAAGGTCTTGTATGCTGACAGTTGATTTCCACCATAATGAGCTATCCATGCACACATCTCGCTGCTTTCAGCTTACATTAGAACTACGGATATGGTATAGTTTGCAACTATCAGGGGAACAAGTTCAGGTTGAGCAGATACTATGAGCACGCTCAATTCATGCATGTGACGAAGTTGAAATGTACCTCATGTCATTAATTTTCCAGTAACGCCCGACAGCATGAGTGTATTTATTAGTAGAATAGACTTCAGCGAAAACAATATCTACTACTGCGAATCAATCCAGGTGTGCCAGCAGTGTTTGATTGGCAATTTCAAAAATTCTGTAAGAATGCATGAACGACAAATTAAATATAATTCGTTTTTCTCAAACCGCAGCATTGCCATCACCTCTGCTAGGTTATTCGCTCGGTTCGGGATTGTAATGGAGAGCTGGTAAATGTAATTCGTTGTCCAACATTTCGGAAATTTTCAAGATAAGTGTCCAATGGCCCTGACAATTGGCATACATATTCCACGGTCACGAATAAATATAGCACGAAATTGAGGGGGAATTACATGTCACAAGTGCCCAGAAGGAGTGGAAATCAGGAGTGCGGTTTAGATGGTTAGAAAAACTTGGATTCCAGAATACTCCTCTAAAGAATACCAATACTTCTGTACAACGGTAGCACCGCGTATAGTATACAGCCTAGAAAACGCTCATTCCAAATTAACGCAGCGCAGTGTTGCATGTAAAATACCAGTAGCAACCACATTCCTGTATTCTAATCCTCATATGTTCGGCACTCATCAGATTCGGGGTTGTCTGCGCAGTATTTCTCAAGGGGGTCGCCTGAGGTTTTCTCTCGGTCGCGCTGGTGGGCAGCCTCAGCTGTTAACTCCTCCACCTCGTCCCATGCCACGGCGCATGGGGCAGAAGTAGGATCCTCTTCACAGGCCTTCTGAGCCTCAGCAATAGCATTAGGAATCTGTGCAGAAGAAAGTTCAGTGAGTTGCCAATCGCTAGGATCGATGGAGATGAATT
Source organism: Physcomitrium patens (assembly GCF_059467195.1). NCBI lineage: Eukaryota > Viridiplantae > Streptophyta > Bryopsida > Funariales > Funariaceae > Physcomitrium > Physcomitrium patens. The sequence goes on along the minus strand of NC_143412.1, from coordinate 10,497,634 downwards.
GCGATTCGCAAGTTTTAAAAGGAAGTTTTCTACAAGGACAAAAATCTAGTAACAACACTCGAGGGATATAAATAAATAATCATCCCTAATGAAAGATAAAAGCTGCCAGTGTAAGGAGGCAGAGCCAACGGCAAGGGAATTGCACAGTGCTGTAAGCCTCGTTCAAGAGAATACAGCCACTATTTCAACGCTCACTCATTGCAAATACCACTGTACTGTCACCACTATTACAAGATCCATTACCTGTAGGAATCTTAGCCAAGATTGAGTCAGAATTAAATTCTCATTCAGCCACTATGAACAGATAAATTTCTACAAATTCCAAAGTGCGACACTCAGAATGCATAACTCTAAGGAATCGGTTAAAACCACAAACCGTTAATAAAAACAAAAATCACGACGCGCATGGTAGCCACAATCTCAAACACTGCACAACGATCAAAGGCATCTCTCGGCCAACCTTATGGTCAGACAAACGCGAGGGTACTCACCTTGTCCTTGACGTCTTCCCGGTTCGGGGGAGTAGCCATGGCAACGACGCACAACCGCCTGTTTACCTTCAAGGGCGTCATCCGGACAGTTGAAGCGGTGGAGAAAGTCGATTGCGAGAGGGAAGCAACGGGCGCAGCGGGCAAGGCAGCGCAGGCGGAGGAAGCCACAGTGAGGGCCGCCATAGCTCCTAACTTGGCAAAGGATGGGGGAATATCGGTTCAGACCTCCGCAAAGCACACAAATTCAGAGTACTACTACGAGAGAGAGAGAGAGAGAGAGGCGCAAAGTGGAAGAAGATGAAGTCTAGGGATCGAGGAAACATCAGGAAGATATCTCTGCGGATTGCGATGGCAAAGCAAAATGAAATTGTGGTGGACAACGCTGCGGAGCAGGGACGACACAGGTAGGAAAGAGGGCGGACGGATGGATTAATTTATTGACGTATGGATGAAAAATATTCATTCGTTCCCATCTGAGTTCATCCCCCACTTATCCTTTATCCTGGAAGTAGTAGAGCTGATGTACACTTACTTTTGCCAGCCCTACTTTCACGTACGTAGGCTCGGAAAGTGATGAGGAGCCTTCCCTGGGAGTCTTTTCAGATTAATCTCTCTCTCTCTCATTCTCTCTCTCTCTCTCTCTCATTCTCTCTCTCTCTCTCAGAATTCTTTTCATATTTTGTTGTTGGAGATCACATGGATATCATTCTTCTTTTTAAAGTTAAAGAACCAAATAATAAACACGTTTTACTTATTCGAATCCAAGTGTTTATGTGCGATCTTTGTCCATATGTATATTCTCATTCGTTTTAGTAAAATCTAAACATATCTGGTGAGAATACCATTTATTTCTTCATGTCACGATGCTATGTACTGAAATCATATATATGTAATACTATAGAAAATTAATAATTAGTAGTGTTAAAGCTTACAAGTTGTTTAAGCAATTTTTCTTTATATTTTGTATCCTCTTTGAACTTATACAATAAGTGTAAATTACACATTATTTTATCCTTTGGAAAGCATCTATAATTAATATTTAATTTATTTTATATATACTTATATTTATATAGATTTTATTCTGATTCATTAAGCAATTTTCAAGAATATAAAGTATAGTTCAAACAAATAAAAACATGTAGTAAATTCATTTAAAAAATTCAAGATAGTTTCATTTTAAAATTGATAATTATATATATTGTTGACATTTTAATTTTTTATAAAAAAAGAAAAAAAAATAAATATTTTTATTTCAAATATACATTTTAAATGTAAATTTTCAATGTGTTTGCATTCTTCAAATTAATCATTAATATTTTTAAAGATGACAAATTATTTGATCCTTGAATTTATTAATTTTATAAATTCTATATTGAATTAGTTAATGCAATTGAATTAGGATATTGCTAATGCCACCACAATATGTCATCTACTACGTATCATCATAGTTTTTACTAAAGCTACTGCAAGTTGCCCTAAACTAGCATTATACACCATAATACACTTTATGGTACATTGCTAATGTACATCACAGTATATAAAATGTATATTCTTTATAGATGTAAATTTTAATATTTTATAAAGTATATTGTGATGTGCAATACAAGTTCAGGGCAACATGTGATGACATTAGCAAAAATTGTGATGACATGTAGAAGATGGCAAGTTGTGGTGGCAATAGCATAAAATTGTTGTGGTATCAGTAACATGCTTGAATTATCTTGTGTCATGCTTAATAGTTCATTCAAACTTTTTTTTAAAAAAGTACTTGAGACCTCCAAAAATACAATAAATTTATTCACAAATTATATATTTTTAGTTATAAAATTGGACCTAAATTATAAATAAATCTTTTAAATATCCATTGTTTAACAAATCAAACAAAAAATCCACAACTTCAAATCTTATGAAAATTTATGCAATTAGTTTTAAAAAATTCATCAAATTTATAATTTATGCAATTAGTTTTAAAAAATTCATCAAATTTATAATTTATGCAATTCAAAAACAAAAACAAGAATTTCAAAAAGAAGAAAGAAAAGAAGAAACTCATTTATAACATTGTAAAGGCTTCTTTACAAGATTTGTGGGGCATATAAACTTGACATTCACTTGTTATATTCAATCTTAATAAAACTCATATATTGTACATATAATCAAGAGGCAAAACCTTTAATATCTTTAATAGAGTCCAATTATTCTAAATTAAAATAGACTAAAATCCCACTCTAAAGTAAAAAATATTAATGACTATTAATTTTTCAATACAATCATAGTGTAATGGAATTATTTACATTAATATTTAGTAATATTTAAAAATACTTTATATTGCTAAATTTTCCTTTCTATAATACAAAAGACAGTTGAGTGCCTACTTCTTCTCACTATTGTATTTGTATCAAGTATAGTATAAAATATAGAATTGTTAAATTGGCCCACCTTTCTTCTAAATTGACCCACCTTAGACAAGAAATCATACATAAGGAATCCAACAGCTTAGTTCCCCGCCTGGGAGCGCGGAAAACGATGGTTGGGAACGCGGGGAACGGTGGTTGGGAGCGGGAGGGCTGACAAGACGTTGGTTGCGTCGTAGTTGAGAAACCGAGCAAGTCTTGCCTCCATGGAACCATGGGCCGAGGGCACCTTCCTCGCACCTTCCGCGCGACTCTCCATTCCCACCCTCCCTTGAATTCCCCTCGCCCCCTCCTTCGCGAGCTTTCTCCCTCTCTTAATTTTTTTGCCCTCATGGTCGCAGCCTCGATCGCGCTGCATTGCGCTCTCGCTGCCTTGGATCGGGGTTTCTGCCTTTAGACCTGCTTCCCTTTGAGCTTGGAGTAACTTGAAACCGTCCGGGGATGGCTTGGATGGCGTATTGCTAGGGAAGTGGAAGCAGATTTGACGATAGGAAGGATTGTCTGTTAGAAGGAGTCATGGAGACTTCGGAGCGAGAGCGGCATTGGCCACCCGATCGACAGCTCTATGCTCTGCTGCATTTATCTCCTGAGGCCTCCGACGATGATGTGAAGCGGGCTTTCAGACATTGGGCGCAAATTTACCACCCTGACAAGCACCAGACGCTGCAGGTTTTACTCCTCCGCTTTTGGGTATCAGGTTTTGTCGCGAGCTTGGGCTGGTGTCGGAATCTGCCGGAAGCATGAAGATGTTCGCGTAATTAGGGCATGATGAGAGAGTGGAGCTTCCTCACAGAATAACTGTCAGATTCTCGTGAGATGCGCAATGACTGTTGTAGGGTCTCAAACTTAGTTTGAAGGTTTTCTGGTCGTAATATCATGTCCTTTTCTGCTTTTTGTGGTGCGCTCAATCATCCTTTGGATTTGGTTGATGTTTTATTTGATTTTGTTGAAATCTTGGGTAAATTATATTCATCGAGGATGTTTGTGCGGAAGCTAAGAGAATCCAGGTTGGACTCTGGTCTCAGAACACAGTCAAGATTAAGTGTAATAGTTGTGTACACGTTTAGTTAGAGGTGCCGTTCGACTGGAATATTGAGTTGCGGTTAAATCAGGTTGACATGCTGTTGAATCATTTTTTATTAGCTGCGTGCGTCGGAAGTGTGAAGTCAACAGTCATTAGTTGCAATTGACAATCAAGTTCGTCAACCTAGCAGTCATCGTCTGCATTTTTCACTCATGAAATCCTCTATCTTAAATCCCGACTCTTGCAATCCCCATTTAGTTGCGGTACAACACTCTGAATGTGCAGTTATCCTTCTATAGTATTTTTAAAGAATTCAATCCTGTGGTTTTTTGCGTAGAAAGTTCTTTCCCGTGCAAACGTTGCTTGATGACTCTTAATGATTGTGAAGTCATGACGTTGAGGGCAGCTCAAGGATTAAAATGCCTGCGGTTCTTTTCTGAGTCGTGAGGTTTCTTAGGTTCATAAGTTGTTGTGTACGTTGTGAAATTGCATGAATTTCGTGCTCAACCTATCGGCTGTTTGGCAACGCAAAGTGATGTACTCCTTCTTGTCAAGGAAATGGCGGGATTGTTTTCCAGGTATTACTGAATCGTATGTGTCGCTCAAAGCCGCTTCCTTTGTTTTAGATTTCGCCCATGTCGTTTTTTTGAGTTCGGAACCTCCACTTCTACAGATTCTGCTATTGGTCACTGGTCATACTTTGAAGATTGTGTACACGCCAGGACTCTTGCTCTCGTTCGTATGTTCTTGTCGACCTGAAGACACAAAGCGGCGTGCGTTTGAATTATGTGGCTCAAGAGTTGTATATGAACTTAGTGAACGATTTCTGGAGCTATATACTACGTTATATACTTTACACTATCCTGTGTACTTAGCAAAAGATCTTGGTTCAAGGTGACTGGATCCCCATTTGAGAAACTGTTATTATACTCATCTTGATTTATTAGTTATCAACAGATGCAGGATGCTGCTACTCAAAATTTCCAGAAGATTCGGGAGGCATACGAAATTTTGAGTGATGAGCGAAAGCGGCAAGTGTATGATGTCTACGGAATGGAAGGCTTAACTTCAGGTTTAGAGTTAGGTCCGAAGTTGAAATCAAGACATGAGGTTAGAGCTGAGTTTGAACGCTTACAGCAACGCCAAGAAGAGAGCAGATTGGCAGCTCATGTCCACCACAGAGGATCATTGCTAATGAACTTATCCTTACTACCAGTGTTGGAATCGTATGATCCCCTAAGCATGAGCGGGTTTGTTCTCTGATCATAATTTAATGTACTTCATTGCCTGGTCCCCGTTCAATGTTTACTTACATTTCGGAGGGCTTCTCGAGGCATTTGGTTAGATTCAAGTTGGAGACTGTTGACGGCTGTAAATTTATGAATTGAGGAGAAAGTTGCATCCATGCACAAATTTCTCGGACCTTTATTTGTAGCTGTCCATCGATTATCTTTTAAATTTTGTTTTTCGTGCAGCATGGCTATGACAACACTAGTGCAAGCACAGGTATCGAAAAGGGATACCGTCATGTTGGGAGGGAATATGGCTTTGAGGAGTGGTTTAGGCAGGGGCTCTGTGACAATGGGTTTAAGGCGCCAACTTTCACCAATATCAACGGTAGAATTTCTAGCTATGGCTGGGCTCCGCTCGATTTTGAGTCTACAAACTTCAAGGTATGTGGTTTTCATTGTAAATGAGATTTTCTGTTCGTTGCGGGTCCAAGGAGATTTAAGATTGGTGTTAGTTTTATTAATCTGGTTCGTTGCAGTGAGAAACTGCTTTATGGTAGTTCTTGACTCAAAATGCTGAGTTTGGTGGTTGCAGGCAACTTTCTACACATTCAAGGGGGACTTTAGGATTATCAGTTTCGTTGAGGGATGGTTCAGTCACGTTAGCAAATAATTGGTCACGCCTTCTGACAGAGGACACTACAGGCAATGTGAGTGGGGTTTTCTTATTTTCCTTTTTAATTCATCATCAGATTGCCATCAAGGGAGAACAAGTGATTCTCTTCCTTGTGAAATGTTGAGATGTATTGATGGCTCACAGTTTCGGATACTCATGATCTTAGTGTTGAAAATGTACAGATACAACTAGTTATTGGGTCAGATACTGGAATCTCAGTCGGTTTGCGTAAATATGGCAAGAAAAATGCTGGCTCAGCAGATGTGAAGGTATTAATTGTGAGAACTGTATTGCTGTGCAAATATAGGTGAGTACTTTCATACAGTGTATTATATACTCCACACTGATCAGATTGCATTAAAACTTGATCATATCACTGATAACTGGAGTTTTTCGCATTGATTGTGGGTATGAACTACTGGATGAATCAGTTTGTTGCTGCTGAAGTGGATGGCAATTATCATTACAACATCACTGTGTAATTTAGAATCTGCAACTCAAAGAAACCTCTGACTAAGTGAACTTTGCTTACTTGGTGATTCTGAAGGTAGGTCCTACCACCTTTGGAGTATCAGGTCAATACATTCGCCATTTTTCTTCCAAGTCGCAAGGTCGACTCTCCGGAAAAATCGGCAGGTTGGTAACACTTACCGACATCTGAGGCATCAACTTGGTGGAAAACAACTCAAATGTTCACTAATTATTCCAAGCCATCCATATTGTATGAATTGTGAAGAGGATGCTACCATTCTTAGAATGATCGTTTTTCCTCGGGCAAGCGATCTTTCAGATTGTTGTTCTGTGACAAAAATCGCAGCTAGTTTATATTAATGTTCATATTTTTCACAGTATTTGCTCAATGAGTTCTTGGAATTTTTTTTTTTTTTTGTCTTTTCTTTCTTTGTGAATGGTTCAGCACTGGAGTAGAAGTTAAGGTGGGTGGGGAGAGAAGACTTTCTGAGCACAGTTCTGCTGCCATGTTCTGCGTGCTTGGACTTCAGGTTTTCACACCACTTTTTTCAATTGCATCTATTAGATTCTGAATCTTTAATTTCCAAAATCTCTTAATTTTTGAGGTGTATCTAAAGAAAATCTTCTACATGCCGCACGGTAATTGAAATTGCTTGCAAGCAGTGTGCGTATTGATTTTTGTGTCTTATAACCAATTTTCGTTTTCTTTGCGATCTTGCTAGTTGAAGCTAGTTATATTGTCTTTGATGACCTTTGCATTCTTTCTTCACATCCACCAGCTTGCAATTTGAAAGTCCTCCCCTTAGCATTTTCACTGAGTTGTATTGCAGGGTGTTTCTTGGAAAGTCCGATTCACCCGAGGAGGCCAGAAGTTCGTCCTTCCTGTGAGTGGTCTTCTTAGTCTCTACATACTGGATGTGTAATCTGGTGATTATCGACTAGAAGTTTTACATGTTTTGATTAGTGATTGTTAGGATGTGAGATGTCTGAACTGCATCAGCTTGATTTTCTGTGAACGTCATCATGCAGAGGTCATTTTAGATAACCATCGATTGTGCATTAAATAATAATTACAAAGGATGAAATTGAGGTATAGTACACCAATGTTTCACCAGATTATGCTCTGCCCAACATTGAATCCGTATATTGCTGCTGGTGCTTTAATTATGCCATCATCCATTTACGCAATACTTAAGGTACCTTCTCTTCTTGTTTATTCGGACACCAATCTTTACAGGTTGATGTCCTGAATTCCTATCGCTTTCGAAAAATTGAGAAAGAGTGTATCCACAACTAGCGACTTCGTTTTTTAGCTTGTGAACACTTGATGTCATAAAAATTTGAAATATATAAGCTTTCGTGCATACTGAATTCGTGTGTTTTGTCACGATATTCAGACCTTCGTTTTTCAACCTTACAACCTCCGAAGAAATAGACGAAAGAGCCTGGAACTTAGGCGAGCAACTTACACACAGGTTACTCCGATGATTCTTTCAAACGTCCCTTACATACCTCTGGACATTCTATTTTTCTGAATCGAAGTTTGATCTGTTTTTCAGTCTTTAACACAAACGTAGTGAGGAAAATTCCTGACGTAACAATGAGTTCAGTACTGGAAGGCTGCTTGTGTATTCTATTTTGTGTCATAAGTTAAGTAATCTTGTCTTCTTGCATCCAGGTTATTGAGGCGAGGGCTTCTTCGGAGAAATCACAATTATTATTGAAGAATGTAGCAGAGAGGAAGAAACAAAAGCAAGCACAACGGCAGGGGTTAGTTGTTCTGGCAGCCGTTTATGGTGATATTAGGGAATATGAGCTAGAGATAAATTGTGTGGATAAGTCTGCAAGCACCGAAGACAATGATGCGGATCTACCTCCTCCCTATTTAGATGTTGCCATTCCTTTACAGTTCTTGGTTGATGATCTTGGACGCCTTCAGGTATTTGTATCTTTTGCACTTTGCTTACCTTCTTCTTTATCAGTCTTGTAATTAGATCGTAGGAACAGTTTCAAGGTGCTGGTTGAAGCTCAGCATGGTGATCCGGAAAAGGAACCAACATTCTCTTGCTTTATGAAGCCCTCTTTTGGGACCCTAGAACTTAGTCTTACTGAAATGTATCTGGATTTTTGTCAAGAGCATTTAATTTATGCTTTGCGTTGGTGTTTTAATAGCTGCACGAAGGAATCAGTAAGGCCGGTCTTATGGGTTTTTGTGATCCATGCCCGGGTAAATCAAAGCAGTTGAAGGTGGCTTATAGCTATTCAGGTTGTCAACATGAGGTATGTTTTTCTTTTTTGTAACTGGAACAACGCAAATATATTAATGCCTACAAGAGTGGGATAAAATCCTTCTATTTGGAATGGTACGGACTTACTTGATGCAAATGAACAATGGACTTTAATTTTCGTTGGGTGTTGAGTTCACATTTTCTGTGCTTGCAAGTTTTAAGAAACAAGCGATACATGTCTCATTCATATTTTTCATCTAAGATGTTGCGTCGATGAGCGCAGGTGGTTGTTGGAGACTTCGATGAGTTGAAGATACCGCAGGAAGCACATAGGATCCAACATTCTTCGTCAGAGAACCTTGATCAAGTGGATTAACTATCCTTCTCTTTCTTCTCTTTGGCATGTATCTTGTGTTTCATTGAGTTGGTCATGAGTTTTCAAATCTCATTTTGAATGAACTGAATTGCTTTTTACTCTAGAAGGATACTCCTATGAAGGTGGGTAATCTTCTTGAAAGAATTGGGTCATACATATATGCGAACCAATAGCTCCGCAACGTGTCTTGCCTTTTTCTGAGATTGATTTGTTCATGAGAGAAGCAAAAGATGTATTTCATGATTTTATGATTCAGAGACTAGTTACTTGAGCGTATAATTAATGCTAACTCAACCATATCACGCCCTTTGAGATGCGTTTCAAGCAGGCAGTTTCAGCTTGTCTCGCATTGTGGGAAAAGTTACTGAAACTTAAAATCTATTCCCAATTGTTGCGATGTTCTCATTTAAATGAGACTATGCAAGAGAGTTGATACAATTGCGGGTCTTTGCTATGATTCTTTTGGATGTCAGAACTAAGTAGTCTCTTGATGTTCTTCCTATGATTCGTTAAATTTTAGCCCCCATGGATTTTATTTTTCTTGATAGCGCACAAAAAAGCAACACGCTGAAACTAAAGAACTTTTGAATTTATTGTTTGCCATTCTCCCCGGTAATCTCGTTTTCGTTAAAATGCACTGCATTCATTTTGAGTGTTTGTTCTTCTCTTCATATTCTACGAGGTCTTCTGCATGTGGTTTACCTTCAATGATTATCTGAATCACTAGTTGCTTTTTCAATTTTTAGTAAAAGCATTACTCTCAGTCCTGTAGAAATCTGCAAGCATGGATGATAAGTCTGAAGCTTTGTGTCATTGGGGATTTCGGACATGGCAGAGATCATCGTTTTGGTTGCAATACGGCAGATTGAGACAGCATTTGCAGGCATGTGACTTATTGCTAGAGCAGATTAATGCTCGTGCAGTCCTGCCAGGAAGACATAAGGTTGATGTTCCAACCAGGATCGACAGGGGAGTCCAATATAAGCATGTGCCTGGGCTGCTGTGTGAAGTCCCTTCTCATGTGACTCGTGCGTCACCTTTTGATGTTGCATTGAACCTTAGATTCAATCCCCCAGAAAATGTCGATTCATATCATAGCTGTCGTGATGAGTTGAAGCTTCCTGATCCTTCTGTGTGTACACCAATTTCAGAAACTCAGGTCTCCATTTCTGCCAAAGAGTCCTCTCAGATCCAACTTCCTGACATCATTTGTACTGAACTAGAAACCTGTGAGAATTCTGACCTTGCCTCCGAGAACTTCGAGTTTGGCCACAGCAATTGTAGTGGACCTTTAGTTCCTTGTTCCTTAGAGAATGTAGCCTCTCTTGCTGTCAATGACTTTCCTGTTTCAGCAGTCAATGAAGATGAAGCTCGTGGTTCTAGTTTTATTCCCAACAGTTCTCCACAGCTTCCTACTGTAAGTGCTACCTCTGCCTCCTGTATTGTCGAACGGCCTTCAATTCCTCAGCCTGTAAGTACCAGCACCATGGCAGGGCGAACTTCGTTCTGCAGGATAGAAGCTTTTGTTGTTCGTAGCAAATCGGTCAGATCAATACCTGCTCAACAGTATGAGAGGACATCTAAGTCTATGAAGTGAAGACTCGCATTGCCCACGTTGCTGACATGTAGGTCTATAGACTGCTAAAATGCTTTCAATGCTGTGTGCGTTGTTTATTAATTAGTTGCCTGTGGGAAGTACGGACTTGGGAGTCGTAGTTTTTTGGGTCTTTGTCAGCTATAAATCCTTGTTTAAATCACGTAGTTAATGATCAGAATTGCTGTTTTTATGTTAACAAAGTTGTAAGTGAAAGGAGCCTCTGATAACAACGTTAAAAATATACCTTAAGAATGTATCTTTTTGCAACAATATCAATGTTCAAGCTCATATGAATTCATGTATCACTTTGAACAAGTTCGTCAATTTTGATTTAACTTCTAATAAGTCTACATTCATTCTGCTTTAAGAATATCACATGATGGAATTTTAAGGGTTGCAGGGCTCAAAATAATTTTTATGAATAAGATGATTCAGTTTTATATATAATTTTAGATAATGCGTTTCCTTCTAAAAAAAGAAGAGATTAAAAGAAATGCTTTTGATCTTCATATTCAAATATAAATTAGTTTATGATTTCTTTTTTGTGTTTTTTTTAATTAATTCTGAATAATATGAACATGCTTTGAAAAATATTGGATTTACTACATAAATTTATACCATGATATATCATTTGACAATTTTCTATTCTATGTTATTTATACCATGTTAATAGGGATTCATTGCATGTATGTATGAATTTATGTAAGTATATATATATATATATATATATAAGAATCACATTAGAAAATTTTAATTAACATGAATTTGCAATTTGTGTGTAATAGGAACTTGAGAGAAAATCTTTTTCAAATGACAATTGTTCTACGCATGGCTCACAATTCCTTCTTCAAAGAAATTGCAAAAACCAATCAAAAAGATTACAAGCTGATAAAGTTTCTCAACACCCAAAAAATAAACACTTTAATATCAAAGGATTGAAAGTCCATTCTGTGGATAATAGTGAAATTAGATTACAGATGCAAATATATCCTTGTAAAATTCAACCAACAAGGGTTGGTATCAAATGTACATCTCAAATTTTCACAATTGATGATTTTGGAAACAAGATTCTGAAATCACTTTCTTTGAAAAAAAAACATAATTGTGGTAGTTCTTTTCCAAAAACATTCAAGTTTTTAGCTACTACTTCACAATATAATGAAGTGGCATATTTTGAGGGGATTCAAAAAGCTATGTTTATACAACAAGAAACCCAAGTTGTAGAATTTATTGGAAAAACATTTGAAGTCATAATTGACCGTTTTTGTAGTTTACAAGCAATTGTTGGGCAACAGCAATCAAAAATCTTTGACATAAAAGGCACATCAAATTGTTATGAAAATAAGGATTTACAAAAAAAATCACATAAATACTATTCTATGGATTTTCAAATGCAAGAAAAAATTCACCAAAATATATTGGCTTTCAAAACCATGGTTGAATATATAGTTTTCAAGAATGTAATGTGTATCTTAATGGAAAATAAATTAGAAAAATATACACATACACCTCATTGTGATGATTTGTGTTGGGTGCCTAATAATAACAAAGCTATTAGACTTCAAGTGGATTCAATTCACGTTTGGTTTGTAGCTCAAGATCTTATTTACAAGAGACAATCTACTTTTGACATAGTTGATTATAATTTTGGAGATAATGCAAATATTTTCAAATGGAAAGATGAAGACAAATGTTGGAATAAAATGTCCTTTTGTAAATACGGGTCAAAGATTAAAGAGCATCCCATATTTGTGTCAAATTTAACCCTTGTACATATGACAAATTCTTGTTTTCTTACATGCAAATATATTATTGATTCTTCGAATCAAAATAAAAACTCTTGTTATGAAATTACTTTTGGACCTCAATTTAAATTACCAGAATACATAGTTATATATCCAATTGCAACAATTTTACTCTTCGGCTCAACCTATCAGCTATGGTCTCAATTGTTATTGGTATGCCTATGCATTAATGCACACATCAAAAAAATTTAAGCATCATAATTTATTTTATTTTATTTTTGTTTAAACTTATCAATTTAGACCTAGATATGTAGAATACATATCTACAATGCATAAAAGTTGGTACATGATTTACTTCTTTTTAATGTTTTTACATATTAACAATAGAGTTTTAATCTAAATTTTAGAATTTATATAATTGTTAAAACCAATAAATTTTTATTTAATTCTTAAAAGGCAATGGAACAAATACCTAAAAAATACATATGCATGAAGACATATAAATGGAACGTATATTTTGGTTTTAAGCATTTGCAACAGTGGAGCCATTGTCTTACATTAGATTTTCAACAAGAATGGTATTCCTTTCCATTCTTATATATAATTTTTTCTAAATATAAAATCTGATAGTTTTGAAACTTGAATTTAAAAAAATATTATATCATATATATATATATATATGATATTTCTTTTGATCTGGATACAGTTTTCTTGCTATTTCCAAAAAACTATTATATTGTGCAAGCAAAGCTTTTGGCAATAATGAAACCCTACATATTCACATGTTATTCCAAGGAGCTTACTTTAACCAATTTCATTCTATATTACATAATTCAATGTGCCACATAAAAAATTTGGTATGATGCTTAACATGTAATTTAATTACATTCATTTTTATATTTTATTAGTTTATTTATGTGCTTTTCAAAAGAGTGTTAAATTAGTTATTTCAATAGACTTTCTTATTTCATATATGTATGTAAGTATGTTAGTGTATATACATACATACACACATATATAACAAAGGGTATTTACAAAAACCATGAAATATTTTACAAAATGGCATTTTTTTTTATGTTTAAACAATTGTGAGAGTTGGTTACCAGAACAAATAAGGTGGATTTAGTTTAAATGTAAGTTGGGTTACTCTAGTATTCTTGTTTGAGAACAGACACCATTTCAATACTTAGAATTATGGTTTCTTATTTCTTAAATATTTTATATCTTTTCATACTTTTAAGATTTGATTTTTCGTCAGAAAGGAAATACCAAATATGAAGAAATAGAAACCACTTTTTTTTTTCCTGTTTTGTAGAATTCAATCAAAAAAATGAAAAAATGGTTTTCAACATATATTTACCATCATTTTATAATGGTAAAAGTTGAAAAGTATTGTTTTCTTCCATAATTGTTGTAAAACTAGTTCTGTGTTTGTACATGAATCCGTTTCGTTTTTATACAAATACAATAATGATATTAATGATAATAATGATGATGATTATTATTTTATGTTTTGCTAATCATGTGTTTGTGAATTAGTTTGAAGATGTATGTACGAATTAAATCAAAATTATAAACTTATTCTAATTCTTTTATAATTCATGTTATTCGTTTGAATAAGTCAATTTCCATGAATTATGATCGCTTAATTTATAAGAACTTGGATAGTTAGGTTAAATTTGAAATCATACTGTAATTCTGCAACAAAGGTGGATCCCCAAGTTATTTCAAAAACTCAACAAAAACAATTTCTGGTGTGTAAATTTCAGGCTTCGTGTCTAAGAAGAGAGTTATTTATTAACAAGAAGAATAATTCCATTTGTGAAGTTTTCAAGTTTGTTTTTAATGGTCCTCAAGAAAATTCTTGTGTACTTATAGGATTGGAAGACAACGTGTTTTCATGTATAATGGATGAATCCAATTTCAAAACTGGTACCAATGAATTTCCAAATTTTCTCCACATTTTGTGCTTGGAAGATATTTTTAAAATACAAAAATCCAAGAACGTATCTAATATTTATAAAATAGAGGCTGAGGAAGAATTTCCAGAGTACTACAGAGGCAATTTTGTAGATGAAAGAAGAGTTATTAAGGTTAGAAGCACATTTTCACATGAGATAGACAAAATCGAAACACCATTTATAAATGGCGTTCTTTTCCAATTTTTCACAGATATAATGCTTACAAAACACAACAACAATGACTCTTTAAATAATTGTAACACTATTCTGAAACTAATTTTAACTTCAATTGTAGTCAATAACTTACAAAGAACTCTTGAACTAGAATATGATTCCAAACAACTAACTTTACTACAAAACTTCAAATTTGGGAGTTCTAATTATGTCAAACCAAATGTACCATTGAAAAGCCACAATGAAAATAACATGAATGTTATTCTCCAAGTTCATTTTGTTTTAATAGATATATTAGAGGAACTGCATAATATCACTTACTATAATGAAGTAATGAATAAAAAGATAAAAAATGAGCATGTTGATGATAAGAGAAGGCAATTTTATTTGGATTTTGATAAGAATATTGTACGAACGAAGGAATTTAGAAATTATAAAGATAAAATTCCTACAAAAATTACTTTGATTGATAATTGTGTGAATAAAGGACAAAAGTATGAAAATAACCAACTTCTAGTGGATGAAATTCAATGCAATTTAATTTCCAACCTTAGTAACGAACGTGTGAGACAAAACGTATTTGATGATGAATCTAATTGTTACCACTTAAAATTTTCTTTCACAAACTATTCATCAAAATATTGTCACATTGAATCTGATTGCCACATAGTTAAATGTTTTGTTCAAAATTCTCACTTTATGCAAGAACCAACTAATGAGATCAATCAAGAAGCAATCAAAAAAATCAAAACCATTTCAAAAGATTCACCCAATAAAATTCACAAAAATCCCGAAAAAAATAAAATACTTGTTCCACAAAAACAACAAAACATTGAGTTTGGTAACCAAATGCATGAGTTGTCTCTTGATACATGTTCACATGATTTGAGTGAAAGAAATGAGAAATTATTTAATAGTGATCAAAGTATCAATGTGATTCATCATGAATTACCAACTATTGAGCACATTCAAATAGTAGCACTAAAAAATGAATATGAATTCAATATCCTTCTTAAAAATTACACATACAAATGTAGACAATCCGCAACCAATTTTACAAGTAGTATCCCATGTTCTTTGAAGCCTCCATGCACAAGTGATAAGATGTTTTTTCAAAAAGATATATTTCAAAATCATGTAGTTAATCTTAGACATAATGATAGCTCCACATCATATCAACTACCAAATGGTGCAAAAGCTTTAAAACCCAATATTACACCTTATGTAAAATCCATTCAAAGAACTACTAATAATAATAACAAAAATGATGAAAAAATATTAAATCAACCCAAAGAGTCATCTTCTCAAAGCCATTCAGCTACACCAAAATATGATGGCAATTTTCAAAATAAAGGACATTATGCTGCAACAGATCCAATGGATTCATGGGAAATATCAACTCTTCCCAATCCACAACATCGTTGCAAAGCACATCTTTGTTCAAAAATAAAATTAAGTGAGAAAGAAAACAAAACATTGTATCCTTGCAATCCATATCCTTATCAAAGAAACGAACCCTACAAAAGTAAACTCAATGATAAATCTAAACAAAGTAAACCAAATGTTTATCCCTTTTATAAAAAGTGCAACTATGGGAAACAAAATATGAATACATTCTCTACCAAGAAAAAAACTTCTTTGAGTGTAGGTACTTACCAAAAGAAAAGAAGTATGACAAAATCGACTTTGCCAAATCTACACAATTATTCTAGAAGATGCCAATTCATAGTAGAAGATGAATTTTTCTTCCAATCTCAAAAGTCACAATTCAAACATAAAGCACGAGACAATATTAGTGATGAAAATTTTATTCCATTTGTGTTTGATGATGCAAAATTCATAATGCAAAATGATTCTGAAAGCATTGATTTTTGTAATATTTATGAAGAGGTAGTAAAGAAGATTGAACCATTTGCAAAAAGTACAAGGAAAAGTTTTGTTCCGCCAACTTTCTTACCCAAAATAAACAAAAACCATAAATTTTCCAAAGGTCAAAATTATTGTTTTGATGAAGATACTCAAACTTCTCCAAGTGTAGAAGATTCATTGATAAATGATGATCAATGGAATAGTTTGCAAGAAAAAACATGTAATGACTACATGCAAGATAATCCTCATCTTAAAAATGAGAATAAAATCACAATGACGTCATTAAAAGGAAAAGATGAGTGCCATCATATTAACAAAAAATGTAACTTGGAAAAGATTTATGGCAAATCGTATTTTTGTAATTCAATCAATAGACATACAAAAACATGCTATAAATATGTCTCTGAAAGTGATCCTCTTGATGTAATAAAAACCGGGAAATTCATTAATAGAGATGATCCAAAAGTGTGTACAAAATATGGCAAACAATGTCGGGAACAATGTATTGCTTTGCAAAAAGCTCGCTTAGAAGTATTAAACTGTACAAATGAACGTCACTTATATTCCAACACAGTTCAAAAAACATGGGAGCATGATTTTAATCAATTGTAGCATTCTAGCAATATAGATGAAGGTAACGTAAATGTACAAGATAAAGTGAGAAGGAAAGTAGTTGAAAATAGTTTAGAAAATGAGTGTAATTGTAACATATCAAAAAGGTGTACTAAAAATGTAATTTCAAAACCATCATCAAAACGTCAATAATAATTTGTTTGAAACAAAATTAGTGAATTTATTTTTAAATGGAGAGACTGCTTTTATCATCTATAATTATAATTTTTCTATTTAATGTATTTATGTATATTTTTTATTTAAATATGTAAATAAAAATCAAATTTTGATTTTGATATTGTTAAGAAAGTGGTTCAATTTAGTAAAATACAGAACACCTATTGGTTTATGTATATAAATTGACAATAAATCAAAACTGATGAATATACAAGTAATAATATTCTGAAAAACTGATAATAAATGTTCTTACACAGAACAAATATTGTATACTTTTCAATTTGGCGTGTTTGTAAATTTTCCAAGTTCTTGTTTAAAGCTCACTTTAAAAAATATGATGTTTTAAAACAACCATAAATATTTGTTCCATAGATTTTTAAAGAAAGTTATTTTCCTTCACAAATGCAGCACATTTGAAAGATATTCAAAACAACAGAATTGTTTCCTTTTTTGCCCGAAAATAATTAAGAGGGTCTTAACAACTCGCTAGAAAAAACAACTCATTAGTTTTGAAAAAAAATTGAAAATTAAAAATTAATGACCAGACGACAAATTGAAAACTTATCAAATTAAAATCAAAACTGGTCTGTTGGTCTGTGAGTGAGTGCAAATCCTGGGCAACTCAGCTCAATCCAAAAAATGAAAAACTTAGTATTCACGAACACACAAGAATAAAGAATTCCATTAATCTTTACACAAAACACCGAAAGAAAATAGTTCACATAATAGTACACACAGGCCAACATCTAGAACCAGAAAAAAGGATGACACTCAAACACAAACGCATGAAGTAATCAACTGCACTATTCTACAACACGTGCATAAAAACAACACAACATTACCCCCCCCCCCCCACACACACAAACAAAAGAAAGCATGGTTTAAGAACACACACAATCTCAAAACACACAGACGATGATCAAACGAAACACACAAACACACACA
This sequence comes from Physcomitrium patens, assembly GCF_059467195.1. Lineage (NCBI taxonomy): Eukaryota > Viridiplantae > Streptophyta > Bryopsida > Funariales > Funariaceae > Physcomitrium > Physcomitrium patens. Next base: position 10,479,645 of record NC_143412.1, on the reverse strand, counting down.
CACACACAAACAAACTGAATCATCAAACCGCACAGAATGCTCAAAATCCAGAGTCACATAAAGCGAGAGAGAAAGAGAGAGAGATGGGTATCAAAAACATTTGAGCTCAATTTCAAGGAAATTATTCAAGTTTCCAGACTGGGCCATATTGTGCACAGCGAGCACGCTTTTCTGCACCAAAAACTAAAGTGCGGATGCGAACTACGCTTCTTGCAACATACACACCGAAGATATGCCTGGCACAACTGTACAAAGTATACATAGAAAGAACAACTCACACTCAGATAGCCAGACACACACACACACACTTTCTGTATTTCATTCTGTCTTTGTAACAAAAGAACAAACGGCTCTCTTTTCTCTTTAGATGAGCTTTGTTCACTTGCTATTGGTGTAGTCAGACTGGACCTTGATGTTCTTCTCCATGGCGTTGTCCTCGGTGGTGTTGGGGTTGCGCTTCTTCCCATATTGCACCACGTCGTTGGTCTTGCTCTTCAACGTCCTGCCTGCGTCTTGCAGCTTGTCCTGTTGAAGGAGAGAAGTATTTCACAGAGTTAGAGAAAGCAGCAGTAATGGCAATGGAAGTGTAGGAGAAATTGTGAGAATGAGCCACAAAAATTGGGACAGAGGAGGGAGAGAAGTTTTTACCATGACGTTGAGTCCGTCTGGGTTGTCGCGCTCCGCTGCTTCTTTCTTCGACTGGTTGAGCTCGCCTGTGGAGCTGTATTGTGTCCACTCGTCTCCGGGCTTCCTGCCTACACCTCCTGGCTGAGTGCCGGCGGGCATCGCGTCCTGGATTCTGTTGGAGACTTCCGTCACTGCGTCGTTGAACTTGTCGCCCAAGTTCTGCAACCAAAACCACGTCGATCAACGCCTCGTTAATAAATTGCATTGGGGTTGAGAGAGTGAGGTGAAATGAGAAGACGAGCAATGCAGCAGCAGCAGCGATGGGAGTGAGGGAGTGGGGGTAGCATCGCTCACCCTCTCGTCCTTTCCCGTGCCGGGCTCTCCTGCAGCGCGGATGACGAGAGATCGGGCGTTGCGCCGCGACACAGCCATCTTCATCTTCAGTGAGTCGGAGTTGTTGAAGGCCACGGAGCTGCCGGACGACAGCTTGGTGGTTGCCACCATCGCAGTTGCAGCGCTGATCGTTGCCGCCATTTCGAACTTGAACTTCTCACACAATCAAACAAAAGACTACAATCTCTCTCTCTCTCTCTCTCTCTCTCTCGCTCTCTCGCTTGCTTGATATCTGACTAGCTAGAACTGATTCCTGTGTAATGCAACGTCGATGCTGTGTGTGTGTTTTTTTTTTCGATTGTAAGCATTGTGTAACTATGGGTTGATATACTGTCTCGCATGAGAAGAAGCGCAAGGTAGTGTGTAGGCCATGTGGCGGGCGAAGCATTGGTCTGGGTTGGGATGCCGCGCAGGGTTGGAGAGGTGGGCAGCGGAGATTGCCTGCGGGAGATTGTTCCTTCACGGAGCTGCACACTTGGCGGCGGGAGATCGCGTCGCTGGGACTCGCCTCCCACCTGGCTCTACCTTTTCATCGCACGGTCTTGTCCACTCTCCTCCTCCTAATCCCTGATCACTGTGTTGAGCACTCGACTGCACTGCACTGCGCTTCTAGGAGCCGCCGTCGTCGTCGTCGTGGTCGTCGTCGTTGTAGTTGTTGTCATCGTCATGTGTGCGTCTGCAATCTGCACATCGACGACGAAAGATTATCTCTCCAAACCTGATCCCATCCACGAAAGTGCGTCTATGCAACTCACATTCGATAGTTGACATTGGTTAACGTGGAACCCATCTGGTATACGAGACTTCGTCGACTCTTGCAGCCTGCTTCATGCATCGAACATGGTGAATTGATTGTTGAATGAATCACGGCAATGCTGTCCATGTGGGAGTTTCTATCGATCAACGATGCTTGTTTTTGCACATCTATTTGGTGATCAACCTTGCCGTCGGTGAAGGATAATGGTAAATCATGCAATGTCTTTGCATAACTTTGATTTGTAGATGAATGGTAGAGTAGACTCTTACTAACTTGTTTGTGATGTGTGAAGAAATTGGAAGCAAAACGAATAAATTTAAAAACTATATTTTTTTCTGTTTGTTTCTTTGCTGACTTATTTTAACTTTTTTATTCAAGAATAGAAGTTTAGATATACCTTCAAGGCGTTCACTTCTCTGATACTATCTTATGAAAAAATTTATGATGATATCAATAAGATTTACTTGTCTAATGTCACTTTTTCTTCATTTAATCAAGAATATTTTTCGTACTTCATTATTGGAATAGTTGGGAATCTTCATACATCAAGATTCATGAATTGAAATTATTACGTTTAATAAAATTCGTCGTTTTAATAAAAAATACTGTCTTGACAGTTCTATGAAGGACTATACATTTGTGTTTTCAGGTAGTACAGAAGAAAAGGCCCTTCATTTTACAGTTCATAGTCCCTTGTTTGTACATATGAAAATTTTAACCATGTGACACATACTTATTGTACTGTAGTGTACTTGGTGAATCCTTGAAAAAAAATTGTTCCACTAGCGGAAATTGTCCAAGATGGGAACGATATTTTTAGTTTCATGTAAATAGTCACAGATATTTCGTTTCGACTGCATCCGTATTTGTAATATATACCATAGATATTATTTATCATGAAAAATTAGGTTGAGTTAGGAGACATTGATAAAAATTGGCGAAGATAATAAGACTAAGATGGAACTGAGAGGTCCTGAATTACCTTCAGTTTCATCTTTCAGCGGCAAACATTCACAAAACGCATACTTGACAGGTATATATAACCATAAACGAGAAACCAACATCGGAAACCAGCTCGAAATGCGTTCATTAATAGAACAGCACCTTTTTCACTTCAACCAGAGGCCGCCATGCTCCAACAAAACAGGTCTTAATTTTTATTATTGCAATGTTTCCACTGTCGATGTTCGAATAAAGCCTCAATTCACACAAACCGTGAAGGCAAGTTGTCAGCTTCATTCTACTGTATAGTTTAAACATTAGGATCCCGAGAGAAGTGTGGACAGACTTTTGTCCTGTAAACACGATCAGGGAATAGGCTCAAAACTCTCGACATTTTCTGTGACGATGATCTCTTCGGATTACGTTGAAAAAGGAATGTAGGATGTCTCCTCGTAATTACTCTTCTGCAGAGCAGTCCCAAGCTTTAGTACCGAGCATTTGATTCGTCTCTGAGCGCCCCTCTCCAAAAATACGAATTATACAGCACATACATTAATTGAGACCTGCTCCAAAAAGGCACATAATTAGTTCATTAGCAGCATAGCTCGTAAGCAGGTGCAAATTAGTGCCTGCAATACTAGAGTCCGAATGAACTTACAAGTTATAGATAGTTATCACATTAAATACGGTTCATTTTAGGGATATCAAAATAAATAAATAAATCAATAACAACCACAACCGCATCGAAACCTAATTCAAAGATATTATAATTACTTTTTCTATGCTTCTTGAAAAATTGGTCATCAAAAGAACGGTGTAGAAGTCTCTGCTGAAGAGTAATTACCAACTTTATTGCTGAACGAGCACGCGGTAAATCAGGCACAGCAGATACGAGTTCAGTTCACAATGAAACCTGGACAGCATTGTTCACAATTCAGACAGAAAACGAAAAGTTAGTGTACTCCCCTGTATGAAACCCTAGATCTGTGAAAGACCCAAAAAGATTTGAGAGAAGACGGATTAAATTGGCAACCCTTGTTTCTAACTTGAAATAGCACCTCATAAATGTACCCACGGTACTCCCCAAAACTTCCAAGAAAGGAAGATCCAAATGAACCAATGTATTAATCAAACCACTAAGTATCACCAAACTCAAAAGCTATTTCCTAAAGTGGCAAGAGAGTTGGAAACATTTTCAGGCGGCAAAAGTGAAGGGAAAAGAAATGTCCACAGGCTGTGATACATGTGACTTTTAGAGTATAGAGATAAACTCACCTAGTACTTAGAACCTGACCGACATAAGCTGAAGAAACAGCAACTACCCCATCGACTCTTCCGTCTCAAATACCGAGGGTCGGGTTTCGCCATTCTTACTGGGCTGCTATTATAATCGGGAGGGGCCAGGCTGCGCACAAAAAATTACAATTGTCGGCTACATCAAGCCAAGGACATTTCTCTAAAGAAAGAAGTGTAGTACCGTCCATCAGACGATACAACCAGTATGCTTTAATAGAATGAGAGAGGGAAAACTTGGAAGGGAAACCATTGTCCAAATGCTACCTACAAGTAAAATTCTAAGAAGAAAAAAAACCCCGATATTGAGCAAAATTTACCCCAAGGGATGGGGTAAATTTGGTGAAAAAGCCACAGTTGCCGTGTAGTAAATGGCTGTATCGGGTCATCGATGCAGAAATGAATTCTAACTGCTGTTCATGAAAAAAGAATCCACTCAAGCAATAGTGCAGAAAATTGTCCTGATGACTCATTAGGAGACGCAACCAAGGTCGCAAAATTCCAAGAGCTCCATCTGGTTACCTCCTTACATTGGAAAAGCAAAAGACCGGTTGCTTGTAGTGCTGCTATCAGACCGCAAGGACACACTTCCAGCATACTGGAGTATACTTGGCCCATTCTGCGACTGTGCATAGGAATAGCGTGCAGGATACATGTTTTGTCCCGAGTATGGGAGCGCCATCATATCAGAGTCAGGATAAGAAAAGCCTTCGCTGCTCCTTGGTGAGTCAGTCTCTTCATCAGTCGTCTCCCCTGGACTTCCAAACCTGCTCCCTGTAACTGGGGCCAGAATCTGTACAATACCAGAGGAGGGTGCCTCTGGTAGCTCTGTTGAGGCAACAGAGATAACTACGTCCCTAATGATTCCATCATTCTCTGTAAGTGCGTCTGCAACACATTAAGTAAATAAGTCATAATCCGAGAATCGTCCATCTCTCGCACATCGCACGACGTTATGAAAACAAAATCAGAAAAGTTTGTGATGCAAGCTTAAGTGGAAAGCTTGTTCGGACGATCGATACAGGTTGTTCCGCTGCACAAAAAACAAACGAAATACAGACATACCTGGTTTCAAGTCCTCAGTGGGTGTGACTGCCGAGGCGTTCCCCGAGCTAGCCATTTCAGAAACACTACCTTGTCCGGCAGATGACGAAGCCATATCTGAATTTCCAGGTGCTTCATTTCCCTGAACAGTGTCATCAACTTGCAACCTACGTGCAGGAGGTTCAAGTACGGAACTTGGGACGGCAGACGGAGACGTGCTCAGCCATCTTCCATCATCTCCTCGTGACAGGTTTGAACTATCTGATGCATGTTCAGAAGCTGCAGAACCGTCTCCATTGACTGCAGCCATTTCTCTATCCAAAATACTTCCTGTCTGGCCTTTCGTTTCCGACGAAAGCTGATTTGCAACAACTCCATCTGGAAAATTGGGATCGAGCGGTTTTTCTGCACTGTCTGATCCAGAGCTGCTAGGATTTTGAGGCTCGGTTCCTTCATTTCCAACCTTCACGGGCTCGTTGTCCCGAATCTCTCCGTTTAACACGCCAGGCGGAAAAATAGGACTTGTGCCCTGTTTCAGAACATTCGGTGAACCTTCTTGAGCATCTCCCACGTCATCTCTTGTGCTGGTAATGTTAGCAAGCTTCGATATCTGCTGGGATAAACTTACCGAATCACCGCTACAATGACCAGTGTCAACAATGTCAGGATCAGAAAGATTCTGTCTCTGGTGAACAGTCGCTTCGGCCTGCAATGGTGGCGGGCAATTAGATCCAGCTTCAATTCTGCCCCCTGATAAAGCATCGGTCACATTTTCACCCACACCTCGCTTAATCTCCTTCTCATCATGCACACGATTCTGATCCACTACGCTTTCAATTAGCTCACATCTCAAGGCCAAAGTGCTTGGCTGGTTATCAGGACTAACTCGATGTGGCAACCTTCTGAGTCTTTTGATAGAAAAAGACGGCAAATCTCCATCCCCGTTTTCATGAACCTGAGAAACAGCATTTCCATTCCCTTTGAGTGTATAATCAGGCTCCCCAGGTTTATAGCCCCAATTATTTAAGGGGTCATGATTTTCGTGAACTTTTTTATTCTCAGCTGATCTAAACGCCGAAACCTCGCTAGGATTCCTCTCATCCATCTGGGTATCCATTTGACCACTTCTACGATCCAGCTCACCCCCACTACTACATTTAAATATCATACAATGATTATCTTCACTGTTCTTCACCATTTCCTCCACTATTGAGACCTCAGGAGCCACCTCGGCCATGGATGAACCCATCTTCCACAGTGTTGATCACAATTGAAAACTGGAGTAGGAACATCAAATCCCGCACTGGCAAGTAGGTAGAGATGAAAGCGTGCACCGTCACTAGAGACAGCAGCATTCATTACATCTTGCTACGGTACGTTGTGAAAGCATACGCAAAGCGCCCGATAACCTGTTTAACAAGTAGGCAACCCATGAACACGGGTAATGCTACTAATTCATCGAAACAGTTGCGCAGGAACAACGTGAACAAGGGATTGAAATTGAAGGGGTCCAAGGCCAATTACTGAAAACAGTAAACAAGTACAAAAATTTACACAAGGATCTCCCTACAGAGTAACGAGTTAGCTAGACATACCAGTCCCAGCAAGAAGGCGAACAGGGTTCCGGAAAATTAACCTACAGCAACTCGATCACTCAAGGCCAAATCCCAACAAGGACAATAGACATTGGATGGGGGTGCGAGCACAACGATGTACGCTATCGTGTTAATCTACGAGAGATAAAAATAAATAAATCAATCAATCAATCAAACTCTATCCTTCGTTCTTTACATCGTAATGAGCCATGGCGCTCACAGCGACCAGTGACGAAGTACTTAGGCCAGTTTACGAGGATCGCTTACTGTACGGAGAAACTACTAGCCAGACGCACAGCACCACTTCATGTGCTAGAGGGGAGCACACCAAACCAAGTTACGATACTCCGAATGATTCCATTTCCAAGAGCAGGCAGGACGAGGATAACTGTCGATAACGGCTCTTACGCTTCCAACTCCATTGCAAATACACTGCCAGCACCCTCATCTATGACACTTTCTCCAGCCGCCCACACTCACGAAACTAAGCTAATCATGAAACCGTGGCAAAGAGAAACACTTCAGGTAGACTTCACTGACGCAGTCCAAAACCAGTGCCTCCTTCCAGAACTAAAGCACTCTCCCACACAAAACCACATCACGAACTGATCCTGAGACCATCAAACTCGAGTCAAACCAAGCCATGTCCGCCACGCTTTTGCACAATTCCTCAGTGCAAAACTACGAGAAAGTCCCTGAGACTCAAGCCTCGTTATCACGCTCTTCCGCAACCATCAAGACCAGTGCCACTGGCCAACACTAGTGAAACGACACCTAGACAAAATTCGGAACAACGAACCAACATTTCCAATCGTCCCACCACATCCCCATTGTCCCCAATGCCCCCTAAGAACACTTTTTTTCAAAACCTGGAGGTACCTAAAAGCACACTAATCACTCCAATCCTGCAGCAGCTCCTATGCATCCCAACTCAGCTCGAGCTCTCTCAGGACCGGCAGTATGGTCACGACAGAGAGCCCACGAACAAAACTACACCAATCCATGCAACCCTGGGCGCGAGCGTTACGAGCAGCTATAGCTGTGGAGTATCAACCCTGGTGCTCTGCTTCTGCTTCTTCTACTGCTTCTCCTTCTTCGCAAGGTGACCGTAAATGAGCTATCACGGCACCATCTGGCGAATGTCGTGGAAAGAGCTGGTCCGGTACAATTGTGAGCGCAGGCAGCGCGCGCTTGTCGACCAGGTTTGGATCGAAACTAGAAAACAAAACGGCCGCATTGCGCGCTCCGGCGAGGCCAAGGAGGGTCAAGCTCGCTCGCTCGCTCTCGCGTGGGGCCCTGCCATCGCTACGGCCCACTTGGCCGCCATAGCCACCACCTTGATCCTCCACGACTTCGTTCGACTTTCGTTCGACCTTCGTTATCTTTCGTTAGCCTTCGCTGACGGAGAGGCGACGATAGAGGTGAGGTGGTGGAAGAGAATGGCAGACGAAAACGTTTCGACTGAAAAAGTGAAAAGCAGAAGTGGGTTTGTGGTTTCGTCTTTTCGTCGCGACTGTTGCAGGAAATGCAACTTGCACCATCAATTCTGTTGTGTTGTCGTTTTCATGGCCCCACACCATTTCAGCACCTCTTGGGAAAGAGGGTAATAGTATAATAATAGTAATAATAACGTATTTATTTTGTTGCTTTTATAATATTTGGAGAAAAATGGTGTGTGTGTGTTTTAGGGGTTGCATGTTGGAGTTAAGATTGTTGCCATGGCAATTGATTTTTGTGGCCAACCACTCATAACTCTGTATTGAATTTGTCTCATGTCAATCAATCCCACCTTCGCCTTTCAACTACTACACTTGACCTGCAGAAGGCAATTTTGGAATTTGAAAAGAATCAGAGGGGTCAGTTAATTACATCTGTAGTTAATTTAGATGTAGATAATTGAATTAGAGTCGAAGAAGAAGTAAAACTGGGATTTTGTTTGATCATATCAAATAAAAATCAAAATAAAAATAACTTGTGAAAAAAATTTGATGGGAAATTTAAAATCATATGTAATTTTATCTATCAGATAAATTTCAATCAAACTTCTCATTAGTTCTCCTTAAGTAAGGGCTTCCAGAAGAGTTGATGTAAAATCAAAATATGTAATCTGTTTTGAAGCAGACATAAATTGCTACAAACTTCAAATTGCAATAAAGTTGTCTTTATAATGTAAATTTTCATTTAAAAACAAATACTAGTAACACAGTCACACATATTCACAAACATTTTACATACATTGCTGGCTGGATGGCATGCATATATAACTGCATAAGAATCCCATGAAACCGCTAAATGAAAAACTCAACCTTGAAAATAAAATCATAATTTTTTCCTATCACATCCAATCACCTCTCATGGAAAGAAAGGCAAGTAAATTTTTTTTAAAAAAATCCACATCTGTATACATATATATAGAGAGAGAAAACAAGCCAACAAACCAGTTGTGGCACTTCTACTAGTACTATTAAATTATTATTGTGATGACTCTTATGACCCTCTTTGCAAGTTTTTTAACATGTATGTGCATAAGTATATATTGAAGGTCCATGCAAAAAGAGAGTTCCATCAACCCCACTTTCCATGGGTGCTGTTCCACTTCCTTCCTTCCTTCCTTGCACAAGCAGTTCCATTAAATACATTGCATACTGATGACCAGTGATTGATTGTCATGGTACAGCTCCAGCCACAAGCACGAGCTGAGTTGAAGAAAATCTGTACATACATATGAATATATATATATGTATATGTATGCATGTGTGTGTGTGTGTGTCTGCATGCCATGTCATCCTTTGATTCTGCATCTTCTGCTTCTTCTTCCTGTCTGTCTCCACCCATGCAATGCAGAGAGGGTAAAGATGAAGACAAAAGCGAGAATGTCACCCACCCCTTTCCCAAATGATGACAAAAGGGCAGCAACAGAGGAAGCTAGCAACCTTACAAAAAACAACAGCCCCACAATTAAGTTCCCTCCCTTGCCTACTTTTCTTTCTTCCCTCTTTTAATATTATGTGTATTTAAGCCTGTTGCTCAAGCAGTTTCCAAGGAGACATTCTGACTGACCCACCCTTGATAGATGCAAACACAGACTGACACACTTCTCCAACACAGTGATACACACTCACACTCACTCACTCACACACACATTTGCAGGCAAGCATGCGCATAAGAAAGGGTGGGTATTTGGTGAGGGAGGCATGTGTTGGTTATGGAGTAGGTAGGTAAGTAGGTAGGTCAGAAGTAGAGGAAGCAGAAATGAGAGAGAGAGAGAGAGAGAAAAAGTGGGGTAGTGTAGTGAGAGAGAAGTAGGTAATCCCCCCCTCCTTCAATTATATATATCAACCAACCAAATTATATAGCTTCTCCACCCAGCCTAGCTCTCTCTCCCTCCCTCTCTCTCTCTCTCTCTCTCTGTCTAAGTTATATATCCTTGTGCACATTCCTCTTTTCTGCCCTGCCATGCTTTGAAACTAGGCAGACACTGACTGACAGACAGGCAGGCAGTCAGGCAGGCACCAGCCCAGCCCAGCCATGGTGGTAGCCAGACAGACAGACAGACAGGCAGCGAGACACTGAAAGGCCTCTAAACCAAAGAAAGAAAGAACTACCCAATCCCACTCTTTCTACCCAGTGCCAGCTCTGCTTCTCCTCATGAACAACAAAATAAAAAAGAGTAAATAATACATATATATATATATATATATATATATAGAGAGAGAGAGAGAGAGAGAGAAAGAGAGAGAAAGAGTTGCTGTGAAATTGAGAAGGCGGTGAGATACCATGCATCACTGATCACCACTCATCCAAACAAAACATCTGAATAAAGGTAACTACAAGATTTTAAAATAAATATAAAAAAATGAAATCTGCTGATATTTTGAATGTTCATATGTGAGTGCATTTGTAGCACGAAAAGTTGTGCTGCCAAGTGGAGGCGACATGACACAGTGGGGAAGAAGAGGAGGAGGAGCTCACGAATGGCTGAAAGTGTGTGGATGAATTCATGGATGGGAAAGGGAAGAGGGCAGACTTTTATGGACAAACTCTCCCTCTTTCTTCTCTTTCTTCCTTTTTATATTAACAATGCTAATATGGGCACAGGATGACAAAAAAAAAAAAAAACAAAAAAAAAAAACAAAACAAAACAAAACGTAACAAACTGAGCCCACTGTAGCATGTATCCTCCCCACCTCAACTCAAATTCATTTACTTATTTATTTGTCTGTATATGGCACATTCCACCTGAGGGACTCTATGGTGTGCCCAATTCTCCTTTTCAGATACTAATTTCCATTTTTACTTTCATTAGCAGGCAGCCTTGTAAATTCACATGTGCACATGTACATATATGTACCCAAAAACAAACAAGTCCATCCCATTTTATGTACAACATTCCTCTAGTGGATCCCTTACAACTCCCAACGAATCCCAATAGTGGCCCTTGCATGTATTTTTTTTAAACTGAAAAAAAAATAATAAAAAAAAATAATAATAATAACAGAAAGGAGAAAGTGGGGGGAGAAGGAAAAAAGGTCCTAGCTTTTCTTACTTTTATAATGCATTTCAGCTCAGCAACCTCTTTCATCTATGAGAAAAAGAAAAAGAAAATTAGAAAAAGTGATAGTGAAAGGGAGGAAAAAAAAACCACTTTTTTCTATTAAATTTGCTGCTGTTTGCTCCCCTTCCCCAAACAATAAATTTTGCACATCCCAAGAATCCACAGCAATAAATAAGAAATGACAAAATGAATACATAAAGGGGAGGGAAGGATGTTTATGAACATACACACCAACTTATTTGTTTCATTAACGGCTCTATGTGTTTTTATTGATGACATTGGTAATGTTCAACATTATTTTTCCTTTTTTTTTGACACATAAAAGGGTATACATGGTGTTTTAGATTATTTTAAAACAATTACAATACATCTTGGATTCTTACTCCCTGTGCACAGAGCAGATCCGGCAAGTGAATAGCTTCAAAATTGCAAAGTTCACACTGCATTGTTCAACCTTTGCCTGAATGAATAAATGAATGAGGTATTTAAGCTTCACTGCATATACTTGTCTCATACAGAGTCCACAAAATGTTGACATCAGTTCACTAATTTGGAGGATGAACAGGAAGTAACAGTTGTGCAAACTCAATCTAAAGAATCTCTGTGAATAAAGCATTCCAATAATATTATTATTATTAGTATTGACTTTTTGGTGAAGAATACAGGTGTTCTGTTGACAGAATTTCAATCATGAAATAAATTAAAGGGGATACAATGAAAAAAATGAAAAAAATCATAACTTTTTTCTTTTTTTTTTTTTTTTTTTTTTTTTGTACACCATGATAATAGTTGTTTTTGTATCAACGTCTTGAGAGCAATCCAATTAAACAAATAATAAACAAAAATCAATATTCAAAACACAGGTTTAGGTTCTGGACTTGCAAATAAGTGATCCTAATTACATATCGATTAACAGATGTCAGCCTTTACAAGTTTCTACGGAAGTGAACAATATAGTTAATAAACCGCTGTTCTCTTGCCTCAGAAACAATGAAATATGAAAGAGCTCAAGAGCAAAATCATAATATACAATATGTTTACTTCCCTGTTTAATCACCAATCAGCAGTATGAGCAGCTCAGAATATATATATATATATATATATATGTGTGTGTGTGTGTGTATATGTCACTCTCTCAACTATGATTTGCCACCAACATCACGAAGATAAGCTCTACTTGAAAGCAAGACCCAAATAGTGACGCAAGGCGTTAAAAACGCAGAAGGAAACGACGACGACGAAGAAAAAGTCGACGAACGAGGAAGGGTAAAGGCAACGGAGGAGGGAGGAAGAGGAAGAAGACGGAGGAAGCAGAGGAAACGGCAGAGGAAACGGCAGAGGAAACGGTAGAGTAGTAATGCGCGTGGAGGCATTGATGGAGGGCAGCTTGCTCGCACGTACGCTGGGGCCGCTGAATTGCTTCATTGCCTCATTGATGACCTTGCGCAGGAATTTACCACCATAGCTGAGAGCCCAAGAAAGATTCGGTGCCATCGTCACAGAATATATCTATATATATATATATTGTTTTTGTTTTTGTATTGGCATGTCCATGACCGTCTGGGGAAGCCGCGTGGGGTGCGACAGGCTGGGGATGGTGGAAGAGAATTGAAAGCAGCGCACTGGGTTCAATGATTTTGCGTCAGACGGGTGCTCCTCTGGATCCAGACTTGTTGGGGCTACTGCACCGCCCGCCCTTCGCTTCTCTCACTCTCTTTCTCTCTCTCTCTCTCTATTTTCGTGCTCATTGTATCGCCATCGGTACGACCCCTTTTTTTTCCCCCACAAATCTCACTTCTGCTGCACTCTGCGCCGACAGCCTCCTTTGCGCAAGGACATCTTCGCACTGGAAGCCGTCGATTCGAATTGGAATCTCTGAACGGTCTGAGATGGGGGCGACGATGATGGGTGGGCACGTCCCAGTTTGAGACTTGGGTTTTCTTTTTCTTGCCATGTTTTGCACAATTCCATGAGATGTCTCTGGATTCTGATGAGATGAGAAGTGCGTTGCTATGGTAAGGGTGAAATTCGTCTTAGGAAAATGGAATGTACGTGCCTGTTTTTGAACACAAAGATCCGCTAGAGGTACTATTTTCGGAAAACTCGACAACATTTTACCCTACTTGCTCTTGCACTGCCGGCTTAAACACCCATTTGGGTATTCTGGTACCTGGATCGCACATTGAGCTTGCGCGTCGCTCAACATTGTGTGAAATGATGATGATCCAGCCATAATTGGAAACTTGTTATGTACAGTAGTACAAGGTAGGAAACTCGACGTGATACCTTCGCTCCGGGTTGGCAGCGCCATTTTTTTTTCTCCAACGGATACATGCTCAGAACAACTCCAACAAGTTCACATTCTGGAGTGAGCTAAATTGGGTCGTCGCAACGCTAACCAGAGGATGGCGCTTCAGTTCCTTTTCTGTTTTCTGTTTTTTTTTTTTTTTTTTTTTTTTAAATGGGATAGATATTATCTGGGCGACGTTTGTATGAGAAGGAGATAATAAGCGTGTGTGAACTGTGCTCCCCTAGAAGGCCTGATTTGCAAATTCCCACCTTATGTTGAACCTGGAAGTAAGAATAGGAAAGTATGCAATAATTGGTGAGATCACCGCTCAAATGCTAGGAAGTTGAAGGCATTGAGATCTGGTGGACTAAGTTTTTTTTTTTTGGGATGTCACATGATGTGGCATTGAGTGCCAAACCATGTTGGATGGATGTAGTTTATTTCGGTTTAGTGATTTTTTATCCACTTAGTGTTTCTATAGTAGTTGATTTTGTCATGTCAACTAGGATTAGAAGATTTAGGTAGAGAAGTCTCCTTAATTTGACATTCTTGTCAAGTCTTGTGAGTGTTTTTAGGAAATAAAGTTCATGGTTGTAAGATTTTGCTTGACTATGGTCATTTAGTCATTAGGTAAAGTTTAAGATTTTTTTTACACACTTATATTCTAAGATTTTTTTTTGTAGTGTGAAAGATAACTTAACTTTGTGTTTAGATTCTTCATCTTTTCACTTCATAGAAATCATCTCTTCTTCAACTTTATGATATAACAAATTGAAATGGATTAGATTACTAAAATTTTTTCCTTCTTCAGCTTTTGTGAAGTGTAGTACAAGGGCTATTATTACATATTGTTGCTCCTAAATATTGGATATGGTTGCTTTTGGATACTAATTATAATTTTTTTCGCATACATTAAGACTAGTAATTGTTCATGTGGTATTAGAGATGTGATGTAATAATTGAACTTGATGCAACATGACAATGAATTGAATTACTAAAGGACTAATATGATATTAATCTAAGTTATTGTTTTTGTTTTATTGTTTTCATTGGTATAATATGGTACAATGTACTTTTGATGTGGTATTAGAATACATTATTGGAGATTGTTGAAGTCTATGATATGGATAATGATGTCAATGATACAAAAACAATGAATTTCTATAGATTTAATACTATGCTTAGATTTTGTTATAATAGATTTGTTAGGCCATGCATTTTAGTTATTGGTCAAACTTCTTATATTCCAAACTTTCAATTTTAATGAGTTTAAACATTTCTTTGACATTGGACTTGGTCTTAACACTTCCTACACTAAGATTTAGTATCTGTTTTAAATTACTTCACCAATTTTGACATTGATGTGTCAATTCAAGCTACACAGACATGTAAGAAAGAAAAAAAAATGCAGGTTGGAAGAAGTGGCATGTGATGTCACTTTGCAATAATTTGTGGCAATCTTATGATATACAATAGAAATGGTACACAACAATAGATAATAGTTTGTGAGCGACCATAAATAATCATAAATAAATAAAAATCAATATATTATTTTATCTATCCATTAATTTTCATCCAACCAAAGTGAACTTGTATATTACATAGGAGTTTTTAAAACTAAATAAATGGATAAGTAAAGAAATATTTTTTTGTCTAAAATTCTTAAATATTAATGTTTGGAAGTTTACTTTAGGAACATATTAAATTCAAATTTGATAATATTTTAGTCATTTTTGAGTTGAATTTGTCCAAAGAATCAAGAATATTATTGATTTGGCAATTAGAAGTCATTTAAATCATTGAATTTCTATTTATTTAATGTTTTTTTTTCAAAGGTAAACTTTAATCCTTCTCTTTTTGACATTTTGTATTTAGATGTTGATACAATCTTCTTTTATTATCATACATTTTATAACTTTCAACCATTAATCATAAGTAGATGCTGATTACTTTGGTTCATCATGAAGGATATGAAGAATAAATAACCAAAGAATCAATACATTCTTGTATCATTAGAAAAAATAAGATATTTATTCAAAGATAGTATAATATTAAAACTAGAATGACAATTGCTAAAGATAAGAAGACTAAAGATCTTGAAAACAAAATTAAGAACAAAAAATGCGTTGATAAGAATGAAGGTCTCATTTTGCTTCTAAATATACTATCTAATTATAATCAAACATGTAGCATTCTTTAAGATCTTTAATATATGTCTAATTTGTAAGATATATGTCTAAATTATAAAATAAATTTCTTATATGTGTAATATATAACCAACTTGTTGGCCAAGTTTTCAATCTATAAATTACATACAAACATACATAAAGACACATCTGCATCTATGTAGTTTCCAAAAAGTGTCTCTATAAGATATTAAATAATTTACATATTTTTATCTATTTTTATATATTTTTTCTTATTTAAATAATTATTACTATCAATTATGTATCACAATTATATATAAGTACTCCAATAAATATCTATATGATTAGATAGAAGTACGTAGACGTAGATAAAAGAATATAAAAGTAGGTTAATTTCATAATATCTTCTAAAAAAGCTTCCTAGAAGCTTCATAGATGCTACTTTGACTTTACATGTATTTGTAGTTGATTGATAGGTTAGAAATTTGGTCAACAAATTAACCATGTATTAGTAGCTTGTAGAACAAGCTAACTGTGTGGCTCATATATAAAAAAACTTGCCTTATAAGTTAACATATGTGTCTTACTAAGTCAATACGTTTTGGAGGTCCTATGGGACGTTGCCACATAGCTCTTACTTAAGAGTATATATGAAGGCATGATTTAAGCCTTCTTCACACTTGTCAATGCCTTTCTAGACTTTAGTCTTATTTCAAGACTTTCTAGTTGTCTTATTTTTGGCAATGGTCATTTTATTTCAATATTATATCATCTTTGAGTGACTTTTTAGTTCTTTTTAGTGACACAAGAGTGTATTGAGGATTTTCTTCCTTCAAAATTTATATCCTTGACATTACGTCTATGATATTATCTTCCTTTTTAAAAAAAAGTTCTATAAAGAATATTGTCATGTATTGACAAAGATCAATATATACTAAATTATACTCGATATATATTGTAATTTTTTTTTTTTTAAAGATAGTTGATAGGTCTTCTTAACCATTAATAGAATTCTATACCAATATAAGAAGATCAACTTATTATTTGATTATTGTTGAAGCCTTCATAACTTCTTTCAAATAAAATATTTGAATTATTATTAGATGTGGTTTTTACTTCCAATAATATCACCAAACATAAAAAGTCTCTATTAAGCTCACGATACCAAATGCATTATATTTTTCTATTTATTTGATTAATTTTTTTTTGTTTTTTAAGTTCTTTATCTTTATTTTGTTAACTTGAAGGTTAAGACAAACTTAATGTCTTGTTTGATAACTTAGTAAATTATAGTTCTTGAGTTGAATCTAATGATTATTAATTCTTTATTTTCTTAATACTACAAATACAAAGAAACCACAAACCAATATAAAAGATAGAATGGAATCTTCATTTAACCTTGTTTGCTCTATAATAAAAACTTGTTTGGTTTTTCATCCTAGTTTTCATAAATATTGATGATAATTAATATCAATTTTCTTTGTTTTATTTATAAGATTCTTTGATGGCTTTTATGTAAGTTAATTAATGACACCACCTCTTTATGTGGTGAATATGCAATGATTATTGCTACCAACTATAATATTTTAATTAGTTAGGATATACTTTAGTTTCTTGGTTTTGGTTTATTTAATTGAATTAAAGAAGTATTGATAAGACAAAGATAGTCCATTAATAACAAGTGAAAAGAATTTATTCCTATAATATTTGCAACAACCACCATGATTATGTTGCTTCAAACTTTATTTGATTCTAATGCATTAATATCAAACTTACTATGTGGACGAATTCTACTTAAGAAAAAATTAGCATTTATATATCATTCTATAACAAAATAATATATCATGTTTAGAGATTTTTTCAAGTCATAAAAAAAATCTATATTTTTTATAGAAAATATATATAAAACACTTCCAACAATACAAAAAGATTGCCAATTCAATAGAGGCTTTAAAAGTAATTACTTATATATATATATATATATATATATATATATATATATAAATATATATATATTTATTCGTCTTATTTGTTGAAATCACTAAATGAGGGTATTATCCTTATAGAGTTCTTTACAACCATTTGTATTAATTTCGTAGCAATGATAGAAGCAAAACTTTAATTTTGGTGGTAAATTAGATCCAATTAACAAACCCAACATTACCTTTAGAGGTTATTAGCTCTATACACTAAAAAATTATTTCTTTTATTATTTACAATTATTTTAGCCAACTCCCTTGAGATGTGATCCTTAATATTGATAAAGATATGAAAAGTTAGACTACCTTATTGTACTCATTTTTGAATGATCTTACCAAGGTCTTTGAAGTGCTGGAGCATATCAAAGTTTGAATGATTCTTGATCTAATTTATTTACAAATTTGATGTAGCTTATGCAATGGTGGTTTGCACATTAAACTAAATTTTTATGATATATTTTTTAAAACATGTCTTTCTTGCACAACACTTTGATAAGGATTTTAGAGGTTGAATATAATATTCACCAATTCTTTGATTCTCCAACCTTCATAGATGGTATAGCCTTAGATTCTTATATCCATCAATTATCACAAACATACATATTTACTATGATATTTATCTATATGATTAAATAGAAGTAGATAAAATTAAATTTATTTCATAATATTTTATTAAAAAGCTTTCTAGAAGCTTAATAGATGTTGTTTTAACTTTACATGTGTTTATACTTGATTGGTAAGTGAGAAACTTAATCAATAAGTTAAATACGTGTTGATAGCTCACGGAACAAGGTAAACATGTGACACATATATAAAAAACTTGCCTTGTAAGTTAAGATACATGTCTTGCAAAGTCAATATGTTTTAAAGGTCCTATAGGATATTGCCATGTAGCTCCTAGTTAAGAGTATATATGGAGGCAAGACTGAAGCTTTCTTCATTCTTATCAATGCCTTCCTAGTCTTTAGTCTTATTTCAAGACTTTCTAGTCTTCTTATCTTTAACAATAGCTATTCTAGTTTGATACCATATCATCTTTGAGTAATTTTTTAATTCCTTTGAGTGAGACAAGAGTATAATAAGGATTTTTTTCTTCAAAATTCATATCTTTGACAATTTGACAAGAATATTAATTTATATTTTCTACCTTATATTACAAATCAGTGGATTATTCCACTTCTATTGTTGTGTTTTGAAGGTTGCGGACTACTTATCTTTAAATAAATAATCTTATTTTCTAATATTGATTTTTTTCTAAAAGAAAGTGGATTATTCTTTTCTTTAGAGATTTTTATTTGGTATTAGAATTTTTTGATTATCTTCTTCTAATTTAACTATTTGAATTTGTTTGAATTATCTAAAGAAAAAAGATTATGGATGCTACTCTTAAGAAAAGTCATAATAGGTTTGTAACTATTGCAAATCTTCATGATCTTGTCAATACTTTAAGAGTAGAAATTTCACATATTTTCAATGTGAATTAGGGAAATACTATTCCTATGCCAATGGAAGAAGTTCAAAGTCTACAGTAAGAAGTTGTGTAATTGAAAGAAGCAAGTAGATGGACCTTATAACCAAATATAGGTAATTTTGTTTCTACAAGTATGATGGGGACAAGGATTAATATGCCTGAGAAGTTTGATGGAACAATATCAAAATTTTGAGGATTTTTGCAACAACTCAAGTTCTATCTAAGTTTACATTCTTTTCAATACTTTGATGGATTTAATTAAGTCTGATTCATAAGTATACTTTTATAAGAAAGTGCTCTCTCTTAGTTTTCATCTTTAATAGAAAAGGATTTGCAAATCTTTTATGATATGAATTCATTCTTAGAAGTATTTACAATTACATTTAGAGAAAGTGATTGAAAAAGAGTAGCAGAGACCAAGCTCTTATCTTTATAGGAAGGATCACGGTCACCCATTATATATGCTAATGAATTCCAAAACCTTGCTTGCAATGTGGACTAGAATAACAAAGCCCTTATCAATTAATTTTGATATGGATTGAAGGATAATGTTAAAGATTTTTTACTAACAATGCAAAGATAAAAACTTTAAAATAATTTATTGCTCAAGCCATTGCATGCAATAATTAATTATTTGAAAGATATCAAGAACAAAGATTTGGCTAAAGAAGAATAAATCAAATAAAGATGGCTCCAAAGCTTTCAAAACTTATTTATTAAAGCCAAAACCAATGCAAATTAATATGATACATTTTAAACCTCTTACATAGCAAGAAAAAACTTAACAATGTCAAAAGTGCTTATGCTAATATTGTGGAGAAGCTAAACACACTGCTCAATATTGTCCAAAAAAACAACACAACCACAAAATGAAAAGTATAGTTGCCAAAGAAGACAATATGTCAAAAAATAAGTTTCTCTAGCTATAATAGGAACCATGCAGCTAGAATCTTGTATAATTCCTAGTAAAGGTCTTATTCTCTCTTCAAATCTATCATCTTATTTTACAATAGAAGTTTATTTAGAACAAAAAATTCACAATATCTTAATTTTATTAAATTCAAGAGCCTCAGCCTATTTTATAGATGAAGATTTTGTCAAAAAATAAGAGATATAATTAGTCAAGAAAACTAAAGTCATACATATAGAAGTCATAGATGGTCGTTTGCTATTTTCTATAGATGTTATACATGAGACTATTCCTTTAGGTGTAGCAATTAAAGATTATAGTAATATAAAATATTTAATATAATAAGATCTTTGTTGAATCCAGTTAATTTAGGATTATCTTGGTTAGAAATCTTATTTATGAAGAAAAAAGATGGATCTCTATGGTAATGTGTCAATTATTAAAGACTCAAGAAGATCAACATCAATAATAAGTATCATCTATCTTTGATTTCAAGACTTTTTGATCAATTTAATCAAATAAAGTTTTATACAAAAATAGATCTATCAAGAGCATATAATCTGATATGTATTAAAAAAAGAAATGAATAGAAAATTATATTTTGAACTAGGTATGGATATTTTGAATATAATATCATGTCTTTTGGATTTACAAATGCATCATTTGCTTTTCAACATCTAATAAATGATGTCTTTTATGAGTTTCTTGATGGTTTTGTCATTTGTTATTTAGACAACATCTTAATCTACTCTAAGAATATAGAAGAGCAAGAAGTTCATGTTTGTCATATATTACAAAAACTTAGAGATGCAAAATTATATGCCAAGTTAAAAAAGTGTGTATTCTCCACTAGTTAAGTTGACTTCTTAGGATACATCATTTCTAATGAAGTACTAATGATGGAACTAAAGAAGGTCTAGACTATCATGGACTGGAAGATTCTAAGAATATTAAAAGACTTGCAATATTTTTTAGGCTTTGTCAATTGCTATCGGATCTTCATTAAGAGTTTTTTTCAAGTTGCAACTCCACTTATATATTTGACTCGTAAAGATAAACTTGAGTGGAATAAAGAAGCCAAAGCATCATTTGATATTTTAAAAAAAGATTTTATTTTTGCACCAATCTTATATTACGTGTCACGGCCATAATCATGTAAGCTAATAATTACATATAGAAATAGGTAGAAGTAAGTAAAAGTAGATAAAAGTAAGTTAATTCTATAATATTTAATATAGAAGCTTCCTAGAAACTTCCTAGACGCTGCTTTGACTTCATAGATGTCTTTAATTGACTTTTTGGATTAGAAACGTGGTCAACAAGTTGGCCATGTGCCACACATGTTGTTAGCTTGAAGATCAAGCTAACTATGTGGCCCACACGTAGAAAAACTTGCCTTGTAAGTCAAGGCATGTGTCCTACAAAGTCAACACATATTGGAGGTCCTATAGAACGTCGCCACGTAGCCCCTAGTTAGATAGTATATATAGAGACAAGAGTGAAGGCTTCTTCACTCTTGTCAACTCCTTTCTTGCTCCTAGTCCAGGTTCAAGAGTCTTTAGTTTCTTGTCTTGTGGCAATAGCCATTTCAGTTTTCTTTTAATATACATGTTTATATTTTGATTTATTATATCGAGATAGCCTTTTGTGTATATTTTTCCTCATCGAGTCTTTGTCCTTGACAGATTGACAAGAGTACACTTACAATATCAAAGCTTTATTTTTCTTGAGTAAGAGTGGATTACCCCTTTCTCTTGACAAGACATATGCGTATTAGAAGTTTGCGGATTACCCACTTCTAAACTGATATTGTTCTTAGTATCTTCTTTGTTATCAAGTCTTTCTTTTCTTTTGTCTTGAGCAGTATCAAACAAATTTTTCTTCTTAGTGTCATTATGGCAGAGCTTGTTGAAATAAAGAGTGCAATGGCACAAATGCAAGAGCAAATGAGGGAGTTAATGCTTGCGATGCATCAACTCAATTCACCAACACAGGAAAGAACAAGAATAGCAGAAAGTGGGGATATAGAGATGATCGGAGCTGCTTCAACATCTACAACAAATCACATTCCTTCTCCAATTGTACAACACCCTGTAAGCACTAGAGAACCAAGAATTGCCTTATCCGAGAAATTTGATGGTACGAGATCAAAGTTTCGAGGGTTCATCAATCAAGTACAATTGGTAATTGAACTTCAACCGCAAAGCTATCCAACTCCAGGATCACAAGTCAGGTTTATTGGCACTCTACTTTTTGGTTCTGCATTATCGTGGTTTTCGTCTTTTCTTGAACAACGAAATCCAATATTGGATAATTTGGAAGCTTTTTTGGCGGAGTTTTGATCTATGTATGGTGAACACGATGCAACTCGTGTTGCAACAAATAAGATCAGAATTTTGCGACAAGGAAATCGCTCAGTAACAGTGTATGCTTCACAATTTTGACAACTTGTAATTGACATCAAGTGGGATGATGCTGCACTCATCAGTCAATTTTTTTATGGATTGCAATATGAAGTAAAGAAATTGATGCTCAACTTACCTGATCCTCAAACTTTGAGTCAAGCAATCGATTTTGTGGTAAAATGTGATAATCGACTTTTCGAATTTCGATCTGAAAATCATTCACGGGAACCTCAACGTTATTACTCAATGGCAACATCAACATCTTTGCCAAACGTATATTCGGAAGTAGAAGACATGCAAATTGACGCGGTACGTTTTAAACATCTAACTGAGCAAGAAAAGATTCGTCGTCGTCAAGAAGGATTATGTTTATATTGCGGAGAACCTAAGCACACTGCTCAACATGGTCCAAAGAAACGATGCAACTATAAAATGAGGGGTACGGCGGTCAAAGAAGACAACATGTTGGAAAACGGATTCGTCCAGCTACAATAGGGACCATGCAGCTGGAACCTTGTACAATTCCTAATGAAGGTCCTATCCTCTCCTCATAACCCTCTTCTTGTTTTATAATAGACTTATATTTAGGACCTAAGAATTACAAAGCCTCTGTTTTATTAGATTCGGGAGCCTCAGCATGTTTTTTAGATGAACAATTTGTTAAAAGTCGTAAAATATCCTTTGTACAGAAACCTAAACCAGTACATGTAGAAGTCATAGATGGTCGTCCCTTGTCTTCTGGAGATGTCACTCATGAAACTCATCCTATAAAAGTAACAATAGATGGTCATGATAGCTACATAGATTTTAACATAATTAAATCCCCGTCCAATCGAGTTATTTTAGGTTTATCTTGGCTAAAAAAATATAACCCTTGAATAGATTGGAATTTACGTAAACTTGATTTTTCCCAGAGCGTTATTAATAGTTCTATCAACCAAGTAAAAAATTATAAGTCTAATATAGTAAAATCCGTACTGATAGGTGCAAAAGCATTTATACACGCAGCAAAAGAAGGATCAACTTTTGCTATTTATGCTGCACCTATTTCTGAAAACGTAAAGACTTCAAGTGGCATTCCAAGTCAATATCAGGAGTATCAAGACGTTTTTGAGAAAAAGAATGCAGATATTCTTCCTGAGCATCACCCATATGATTGTTCAATCGACCTCAAGGAAGGAACTCAGCCACCATTTGGACCAATTTACAGTTTATCGCAAGATGAGATGGCTGAACTCAAGACATATATTGACGAGAATTTAGCGAAGAATTTCATACGCCATTCAAAATCTCCAGCAGGAGCTCCAATTCTATTCGTAAAGAAAAAAGATGGATCTTTACGAATGTGTGTTGATTATCGAGGACTCAACAAGATCACAATCAAGAACAGGTATCCATTACCTTTGATATCAGGACTCGTTGACCAGTTGAATCAAGCTAAGATCTATACAAAAATAGATCTAAGAGGAGCATATAATCTAGTACGGATCAAAGAAGGAGATGAATGGAAGACTGCATTTCGAACCAGGTATGGACATTTCGAATATAATGTCATGCCCTTTGGACTCACGAATGCACCAGCTGCTTTTCAACATCTCATGAATGATGTATTTCGTGAATTCTTAGACAATTTTGTCGTCTGCTATCTAGACGATATCCTGATCTATTCTAAGAACGTCGAAGAAGATGAAATACATGTTCGTCAAGTATTACAAAAACTTAGAGATGCAGGATTGTACGCTAAGATGGAAAAGTGTGTATTTCACACTACTCAAGTTGACTTTTTAGGATACATCATTTCAAATGATGATCTCATGATAGATTCTAAGAAAGTCCAAACAATCATGGATTGGAAGATTCCAAGGACAATAAGAGATGTCCAATGTTTCTTGGGATTTGCCAATTACTATCGGATCTTCATCAAAGATTTCTCACGAGTTGCAGCTCCACTTACGCGCTTGACTAGTAAAGATAAATTCCAATGGAATCAAGAAGCGGAAGCAGCATTTGAAGCCTTGAAGACATCGTTTGTCTCTGCACCAGTCTTATATCGTGTTGACTTTTCCAAGGCATTTTTTATAGAAACAGATGCATCAGATTTTGCCTTGGATGCAGTTTTATCACAAATGGGAACAGATGACAAACTTCATTTGATAGCTTTTCATTTAAGAAAATTCTCAGCAGCCAAGATCAATTATGAGATCCACAATAAAGAACTTTTTGCGATCGTGGATTCCTTTCAAGAATGGCATCATTATCTAGAAGGCGCTTCTAGTCCAGTCACTGTGTATACAGATCACAAGAACCTCGAGTATTTCATGTCACCACGCGTGTTGAATCGTCGTCAAGCTCGATGGAGTATGTCTTTGTCAAGATTCGAGTTCATTATCACTTATCGGCCAGGAAAACAACAAGGTTTGTCTGATGTCCTATCTAAATGTTCTTATTTTGCACCAAAAGAACGAGATGCAGCTTTTGAGCAACAAAGAACGGTCCTCTTGAAACCGGAGCAATTTCATCTCCGAGCAATGAAATCAACATTGACTGTTGATTTAACTTTTCTCAAGCAAATCCAGTCCAGTATGTCCTCAGACCCTCTTGTTTATGATATCGAGAATAATTCTTCTAAGTCTCATGATCCTTCTAAGTTCGAGTTCAAGAATAATCTATTATATTTTGAAGGACGCCTATATGTTCCAGAAGGAGAAGCACGTTTACGTGTTCTTCAAGCACGTCATGACTTTCCAGCAGCAGGGCACTTTGGATATAATAAGACTTTGGAACATATATCAAGAGATTTTTGGTGGCCACAAATGTGGAAGTCAGTCAAAGACTTTGTACAATCATGTGATATTTGTTCAAGATCAAAAATTCCTCGTCATCGACCTTACAGACTTCTTCAGCCATTACCTATACCAGAACAACCATGGTCTTCTGTTTCTATGGATTTCATCACAAATCATCTAAGCTCAAGATCTTATGATTCTATATTTGTGATAGTAGATCGTTTCACGAAGATGGCACATTTTGTGCCATGTACAAAATCTATCACAGGTGAAGAAACAGCTAAGCTTTTCATTGATAATATCTATCGCTATCATGGATTACCTAAAGATATCATATCGGATAGGGGAACTCAATTTGTGTCAAGATTTTGGAGGACCCTTTTCAAGATTTTAAAAGTGGACATAAAGCTATCTTCGGCTTTCCATCCTCAAACTGATGGACAAACAGAGCGCGTAAATCAAGTCTTGGAGCAATGTTTAAGGTGTACTATCAACTACCAATAAGATGATTGGACAACCCTTCTGCCATTGGCAGAGTTTGCTTATAATAATACGGTACATTCTTCCACGCAACAAACACCTTTCTTTGCCAATTATGGCTATCATCCACGACTTGATATTTTTGATTTTTCAAAAGTTGATAATCCTGCAGCAGAAGATATGGCAAATCGGTTGTCAGAGTTACATGCAATAATGAAGACGCAATTGAAGGAAGCTCAAGAACGACAAAAGATACACGTAGATTTATATCGTAAGGAGCAACCACAACTCAATGTGGGTGATAAGGTATGGCTACTTCGTCGCAATATCAAGACTACTTGACCTTGTGACAAGTTGGACTATCGTAGGCTTGGCCCCTTTTCTGTTTCTGAACAGATCAACCCAGTTGCATATCGATTACATCTACCGGAGTCAATGAAGATCCATCCTGTATTCCACGTGTCTCTTCTTGAACCATATAAGACAGTGGATATACAAGGAAGAAGATAAATGCCACCGCCTCCTATAGAAGTAGATAATAATGAAGAATTTGAGGTGGAAGAGATATTAGACTCAAGGCGGCGCCGAAATAAGCTGGAATATCTTGTTCATTGGCGCGGATATGATATTAGTGAACGCTGTCGTATTACGTGCTTTCCTGCTCGAGAACGTGCCGGGCGTCTGGCTGTAGAAGGTAGTATGGAGATTCGCCGATAGTCAAGCAGTCTATCAGTTTTTGACTGCTGGAATATAAACGACTGCAACAATGTACCGTAAATCTATACGGATGCTTTTCGACTGCTTGTCGAAGTCTTTTTTTTTACCCCAACCGGTAGGTCTCTAGAGGTTACAGAGAACCCCGAACAACTCAAACTGTTAATCTTGAATACCCCTTTGTACTTACGATCTTGTATCCACTGACTATCCTGTTAGATTAACCCAATAAATTTCATTCACTCCGCATACTCAATTCTATAGACACCCTTTTAATCCTTCAATCACAGACGTAACTCGATTTTACAAAACAGTCAAGAGTATTCAAACCCACTTCATTTAAAAATCCCGATTCACCATTACAACACTGACTTTAGCAGCGATTGCCTCAGTCTTCCCAAAACTCTACGAAGAAGAAAAATCCAAATTCTATGTCTTTCTTCCCCGACCCGAAGCATGAAGCTCCTCTCTCTAATTCCCTTGATCTTCAAAACCCTCCAATGAAAACCGAACTGGTAACCTTGCATAAGCTTGAAAACTAGCTCCCTCTCCAATCCCCCGAAAAAAAAAACCTCCCTCCCTAAAACTATATTCTCCCCTAACCTTATCCTCTGAATTTCTTCAATCTTCCGTCTTAGATCCGGAATTGGCTCCCACCTCAAGCTTGGATCCGAAATTGACTCTCGCCGTCAAGCTTGGATCCAAAATTGGCTCTCGCCGTCAGAGCTTTCTCCTCCGTTTTTACCTTTAAGAAATCCATTTACCGAAAACAACATTCCCTGAAACGGCACAGAGAACAGGACAGCCTGAAACAGAATCGAACCCCGTAATCGGGACCACATTGAGTCGCCCGACCAATTCAGGTCCTATATTGGGAAAGATGCCTGTAGTAACCTGGATGTTCCCGTAATTGGGTCAAATTGGTCCTCGCATCAGATTGGCTAAGACCCGTAGTAAGACCTGGATTTCCCGTAATTAGACTGCATTGGGTTGACCGGCCAATTCAGGTCTCATATTGGATAAGAGGACCCGGATTGGATTATCGAAATTGGATCCAATTGGCTCCTCGAACCTGTCGTGTGAATTGGTCCTTCTATTCCTACTGACTTCCGTTATTGGAATCGAACGGAGCATTTCAGTATGCCCCGGCTGACTGTAACGGAGTGACTGAACCTGACCACTCAGTATTTGTACTGGAGTTGGTCGATGCTCCCAATATTCGAGGTAACTGAATATTAATAAAATTCCCCTTTCTTTTTATTTTCACTGTATACTCGTGTTACAACACGACAACGCACATAAGAGCCATCCAAGAATCTAGCAAATGCATCAGCTAAAGTCAAAGTTTTTCATCAACGACATCCATCAAAACCAAGATGAAAATCTCTCTTATAAAAGAGACAAGATTGAGGCAAGATAACATTCAATTTCCTATCCTTGTTTGTAACTTCTTTGCATTTGTGACGCTAATTAGATGGAGAGCCAACAACCAGCGGATTCAACTCAAGAACCTTCGTTTGCTGACTTGCCGGACGAGACATTACGATTGTCACAACCTTCAAGACGACGCAATCGAGATGAAGATCTTCAAGAACGACATTTTTTTCCTCAAATAGATGGTGAGATACAACGCGTTTGGTATCACGATGTGGGAAGGGACTCTCGATGTTTGGTGATTTTGCTAGAGGTAGAAACAACTCCTGATGGTGTTCCAAATATTCTATTCGAAGGAAGTTATGAAGGCCTCAACAATGATCAAATAACTGGGTGGTCTTTCCGCCCTGGTATGGGACACTACCGATGGTTGAAAGGCCCTATCAATCATCTTCGAAGAGAACAGAGATCAGAGTATGTGGCGAATACAATTCGTCGCATCATAGATTTCCTCAACATATGATGACCGCTCCTCGTAGAACTCGTCTCTAGAAGGGAGGGGTAATGTCACGGCCATAATCATGTAAGCTAATAATTACATATAGAAATAGGTAGAAGTAAGTAAAAGTAGATAAAAGTAAGTTAATTCTATAATATTTAATATAGAAGCTTTCTAGAAACTTCTTAGACGCTGCTTTGACTTCATAGATGTCTTTAATTGACTTTTTGGATTAGAAACGTGGTCAACAAGTTGGCCATGTGCCACACATGTTGTTAGCTTGAAGATCAAGCTAACTATGTGGCCCACACGTAGAAAAACTTGCCTTGTAAGTCAAGGCATGTGTCCTACAAAGTCAACACATATTGGAGGTCCTATAGAACGTCGCCACGTAGCCCCTAGTTAGATAGTATATATAGAGACAAGAGTGAAGGCTTCTTCACTCTTGTCAACTCCTTTCTTGCTCCTAGTCCAGGTTCAAGAGTCTTTAGTTTCTTGTCTTGTGGCAATAGCCATTCCAGTTTCCTTTTAATATACATACTTGTTTATATTTTGATTTATTATATCGAGATAGCCTTTTTGTGTATATTTTCCCTCATCGAGTCTTTGTCCTTGACATTATGTTGACTTTTCTAAGATTTTTTTTTATGAAAATAGATGTATTAGACTTTGTCTTCAATGTAGTATTATCAGAAATGAGAGCAAATGATAAACTCTATGTAATAACTTTTTATTCCAATTTTCTTTTAGTAGCAAAGATTAATTATAAGATCCATGACATAAAAAATTTCTTATAATTCTAGATTCATTTTAAGAATTGCATCATTATCTAAAAGATACTTTAAGTCTAATCACTATGTATACAAATTAAAAAAACCTCAAGTATTTCATGTCAAAACATGTTTTGAATCATTATCAAGTTTTTTGGAGCATGTCTTTATTAAGATTAGTTATTGACCTTAAAAACAATAAGGTTTGTCAAACGTCCTTTCTAGACGTTCTTATCTTACATCAAAAGAAAGAAATACATCTTTTGATTAATAAAGAATAATTCTCTTGAATTTGAAGCATTTTCATCTTTAAACAATATAATCAATATTGACTATTGATTCAATCTTTGTTAAGAAAATTCAATCAAGTATATTCTTTGATCTTCTTATTGATGATATCAAGAATAATTCTTTTAAATTTCATGATACTTTCAAGTTTAAATTTAAGAATAGCCTACTCTATTTGAAGAGACAATTATACATTCCAAAAGGTGAAGTACAATTACGTGTTCTTTAAGCTTATCATGACTTTTCAACATGATAATATAAAATATAATAAGACTATCAAACTAATATTGAAAGATTTTTGGTGGTCTCAAATATAAAAGACAATCAAAGATTGTACAATCATGTGATATTTGTTCAAAATCCAAACCTCCTTGTCTCAACCTTATGGACTTCTTCAGCCATTACCTATTCCAAAACAACCATGGTCTTCTATTTCTATGGATTTTATTACGGATCTTCTAGTCTTAGGTTTTTATGATTCTATACTCATGGTAGTAGATTGTTTTATCAAGATGGCACATTTTATACTATGTAAAAAATCTATTATAGGTAAGGAAATGACTAAGCTTTTTCTTAATAAAATTTATTCCTATTATAGATTACCTAAAGATATTATATTAGATAGAAGAATTTAATTTATATTAAGATTTTAGAAAATACTTTTCAAGATTTTCATAGTAGATATAATGCTCTTTTTGACTTTTCATCCTTAAATTGGTGGACAAACGGCACTGGTGAATTAAGTTTTAGAGTAGTATTTGAGATGTACCATTAACTATCTGTCACGGCCATAATCATGTAAGCTAATAATTACATATACAAATAGGTAGAAGTAAGTAAAAATAGGTAAAAATAAGTTAATTCTATAATATTTAATATGGAAGCTTCTTAGAAGCTTTCTAGACGCTGCTTTGACTTTATAGGTGTCTTTAATTGACTTTTTGGATTAGAAACGTGGTCAACAAGTTAGTCATGTGCCACACATGTGGTTAGCTTGAAGATCAAGCTAACTATGTGGCCCACACGTAGAAAAACTTACCTTGTAAATCAAGGCATGTGTCCTACAAAGTCAACACATATTGGAGGTCCTATAGAATGTCGCCACGTAGCCCCTAGTTAGATAGTATATATAGAGACAAGAGTGAAGGCTTCTTCACTCTTGTCAACTCCTTTCTTGCTTTTAGTCTAGTTTCAAGGGTCTCTAGTTTCAAGGGTCTCTAGTTTTCTTGTCTTTTGGCAATAGCCATTCCAGTTTCTATTTCAATATATATACTTGTTTATATATATTTTGTTACCTCTCTTTGAGTGAAGGCTCACTTATTTGAATTATTTTTTCATCGAGTTCTTGTCCTTGACAGATTGACAAGAGTACACCTACAATATCAGAGCTTTGTCTAATCTTGATTAAGAGTGGATTACTCCTTTTTCTTGATAAGATATAAGCATATTAGAAGTTGCGGATTACCCTCTCCTAAACTGATATTATCCTTATCACTTTCTTTTTCCTCAAATCCTCTCTTCTATTTGTCTTGAGCAATATTAGACATCTTCTCTCTTCTAAAAGTTATAATGGCAGAACTTCTCAAAATGAAAAGTGCAATGACACAAATGCAAGAGAAATTAAGGGAGTTAATGCTTGCGATGCATCAACTGAATTTACCACCACAAAGAGCAACAAGATTGGCAGGAAGTGAAGATATAGAAATGGTTGGAGTTGCTTCAACATCTGCACCAAACCATGTCCTTTCTCCTATAGTGGAACACCCTTCAAATGTTAGAGAATCAAGAATTGCCCTACCCGAGAAGTTTGATGGCACCAGATCCAAGTTTTGAGGATTTATCAATAAAGTGCAACTGATGATTGAACTTCAACCCCAAAGATATCCAACTCCAGGATCACAAGTTAGATTCATCGGTACGCTTCTTTCAAGTTCAGCACTATCGTGGTTTTCATCTTTTTTTGAACGACGAGATCCAA
Organism: Physcomitrium patens; assembly: GCF_059467195.1. Classification (NCBI taxonomy): domain Eukaryota; kingdom Viridiplantae; phylum Streptophyta; class Bryopsida; order Funariales; family Funariaceae; genus Physcomitrium; species Physcomitrium patens. Next base: position 10,448,348 of record NC_143412.1, on the reverse strand, counting down.
TATTGGATAATCTAGAGGCTTTTTTGGCAGAGTTTTGATCCATGTATGGAGAGCATGATGCAATTCGTGTTATAACTAATAAGATCCGTATTTTACAACAAGGCAATCGATCAGTAACGTTCTATGCTTTACAATTTCGACAACTTGTAACTGATATTAAGTGAGATGATGCTGCACTTATTAGCCAATTTCTCTACGGATTACAATATGAGGTAAAAAAATTAATGCTCAACTTACCTGATCCTCAAACATTGAGTCAAGCAATTGACTTTGCTATGAAGTGTGACAATCACCTTTTTGAATTCCGATCTGACAACCGTACAAGTGAACCTCAACGTTACTATAATTCAATGGCAACACCAACACCTCTTCAACACATACATTCGGAAGTAGAGGATATGCAAATTGATGCAGTACGTTTCAAACCTCTTACTGAGCAAGAAAAGACTCGTCGTCATTAAGAAGGATTATGTTTATATTGTGGAAAACCAAAGCACACTGCTCAACATTGTCCAAAGAAACGACGCAATCTCAAAATAAGGAGTATGGCTGTGAAAGAAGACAATATGTCGGAAAACGAGTTTGTCCGGCTACAATAGGGACCGTGCGGTTGGAACCTTGTACAACATCTAGTAAAGGTCCTATTCTCTCCTCAGAGCCCTCTCCATGTTTTACATTAAATGTTATTTTAGGACCTAAACATTACAAAGTCTCTGCCTTGTTAGATTCAGGAGCCTCAGCGTATTTTTTAGATGAAGAATTTACTAAAAGACATAGCATATCTTTAGTAAAGAAAACTAAACATGTTCATGTAGAAGTCATAGATGGTCGTCCATTGTCTTTTGGAGATATTACTCACGAAATCCTTCCTATAGAAGTAATAATCAATGGTCATAATAGTTTTGTAGTATTTAATATTATTAGATCTCCTTCTAATCCAGTCATTTTAGGTTTATCATGGTTAGAAAAATACAATCCTCAAATAAACTGGATTTCTCAAACTCTTACTTTCTCTAAAAGTATAACTAATAGTGTAGTTAATCAAGTAGAGAGTCATAAGTCCAGTTTAATTAAACCCGTATTTATAGGTGCAAAAGCTTTCTTGCATGCTGCTATGAAAGAATCACCATATATTATTTATGCCACACCTGTTTATACTGGTGGAAAGACTTCAAGTGGCATTCCAAACCAACATCAAGAATTTCAAGATGTATTTGAAAAAAAAAAATGCGGATACACTCCCAAAACATCGTCCCTATGATTGCTCAATTAACCTTCAAAAAGGAGCACAACCGCCATTCGGACCAATCTATAGTTTATCACAAAATGAGTTGACTGAACTCAAGGAGTATATTGAAGAAAATCTAGCCAAGAATTTCATACGCCATTCTAAATCTCCAGCAGGAGCTCCAATTTTATTTGTGAAGAAAAAAGATGGATCATTGCGGATGTGTGTTGATTATTGAGGACTCAACAAGATTACCATCAAAAACAGGTATCCACTACCTTTAATATCTGGACTTCTTGATCAGCTGAATCAAGCTAAGATCTATACAAAAATAGATCTTTGGGGAGCATATAATCTAGTACGCATCAAAGAAGGAGATGAATGGAAGACTGCGTTTCAAACTAGGTATGGATATTTTGAATACAACGTCATGCCTTTTGGACTTACAAATGCACCAGCAGCTTTTCAACATCTAATGAATGATATTTTTCGAGAGTTTTTGGACGATTTTGTGGTATATTATCTAGACGACATCTTGATCTATTCTAAGAATCCAGAAGAACATGAACTTCATGTTCGTCGTGTGTTACAAAAATTAAGAGATGCAGGACTCTATGCCAAGATAGAAAAGTGTGTATTCCACACTACTCAAGTCGATTTCTTAGGTTACATCATTTCAAATGATGGACTTATGATGGATCCTAAGAAAGTTCAAACTATTATAGATTGAAAGATCTCAAAAACGGTAAGAGATGTCCAATGTTTTTTGGGATTTGCCAACTACTATCGGATATTCATCAAAGACTTTTCTCGAGTGCAGCTCCACTTACACGTTTGACTTGTAAAGACAAACTCCAATGGAATCAAGAAGCGGAAGTTGCTTTTGAATCTTTAAAGACAGCGTTTGTTTCTGCACCAATCTTGTATCGTGTTGATTTTTCCAAAGCATTCTTTATGGAAACAGATGCATCGGACTTTGCTGTGGGTGCGGTTTATCACAAATGGGAACAGATGACAAACTTCATCCAGTAGCCTTTTATTCAAGAAAATTCTCAACAGCAAAAATCAATTATGAGATCCACGACAAAGAACTTCTTGCAATTGTAGATTCTTTTGAAGAATGGCATCATTATCTAGAAGGCGCTTCTCGTCTAGTCACCGTGTATACGGATCACAAGTACCTCAAATATTTTATGTCAACACGCGTATTAAATCGTCGCCAAGCTCGTTCAAGCATGTCTTTATCAAGATTCGAGTTCATCATCACTTATCGGCCCGAAAAACAACAAGGTTTATCTAATGCCTTGTCTACACATTCTTATCTTGTACCAAAAGAAGGAGATGCAGCTTTTGAGCAACAAAAAATGATTCTCTTGAAGCCGGAGCAATTTCATCTTCGAGCAATAAAATCAACATTGACTGTTGATTTAACTTTTCTTAAGCAAGTCCAGTTAAGTATGTCTTCAGACCCTCTTGTTCGTGATATCAAGAACAATTCTTCTAAATCTCATGATCTATCTAAATTTGAATTCAAAAACAACCTACTCTATTTCGAAGGACGTCTATATGTTCCAGAAGGAGAAGCACGTTTACGTGTTCTTCAAGCTCGTCACGACTTTCCAGTAGTAGGACATTTTGGATATAATAAGACTTTAGAGCTGATATCTAGGGATTTTTGGTGGCCTCAAATGTGGAAAGTAGTTAAAGATTTTGTATAATCATGTGATGTTTGCTCAAGATCAAAAACTCCTCGTCATCAACCTTTTGGACTTCTTTAGCCATTACCCATTCTAGAACAACCATAGTCTTCTGTTTCTATGGACTTCATTAGGGATCTTCCAATCTCAGGTTCTTATGATTCTATATTCGTGATAGTAGATCATTTTATCAAGATGGCACATCTTGTACTATGTACAAAATCTATCACAAGTGAAGAAACAGCTAAGCTCTTTCTTGACAATATCTATCGCTATCATGGATTACCCAAGGATATTATATCAAATAGGGGAACTCAATTTGTATCAAGATTTTGGCGGACTCTTTTCAAGATTCTTAAAGTGGATATAAAACTATCTGCAGCATTCCATCTTTAAACTGATGGACAAACAGAGCGTGTTAATCAAGTTTTGGAGCAATATTTAAGATGTACCATTAATTACCAACAAGATAATTGGACAACTCTTTTGCCATTGGAAGAGTTTGCTTATAATAACACGGTACATTCTTCTACAAAACAAACACCTTTCTTTGCTAATTATGGTTATCATCCACGACTTGATACTTTTGACTTTTCAAAAGTTGATAATCCTGCTGCGAAAGATTTGGTGATTCATTTATCAGAGCTACATGCAACGCTGAAGGCGCAGTTAAAAGAGGCTCAAGAACAACAAAAAGTCAATGCGGATGTCTATCGAAAGGAACAACCATCATTCATCTTGGGTGATAAGGTATGGCTACTTCGTCGCAATATCAAGACCACTCGTCTTTGTGACAAGTTGGACTATCGAAGGCTGGGACCATTTTCTATTTCTGCACAAATCAATCCAGTTGCATATCGTTTACATCTACCGGAGTCAATGAAAATCCATCCAGTATTCCACATGTCTCTTCTTGAACCATACAAGACAGTGGACATACCAAGAAGACGACAAGCTCCACCTCCTCCTATAGAAGTGGATAATAATGAAGAGTTTGAAGTAGAAGAAGCCCTAGATTCAAGGCGATGCCGAAATAAATTAGAATATCTTGTCCATTGGCACGGATATGGTATTAATGAACGCATATGGGAGCCAATAAAGAATCTTGCAAATGCAGCAAAGGCAGTGGAGGCTTTTCATCGACGACATCCATCAAAATCAAGATGAAAACCTTCTTATAAAAGAAACAACATCTAGGCAAGATAACATTCTATTTTCAATTCTTGTTCGTAGCTTCATTGTAGTAGTGACGCTCAAGAGATGGAGAACCAACAACCAGCAGATTCAACTCAAGAGCCTTCATTTGCTGACCTGTCGGATGAGACATTACAATTGTTACAACCTTCAAGACGATGTAATCGAGATGAAAATCTTCGAAGAGAACAAAGATCAGAGTATGTGGCGAATACAATTCATCACATCATAGATTTTCTCAACATATGATGACCGCTCCTTGTGGAACTCGTCTCTAGAAGGGGGGGTAATGTCACGGCCATAATCATGTAAGCTAATAATTACATATACAAATAGGTAGAAGTAAGTAAAAGTAGATAAAAGTAAGTTAATTCTATAATATTTAATATAGAAGCTTTCTAGATGCTGCTTTGACTTCATAGGTGTCTTTAATTGACTTTTTGGATTAGAAACGTGGTCAACAAGTTGGTCATGTGCCACACATGTTGTTAGCTTGAAGATCAAGCTAACTATGTGGCCCACACGTAGAAAAACTTATCTTGTAAATCAAGGCATGTGTCCTACAAAGTCAACACATATTGAAGGTCCTATAGAACGTCGCCATGTAGTCCCTAGTTAGATAGTATATATAGAGACAAGAGTGAAGGCTTCTTCACTCTTGTCAACCCCTTTTTTGCTTCTAATCTAGTTTCAAGGGTCTCTAGTTTCAAGGATCTCTAGTTTTCTTGTCTTTTGGCAATAGCCATTCCAGTTTCTATTTCAATATATATACTTGTTTATATATATTTTGTTACCTCTCTTTGAGTGAAGGCTCACTTATTTGAATTGTTTTTTCATCGAGTTCTTGTCCTTGACACTATCATTAAGATGAATGGACAACTCTTTTACTATTGGCAAAGTTTACATATAATAATTTGATATATTCTTCTATTTAATCAACACTATTTTTTTATCAATTATAGTTATTATCTACAACTTAATACTTTTAACTTTTCAAAAGTTGATAATCCTATAGTATAAGATTTAACAAATTTTTTATCAAAGCTACATGTAACAATGAAGACACAATTAAAGTGAGCTCAAAAATGACAAAAGATTAATGTACAATCATATCTCAAGAAACAACCACAATTCAACACGGGTGTCAAAGTATGGTCATTCCATTATAATATTAAGACTACTTATCTTTGAGATAAATTGGAGTATTGTAAGCTTGGATCTTTTTTTATTTGTAAACAAGTCTATCTTGTTGCTTATTGATTACATCTTTCAAAGTCTATTAAGATCATTTTTATATTTCACATATCTCTTCTTGAGCCATGTAAGATAATGAACATCTCAAGAAGAAGACAAATGCCACCTCCTCTTTTAGAAGTGGATAATAATCAAAAATTTGAAGTTGGAAAAAGTCTTAAAATCAAGGCGGCATTGAAAAATATTTGAATATCTTATTCATTGGTATAGATATGATATTAGTGGACACACATAGGAGCAAACAAAAAATCTTGTATATGCAATAAAGAGAATTGAGGCTTTTAATTGATGACATCCATCAAAACGAAGATGAAGAATTACAAATCTTTACTATAAAAGCAACAAGATCTAGGAAAAATAACATTCTATCTTTTATTCTTGTTTGATACTTTTGTACATTTGTGATGCTAGAAAGATAGAGAACTAACAACTAGTAAATTCAACTCAAGAGCTATTACTTGTTGAATTATCAAATGAAATATTGCAATCGTCAAAACTTTCATGATGACATAATCGAGATGAAAATCATCAAGAACGACACATCCTTCCTTGAATAAATGGTAAAATATAATGTGTTTGGTATCACAACCTTGAAAGTATTTTTTGATATTTGATGATTTTATTAGATGTTAGAACGACTCCTAACAGAGTTCTAAATGTTTTATTTGAAAGAAGTTATAAATGTCTCAACAAAAATCAAATAATACGATGGCCTTTTTGTTTTAGTATGAAATACTATTAATGGCTAAGAAGAACTATCAACCATCTTCAAAGAAAAGAAAGATTAGAGAATGTGACAAATACAATCTCTCACATCTTAGATTTTTTCAACATTTGATGAATGCTTTTCATAGAATTCATTTCTAGCAAAGAAGATAATGTTACAGATATACATATTTATTATGATATTTATCTATATGATTAAATAGAAGTAGGTAAAAGTAGATTTATTTTATAATATTTTTTAGATAAGCTTCTTAGAAGCTTTATAAATATTATTTTGACTTTACATATGTTTGTAATTAATTGATAGGATAGAAACTTGGTCAATAAATTAACCACATATTAATAGTTTGTAGAATAAGCTAACTATGTGGCGTACATATAGAAAACTTGCCTTATAAGTTAAGATATGTGTCTTACAAAGTCAACACGTTTTGGAGGTCCTATAGGATATTGCTACACAGCTCCTAATTAAGAATATATATAGAAGCAAGACTAAAGCTTTCTTCACTCTTCTCAATGTCTCTCTAATAAATGCCTTTCTAGTCTTTAGTCTTATTTTAAGACTTTCTAGTCTTCTTATCTTTGGCAATAACTATTCTAATTTAATACCATATCATCTTTAAGTAACTTTCTAGTTCTTTTGAGTGACATAAGAGTATAGTAAGGATTTTTTTCTTCGAGATTCATGTCCTTGATATCAACCTTGTTAGATTTGAATCAACTTAATATTATCTCACATGCTCACAACAATATCATCTAAAATCAAATGACCAATTGGATACAATATTGTTGATATTTTCAATAATCATTCTATTTTTTTAGCTGTATCAAAGATTGATGAGCCTTCTCTTGCCATAATCAACATGGTAGAGGCACCTTGCCATTCATTTTATATATTTATAATATATATGGGCTTATTTTTATTTTAGACACATTGATTTAGTATAGTTTGAAATAGTAATTTTTAAAATTATTAAGAATCTAATGCAAATGAGAGAAAGCATGCCATGGACTTCTTGATTGGCATCATAGTTGCTCATTGCCTCACAAAGAACCAACATTTCTTTCTTATAGGCAAAGCTATTGACCTTAATACTTTAATGTGGCTTTTTATTATTTGTCTAGTTGTTCAATAACATCACAATGGATATTTTCTTATCGTGAGGTCAAAGAGCTATAGAGCCTATTGACATTAAGGTTGAGTAATATAAACTATTTTTTTTGCTTAAAATGATGGATAAAAGAAGAGCTATAAAAATAACATATTTTTACTACTTTAACTACAATCTTAAAAAAATAGATTCCTAAAAGATATCTTAATGGGTGTTTCTAACAAGGTAGTCTATGTCATATTGACATCATCAATTCACATGTAGATTTTAGTAATAAAGTCCTTCATTTAATTACAATTGATGATATTTGAGACATAGAAGTTTTCTTTTTTATAAATTAGCAATTAAAGGCCTTGCTTGTATATAGAGGTACTCCATTTGTGAAGAATGAGACTATAAAATTTTACAACTAGTGGCAAGAATTAGGACCACATCTTATTAGTATTGAAGCATAAATAATATAGACTTTTATTTGCTTACATTGAAATTATTTTATCTTTGGATTCAAAAACTTAAAAGATTATAGAAGAAAATATATTCATATTTAATTAGAAGATCATCATCTAATCTTTTGAAAAACTTACAAAATTATATTAATTTTTTTTTGGCAATTTGACAAATAAGAAAATATATAAGAATTATTGTTAAGTTAATTAAAAGACTAAGTTAGATTGATATCCAATATCAACGCTAGAAGAATTATTTAATGCAATAGGATTTTTTTAAGTATTTGATATTTTGGACTTACAATTTGATTATCACTAATTTTTATTATTAATTAATGACTAAGTAAAGACATTATTTTAGAACATTATTTAAAATAGCAAGGCTCAACTTTGTTAGTGGAAGTTTTTTATGCTCAAACTTAAGAATGTACTAATTGAGTTTCAAAAGATGATAGATAGAATGTTGTTTGGCTTACCATTTGGTAGATGTTATATTATTGATGTTATCATTTTTAGTAACACTGCATAAGAATATATGAGGCATTTACAAGTAGTATTTGAGTAATTATGGCAAAAAAAACTATGCTTATTTCATAATAAGTGCAAATTCTTTGACAAACAATTATCATAGTTGGATCACATAATTATTTTGGAAGATCTTTGCATGCAATAAGCAAAGGTAAATATTCTACAAAAGATTCTAATATTAATTAATGTTTCATGGCTTTGATTTTTTTTTTTTTTTTTTTTTTTTTTTACTTGGTAAATTATTACTATCAGTTTATTAAGAAGTGTAGCTTGATTGCAAAGTCTTCAATTATTTTTACACTTAAGGATTAGCCATGGACTTGAAGTCGTGAGCAATAATAAGCATTTGACATATTAAAGCAAAAGTTGAATTCAAGTCATATACTTCAACATCCAAATGCTTCTAATCCATTTCAACTATACTCAAATTGAAGCGCGCTAGGATTGAAAGCAATCTTAACACATGAAGATGATATAGGGAAAAAATGATATGTTATTATATTTTCTTCTAGAAGCCATAATAATAAAGCATACAACTATTCATCTTGTGAAGGAGAAACTTTAGCTATATTATAGACTATTATTTATTTTTTATCTTGTTTTTATGAGCAATGATTTATATAAGTGACTAACCATCAACCTTCCATGGAAAACTTATGTATTGCTCAATAATGTAATACATTAAAATATGCTTATATATAGATTAAATCTTATTGATCTTAGTTGCAAACATTCAGAAGATATCATATGTATTTGCAACTTGTGCCTACAACACTTGATGTCTAAATGGAGTCCACAATTCTTTGTCAAAGATGTGTTGCTTAATTGTATTATAAATGTTGTCTTGAGATTGTGAGACAGTCATTGGGTGTGAGGTCAGGATGGCACGAATACACAAATTTCTTTGAATTGTACATTATATTTATGACACTAGAGTTACCACCGAGTCTTTGACATACAAGGGATACGTAGACAATGTGGGTAACATCTTTGTGTTTCTTGTACACGCGACCGATTGAATGATGTCTTGGTTGTCACTTAGTTGTCTATTATATACATGGACACACCAATATTGTACTGCAACGCAATTGTATCTGGCAACGTGACAGCTTTATTGTGTGAACTTGACTGCATGCGACGTGTGCAGCTCATACGTGGAGGTACACAGACACCATAGATTGATTTGGTGAATGTATAATCTTATTATTCTTCTTTTTATGGACTTACGCCGATTAGAGTTAATTAAAGGTGGTGAGATGAACAAGTCTGCAAGCCATCGTGCTGTTATGATCTAAAATTTTAAGGTGCACAATGAGGTGCACAGAATGCAACACAGAAACCACACTGGACAAACGTAGGAGAAATGTACATGGTTTGGCCTCTGTGCTGTGCATAGTGTAAACCACTCTTTGTATATAATTCACTCTTCAATGGATTACAAGCAAACATGCTTATGCCGCGACGCTGCCAGCGCCAAGCAGCTCAGTCCCTGAGACGTCAGAAACCGAAACTTTCTAGACCACATCACAGTACAAACAAAAAGCATGGTTGAAACATGATTCCCGATTCCCGAATTCCGCACACGAGAAAATGTAGCAGGAGAGGAGAAGGAAGGACAGAAGCGAAGATTAAGGCTACTCTCAGATAGAATGAGGGGGTACAATACGTACTCGTTTACAAGCTAATGCTGCTTTCTAAACTTAAAACACACTACACAGACCATCCGCGTCCTGTAATTTGGACAGTTTTGTAATAATTCTATATCATTTCCCTTAGATTCTAATGCTCCGCAGGTATACAACGAAAGAATGAACATGAAGAAATCCACGATCACATGAAATTTTGTGCAAGAGTCACAAAATGCACGAAATTTTTTTCTTTTCATTTTTCTTTTAGTAATATCATCGTCTGCCCCCATTAAACCTTGTAGTTTCGTCCGGAGCATAAAAAAATGGCACAAGAAGTATTTACAAGGGGATGAACACCCACTCAAGTACCGACAAAGAGGAGACTGACAATTCACTGTGTTGCCCACCTCAACTCTTTCATCGCCCATCTCAGCTCGAAGTCCCTGCCAAGGAGCAAGCTCAGCCCTGAGACTTGCAGGGACTCCAATCTGGCGTCGTAACTCAGCTGCTCCGCTGACACAATCCGCTCGCCATTCACAATCACGTCGCTCACCGGGCCAGAAACCCCCAAAAATCTGATGCTCTGCAGGACCAATCCCTGCTCAAGGGCGTAGTTGCCAGCGATGACACGGCTCACCAGGCTTCCTGAGTGCAAGGACCTCTCGGCGAAGAACTGCACGAATGTGGAAGACCCATCCTGGATGCCCATCTCAATATCGACGCCACTGTCCACAAACAGCTTGCCTGAGGCCGAGGCGGAGGCATCTGCGCTGAAAACCACAACTAAAGTGAATGGGGTCTTCTTCACTTCGGCCGATGTTAAGCGAGCCTCTTGCATCGGCAGAATCTGGCCTTCGCTGACGTGAACGTTGATCGAATCTGCCGGTGCGGGTAACATGCGTCTCTCGCCAGTGCTGACAATTTTTGAGAAATCGAATAGATTGTACCAAGTGCCCTTGGGAAAGTACGCGTTCACGGAGGTGAGCCCCTCAGCCACAATTGGGGAAATCAATACGCTTCTCCCCAGCAGAAACTGGTCGTTGATTGCCAATGTGTTGAGATCTTTGGGGAACGAAAAGAAAAGGGCGCGGGCAATGGGTGCGCCGCTCTTGGTGGCCTCGAACATTAGGGTGTAGAGATGCGGTAGAAGGCGGTAACGAAGCCCAAGGGCTTTTCTCGAGGCTTCCGCGACAGACTCCCAGATGTATGGTTCGTGAGAATTCGTCCCAAGGGCGGCATGGTTTCGAGAGAAAGGGTAAAATGCACCCAGTTGCATCCACCTTCTGCATAGCTCTTCCGTCGTGTTGCCTGCGAAGCCACAGATGTCCGCGCCCACCATCGGGACGCCGAACATGCCCGAGTTGATGACGCTCACGATGGAGTATTTCAAATCTTCCCAAGTGGCTTTGTTGTCACCCGTCCAGTGCGCGGTGTGCGCACCCGAGCCCACAAACGTCGATCTGGAGAGGATGAATGGCCGCTTCCCTGTAACATCCCTCAGCGTTTTTTGTGTTGCAATGGATTCACACAACCCGTACAGGTTGTGCGCGTCGTACTCCAATACTCCATTGTAATGTTTGACGGTCATGGCGATAGTTTTGACGCCAAGGTTGTCGTACGTCCCAACGTGATTGATTTTGTAAGGAGGGTCGTCAAAGCGCGATGTGCCGTTCACACAGTGCAATAGGCATCGATCGTTATCACTGTCGTTTTTGCCCATCCCAAGGGTCAATGTATCAAACGAGCAAGCAGATCCGGTGCAGAAATTCGAAGCTTCGTTCATATCGATCCAGAGCCCGTCGAACGGCACCTTGTCGAAGAAATCAGCTATCTCTTGAGTCCACCACGAAGATGCTTTCGGATGAAGAAAGTCCGGGAAGTAGACTGGACCAGGCCATACCTGCGCCAGATAGTTATTCCCAAACTCGTTCTTCAGGAAGATGTCGTCCTTCAAGCCGCGCTCCAGCGTGCTGTAATTCTTGTAGCCAACACTAATTCCTGCGGTTCACAACCCATTCATGCTTCATGCAAATCAGAGCGTAAATCCAATCGACACTCAGTCTTTCAAGAAAGACACTCGTTTCGATAGATACATCTGTCATTTAACTTCCAGTTCGTAACAAGACAGAAGGAAAACGGTAATTGAAAGGGAGCGTGGAGACTCCATGAAAAAAATTCTCACCAGGATCAAGAATTACGATATATTGTTGTCCATTAGCGTGAAGCTCCTTGACAAACTCCCGGACTGTGTTCTCGTCGTACCGGACGGGGTCGAAGGTGAAGTCCTTGTATGCATCCATGTAGTCGATGTCATTCCAGATGGTGTCGAGAGGGATGTTTGCCTTCTTGTAGTTCGCCACCACGTCCTTGATTTCGTCAATGGTTTCGTAACCCCACCTGCACTGATGAAAGCCGAAAGACCAGTAAGGCATGGGTGTGGGTCGGCCGATGAGGTTGGTGTACTGATCAATCACGGCGAGAGGCGCGGGGCCAGCGAAGAAGTAGAAATCCAGCACGCCGCCGATCACGTGGTAAGTCAACATATCTTCCCCAACCCAAATATCCATGCCGTTGCTGTTTAGCATCAACACTCCATGCGTTGCGCCTCCTTCTCTGATGTCCATGTAGAAAGGGTACGCGCCGTAGAGGTCGACGTCCACTTTATATGCAGCTATGTCCGTCGCCCACAGAGTGTAGAGCCTGCCTCGAGTAAGGCGAAGGCCATCGGGGCGGGTGCTCTCACCAATTCCAAACAAGGAGTTGTTCCTCGGCAGCTGAGTGGAAATCTCCAAGTATTGGTCCTTGAAAACCATGGAGTTGAAGGCTGGCTCGCCGCTGTCTTGTCGTATAGGCGGAGTCGAATTGAACAAACACTCCCCGGTGGAGGTTCTTGTGATTGCGAAACCAAATGGCTCAACTGTGTACGAAAGCTGTAATTGGCGGTCATTGCGAGCTGGGTCGAGCCCTTCGCTATGTTCCATATCCCTTTCCTTCACATGTGTGACGAGGGAGGAAGAGTCAGGACGCGGAATGATATCCTGAGGGACCTCCCATCTCGCATGTATGGAGTCCGTGATATGCACATGCAGTCGGTCATCGCTATCGTACCTGAAACAACCATTAGGAGTTGCGTCAGTGTGAAAGGCTGCGAAGAGACTGCGGAGTTTGTTTTGAAGAAGACACAATTTGGATATTCGTTGCATACCTGGCGATCATCCGAAGTGGGCTAATGTCGGGGCCATAAATCTCTGTTCCAGTGATGAGTTCCAAATTGGCCACAAAGCCCGACCCATCGTCAAATTCGAAGACGGACGTCATCCGATGACCCGCGCCGAAGCTCCTCAAAGCCTTCGGTGAAAGTGCAGCCGTCAAGTTCAAAAAGCACAGCAGTGCCATGGCAAATGCAATGATCGTGGCTGCCATCCTGTGATCCGAAAGGGCACACTGATACTTGCTCCTAGTAATCGTCACTGTACAAGAGAAAGAGAAAAAATCCACCGCTCCGACGCTGAAACCAACCGTAGCGAGTAGCGACAAAGGCTACACCACAATTTGAGTCTACTTGAGAGAATGTGAACGTGCTCTAAACGTGTCTTGACAAGCTTCTGGACGGCTCTCCCTCAGTGCCTCTCACAATAGATTTGCGTCCAAAAAATCAGGCATACGGCTCAGAGGACCTATACTTCTTGTCGTTGACAAGGACTAGTCGTCACCTAGCTCGAAAGCCGAAAATAATTTCATGAATTTTTAAGCGAGCCCCCCTTAGAAAAGTTCAAGATTTCTATGTCTGCCTGCGTGACTACCGACGTAGAGGAAGAACCGGCCACTTCCACAACTTCGTATCTTCTGTTGAAGGACCCCATTAATCGCGAAACACACCTACAAATCAGGAACCAAGGACCAAATGAGAGGATGCCATCTGCCAGGATAGCATCTCCACTTACCGTGAAGGTCTGAACGTCATGGTAACGTGCGGCTTCCACCCCATCAGCGGGCATCAATCGAGCATCCTCTTCTTTACTCGATGTCGCGGTCACCAAATTGTGAAGCTACTCCACGAAATCGACTGCATATTGGATTGTATCTGCATGCCAAGCACCCAAGTTGCGTCTGAATCGCTTGACTCTGGAGAGCCGTGAACTCAAATAGTGTCCGTTCAAACACCTGCTAATGCAACAAGGACGACGTGACGACGCCGATTATCCACCGCATCACACAGACGAACGGGGCCTTGTGGCTCCACCCGCTTGCTGCATCCCTGAAATCAAATACTCAAATCGCGGAGATTTGGACAGCACCACTCGGTCCAGTGCAACGTCATTTACCATCCCCTCGTCGTAGTCCTGAAACATCATGTCCCTTGAGATTGGATTGTGAGGCTTAGACTTAAAACGCTGTCAAAAAAAAAAAAAAAAAAAAAAAAAACAACAACAACAACAGTCAGGAAAACTCAAAATTCATCTCGAAACAAGCAGTATTCGATGGTGAGAAGGTCTCGATTGAGAAACTGTAGTAGTAGGAACTTGTAACCCCATTCTGAACCGATCGTGGCAGTCGCGCATAGAGTGTGGACCACCTCTGGCAGTACAACTCGCTGTGCGCATTTCCTCTGCATCCTCAAAAGTACGCCGACCCCACCAAAATCCTGGTTAGTCGGGGCGAATGCGCGTCGTGGGTTCTGTTCCGGTCAGCTCCTAATCGTTCTTTTTAACCATTCGATGGTGCCTATTGGCGTGAAATCCAGACTGCGAGATCAGTGTCCTCTACGGCCCGACGGCGACGAAACGAAGGAGGTGAAACAAAAGACGAACCTCTTAAATCGTAAAAAGTAATACCCCCACCCCTCCGCATTGGGAACACTACGTTCCCATCCCTGATACGTTCCCATGCATGTCCAGTACTGTTCACTGTGTGTGCTGGGTCAAAACATGAGAACGTGGTTCCCCACTTCTACAAGAATGACTGGTCCAGAGGCTCATGCAGCCGGGGGGGAAAAAGAGCAAGTGGAAAGTGAATGGTAAAAGTAAAAGGTAACAATGATTCGGAAGGCACAACGACTTGCGGTGGTTCTTGTTTGTTGACAGAAACGCTATAAGTGTGTGCACTGATGGATGAATGAATAATTTATGCGTTCTCGTCCACAATTATTCATCCATTTACGGTCTCCATCCTCACGGGAATTGATCTGAGTGGCCTGATTGGCTCATGTGATGTATAAATAGTGCAGCCAAGCCAATCCACACGACGAGAGTAAATCTAGCACCCAACATCTGGTCGAACTAATGTGCTATGTACTGTGGGTTGGGATGTCAACACTCTAGAATAATAATATTGAAGGAATTAGGCAAGCTATGTCCATTGAAGGAGGGGGGGCTGTTGGGAGAGTTTATGACATTGAGCCACAGCCCAAACCCTAATCTTGAATCTAAATTAATTTCGCCTTAATGCAGCAGACTCTCCCAGACAATTTATTTAATGGTGGATAATAATAATAAATAGAAACATAGCCTGAAGCGAAATTCACTGGGGTAGTTAGCCTGACAGTGAGAACGGGGACTTTGTATCACACGTGGACTCACAGGTGGCGGATGCTGCTATTGCCAGCATGGAGAAATGCTTTTTGGCGGGCGGGCGGAGTTGCCCTAAAATTGATGCTTTTGATTGCATGCTTTACAGAAGGTTGCAGAGCTTCTCTTTTTACACGAGGCAAAGCCAATATGATATGGGTAAATGGCCATAACTTATACTTTAGTATGATTATTATTATTATTAGTTTTCTTTATGTTGTAATCATAAAAAATATATATTATATTTAAGTGGGACTTTGAGAACTATCACATAGACCTTTCAAGGCATTTTGTAATAAAGGCAAGGTGTGTGCATTTCTTTCAATATGATTCTTAGTGTTCTATATAGAGATATGGAAGACCTTCGGAATATTCCAGCATTGCTTCCATGGTGTTTAATATTATTATAGAGAATCCACCACTTCATGGGATTTTGGGCCATGGTAACATCTAAACCATATTTTTATACCTTTAGGTGGGATGATTCTTTATACATTTATTTTTTTGAAATCTTTTATCTCCCTTTCACCGGACTCAAATCATGAAGTATGGTGTTACTAATTTTATGAATGTTCAATTAATTACGTGTTTGATGAATGGAATGGATCACATCAAAATACATAATTTAAAACTTAACAATGCATTTAAATTGAAAAAATATTTAAATTTTATAGTATTAATATATAGTACATATTTAGTATTTGTATACACAATAAGTATATATTCACCTAATCAGGGTTAGCATAATTACTATGGTGTTTAAGTGCTACCATGATTGTATATATATCTTCGTTGCTTTGTCATATAAATTTATCTTTTATCCTTCTACCAAATTGTGAAATACTAACATAGTATCAAAGTAGTTATAATCTAAGGATAAGTTTTAATTATTTATCTTTTGTTAAACTTAGTTCTAGAAGTAGTTTCAAGGATTATATTATAGATTCAAAAGCAAACCATTATTATAATGGACTCCTTAGCAATTTTTCACAATGTTGTGTTGTGACACGGATAATAGGTGGAAGAGTAAAGAAACATTATATTATAGAAGATCTTATTTCAAAATATTGTAACAAATTATCTTAGAAATATAGAAAATAGTCAAAAGATAGTAAAACTAGAAGTGCAAATGTTGTCTTTTGCAAAGTAAGCTTCTATTTACTTTGTAAGGCCATAAATATTAGTAAAATATTTTATGGTTTAGATTAAAGGCTAAATCATTAAAATAATATAGATCCAATATTATAGTGAAGATTTCAATGAGATGACTTATTAGTAGGATTATTTTACAATTTTGTGAATCCACATTGGATGAATGTTGTACTACCATTGTCTCATAAATTGAATGGTCTAGATATAGATAAATGAAGGGCTAAGATACTTCCAACAAAGACTTGAGCTTATAAGAGGGTGTTAGTATAAAGTATATATTTAATATTTATATACACACCAAGTATATATTCACCTAATTAGAATTAGCATAATTATTATGATGATTGAGTGTCACAATAATTGTATATATAAGTTTGTAGCTTTGCCATATAAATTTAACTTTTATCCTTTTATTAAATTACAAGATTCTAACATATAAAAAATTAATATAGAATCAAATTCCACTACATTATAGTATTTGTATCTGAAATTTTCATAAGATTCTAAGGTAATTTATTTTATAATTTCTTTTTTCTTTGGTTAATTGATTCATGTATATATCTATATATATATATATATCAAATTATATGACACAAATTTTAAGTACATATATTTTAAGCTGATGGTTACAAATAGGTTGTAATAAACTTGAATATCATGTAAGATTCAAGTAGTACAATAAAACTAAAGTATCATATACTTTATAAAAAACTTGATTAAAGATCAAGGTATAAAGTTGGTAATTGTGCATCTTAATTCATTCCACACCAAAGTTGTCTTATATAATACCTAGGATTTTCAACATGAAAATTTATCATTAAAAATATCTAAAAATAGATATATGTGTAATTTCATTTAAAGAAAATGCAATTTTGTGCAAATTTTCAACTTTCACATTTTTTTCAATAAAAAAAATATCACTTTGAAGATGAACCAAAATACAATCAACAGATTAATTTTAGTAAACATGGTGCATTTAACAGTTAAACCTTTGTTGAATATTTATGTAATTGTAATCTTGTGTGTATATGGTTATACATACTTATATATATATATATATATATGTAAGTGCTTTAGGCCATACTAGCTACTTCAAAATCACTTCAGATTTATTAGAATTTCAATTTCATTTATTCAATGTTTTCTAATATGGTTTATTATTTTTCTATGATAAATCAGGGATAAATTTCAATATATATATATATATATATATATATGGATCTTCACATTCATACAAACAAACAACTAAAGAAATATCTTATTGTGTTGATAAATGTCATACACATCATACTCATATGACCTAGAATCTTCACTAAAACTGATTAAAAGTAACCTCTATTCTTGTTCAAGTAAATAATCAATGTTACTGAGAGGAGTCTTTAAATTACTACTATCATTTTTAATTCAACTAAAACATAAATATTTTGAATACTTTCAAAATTCAAATAAATAAATGCAATCCATAGAATGAAGTTGAATTTTCAAAGCAATAAAACCAGAAACATTTCTTAATCTAATACTATTGTTCAACTCCAATAAAAAAGCTACATTACTCATAATTTCATAACTTTGAATTTTTTGAGAAACTCATGTCTATTTGTAAGCATTCTTTGTAGGTTGGAAACTGACAGTACAACTGGGAAAAAACTGCTCTTGGTAATATATACATACAGACATTTTATGCATTGTTGATCAAGAAAGCTAGTTTGAAAACCCAAATTCTGAATCCCCAAAGATCCTCACCATTATATTACCAAGTAAAGGCTGAACGTGTTGGGTGCTTTGCCATATTAATTTGAAGAGGGTTCAAATGCAGCCTTCACCATGAGAACTGATATCAAGCATTCTCAGTTTTATCTTTTCCCCATCCAGGAGATTACTAAGTAAACCCACGCCACAGACATGAAGAGAAGTGCAACACAAAAATATCGTAGCAAACTAATTCCGATGTTCTTCTGTAGAGAGATATATATATTCGGTGAAGACAGACTAGCAAACCATTGTCATGGTTGAAGCAATGCCACAGTGTCTTATCTTCTACATACTATACTGCGACACCTGACATTCTCAAACTTCATGAAATCCTATCCATCTGTATATCACAACAGATGCCACCCTCAAAAGCTGACTTACCTGCAGTCAAGCACAAAACAAAGGTGCCATGGTCTGACAAGTGAATTACTGGCTGCTGCTGTGGTTGGAAAACGAGAGATTCCATTAACAAAGAAATATTTGATTGCAGTTGTCGAATTCTCAACAGTGAATATGCTTTCGGCAATGTGAAGCTAGGAGAAATGACATTCCCTGTCTTGTAAAATCCGATAAATCACCACCTGTCAGACTAGGGACACCAAATTAGCTTATTCCATACACACTACTTGGTATCATTCAAACAACGTAGTTTAAACTTCCTGTGACAAAGGCTTACTAGAAGACTCCATCACAAAAATGAAATATTTCGCTCTCTGAAACTATCAATCACAGCCGCTTTGCCAGATACCACACTGTCGGCCGTTGTAACAAAATGTTGGACATCACTTGACCCAACACCCGAAGTTTGCACGTTTTTCATCGTGGAACTGCACAGGTTATGCTCAAGTCAGATCGTGCTTCAGCATCGAGAAGTCGGACATGACCCTTCCAAGTGACATAACTTCTTCTTGTGTGACACACCCTTTCCAGACTTGTGATTGGAAACAAACTATCCAGAAAAAGGTATTAGGTCAAGGCTCCGTGGGACTGTTACGTAATCCAAGGTTAGGATCGCAGGGGCGCCATGTGGGCTACTATCACCTCAAATCATTCCACCCACTGATCACCGCAAATCTCTAGTGAACCAGCATCGCGTTGCATCACCTTCAAGTGCCCAGGTCCGACGATTAGAGAAAAGCGATTTTCTGTGAACACGAAATCTGTGTATCTTCACATCAAGTGCCTTTCGCTCTCTCTCGCTTCACACGAGCTACACCACATTCTACTAGACCCATTTTAGCGATGACGGTGATTTGAACGACACCAGCGAATCACGAGATGCGTTGTGAGCACCCATTGTCTGACGCATTTGATCCATAGCCATGACCATGAATTTGGAACTTTAGCTTCACTGAGAAGAAGCATGGCGATCGGTAAACCTGTTGGGCACATGCAAAACAAACACACACACACACACGATACTCACACTTCACCGACTGGTGCTGTCGGTGAAATTGTTTCCGCGACTTTGTGTTGGCGGTTGCGATGTCCCACTTTTTAAAACACTACTATTTTATTTTCTGAGGGAAAGTCAGGACGTTTTACTTTTCATAACATCCATCTTACTAGTGATACATGTTTGCGATATGTTCTGACATTTCTTTACAAACACATTTAGGACTGAAAAGATTTTTTGAAAATGAGTAAACACATAATCCGCAATCAAATTGATCTTTTAGAAAGGCTCGAATCTCTACGAAGTAACCGCACAATGTTTCTATAAAGTACTTTGAGCATTTTTGTAAAACTTCAAAAATCTACATTGTATAATTTTTAAAATGTTTATGGTGCAATAAAATTCTATATATATTTTTATATTTATATTTATTTATATGTTTATATATTACCAGCGTGAGCAACATTTATTTATGATTTTCTTGCATTTACAAAACATTCTAAAAGCATCAATAAAATACATGTGCTGTTACAACTAGATTCACGTTCTTGATGGATTATTTTAGCCATTCGCAGGCTTTTATTTAATCATTTAAAACCTTTATGACAAGTACAAAAACATGTATGTGTATATATATATATATATATATATATATATAACTGGTTTAAAACGCCTGAATTATAAACAAACAAAAACACCACTGTACTCACACTTCATCGCTAAATCTGCAACACCATTGGCAAGTTCACTATTGCGATGTCACACACTCATCAAACTTTGGCGTCTTGTCAAACTGCAGTTCACACAAACAAGCACCACACCGTCGAAGATCATTGTCACCAGTAGCAACAATAGCTTCCATTCGATATGTTTCTGATCTGTAAAGAGTGCACAAATCACATTGTTTGTGCACCAGCAACGACGACGAGGGGGTTTGAGATTGTCATGGCTAGAATGCAAGGCTGCGCTAGATCCGAGGCATGGTGCTATGGAAACAATCAGTGAAAGCCTCAGATGGAGCACCAGTGACTAGAAGTTTGACGTCAAAGAGGAGTTGGAAAAAGAGACCACACCGCGGATTGCTAGCACTAAAGGTAACACCTTGCCATGGACGTTGCTGCTGCCTGCGCCGTTCAGTTCAAGAGCATCACTTCGAAGAATCTGGAGAATGTAGGAGAAGATGGGTTGCTGTGTGCATCACGAGTGGACTAGGAGACGGGAGTGGTACCCACATGCGGAATCCGTTGGATGAGACAACGATGTGCACCGTCGTCGACAACCTTGCAAGATTCGAAGAGGCGGCGGATGAGGAGAATCTGAATCTCTCCCGTAGGATTGTGAGACAATGCGGTGATGGCCCGTGACAGGCAGCCAAAGTTCAAATTCCGCATGGTGAAGAGGTGTATATGCCGTCGTTGTTATCGAAGCTTACGTATGCTAAGGAGCTTCTCGTTAAATTTGGTCGGGGTATTCTGGTTTGTAAGCTCATCGCATCCGGAGTTCGTAGTCTAGGTGGCGGTCTCGAGGTTGTTCATAGTGTTATTTCATCTGATAAACTTGATGTCATGTTATCCTTTTCTTTCAAAGGCAGTTTGCATTCATCGTGATTGAACAACAATAACGTCAATAATAACCCAACCGTTGAGGTTATGTTCAGTGGCGTGAAAGTAGATCCAATGTTGATCTCCACGACTCTCCACGACGAAGCGCCATTATGTCATCTGTTGCGTATATCCTAAATCGGCAATACAGATAGCTTGAAACACAGTAAGTTTTGGTCTTCATATCCATCGGCTTCTTCCTGAAAGTTACGTTGTCGCAAGGCATTGGGATCATAGTCCGCAAGGTGCAGGAATTTGTGGTCAAGCTTTCACCCTGGATTCATGTTGCGGTTCCTAGACATTGACGATGGTGTCGGTCAGTCGCCGTAAGTAGTGGTCATAACCAAAACTTGCCTCACAACTGACTGTGGATGTGTAAATCTCCTCGTCCTCCTCGTTCTCCTCTGTTTGTTTAATTCAAGTGGGTCTCGACATTGTGATTGTCCGCTCATGTGGTTCAAGAAAGCCAATCGCTAGCTTAAAAAACGCAGCTGCTGCTGCTCAGCAACAACCAGACAAGTTCAACATGCGAGACGAAGATTTCCCCCCGTTGCTGCTAGTCTCCAAGGCCAGCCTCACAAGAAATCATGAAGAAATCAAATTATTATTTTTTTCAAATGAATTTGAATAGATTTAATTATTTATTTAATTATTTGTGTGTGTGTGCGTATATATACACATACTCAAGTACAATAGTATGCCATTGGGCACACAAAAGTCGTAGATCTTTCTAGCCTTCTTTTATGTATGTTTATGTATGCATGTATATTATACAATTTTCTCACATGCTACATAAAGAAAATAAAAGGAATGAATGTATATATAAATATGCATATTAAATAATCAAATTGCAACAAGTCATTTATTTTAAAACCAGATTACTAGATAGTTTTAAATGTTGTTATATTCAGTATTTATTTATTTATTTTGTTTGGTACCTTGAATCTTGCATGCATATGTATGTATATGTGTATGTATGTATGTATATTACTAGGCAGTATTAAAATTTTAATGAAATTCAGAATGATTTTTACAAAGTCGCATTTCCACCATCAAATTGCAATAGCACACTGTTGATAAAATATATAAGCATGTGTTTTTATTGTTACGATACTTATCTTATGTAAGCAAATTTGTATCTATACAAATTACCAATCTCAAAAATTTGTATAAATCATTCAAGCATCGTTTTATTTTTAATACTATTTATAATTCTTTAATCTTAATAGTTTGAATTATATGCAAAATTATATTGCTTTTTAATAATATTGATTTACTCTAACAATCATAATCCAGTTTAACCCATCAATGAACTTCTTACCTTAAAAATTGGATGTGATGGTTGATAACTTTAGTCCATGTATCCAAATTACTCATTTTATTTAATGCGTAATTTCATTTGTTGTGGAACTCTTCTTTTTTGTTAAAAGTATGAACGATTTTTTTATTTTAAGAAGCATGCTATTAAAATAATATAAATCCAAAATTGAAAGTATGTTTACTTGTTACTTTATCTTCTTGTGTTCTTTTGCATTACAAGATTTCCAATATATATATTTCCTAAATATAATAAAATATTGGAAATATTTAGAATATATATATATTTAGGAATATTTTATTATATTTTTTAAATATAAAATACTTTATGTAAACTCGACTATTAACAGTACCTTAAGTGAACTATGTAGTAAATATGTAAAAGACAATAAAAACACCAAAAGCTTTGTCACAAATTCACAATGGATAGTTGAATATTATTCAACTTAACAACTCTCTCAAAAAGCCATAATGTTCCTCTGCACGATAAATAGATGTCTTAAACTTTGAAATTCAATGAATATTTGTATTCTTTGCATCATATCCAATGTTCCTTGCAGTATAGTTATGAAATTGACACAGGTCATGAATTCCTTAGCACTTACAAAAATTGCTTAACATTTAATGAAGTTAACACAATTGTATGAAAAAAGGACATGCAAATAAATTAACAAATAAATAGGGATGTGCACAATCAGCACATCACATCAAAGACGAGCAGAATGATGCATAATACACATAAAATATATATAAATAAAAGGAATTGTTAAATTGACCCAACCATTTTTTCATTGGTTTTCAATCAATATTGATCCATTTAACAATTTCTTATATATATATATATATATATATATATAAACTGTTGTATTGGGTGGGGGAGGGATCATAGATACTTCCCATAATTACTCCCTTTCCAACCTTATTTATTGTTCGCCCAGCTGTTAAGTTCACACTTCAAACTTAACTTTAACGCTAATAAATACACACGTGGCGATGCTTGGGCCTGGAGCTCCCCACTTGTGGAAGAAGTGGTGAGCACGCATATACATGAACCAGCCGAACCTTTGGTCATCAGCGCTCCTTGGGAGTCCGTTCCACACGAAAACCAGAAGGGAGGGGAGGCGAAAATCCTTCGACGCAGATTACACACGGAACTGTACTCTGCACACGTGGCTCCTCCGTACATAGAAAAAAGGAAAAAGGTGTGGAATCCATCCTCCTCGTGTTTTTGTTGTTGTTGTTATTGTTCTTCTTCTTCCCATCACCGCCCGCCGCATGGACTCGGGGATCGAGCGGGCGTTCTCGGGTCGCCAGTATCAATGCAGACAACTCTGAGTAGGACGAAAGCCTAAAATTGCCACTAGAGACCAATTGCACTCACAGATGGGGAGTAGAGATAGAGAGAGCGAAAGCAGTGTGGTGAAGAAGCTCACAGTGACGAAAAACCCTCTCTCTCTGTTTCTGTCTCTCGCTTCACGAATAAACCGTTCGTCGTGGTGCGGAACCTCCGTGAGATCTCTCGACGGAGTCAATTCTCAAGCCACCCGCGAACGCACAGAACTGGCAACTTGGTGAGCAAGTGGATGCGATTGCGGGCGGTCTGAGGCGGTTAAGGAAACCCCATTCCCGAAGGACTGGAAATCTCAGGTTCGGGGGGCCCTTATCCCTTCCGTCGGGATACTTCGCCAGCCAGCAAACCTACTGTGCTCCCTCCTTCTCATCCACGCAATTGCTGTGCGTGTGCGATCGACGTTATGATTTTAGGGCTGACTTGGCGGGTGCAGCACAAGATTCAGGGAATGGGGGAACCGCTTGACGTTTGATTGAGAGATTCTAAAGCCTGTAATCTCATGACGTGGCTAGTAAACGACTTCGGCCTATTTTTTCCATGAGCTTCTTCGTGCTTGTAAATTCTTCTCACTTCATCAGAGTTAATTTTCCCACTGATGTTTTCTTTTTCTCTTTTCGATATTCTCAACGTCTTCCTGCAGTCAAAGTGCAGCCTTTTAACCCTATTCTGGTGATGAAGCATTTTGCAGGCGTTTCAAGCGGTTTGCTCCACTTTAGGGTTTAACTGTTGGGGGAGGGGGGGGGGGTGTGTGCACGTCTTCACGACTTTGGGAGTTGAATGGGTGCAGTTGGTAATAACTGGAGCTTTCAACTAATACTTATTTTATGGAAAAGGAAAATAAATAAAATTTATCATTAAGAGAGAGTTGTGCCACAAGCATCACTGAATGTGTTCTTATCATCAAGTGCTCGTGTTGGACAACAAAGGACAACAATGGACATTTCGAATTTTGTATTAGTAGTATCCTGATTGTCTTTTTTCTTAGACATGTACCCATCTTCAAATTTGGTGGAAATTAACAATAGCACAAATGATATTAACATTTACAATATATGCATGTTGGTGTTTTTCTTATTGTATTTTGGGCACTGCACCCTCTGACAAGCATAAACGCAGAATCACGCTACATTCTAGGTTTCTCTTTTTGAAAAATTAATATACAAGAGTTATGCACAAAAGATAATATATGTATTTTTTAAAAAATGTGAATCAAATTGTCTTTACTTGAGTGCTGATGTCAACACTGTCAACAACAAAAACATTCTTGAAATGAGAACATAGTATTTACAAATGAACAGAAATCAACACGTGCATGGAGTTACTTATTAAATTTAAGCCAAGTTCTGATTTTTTATTTATTTTTTATTTTAATTTTCCTTCCTTTGGATTAAAAAAATATAAAAAAAACCTGCATCAATATTCAAGTTTATCTTACAACCTGGAAATTAAAATAATTTTTTTATTACTTTTGATGGATTTGTATATTCTAATCCTCTTTGCTAATACTTGTTTTCAATAGCCGTGTTCCATGAATCAACCTAAAAATAAACAAATAAATAAATCCTACAACAACACATAAATAAACAAATAAACCAACAACAACACATAATAAATGCACTAAACATTTTCCACTTCGGAAGCTCTCCCTTTTGTAAAACAGTATTTCCAGTGCAGGGGATTTTATTTTTTACTGATTGAAAGGGAAGAAGTACAAGTAAGAATGAAAACAAATAAATAAATAAATAAATATGTGGAGAAAAGAAAAAAAGGACGCAAATTTCAAAAGTAAAAAGACACTGCCTTGTGTACTGGGATGAGAAAATTGTGCGTTGAGAATTGGATGAATATACGAGATGAATGTACGGGATGAATCGTATACGGATGAAGAAAAATTCATCCACGAACTACATCGAAAGAGTCCTTTATCATCGACATGGAAATTCATTAACGAGTCTATACAAGGTAGAAAAGAGCGGACACGAAAACCTGACCTGGAGGAGGAGGAGGACAGGAGTGAGAGAGAGGAAAGAAGTCCCCTGGTGTGAATTCGGAAGGACGAATGAACCATGTCATCCATCCACATAATGAATAAACGTGGTTTGGGCTTCATCATCCATGTTGGAATTTTGTAGGACTGGTGAAGAACCTGCAATTTCTCCAGAGAAAGCAAGATGACGAAACCCATGAAGCGCAAGGAGCAGCATGGTACGCCATTCTACTAAGATGGGGCAATTTGCCCCAGGGTAGTAAAGTTACATAATTAAATTAAAATTAAAAAAATTATACGAGTAGTGAGCTCCCTCAGAGGACGGGGGAGGCGGACGAAGGCGTGGGCCCCAGAGAAACTTAACAATGCGAGGAACGGAACGCGCGTTCAGGTCGTGGCAGGGAAGTGGACGGCACAGGCGGTGAACTGCTCATAAGCGTCGTCCGTCGTCGGTCTCTACCCAACGTGGAACGGACGCAGCCGCCAGAACACGTCGACGGTGACTGTAGGGAGGTCGGGAAAGCCTTGGGTGAGAGCCAGAGGAGGAGGGAGTTGAGGAGAGAGACAAGTGGTAAAGGGCGGCTATGTGCCAATGGGGAAAGCGCACAGCGTCGTCCCTCTGCCAAACCAGCCTCCCTCTCTCCCTCCTGTTGCCCGCTTTGCCTCCGTGCTACCCTTGCCTCCCTCCCTCGCACCGATCTCACCCTCCTCCCTCTCTTCCTGCAGCTCATACATACGCTGCAGACGTTGTTGTCCCCTTCTCCTTCCCCTTCGACCTCCCCTTCCCTCCGCCACACCGGACCCCCTCTCCCTTCCCTCCCTCCCTCCCTCCCTTCTTCATTGCCTCCTGGGAATACTTACCCTTTTACTTCATCGGCGTCTCGCTTTGCTGGGCAGGCTCCTCTCTCCAACCCACGGCATTCGTCTAGGCCTTCCCTTTAGGTGAGTTTGTATGTTTCGTAGAGCAGTCCGACCGCTTATCGCCTGTATTTGATACCAAGTCTAGCACCAGCAGCAGCAGCGATACCGTCAAAAGCCTCTCGTAGGTGAACTTTTTGTGACTTGACACGGCATGTGAGGTTTGTTTAGCTGCGTTTACGAGTTCCAGAGGCGGGCGAAGTGTTTTGCCTGAGGGTTGAGTTGGCGGCCGAGTGATTCATTACATTTCTTTATTGGTCAATGAGAGAGACGTTCTTGAAGTGTGTATGAATGAGCGTCGATGGGGTTGTGCTTTAGTGTGGGAGGGTTGTTGGGAGCTTAATGTTGGCGGTTGTGATGCTGAGGAGCAGGTCATACGAAAGTGATGAAATGTGAGGATGGAGTGTTCCTTTTTTACGGAGTTGGTAGCACTGAGAGTATAAATGAATGTGAGTAAGCGGTTGAGAATGTGTTGTTGTTTGACGTGAGGCTCACCTTGACATGGTGGTGTAGGAATATAAGTTCAATGGCTGAGGCTGGAAGTCCTGGCAGTCAAGACAGTCCACACTCGGATGATTACGGGGGTAACCATGGGAGTGGTGAGAGGGATAACTCCAGCGTTCGCGAGCAGGATCGTTTCCTGCCAATCGCTAATATTAGCCGCATCATGAAGAAGGCGTTGCCTGCTAATGCCAAGATTGCCAAAGATGCGAAGGAGACAGTTCAAGAGTGTGTTTCCGAATTCATCAGTTTCATCACGAGCGAGTATCCATTTGATATGGTTTTTCGGTGTCATATGTCGCATGTTGCCCTTGTCTTACTGTTTCTTTACGTCCGCTAATGTGGCCGTTGGACCGTAATAACGTTGGCGTTAAGTTACTGAAGCAGTTCTATTACCTCCCGTAACTTTCTTATGGAGTTAGGTTCACTCAATTGTTCCTGGTTTCGATGTCCTTTCGTCTTACTTCCTGCTTGTGTTGTACCTTGCATTCTTAGCTGAGGAAACTTGCCGTTAATGATTTCTACCGAATTCAACAGTTCGTAACATGCACAACAGCTATGTTTCTTTGCTTAGATCCCCCAATTCTGTTCCAGTTTCAGCTTTTAGCCGCTTTTCAGTTACATGTCTGCAGTCCGGAACAAATTCTTGTGAGTCGATACTTTCTGCTCCGCAACATGCAAGTTGTCTGGTTCGTGTGACTGGCTTTTCTCATAACATCACAGTGCCTTAGATCATCATTGTGCGGGTTGTCATAATATGATTGTGTCTGCTGAAGAAACGGTGATTGTCTTTGTGTCTCTTCGTTTCATAGTGGAGTCTATTTTGGTTTGATGGTTTCTTTGATCATGTGTACAATGTAAAACTTGGCGTTATTTTTGTTTGTCCTCCCTGCACCGCATTGTCTGCCGTTTTCCTTGACCTATTACAGAGCTAGCGACAAGTGTCAGCGGGAAAAGAGAAAGACGATCAATGGAGATGATTTACTTTGGGCCATGAGCACATTAGGGTTTGAAGACTACGTCGAGCCGCTGAAGGTTTACCTTCACAAGTACAGAGAGGTACTTTCGCTGTTATCTGTTCGCTCCTTTCTCAAGACCTGCTTGACTGCTCTATCTTTCTCCTACAGTTTGGTTACCTTTATTTTGGTCTGCTCCCGAAGCTCCCTTACATGCATGCAGGAGTCTCTTAATATGTGGTATGTGTTTAATTATTCCACAACACTTGTCCAACCCTAACTTGTATGCTGCTTTCAAGGTAATGAGTAGGTCAGGATTTTTGCAGTGAAAGAGCACTAGTATTTTGCTTATGGTTGATTGCTCAGAGCATTTTTTAGATCATCGCTGCAGCATGAATTCAAGGACTAATTCATTTTCATTGGCATGTGTGGTAAATCGACTCGGTTGGCTTCCAGACTGAGGTATGCTAGACCTTCACTATTATCACTATGTTCCATGTGGGAGTACTGTGGCTGTGTTGATGGTATTTTGTTGTTCTGCATTTTTAGAGCCATATTTTGATTAATGTGTTCTGAACAATGAACTAAAATGAAGTGAACTGTAGTAATTATGTCGTAAGAGGCAATACTGTACCACAGCCAGGAGTTTGTCATCTTGCTGATGGTTCTGTAAATTGCCCTGGTATGATCCAGCGGTATTTCTACTACTATTTGGTTGTGCTGAAGGAATTAATATTGCATTCCATATCTCTATGCTGTGACAGAGTTCAAACAGTTTTATCATTTATCATTTTATTTTACTGAACTATAAGTATAGATGCTTTCACAATTTCATACGTTCAGCATTTCTTTATACCTTCGTTGGTGGTGTAGGGTGCTCTGACGAACAAGGCTGGTGAATCATCTTCTGGCAAGAAGGAGGGAAGTGGCATGGTATCTCCTGGCGTTCAGGTGGGCTTGTAATGCTGCTCTTACTTGATTTTAGATCGAGTCTTAGATTTTGAAGGCCCTGCATGTTCTGTGCCAAGACTTTTTCTCTGAAGGACTGGTGAAGGTGCTGTTCGGCTCATACATCAATCACTCCTTTTAGTATTGTTGACGTACAATCAGGAATGCCAGATTGTGTACTTGAAAGGATGGTCGAGTCTACCCTTTCATTTTGTGGATCTACAGTAATGGACTTTTGAGCAAAGTGAATAACATTCAGCTAATCAGCGAGTGCATAGCCCAGAAAGGTTCAGAGCATTAATAATCAGTTAGATTTTTGCAATGATTTGAAAGTCTTTACGTTTTCTACAATTGGCCAAGTGCTATTGCACCTCGTTGTGTGGAAGAGCTTGTGTGATTCTTGCTAACTGTCGTTCTCGATTGTTAGATGGTGCAGCAAGGAGGCTATAACCCTTACATGCAAGCGCAGGTTTGTTTGGTTTTACCCTCGTTTATTCTTGCATTTTTTTCGTTTCTTGTGTTTATGATTGTGTGTTTTACGTGAATTTTGTTATGAAGTTCAGTCTACAATGCAAGATGTGTTCATTGTGAACAGCTGTGCATTGCTGTATGTGTACGAATTTCATGTTTCATTATTGTTAAGTGTTAATTTGGCACTTAAACTAATTTTGTTGGCAAAAGTAAAAGCTGATCAAGCTGTGACAGCGTTAGTTTCGTATATTGAATCATGCACTTGACTATTGCTACTTCTCCTGGAATGGATTGGTTTGCAGATGATGAATCCTGGCAACTACCAGGTTCAACATTATTAGTATTACAGGCTTCTGTTTCTGCATCTTTGAAATGACAAGGTTTGTTTTCTTTCTTCGCAATTAGTTCTGGCTTTGCTTCTTGTTGTTGTTGTTTTGCTATTGCTGCTGTCTTCTTTTTCTTTGTTTCTTTTAGGTGTCCTGCATATTTTTAGTTAAGGATTGATGGCCGTGATATGCACTATTGATCATGCAGATGCAGCAACTGATGATGGGAGCTCCTGGGTGAAAGTTGTAAATCTGTGTAAAGGCATTCGACTCTCCTTGTAGATGAAGATTAGGGAGTAACCCAGAAACCCATAGTCCTTTAGGTGTAGAGAGCTTATGGGGAACGGTCAGTTTTACGTGACGATTGAGTTAGCATAAGGAAAAGAAGAGGAAGTTAGTCGTGGATGCACTTCTGGTTTTGACAGTTCTACCCTAGCTGCTCATTTTAGATGCTGTCTGCGGAAAAATCGGAGGGCTTTTTGAGCTCCAGTCAGCACAGCGTCAGTTAGGGGATCAAGCAGTGAGGAATTTGTCAGCATTTTTTTCAACATGCTGCTGACCCAGTGCGGGAACTGTACAATCTTTGGAAAAAAAGAAATGAACCTTGTTGTCTTTGTTCTGACAGCAATTGAATAGTATATTACAGCTTTGTTGTCCTCGCATAGTGACATGAATATGTGGAGCTGTGAGGAAAGGTTTGAGAAAGTGCAAAGGATCAGTTGTATCATTGTGGTCTGATTCTATCAATTGTTGATCTAAGTAGAACTAGTTCTTGCTGTTCAGAAGTTTGTAATTTGTTGGTACCTGTGACTTTCGAAGGGATACGTAATTTTTTTGGGGTGCTACAAAGGACAATTAGTCAGTTCTCGGGTCATGTTGCATCGTATTTTTTTCACAATTATCTTCTGTCGATTTAGGCACGTGAGAGAGTCCAACTATCTATCTCAGGAAGGGTCTGCAACAGCGTTTGCAGTAATTAATCGCAGGTGAGTCATGGATTGTATGATGTGATGGGATAAGAGAATCTCTTCTGTAGCAGTTAATCTAGATCATGTCCAACTTTAGTTTTTATCTTCTCTCTCTTTCATGAGGATTTAATCGGAGAAAGATCTTGCAGGAGTTGAATATGTCCCAAGTGTACTGCAAAAAGAGGGAGTACTTTTGCATTCGAGATGTACACACGTGTACATCGGGACATATTCGAGGTGTCCCGATGCAAGTT
Source organism: Physcomitrium patens (assembly GCF_059467195.1). Lineage (NCBI taxonomy): Eukaryota > Viridiplantae > Streptophyta > Bryopsida > Funariales > Funariaceae > Physcomitrium > Physcomitrium patens. The sequence goes on along the minus strand of NC_143412.1, from coordinate 10,417,070 downwards.
TATCGTTTGTAGTAGAGTGATTGGAGGATGGTTTCGATCGGACCCGATATCCACGAATGCAGACTACTTGGTCGATCTTGTCTCCTGGTGGTGAGTATCGTAAGGCACACCTTACCATCTCTCGTCCTGGTGATGCAATTTAGTTTTTCTCTGAAACTCGATGCTTAACAGTGGAAAATTCAATAAGAGTTGAAATTCATGAGCAAGTAGGTGCCTTGTGCACATCTGATTCTTTAGGATCCTTGGATCTCTTTTCATGCCAACTACTGAAGCATGCGTGTGGCTGGCTCGTTTATTTTTTTGTATGTTTATTTTTATTTATTTTTTGTTTTTTCCGGGAACTAAGAGTTAACCCCTATTCAAAGGTGTTATTGAATTATAGAAAAAGTATGGGTACATGCTGTAGCATTTATTTCAAGGATCTATATTTAGATGGGAAATGTATGTTTTTGACGTATTTCTTATGAATGTACATCTAGCTATCTCGTTTGTTGTTTCAAATCTATTTGTAAACTCTGGAAGTTACTTTTGTTCAATGTGATCACTTTGAGGGTGTCTTCTATGTTATATTATTATTATTATTATTATTATGTAATCTTAAATAATACTTTTCTATTTTGAAATGTGTGTTTTTTTTGGTCTAAAGTCATCATTTTATTTATTTATTTATTTATTTGCTTTCAATTTGTCTTCAAAAGTAGATATTTACAATTAGGGGTTACAAAACTCCTGTATAAGTGATCGGTTTAATTTTTTAAAAAGTTGCTTGTTAAAAGTCTTAAGTGAGCTATGGATATTGTGAAGGATTTTGTTGAATTTATTATTGAGTGATGTTGTAAAGTGTTTTTTTTGGTTGATAGCATGGTTAATTGTTAAATATATTTCTACATTCCAAAGTCTTTGGAATGTAGAAATATTGATTAGATATTGACAACGAAGGTAAATGGGAAAAATAGTAGCCATTGGAGATTTTATTATTTGATGATTTTGCTTCACAAGATGTATTTTAGAAAGTAATTTTTGATGATAATGGTTTAAAATTGATTTAATGTTTTAATTTTTTTTCCTCTCTAATACATGTTATTTAATTAACTATATAGATGCTTTGAAGTTTGTTATATATTAAAATAAAATGTTTGTGTTTCTATCTTGCTTTAAAAAATAGAAAGAAAAAATATAAATATTTTTAATTATTTTGGTTGGAGATTTTAACATGATTTTTTTAGATTGAATATTTATACCTCTTGTCTAAAAAATTCTAGATAATATCAAAAATCTTGTGTGATAAAGTTATAATTTGAGGAATTAGTAGAAAGGTTATAAAATTAAACAATTTTGGTTTTTCATCTTAGAAAGTGCTAAGTTTTCATTTATCATATCTTTAATATGATTGATGCCTATTTTATATAGCCCAATATTATCTCTTATATAAAACAGCTTAAGGGGGGACAAATATACATGACAAACTCGGGAGATAAAGTAGTCTAGTAATTGTTTGCATGCTTCATTGTTTTCATAAAAAAAAAAAAAAAAAAAAAAAAAAAACCAAAATTGGAATTTACAGGGCTTGTTAACATTGATTGTATTAAAAGACCATATTGAAATGCATGATAATATTTTGTTGCTACAACTATAAGCATATTATAAACTTTGCTCAATTGTAACTTGGTCTCTAGTCCATTGTAGGGGAGTTACATGGGGGGATAGGCTTCTCATCTTAATGACTTTTCATCTTAATGACTTCTCAAAGGTCTCTATGAAGAGGTTACATGTATTAAAATTCATTGTAGTGCTTATATGCACAACTTTGTGGTAGAATGGAGAGTTTTTGCCTAAAATTACCAAAGTACAGCATTTGAGTTTTTTAAATGCTTTTGAAAATGTCATTCCTCCTACAATCATATTTGTATATAGTATGCAACAAATAAGGTTTCAATTTGGTTTATTTGGTAATAGTTGAAGCTGGGCTATAATAGAAGTTGTAGTATATGCCAACAAGATACAAACATCCTTCAATCATTGATTCCATACTTGCAATTACAAACATCAAATTAATAGATTCATATTTTTTTTACTTTCCTGAGAACTGATGTATTTTGATCGTGGTACAACAGATTTTTATTATAGATATTGATGTCCAAGGGCTCAAGCAATGACAAAGAAAGCTTTGAAGGCAACATATATTTTTATCAAGCCTCTAGCTCATGAAGAAGTATTCAAGAGGCATCTTCAAGAAATATAATTACCAATGCTCATTTCATTTGGAGTTGTACTTGGTAGTGATTATTATTATTATTATTATTTTATTCCTTTAGCTGTGGTTGATCATATGTTGGTATAGTTTGTGCATGGAATTTCATAGGCATAGAAACAAAGGAATAAATTTAAAATCATTTGAGAGGGGCCAAGCAAGAACTTAAGCATGCCAAAGACCCCATTTTGTTCAACTACATTCATGTGAAAAATGCATTTTCTCCATTGATACATGTAAAACATTGTATACATTTGAAAACACTATATACTTTGAAGATTTGCAGTTGTATTTGTATTCAATTACAAATACAATTTCCAATAACAGTGTATGTTGTTTCATTGGTTTGTGTGTTTTAGGTGGATTATTTTCTCTACATATACTTAGATTATGATTCATGCAATATTAAGGAGTATTTAAATCCCCCTAAGTACTCCTAGATGTTTTTTTTTGTTTGATTCAAATATTTGATGTGCAATTATTTAGAAAACATCAATCCTATAGCACATAGTGAAGCAAAGTCTCGACTTAAAGTTCTAAGTTTAAGTTGGTGAGTAAGTTAGGTGGTGATGGGTAGTAGCTAAATATGGAAACATATGTAGTGTAGATAAAACATGCTTACATGCTAAAGCAAAGGCTGTCGAGATCACAAAACAAAAGATAGAAATAGAGGCAATGTTGCTGAATGAGAAGAGGTGGAATGAGAAGAGGCCCAAGATGAGATGCAGCAGGTGGGCATGGAAGTTGCTAATTGGAGTTAAGAAGTCAAGAGTCTACATGGATGCAAAGAAGAGAAAAGGCAATCAAATTCTAGAGACTAAAAAATGCCAAAACAGTTCCACTTCATTATTGTTCATCCTATGAACATCTTTCTCCTCTCAAACTTTGCTGCACAAAATGCCAATCCATCCATCCACTTACACATGGCTGATAGTGGAGAAGCTTAATCAGAGAGGGAGGAGATAGAACTACTTAAGAAGCTAACAATTGTAATTCACTCCCAATCATGTAAGTTCAATTTGAAACAATATTCCTCAATCTAGTAAATGACTTTTATTAATAATAAATAGTCATATAGGTTACAACATACTGAAGATTCAATTTTTGATGACAACAACACAAGTTTAACTAGTTGATTTTAAGATAGTTGTTTTAATAAAATTGAAGTCAAATTTATATCTCAATAGATGATTTGAAATAAATCATGATTATCTAAGAGATTATTCTTGAGATTTTTGACATCATTTCACTATTTTTTGCAAATAAATTTTAATACATTAAATATAATCACATGTCTTAAAAATATTTTATTAATTTTTAAATATATAGATTCTATCTTATATAAATTTTTAATTGTTGTGCTAGTTGAATTCAATATTAGATACATTTAGCACTTGGAATTAACTTTTTAATATATTTTTTAACATCTAACTATTTATTAGTGCATTTAAAACCAATTCTAAGTAAAATTGGTGAAGGTTTTTTTTGGAAAATCATCAATTAGTAAAACATTAAGATCCCAAAATTTTAAATGTTTGTGTTGCTTCTTTTTTTAACATATATGAACTTTATTAATGATCAAAAAAAGTCCTTTAGGTCCTTAAAAGTGCTATTCTATATAATAACAAAATATATTATAGAAGCTAAAATTATATAATTAACAATTAAGTTCTATTCTATAATGTTAAATATAATTTTAATAACAATATTTTATTTCTTCTTTATTTAAATTAATTATTAATATATAAATATAAATATAAATAATATATATATATATATATATATGTATTACTTAAAAATAAAAATTTTATTTATTTATTTATTAAAGTACCAAAATAAATATAGTTTTTTTAAAATTAATACAAAAAATTTAAAAAGAGTTTAAAGATGTGATTATGATAAGTATCAAAATTACATAATAATAATAAAAATAATAATTCTTTTTTGATTTTATATTTTTCTTCAAAACTTTTATTATATTAATTATAGAATTACATCAATTTAAATAATATATAAGATTTTAATAGATAAGATTCTCTTGAATATTTTAATAAATTTTATTAAGCTTATATATATATATATCTAAGAATATCAATAAACTATGGACTAAAATCTAAAACTTTAAAATATTTAATAAAGAATTCTAAAATATGTAGTTATAATATTTAATAAATTTAATTAGAAATAAATAAATAAATAAACTTTTTTTGATATTTATTAACAGATGATCTCATGCACTAATGTTATATTATGCAAAGATATTTTAAGAAGAAGAAATATTGCTCAACTCTAAATTTTTTTATAAGATAGATTAATTATTTTTTAATAAGTATTTATAATATTCTTTATAATAAATATAATAATAGAAAGGTATATATTTGCTAGATACTTCTTTGTCATTATTGACATATTTTTGTGTAAATTTATGAAGATAAAAAAATTTATATGAAATTATGAAAATAAAAATAGAACTTTAAGTAATAATGTGAAAGTCCTAAAATTATAATTTTTAATGAAGGTCAACAAACCATACAATCTTTAAGACTGTTGAGACCATTAAATGTAGTTGGTGCTCTCTATAATATTTACTGTGGATTACAATAAATATTGTAGCTACAGTATTTAGAGTCTAATGGAGAAGTACTATTTATCCTCTCCTCTTTTCTCTTCTTGTATACGAGATACAACCAGATCAATAGATTTTTGGGTGTGAAGCTCTCTCTCCTTAGAAACCCTCTTATGTATATGACTTACTACTACTCTTGTGTGTATGTATGACTTACTATTACTCTTGTGTCTTTCTAAACATTTTCAACACGTTATCAGTACGACTCTCTTCTACACACTATCACAATTTTTTGCTCTAGTCTTTGACTCTTCAAACCTATTGATACCCTTGCTTAGTGTTTGCTTAATGATCTTGTTCTTCTTACTGGCCCCTCATACATTAGCTTGCTTAGAGCACTTGTTCCACTCTCTGCCCTGCTTGCTTAGAATACTTGATCCAGCCCAACTCCACCCTAGCTTGCTCCCTACTCCTTGCTTCCTACTGTGTCCCGCCCTTGCTTCGTACTGCTGCCGTCCTACCGCTGCTTGCTGCGCCATTTTATTGTTGTTCTATTGCCTTAATCTAAAATCTCTTTAAAATATATATATATATATATATATATATATATATATATATATATATATATTTTCAAGTTTAAGTTTATCATTTTATTTGACTTTATATTTTAAGGTACGTTTTACTCAACTTTTCTACTTGATCTTGTATTTTCTTTACAGATTTATTTATAATGAATGCTTCAACATCTTCAACTGCTTCTACTATGATTCCAACTATTACCAGTGCATCCCAACATTTTCAAGCTCTTTTATTTCCACCATTGACTATGGATGGAAACAATTATCTATTATGGACAAAAATGGCAAAAACAAATTTATTTATAGAACAACTCTCGAATGCCATTATGTTTGAAGAATCTCCTACAATAAGTATTTCTTTATCTCTTGCTATTTGTTGGAAAGCACTTCTTCTCCTTTGTTGTCATCTTGTACCTGCATTACAACATCAATATTTGGAAATAGAAGATCCTGCAGAACTTTGGAAGAATCTTAAATCTAAGTTTGATCATCAAAAGACCATTTTTCTTCCACGTGCGTGTCATAATTGGACACATTTACATGTCTTGGATTTTCCAAATTTAAATGCTTTCAATAGTGAAATGTATAGTATTGTCTCATAATTACGATTATGTGGACAAAGCATTTTTGAAGAAGAAATGATTGAAAAAACTTTCTCTATATTTCCTCATGTATCTGCTGTGCTTGCATAATAATATATGAACATGAAATTTCACAGTCATTCTGATCTCATGTCCTATCTACTTTTTGTGAAGAAACAAAATGAGCTACTCTTGTGCAATGCGGAAGCTCGTCCTATTGTAACTACAATTCCAGAATCTCATGCACTTAATATTTTAAAATCTAAGAAAAAATTATATAAACATGAATAACATGCTCATAAGTATCAAGGTAGTCATAGTCAAAACCATTTCTATCCATATGGAAAGAATAAACATTCTACTATTAATTATAGTAGAAAATAAAAATCAGAGATGCATTCTTGCCATACGTGTGGAACGATTGGACATTTAGCACATGCATGCCGTACTTCAGAATATTTTATTAAAATATTCTAAGAAAATAAGAAATTACGAGCTGAAGCTCGTGAAGTTCATACCAGGATGTGTCTATGGATTCAATTGGTGTTGATGACTTAGAGGCTTATATGAATGATAGAACCTATGGTGATGAATCAAATGATGTACTCATTGATTCTTCAACAACACATACTATCTTGTAAGATAGATGATTTTTTATTGAAAAATCTTCAACTTGGCAAACTAAAAATATGGTGACCATAGTTAGAGTAAATTTATTTTGTTTCCAAGAGGGCATAGCGATGGTAAAATTACCTACTTGTTCCATCATAAAATATAAACATGCGATGTTTGCACTCTCAGCACCTCAGAGTTTGATCAGCTACCGAGATGTGCGTATTAATGGTTATGTTAGGGACATAGTCTTTAGAACCTTCTAGAGACAAGTTTCTAGAACCTTCTAAAAATAAGTCTCTAAAACCTTCTAGAAGCTTCTTAGTTGGTAGAAGATGTTAGAGACATAGTCCTTAGAACCTTCTAGAGATAAGTTTCTAGAACCTTCTAGAAGTAAGTCTCTAGAACCTTCTAGAAGCTTCCTAGTTGGTAGAAGTCGCTTGAGAAGATTCCTAAATAGGAGTATATATTGAAATCGAGGCTGAAGAGTTCTTTAGTCTCGACAATACATCTCTTGGAGCTCTAGCTCACCTCTCTGGTGTTGTTCTTGTATTCATCCGATTAATCTAGTTCTTGCCACTTCTTCTTGAACTTCTTGTTAGATCTCGAGTCTGTATTTCTGTGTCCATGACAGTTTGTCAAGACTTCACTCACCTCAGATATCAGAGCTAGTTTCTTCCTCGTTAGAGTGTAGATTACTCCTATGCTTGGAAGTGTACTAGCATTTTAGAGGTTGTGGATTATCCTCCTCTAAACTGATACTTCTTTTGTTACAATATTGGAGTCTTATTCTTCTTGGAGAGAGTGGATTACCCCTTTTCTTGAAGCTATTAAGGCATTTTAGAGATTGTGGAGTACCCTCCTTTAAACCAATATTGTCTTCTTGTACACTCATTTCTATCCTTCTCTTATAATGGCCGGAGGCCAAAACATTAGTATGACGAAAAGTTCGGAGCCCAAGTTGGATGCTATCATGAATGCCTTAGCTACGTTATCGCAAAGAACTGCAAAGATTGAAGGAGTCGTGGCAAGGCTTCATAATGATGGAGCATCTGGGATGGCACAATCTAGGTTGCACCAGCCTCAAATTTCTACACTTGGAGAAGCAACTTTGCCTCAGGTTCGACAAGCACCGCTAGTTCTACAATATAAGGAGCCCCGAGTTAGCCTTTCGAACAAGTTCGATGGTATGTGTTCCAAGTTTCGAGGATTCATCAATCAAATCAGATTGATAACAGTTTTAGAGCCTGAACGCTATCCAACGGAGGAGTCACGTGTTGGGCTTGTTGGAACCTTACTTACAGGACAAGCTCTATCATGGTTTGATCCTTTGTTTGAGAAACGATCGTCCATACTAAACAACTTTGAAATCTTTTTGGAGGTGTTTGCGGAAGCATTTGGTGAACATGACAAGGTTCGATGGACTACAACAAAGATTCGGTTACTAGGACAAGGGATGCGCTCTACATCAGTCTATGCATCGGACTTCAGGTAATTAGCATGCGACATCAATTGGGATGAAGAAGCGTTGATGAGTCAATTCTATTGGGGTTTAAGGGATGATGTGAAGGATTTGCTGTTAACTCTTCCTAATCTACAAATGCTCAACGAAGCTATTAGCCAAGCTGTGAAGTGCGATAACCGCCTATTCCAATGCCGACAAGACCAATGTTCAAGACAACATATGGTTCGCCACGCCCCAACTATGTCGACAAGCAGCGTGAATTCACATTCAGAGGTAGAAGACATGCAAATTGATGCGGTACGTGTCAAATCCCTTATCCTAGAAGAAAAAAAACGGCGTACGGAGGAAGGTTTATGCTTGTATTATGATGAAAAAGGCCACAAAGTTAGAAACTGCCCCAAGAAGAAAAATCAACATATTGTCAGGACTAGGGGCACATTTGTTCAAGAAAACGAGGATGCCCAGCCACAATAAGAATCGTGCGGCTGGACAGTGAAATATTGCAACAACAACCAAGTTTCTTTCTTTCCGCTCAACCTGTCTTTTGCTTTATAATCCCTTTGCTAATTAGCCCTCAGAAATTGAGAACCTTAGCATTATTAGATTTAGGAGTATCTGCTTGTTTCTTATACGAAGAATTTGGGAAGTGTCATAAGATCCCTTTAGTACAAAAATCCAAACCTGTTCACGTGGAGGTTATAGATGGGCGACCTTTATTGTCTGGTAGTGTCACCCATGAATCAGAACCTATAGAAGTGACGTTTAAGGGCCATAGTAGTCATATTATTTTCAATATTATTAGAACTTCATCAAATCCTGTTATTCTTGGTCTTTCCTGGTTGGAAAAGCATAACCCATTCATAGATTGGAGGTTGCGAAAGATCACATTTCCCACAAAACCATCCAAGAGCAAGCCTAGTAAAAAATCCCGAATAGAGAAATCTTTATTCATTGAAGCAAGAGCGTTTATAAGTTCGTCTAACAAAGGCACATCGTTTATCATTTATGCGGCTCCAACTACCGGGGAGAAGACCTCGACAACAAGTATACCTGAGCAATATAAGGATTTTAAAGACGTGTTTCAAAAGAAAAATGCCGACATGCTAGCGGAACACAAACTATATGATTGCGCCATAGACTTACAAGAAAGAGCACAACCGCCTTTTGGCCCAATCTACAATCTATCGCAGATAGAGTCGACAGAGTTACGGAAGTACATCGACGAGAATCTAGCCAAGAACTTCATTCGTCATTCAAAATCGTCAACTGGAGCACCCACCTTATTTGTAAAGAAGAAAGATGGCTCATTGCGGATGTGTGTAGACTATCGAGGCCACATCAAGGTAACAAAGAAGAATTGTTATCCGCTACCCTTGATTTCTAGTCTCTAAGAACAACTTGGACGTGTAAGGATCTTTACAAAAATTGATCTAAGGGGAGCTTACAACCTCGTACGAATCAAGGAAGGAGATGAGTGGAAGACAGCGTTTCGTACAAGGTATGGCCATTTTGAGTATAATGTCATGCCTTTTGGTCTTACCAATGCTCTAGCGGTCTTTTAACATATGATGAATGATATTTTCTGAGAGCACCTTGACGATTTTGTTGTCATCTATTTGGATGATATTATGATATTCTCCAAAAATGAGGAAGAGCATGAAAAGCACGTTCGTTTGGTCTTGGAGAAACTACGCGAGCAAGAACTATATGCCAAGTTGGAGAAGTGTTTATTTCACCAAATAGAGATGGAGTTTTTGGGATTCGTTGCGACGACGGAAGGCTTGAAAATGGACCCCAAGAAGGTGGAAGCAATCGTGTCCTGGGAGGTTCCGAAGACGGTGACAGAAGTACAATGCTTTCTTAGCTTTGCCAACTTCAATCAGATCTTCATCAAGAATTACTCTCAAGTTGCTGCTTCTCTCACTCGGTTGACATACAAGAATAAGCTGGAATGAAGACCTCTAGCAGAGAAGGCGTTTCAAGACCTAAAAATTCCTTTTATTACGGCTCCAATCTTGATACATTCAGCCTTTACAAAGGCCTTTTATTTAGAAATTGATGCTTCGGATTTTGCTTTAGGAGCTGTACTTTCAGAAATGGGAGAAGACAAGAAACTCCATCCGGTTACATTCTATTCTCGAAAGTTCTCTGCTGCTGAAATCAATTATGAGATCCATGATAAGGAACTTCTTGCTATAGTGGATTCTTTCCAAGAATGGCGTCATTTTCTTGAAGGAGCTGCACAGCCAGTGACCGTATACATAGATCACAAGAAATTGGAGTATTTCATGTCCGTTTGAGTTCTAAATCGACGTCAAGCTCGGTGGAGTATTTTGCTATCTAGGTTAGATTTTGTTATCACTTATCGGCCTGGAAAGCAACAAGGACTATCTGATGCCTTATCGAGGAGATCGTATCTTGTACCAAAGGCTGTAGAAGCAACGTTTGATCAACAATGTATGATATTGTTGAAGCCAGAGCAATTTCAGCTTTGCGCTACTATTAATCCAATTGATGCTGACTTCCTGAATCAAGTACGTGCCGTGACCATTGAAGATTCAGTTGCCATTGATATTAAGCAGTATGCCAATGACGACAAGTTCAAGGTGGAGGGAGATCTTTTATACTTTGAGGAGCGATTATTTATCCCAAAAGGACTAGCATGACTCCGAGTCCTTCAATCTCGCCACGATTTTTCAGCTGTGGGACATTTTGGATTCAAGAAGACCTTGGAGCTTATTTCTCAAGATTTTTGGTGGCCCCAAATGTGGAAGGATGTGAAAGATTTTTTCCTCTCTTGCGACATCTGTTCAAGATCGAAGAATCCTCGGCATTGCCCTAATGGACTCCTACAGCCATTGTCGATTCTACGTTGACCATGGTTTTCAATTTCCATGGACTTCATCACAGACCTGCTATCATCGAACTCATTTGACAACATCTTGGTCATGGTAGATCGGCTTACAAAGATGGCGCACTTTGTCCCTTGCAAGAAGATATCATCCAGTGAAGTCACAGCAAGGTTCTTTCTTGATAATGTGTATCGATATCATGGACTACCAGATGATATCGTATTAGATCGAGGAACCCAATTTGTATCAAAGTTTTGGAGATCTCTCTTCGAGATACTAAAGGTGGATATGAAGCTTTCTTCGGCTTTTCATCCTCAAATTGATGGCCAAATGGAACGGGTGAACCAAGTCTTGGAACAATACTTACGATGCAGCATCAACTATCAGTAAGACGATTGGATCACATATCTGCCGCTAGTCGAGTTTACATGTAACAACACCCTCCATGCGTCGACTCAATACATATTATTATTTTTCAACTATGGATATCATCCAAAGCTTGATTTATTGAGTCCGTCAACAAATAACAATCGAGCAGCTAAAGGATTTACAAAACAACTATCAGAGCTTCAAAATATGTTGAAGCTTCAATTACAATCCGCTCAAGAATCCTACAAAGCGTCTGCAGATAGATTTCGGAATTAAGCACCTACTTTCAAAATTAGAAATAAAATATGGCTTCTTCGACGGAATATCAAGACCAAGCGTCCATGTGATAAGTTGGACTATCAAAGATTGGGACTATTTATCATCCAGAAGTAAATCAATCCAGTGGCGTACCGTCTGGAATTACCGATTTCTATGAAGGTACATCCAGTCTTTCATGTTTCTCTGTTGGAGCCTTATCGAGAGTCGCTTTTCTTTGAAGAGTGCAATGTCCGCCACCTAGTATTGAGATCGAGAACCATGAGGAATACGAGGTTGAAAAGGTACTGGATTCACGGCAAAGATGGGGCAAGTTGGAGTATCTTGTTCATTGGTGCGGCTATGACATTAATGAGCGAACGTGGAAGCCAGCTGAAAATCTCGCCAATGCACCGCAAAAGGTACAGGAGTTTCATCAACAATATCCTCATAAACCTAAGCCGGTTCGACGATAGCTTCCTTCTGAAAGTTGCTCACCCAAGAATATAAGAAAGGGAGAGAACACCACCAAAATTCATAGTTGTTGTAGTTATTTTCTCCAAGATAAAATAGAATTTTTTCAATAGCCATAGTTTGGTCTTCTGATATGGATAGCCAAGAGATAGATACTATGCCAGTCAGATTATCTCAACCGACTAGCTCACGAAGGTGACCTCGAGATGAAGAACCGCCTATACCACAATGACGACGGAGGATACCGAGTAACCGATCATTGGTGATTGTATTTGAGTCCGAGCCTGCTTACAATGGTCAGCCAGAAGGTGAATTTGCAGGATAATTTCACAATGAGGACACCGAAGTTCATGCTTGGTCAAAAGTTGAAGGAGTGGGCCTCTACCATTGGCTTCAAGGGCCGATGAACCACTTGCCTTGTGAACAATAGTTGGAATTCATAGCAGACATCATACAACAGATCTTTATTTTCTTGCGTTGGTAGTGATTAACAACAACATTGCTTCTCAGAGACCTCGAAGCTAAAAGAAGGGGTGATGTTAGGTACATAGTCCTTAGAACCTTCTAGAGACAAGTTTCTAGAACCTTCTAGAAGTAAGTCTCTGAAACCTTCTAGAAGCTTCTTAGTTGGTAGAAGATGTTAGAGACATAGTCCTTAGAACCTTTTAGAGATAAGTTTCTAGAACCTTCTAGAAGTAAGTCTCTGGAACCTTCTAGAAGCTTCTTAATTGGTAGAAGTCGCTTGAGAAGCTTCCTAAATAGGAGTATATATTAGAATCGAGGCTGAAGAGTTCTTTAGTCTCGACAACACATCTCTTGGAGCTCTAGCTCACCTCTCTGTTGTTGTTCTTGTATTCATCTGATTAATCTAGTTCTTGCCAGTTCTTCTTGAACTTCTTGTTAGATCTCAAATCTGTGTTTCTGTGTCCATGACAGGTTGTCATGTCTTGACTGCCACTTTAAATAAAAAAGAGGTTTTCGTTTTTACGAAGAACCATAAAATTATTGAAAAATCTTTTGCTATAGAAAATGGTTTATACCAAATTATGATTCGGCCTCCCATTATATTTAATTTTGCATCATCTATCTCAAAGAGTCGTGTTTCTCTCTGGCATGAATGGTTGAAATATCTAGGATCCACATTATTTAGAAAAATCATTATATGTATATCTGGGTACAATTTAAAGCCTGCAGATGTAGATTCTATGGAATTATGTTGTGCATGCCTGCAAGGTAAAATGATTACTCAACCTTCAATTTGGAAACTTCCACAAGAATTACCACCAATGCTTGAAAGATTGCATGGTGATATTTATAGTCCTATTAATCCAATATCAAGACCATCTCATTATTTTTTGGTCCTTGTTGATGCATCAGGTAAACAATCACATGTTTCATTATTATCAATTCGAAACATGGTGTTTGCCAATCTTATATTTATGCTTATTCGATTTTGGGTACATTTTCTTGATTATCCTATAAAAATATTGCGTGTGGATAATACAAAAGAATTTGCATCAAAGTCTTTTGAAGACTGTTGTACTGCAACATGAATCGAGTTTATATATTGTGTTCCATATGAACATACTCAAAATGGACTTGCAGAGTCATTTATAAAGTGTATACAACTCATTACCCGGCCACTCTTCTTTTATGAAAATCTACTTGCATCTATGTGAGATCATGCAGTTTTACATGTTGCAGCATTAATACGCCTCTGCCCTTCTTCTCTTGAAATTATTTCACCACATGAGCTCATTTTGGGTCGTGTTCCAAATGTATCTTACTTATGAGTATTTGGTTTCCGTGCTTGGATTCGAATACTAGAACTTCAATGACGTACCATTGGAGCTCATCGACAAGAAGGCATATATGTTGGTTTTGATTCACCAAGCATTATTCGTATCATTAATCCATCAACTGGCACATTATTACGTGCATGTTTGTAAAATTGTCGTTTTGAAGAAACTGTATTTCCATCTCTTCAAGGAGGAGTATCCAATCAATAAAGAAATAAAGTACTCATATTTGAAGCACCAGAAATGTTTACAATAAATTCTAATCCTAGGACATCTTTAGCAGTTACTGAAGTTGCTAAGATTTTGCATTTAAAATGGATTGCGGTGTTGTATTGTAACACGAGTATACTCTGAAAATATAAAGAAAGAGGACTTTTATTAATGTTCAATTACCTCGAATATTGGGAGCAACGACCAATTCCAGTGCAAATACTGGGAGGCCAGGGTCAGTCACCCCGTTGCAGTCAGCCGGGGCATACTGAAATGCTCCGTTCAATTCCAATAACGGGAGTCAGCAGAAAGAAAAAGGACCAATTCACACGACGGGTGAGCTTGGTTCGAAGAGCCAATTGGATCCAATTTCAAGAATCCAATCCGAGCCCTCTTACCCAATATGAGACCTGAATTGGTCGGGCAACTCAATACAATCTAATTAGAGGAAAATCCAGGTCTTACTATGGGGCTCAGCTAATCTGACGCGAAGCACCTATTTGATCCAATTACGGGAACATCTGGGTCTTATCATTGGACTCTTTTCCAATATGAGACCTGAATTAGTCGTGCGACTCAATGTGGTCTGGATTACGGGCTCCGATTCTGTTTCAGGCTGTTCCGTCCCTTGTGCCGTTCCAAGAACGTCCTTTCGGTAAAAAGATTTCTCAAAGGTAAAAACAGAGGAGAAAGCTCTGACGGCAAGAGCCAATTTTGGATCTAAGCCTTGATGGCGAGAGCCAATTTCGGATCCAAGCTCTGACGGTGGGAGCCAATTTCGGATCCAAGACGGAAGATTGAAGAAATTCAGAGGATAAGGTTAAGGGAGGGAATAAGTTTTAGGAGGTTTTTTTTTATGGATTTTTAGGATCGAGAGAGCTAGCTCCATGCTTCGGGCAGGGAAAGAAGACAGAGAATTGGTTTTTTTTTTCTTCATAGGGTTTTGGGAAGACTGAGGCAATCGTTGCTGAAGTCAGTGTTGTAATGGTAAATCGGGATTTTAATGAAGTGGGTTTGATTACTCTTGACTATTTTGTGAAATCGAATTACGTCTGTGATGAAGAATTAAAAAGGTGTTTATAGGATTGAGTATGCGGAGTGAATGAAATTTATTGGATTAATCTAACAACACAGTTAGTGGATACAAGATCGTGAGTATAAAGCGGTGTCGAAGATTAGCAGTTTGGGTTGTTCGGGGTTCACTATAACGTCTAGAGACCTACTGGCCGGGACAAAAAGGACTTTGACGAGCAGTCGAAGGGCATCCGTATAGATTTACGGTGTATTCTTGCAGTCGTTTATATTCCAACAGTCAAAAACTGATAGACTGCTTGACTATTGGCGAATCTCTATACTACCTTCTACAGCCAGACGCCCGGCGCGTTCTCGAGCAGGAAAGCACGTAATACGATAAAAGTGGTGAACCCGACGTGAAAGCTTGAGGTGGAAGGTATTGGATTTCGATTGATTTTATCTTTATTTTATGGAAAATAAAAATAAAAATTTTGAAGTATTTTTGGGAGGAGTTTCTGGTGGGGATTCTTCTAAAAGACAAGGTATGCACATGGATTCGTCTATTGCTAGTATGTTTCAAGCCTTCTCATTATCAATGCAGCAACAACAAAGCAATGATCGAAAGGAAGCTTTGGCAACCGAAGCATTGCAAGCAGTGGTCAATAAAATTGATCAATTTGATGGGAGGAATATTTCAAGGTATTTAAAATGTTATGTTCGTGAAATGGAATTAAATCAGGTTTCTGAGAAGAAAATGGTTGAATTATTTGGACTTGCCATGATACTGGAGATAAGAGACCACATTACATCGATTACGGATCGTTATGGGAATTCATGGGAGGTTTTTTCACATGCATTGAAAGACGAATATTTCTTAGAAGATGCTGATCGCGTTACTAAGAAGCTGTTTCTAGAATGGATTGAACGGCCCAATAAGAATTTGCAAGCAACAGAGCTACTAAGGGAATTTGAGAGGCAGTACTCTCAATTGTCGAAGGTAGAAAAATTGACATTGGAGCCGAACAAAGTTGATCTATTTCTTCAAGCTGCTGATGGAGAATTACAAAGGAAATTAGAACTCCTTCTTGAAGACAAAGAAGAAGATGAAGGATTGACAACAAAGTAGAAGAACGTTGAAGATGCGGTGGAGTTGCTTACAAAATGAGAAAGGAGGAAGGATAGGAGCAATATTCCGAAAATAATACAAGCACCCAAAGCTCCAGTAAGTACAACACCACCAACAATGCCTACAGTTCAACCTTCGACATCCTTATCAAAGAAAGCAGATATGGGGATGGAAGAAATTATACGAGAAATGCGAGATCTTCAAATCAAATTGGCAAGACTTCAAGAGAATACTTCTATAAACAATTCAAAGAATGTTTCAAAACAAGGATATGTACAAAGATGCATTTGGTGTGATGACGCTTCACACACTAGAAAAGATTGCAATGAATTTAATAATATGATACGGCAGGGAATTATTTGCTGGAAAGATGGAAAGATAGCATTGAAAGATAGGGATGATCTTCTTCAAACCAAACAACCAACAAATGAAAAGAATAGGTATAATCAATGAGTACATTTTGAAGATAATAGTGACAAAGAAATGGAAACTTTGAGCCATTATACTCGAAAGTATTGGACAAAGGCAACTACTGAGGTATTGGTGAAAGTAGGAGATATAGAAGAACCAATTGTTGCTTTAGTCGACCATGGTTCTGAAATAAATCTCATGTCTAAAGATCTTTATAAGAAGCAAAAATGGCCAATTGATATGGAGCATGGATGGGCAATTCGAGCAGCTAATAACACACGGGGCGAATTATATGGAGCTTGTCCAGATGTCAGAATTTGGATTGGAGAAGTTGCGACGGAGCAACATTTCTTTGTTCAAGATACAACGTCTTATCCGTTGATTTTAGGACAACCTTATATTATGGCAATACGGATGGAAACAAAAGTACTTGACGATGGTTCTGCTTATGCAAGAGTACGGAGCGAAGATGGGAGGAAAGTTGTACAATTTCTAACAGTACCTCCTAACTATGAACAGAATCGAGATAGGTTAAGGGAGAAACCATTGCCAAAGATTGTTGAAGGATTTAAGGATTTTGGGGAGGTACCACTATAAAGCGAGATTATGGAGGTACAAAAGAGGAGGTACTCTCGCGAGATGAAGGTGCCTTTGATGCGAGTTTTATTGGTATATTGGAGAATGGAAATATTATGTATAAGAAACTTAATGATTTTAAAAAAAAAGAAAGAAAAAGATTATATGATATTGAAGGAGAATTACGCAAGTTAGGTACATTGCAAGATGATGAGAGGATTTTAGGTGTTTATGAAGAAAATGGACTGGAAGATTCATTGGAATTGATTACATCTATTGGATTAAGGGATAATGATAAGATTTTTGAGATTCATTCAAGAGAGGTTTATACCATACTTGAATCTTTTCAAGCACCAGAAGTCACTGTAGAGATGAGATATAAAACGACAGATAAAAAGGTAAAGCGTGTTTCCGGGCCATTGCCAGAAGATTCTAAAGAACAAATGGGAGAAGCATCAAAAGAAGCAAGTTTAAGAGATCCAATGAGTATTGGACATCAGTTTACTAAAGAAAATTTTGAAGAATTGAAGATTGGTTCTGATGGTTCTTTATTGTCGGAGGAAATTACTTGCTTCAAAAAGATGTTGGCTAAACAAGGTAGATCGTTTGCCTTCAAATCTCATGAAATTGGGTGTATAGATCCGAATATTATAACACCTATGGATATCTTCACTGTACCACATGTACCTTGGAATCTAAGACCGATTCTAGTACCGAGGCACATTTACCTAAATTGATTGAGCTATTAAAAGAAAAGATAAAGATGAAAATATTGGAACCCTCGTTTGCGCCGTATTCTAGTCGATGGTTTACGGTACCTAAGAAGAATGGGTCACTACGGTTTATTCAAGATATGCAATCGGTGAATGCAGTAACTGTCAAGAATGCAGGAATTGGACCTATTGTGGATGAATTTGCTGAGGCGTTTGCTGGAAGGGCGATCTATTCAATGGGTGACTTGTATTCAGGTTATGATCAATTTTAACTTGCCGAAGGAAGTAGAGATATGACAACAATGAGGACACCACTTGGATTGGTTAGAATGTGCACTCTTCCTCAAGGCGCGACCAACTCAGTTGCGCATATGATGAATGGGATGAATAAGGTATTGAGAGATTTTATTCCAGAAAAGACTATGCCTTTTCTGGATGATGTTCCTATAAAAGGGTGTAGAGAAGGAGACAAGGATGAAACTTTAGATACGAGGGGGTGTCGCAAATATGTTGTTGATCATATACAAGATTGTGAAAAGATTTTAACTCGGCTTGGAGAAGTTCATCTTACATTATCGGGTATGAAGTCCATATTTGGAGTACGAGAGGTTGTAATTGTTGGACATTTATGTGGATCTTACGGAAGAAAACCAGATCCGACTAAAGTTGATGCAATTGGAAGAATGAAAGAGGATTGTGATTCTTTAACAGAGGTTTGCAGGTTTTTAGGTGCATGTGTATTTTATCGAATCTGGATCCCTCATTTTGCTCACATAGCAGATCCATTATATGAACTGTTACGCAAGGGCTACCGATTTAAATGGGAAGAAAGGCATATTCAAGCAATGCAAAGATTGAAGAAATTATTGATGTCACCTCCAATATTGAGGAAGGTTGATTATAAGTGCAATAGATTAGTGATTCTTACTGTGGACGCTAGTCCAATTGCCATTGGATGGGCTGTGGGTCAAGATGATTCAAATGGAAATAGATTTGCAGTTCGATTTGAGGCTAAAGTTTTAAGTATTCGTCAACGTGCATATTTGTAAGTCAAAAGAGAACTTTGGGGAGTCGTTTTGGCTATGAAAGCTGAAAAGGACTATTTGATTGGGGCAGTAGTAGTAATTGAAACAGATTGCTTGCCATTGCTTGGAATGATTATTAACTGTTCAACGCCAGATATTACAATGTTGAGATGGATTGCTTTTATTAAGTCACTAAATCCTGAATTTAAGCATATTACTGGGAAGGACAATTTAGTAGCAGACATGCTATCTCAAGCAAGATACGAGAGGGAGGACGAAATGGTTGAAGACATTGATGATATCGGATTGAAATTCTATTCAATATCAAATCTCAACAGAGAAGACAAGCTATTTCTTGAAGAATCTTATGAAGGAGAATTATTGGATATTGGTCATTACTTGAATACCTTGACTAAGCAGGACAATTGGTCTACAGAAAAATTCAAACAAATAAGAAAAAAAACATATGGATTTTTACTTCGAGATGGATTCTTATGGAAGAGACCGAAGAAAGGAATTGGGATGCTACGACGAGTGATAGGCAAAAAGGAAGAAAAACTAAAATTATTAAAGGAGTTTCATGATAGTTTATGGGCAGGGCATAGAGGAATCTGGACTACTTTTGCTAAACTCAAGGAACGATATTGGTGGAAAAATATGTATCGAGATGTGCTCTCATTTGTAGAGTCATGTGAAATCTGTCAATCGTATTCTAATATCCGACATCGAGATGGTCTTCATCCTACGTATCCTCTGGCTATTCATTTTAAATGGATTGTTGATTTGGTTATTATGCCGGTTGGGTTATGGCAGATGAGATATTTGGTTTTAGCTCGTGAAGATTTATCAAATCAAGTAGAAGGAAGAACATTGAGGACAAAATCTACAGAGAGGATTTGTAGGTTTTTGCTTCAAGATGTCATTTGCTGCTACAGATGCGTAGGAAAAATCACTGCAAATCATGGAGAATTAAATGCACAAGAAGTTCGTAAGTTCTTTGAAAGATGTGGGGTTAAACTATCAGTGACTAATGCTTATAATCCGGAAGGGAATCCAAAAAGCGAACGCGGTCATCCACCGATTGTGAAAGCATTAATTAAAGCTTGTAATGGGAAAGTTAGAGAGTGGCCACGGCTTTTGTCATTTGCATTATAGGCTGATCGAACAACACATAGTTTGGTGACAGGATATATGCCAGTAGAACTTATGACAGGTCAAAAATCAATTATGCCGATTGAAGAAAAGGTACTTACTTGGAGTATGCTACCATGGAAAGATGGATTGACAAGAGAAGAACTTCTGGCTATTAGGATTCGACAATTGGAGCAAAGATCGGAAGATGTGCAGATAGCATTGGAAAGGTTAAAAAGAACAAGGTTACGAAACAAGGCGCGATTTGACAAGTAACATCGATTGAAACCTAAAGCAATCGAAGAAGGTGACTGGGTACTTGTTTATGACAATAGTCTGGATAATCAACATAGTACTTTGCGGAAATTTTCAAAACGTTGGTTTGGACCATATGTAGTAACAACTGTTCATGATAATGCGACTTACTCGTTACGGGAGTTAGATGGTACAAAATTGAAAATACCAATTGTAGGGAAGCGAGTAAAAATATTTAAACGAAGACACGTAGAGATGAATATGGAAGACCTTAATGAAGGTATAGAGATTCCGTAGCAAGAAGATGAAAGTGATTTGGATAATGAAGGTGACAAAGACGAATTGGACAAAGACGTAGAGGATATATTCTAAATCAAACAACAATTGGGTAAACTGGTGCATACCGGAGGATGCACATGTTCAGAGGGGGTGGATGTCGTGTTGTAACACGAGTATACTGTGAAAATATAAAGAAAGAGGACTTTTATTAATGTTTAGTTACCTCGAATATTGAGAACAATGACCAATTCCAGTGCAAATACTGGGAGGTCAGGGTCAGCCACCCCATTACAGTCAGCCGGAGCATACTGAAATACTCCATTTGATTCCAATAACGGGAGTCAGCAGAAAGGAAAAGGACCAATTCACACGACAGGTGAGCCTGGTTCGAAGAGCCAATTGGATCCAATTTCAAGAATCCAATCCGGATCCTCTTACCCAATATGAGACCTGAATTGGTCATGCAATCCAATACAGTCTAATTAGAGGAGAATCCAGGTCTTACTATGGGCCTCAGCCAATCTGACGCGAAGTACCAATTTGATCCAATTACGGGAACATCCGGGTCTTACTATTGGACTCTTTCCCAATATGAGACCTGAATTAGTCGTGCGACTCAATGTGATCCCGATTACGGGCTCCGATTCCGTTTCAGGCTGTTCCGTCCCTTGTGCCGTTCCAGGAACGTCTTTTCGGTAAAAAGATTTCTTAAAGATAAAAACAGAGGAGAAAGCTCTAACGGTGAGAGCCAATTTCGGATCTAAGCCTTGATGGCGAGAGCCAATTTTGGATCCAAGCTCTGACGGTGGGAGCCAATTCCGGATCCAAGATGGAAGATTGAAGAAATTCAGAGGATAAGGTTAGGGGAGGGAATAAGTTTTAGGAGGTTATTTTTTATGGATTTTTGGGATCGAGAGAGCTAACTCCATACTTCGGGCGGGGAAAGAAGACAAAGAATTGGGTTTTTTTTTCTTCATAGGGTTTTGGGAAGACTAAGGCAATCGTTGCTGAAGTCAGTGTTGTAATGGTAAATCGGGATTTTAATGAAGTGGGTTTGATTACTCTTGACTATTTTGTGAAATCGAATTACGTCTGTGATGAAGAATTAAAAGGGTGTTTATAGGATTGAGTATGCGGAGTGAATGAAATTTATTGGGTTAATCTAACGAGACAGTCAGTGGATACAAGATCGTGAGTATAAAGCGATGTCGAAGATTAGCAGTTTGGGTTGTTCGGGGTTCACTGTAATGTCTAGAGACCTACCGGCCAGGACAAAAAAGACTTTGGCGAGCAGTCGAAGGACATCCGTATAGATTTACGGTGTATTCTTGCAATCGTTTATATTCCAACAGTCAAAAACTGATAGACTGCTTGACTATTCGCGAATCTCCATACTACCTTCTACAGCCAGACGCCCGGCACGTTCTCGAGCAAGAAAGCATGTAATACGATAGCGGATGGAACACCTGATGGCTTCAATGATGCACCTAGAATTACAAGAGTTTCTATTAATGAGGCTCAAAATGCAGCTGCTCAGATTGCAGTGCCATTGACTACAATACCTCAAGTTATAACAACAACAACTAAAAGAACTCGTGGACCAGATAAGCAACCACGTAAAAAGAAAGCTATAAAATTAACTATTCTTGGTATTATTTCTTAAGAAATTGCCACTCATCTTGTAGGACTACCAATTCATGATGATATATCCATGCATAATGTACCTTCAATTCCTATGAAAAAC
Organism: Physcomitrium patens; assembly: GCF_059467195.1. Lineage (NCBI taxonomy): Eukaryota > Viridiplantae > Streptophyta > Bryopsida > Funariales > Funariaceae > Physcomitrium > Physcomitrium patens. The sequence continues at coordinate 10,394,784 of NC_143412.1, read as the reverse complement.
AATCTTAGAATAGGAAGGAACAAGAACAAGTTGAGTAAAGAATTATCTATTCTATATTGTGCTACAAATGATATTTGGGACAGACCATCTATTACAGTAGATGAATCATTTGCATATATGATTATAGAAGCCCTTTCTTGTAAGGAAGACGATCTTGAACCTCAAACCATCGAAGAAGTGATGCATCGCTCAGATTGGTCAAAATAGAAAACTGCTATTGAGGAGGAATATGCCTCTTTGTGAAAGAGGAAAGTCTTTGGTCCAGTTGTAGACACTCTTACATCTCACCTTGTGGAATATAAAATGGTATTAATATGCAAGCAAGATGCTCAAGGCCAAATAATCCGCTATAAAGCTCGTCTTGTTGCTCAAGGATTTACTCAATGATTTGGCATTGATTATGAATCCACATATTTTCCAATCATGGATTCAATTACATTTCAATATATTATTGGAATGACAATTCATGCCACCCTTGAGATGCATCTCATGGATGTAGTAACTGCATATTTATATGGTTCTCTTGATGTAAATATTTATATAAAAGTTCTACCTAGCTTAGAAATAGGAACTCCAAATCAACCCACTCCAAGAAAATATCGAGGTATTAAATTATGTAAGGCCTTGTATGGTTTAAAATAATCCGAATGAATGTGGTATCAATGTCTTCAAGATTATTTAATTACAAATAATTTTATAAGTGATCTACTAATCCCTTGTTTGTTTATCAAACGAGATAAAATTGGTTTTGTGATCATCGCTGTATATGTTGATGATCTTAACCTAGTGGATACTACATCTGCATGTGTTATAGCTACAAACCTACTTATACATGAATTTGAGATGAAAATGCTAGGAAAAATAACTTTCTGCATTGGTCTTCAGGTTATGCATCTAACAGATGGTAGCATTTTTTTCTATCAACTAATGTATATTAGATGAATCTGGTGAAGATTCAATATGATTGATGCTTATCCATTGTCAACACCAATGGTTGGACGTGGTCGTGATGATCATGATCCATACCGTCCATGCAAGAAAGAGAAGAAAATATTGAGAGACCAATATCCATACCTCACAGCGATTAGAGTACTTTTGTATTTAGCTACATCTATAAGACCAGATATTGCATTTGTATTTAGTGTTCTTGCAAGACATAGTGCATGTCCAACACTATGACATTAGAATGGCATCAAACATTTATTATGTTATTTAAAAGATACTGAAGACTTGGGATTATACTACACACAATTCGCAGATCCCAAATTAGTTGGATATTGTGATGCAGGATATAAATCTGATATTGCAACAGCTAAATCTCAAACATGATATGTATTCTTAAGACATGAAGCTGCAATATCATGGAGATCAGTGAAACAAAAAATAACTACAACTTCATCCAACCATGTAGAAATTATTGCCTTACATGAAGCATCTCGAGAATGTATTTGGTTGCTATCAATTGATAAATTCATTCAAACAACCTGTGGATTTTCATATGATGATTCTCCAACTATCTTGCATGAAGATAATAGTGCTTGTATTGCACAGATGCAAGTTGATTTCATTAAAGGCAACAGGACAAAGCATATTGATTCAAAGTATTTTAATTATACTCATAACTTGATTACTGATCAAGCACTTATAATTAAGAAAATTGAATCTACAAATAACCTTGCTGATCTCTTCACTAAAGCTTTCCAATTAAGCAACCATCGTGGACTTACTTATGGCATTGATATGCGGCGACTTGCTTTTCTTGAATAAGAAAGTTAATGAGCTCTTTAAATAATTAAAGAAAATGATGTTGTACTCTTTTTCCTTCATCTATGGTTTTGTCCTTAAATAAAATAAGATTTTCTTAGATAAGGTTTTAATGAGGCAACAGTTGTTGATCTTGCAAGATCACAGAAAAGTATAGATCATGATTCTATAAAAATTTTATATTATGTAAATATTATGATGAGCGAGGAGGAGGGTTGAGATCATTAAATGTAGCCGACGCTCTCCATAATATTTACTGTAGACTACAATAAATATTATAGCTACAGTACCTAGACTCTAGTGGAGAAGTACTGTTTATCCTCTTTTCTTTTCTCTTCTTGTATATGAGACACAACCAGATCAATAGATTTTTGGGTGTGAAGCTCTCTCTCCTTAGAAACCCTCTTGTGTGTATCTTATTACTACTCTTGTGTGTGTGTATAACTTACTATTACTCTTATGTCTTTCTAAACATTCTCAACAAAGACATTAGATGTCCTTTAGTAATCAGGCAAAAGATTTTGAAGAATTCAAATCTTATATCAACAAGACGGATTTTTTTTCCTATATTAGAACAAATTAATTCTCAATAAAGTTTTTGATTTTTTAACTATTAAGATAATCAAATAAATAAAGAATATTATTAAAAGATATATTTTTAGATTATACATATTAGAAATAAATTTAATAAAATCTAAAACCAAAAAAGAAATTAAATATGATGTATAATTTTAAAATTTTTCATATTATATTTTTATATTTTGAAATAAAATTTTGATATCAAGATTAAGTTTTGTATAATAATACATATCACAATAGAAAATTATAAAAAAAATAGAATATATTTTAAAACATAATAAATATTATATTATGATAATTTTTTTTTATTATGTGAATGAATTTTATTTACATTAAATGAATATGTATTCTTTTGAAGTTCAATGGATATGTATTATTTTGATTTATTTAATTTAGAATAAAATCAATAGAATAAAAACATAAATATATTTTAAATTTTTATATACACATTTTTAAGGCATCTTGCTAAATTTCTATGGAGATAATATTATTAGCTTTTCAAAAAAAAATACATAATGGCGAATTAATATCTAATAATATATTTATTACAATTAATATAAAAATATTATTTTTGAATTAATTATTTAAAAATAATTCAAATTCTTATAATTTGGATATAGTAATTAAATTAATAATATAAATGTATTAAATAAACAATATATTTATTGATATAGTAATTAAATAAATAATATTTAATTAATAATAATATATATATAATCTTCTTTTAAAATATTACTAAATTATTTATATATTTAGTGACATTTCTTCGTAGGATTATTACATTTTATTTTTTGATATTATAGTTTTATATCTTGATTGAATTTATATAGATCCAAATAGAAGTTGTATCTATTAAAGCATGTTTTTACACAAATGTATATTATCATAGTATAGTTATTTAGGTATAAAAAATAAACTATAGTAAGAAATTAATGCAAACAACCTTGTCAAATTGATAGGGTTTTAACTTGTTATTAAAATTAAAGAATATGCATGCACATTAAAATTTAGGAGTAGAATAAATTAAGCAATAAACAAAATTTTGTAACAATGTAAAATGATGATTTTTTTATAAAGATGCAAAAGAATTTAAGAGTAAAATTGCTAATATAATTATAAAAAGAATTGAAAAGATGGATAATGATATCAATTTAGAGTTTCAACTAAATTTTTCTTTTCTTTCTATGTTAAAATTTAGAAAAATTAAAATAAAAATTTAAGAAATTATTTTTAAAAAATAATTTCAATCTTATTAAGTTTTTTGAAAAAAAAAAAATAATAAATTTAAAAATCTTATTGACAATCTACTTGAATATCTCATAGAATCGTTTTAATGTGTGTACAACCTAACTCATGTCTTTGTAGCTTGTAGAACTATATAGTTTTATCTATGTCCATAACACCATGGTTTTGCAATAATAATAATTCTTTTAAACAATAACTTTATAAACATAGAATTTTGACATTTATTGTGTATTTATAATTTAACATTCAAAAATAAAAAATGATTACATTTAATAATATATATGGGAATTATTAAATTGACCCAGATATTTACTAAATCAATCCACCCATCATCATTGGTTGAAGATCCAACCAATATGGATCCAACAATGGAGAATATTTTGATGATGGTTTAGATGGGTGGATTGATTTAGTAAATGCTTGGATCAATTTAACAATTCCATGTCTCTCTATATATATACAAAAACATTAATAAATATATGATAATTTGGGATTTATAACCTTGTCTAATGCCTAAGATCATTTTATTCCACACATAATCTAAAGTCCCACAACTATTAAATTGCAATATCTATTAGCCACAACCCTTTCATGTAACCGTTTTTGTGAAATAATATCGACACTGCAGTTTGTTTTAAAATATAGTTGTACAATAACAATCCATCAATACATAATAATATAAATATAAAACTACACTATACATTTTAGAAATCAGTTACCCTTATTTGAAATATATTTTCACATCACATAAATTTGCATGTGCAATCTACTAATTCATCATGAAAGATACAAATCCATTCTAAAGCAATTTCCTAAAAAACTAAATCCACAAATTCACAAAAAAAATCATTTCTTATATATTTTTTTAATGTTTTGTTTTGGGGGGCAATAAAAAAAAAGCAATATTCCTACTTTGAACCCCATCAAACACCTTGTAAGTAAAATACCCAAGTCCAAGGTCCATAATCAGGGCAAGTCACCACAAGCTTCCCGTTGGAGGGAAACCCAGAGACTGGCTTATAAACAACCCGAATCTTCCCGCTCTTTTTTGGCGCCATTTTCTCTCCCTTCGCGACCAAAAACGCGGGATTGTCCAACACGTAGACATAACTCACCACGTCATTGAACACGTTGCGGAAGCTGACGTAGCCCTTGCCACCTAAGCAAATTATCGGTCCCTGTGGGACGGGGTCGTGGCAGCTTCCGAGAAGCTGCACACGGTAACAGCCACCCGCAGCGTGGGACACGGTCATAAGGGCCTGGGCGGCATTAGCGACGACCCAGGGCTCATAGGTCACAACGACCTCCACGGTGAGGCCGTCTAGATCCGCGGGGCCGGCATCGACGGTGGAGCGCTCCAGCAGAAACCCTAACGCGCGCGCCTCCGGGCCAAGCGAGCACGCGTACTGCGCCTTCGCTGCAAGGTAGTGCACGAACTGGAATCTCTGCGTGTGCCTGTTGCCCAGATTCACGTCGAAGTGCATCGGAGGCTCTGCCCCTGCTTGCTCCGCGCACAGCCTCAGCTCATACTCGTAATCGCCCAGAATTTCGCTGCTCAGCGTGAGACTCGCTGTTCTGTCGCACACCAGGATGAGCCGAACCGTGATGTCCATGGCTCCCGTTTCGTAAGGTTGGATCTCCAGACTGCTCGGGACTCTCACCTGGGTGGGTTTTCACATGGGCAGGACTTGGGGTTTTAGTTTGTGGGCTTCGGAGGAATGGGGTTGCCTACGTCAATCTGTGCTTCGTGGAATTCGCTTAGTGTGACTAACATGACTGGTTTCCTAATGTGGAGAGTTTTTGGGTTTGATGGTTACTTACCTCTGGATCAGCACACTTTACTGCGAAGTTCAGCATTATGTCCAAAGGATTTGTAAAAGAAAGAGTGTGGATGCGGAGTTCTCTCGTGAAGGTGTGGAATTGAATCGTCGCGCATTTGTCTGCATGTCTCACGTTGAAAGTGAGATCGAACCACGAAAACTCCCTCGTTTCATCGTTCAGAAACTTGGTTTTGCATCGATACGCCCCGGGCTTGTGAGCGCTGAACCACAGCGTCACCTCTCTCGGAGCTAATCCGGGTACATCAATTATAGGAGGCCCTTCCAGTGTGGTGATTGGAGTGTATCCTGGCTCCATGGGCGTACTCACGACCAGTCTCATTTGTTGCGGCAACTTCGTCCAATTGACGACAGTCAAAACGAAGTCCATCTTTTTCCTGGACTCCACTTCATACGACAGAGTGCCGTCAGGTAAAGGATCTAGAGCAGTCCCCCTAAGTCCGTAGAACAACGCATTCCCATCCGGAAGCGCAAACAGAATGGACCCCTCATGCTGGGGTTCATTCAGCGGCCCGGTCATCTTCATGGGCTTGTAGTGGACCTCGTACTCGACAGTCTCGCCTGGTGGCACCGCCATCACACTGCTTCCAGTGAAGTATTTGTGCGTGATCTTCGGGTACAGACACCATGGCGCCGTGGTGGCGTTGACGAGGGGGATGGTTTTGGTGACTGATCCACGCACTGGGCATTCGAAGGTGTAGCTCTCCGGTAGCTCGCTCTCCATGCACGCGCCGGTGACGGTGAGATACAACGTTTGGCCGCCGACTGTTGTGCACCCTATTCTCTCCAGTCTGATGTCATATAAGACAGAAGATGGGTGGAAGGTAATGTCGATGTTCGCAATCTGATGTGGACCCAGATACCCATCTTTTGGATAAAATGACAACTCCGACATCCACGTATCTGTGTCCCACGTATACAATGAGCCAAGCTCACCGACATTCTCAATCTGCACAACCGCATTTTGTGCGCAGTTTCCACCGACACATGTGAGTCCTCGCTACTTTGTTATGTTAACATATGTATGTACTTCTGTATTTATAACTTGAAAGAGAACAGATCCATTAGAAGTAGTTTAAGGTACTAGTTTGTAGGGATGACATGGTACTGTGGAATTTGAAATCAGGTTTGGTTTTTATTAGGTGTAGGATTTGCATGTCCTGTGAACGTGATAATGGATGTTAAAAATTTGCAAGGTATGAGTATTCAGATTTACTTGTAAACGCATAGTTTTTTTGGATCCTAGAATGATTGTGCCAAAGTGGAGGACATATGTGCTTAGAATGAAATCAGTTCCAATTCCCATTCCATTCAGCGAAAACAACACAATGTCTAGTCCTGCCATATCCATTGGCACAATCTCCACAAATCTTGGTACACGTTGCTTTGGAGCAAATACCACTTCACATATTCCAATCTGTACATACATTTAAAAAAAAAATTGAATTGAAAACCTTAATTTTCTTATTTTACATATTAGAATACCTAAAGTATGTGAAACATAATCAAGAAATGAAATCCATTTTAATCATTCATCTATTGATAAGTTTGTTATGTTTGTTTTTGTACTTTGTAATTTTGTTTGAAGTTTCACCTGATGGGGTTTCAAGCGAAGACCATTGCATGGTAATAATTCAATATCAATTGCATTCAGATTTTGATGACTTGGTTCAAATGAAATTGGCAATAAGGCCTCACTTTTATTAATGATGGAAACCTAAGAATGACATACATTTATGGTATTAGTTACATTGTTGCACATCTTGCTGCATTGCTACAATGTTAAGCTCAATTAGAAGGTAAAACAAACATACTAAAGATTTCTATATTAAGATATGATTTGATATAAATGTGTCAATTAAAAACAATGCTGATCATTGTCAAAAATAAGACCAGTCTTCCTTCTTCTTTTTTTTTCACAGAAAATCTTCAAAAATGATTTAGTATCTGGTTGAAAGTAGAATTTTAAAATCTATAAGGATCAAACACAGCCACTTGTAGATTGGGTTATGTGAAACATACCTTTATAATTTTAACTTCACCCATGTGAACATCACCAAATGATATAACTTTTTGAGATGAATCAACAAGTTCAACAATCATGGGTGTTCCTTCACCATGAACCCACACACTCATTGTGTCTAATCCATTTATCAAAAAATTTATCCTCTCATTATACTGGACATATGCTTGTGGCATGAATTTGATGATTAAAGAGTCCTGTTGACCTCCATCCATCATCCATGTTGTAGGTGGCACTTCTAATTGTGGTGTGGTGTTGTATAAACATTCAACATGATTATGTTCTGCTCCCATGTTCGTTGCTAGCAACATACATGATGGGGCTTCTCTTGTGGGTATATGTAAGAATGTGGGTCCAAAATCAAAGTGATACCAACTAAAGCTGATTGTTGCTCGATAACACAATCCATTTAATAGTATTCTGTAGTAATTGCTCTTAAAAACCTACAAGTAGAAGAACAAGTACTGTTTAATATTTTGTTATATCAGAAGACATGTGACTCATTTGCAGAAGCAACATATTTTTAAATGATAAATTAATCTATGACTTTTATAACGTTTCTTTTTGTTTTTTTGTTTGAATAATCAAATTTTGTGTGCCTAGTGAGAGCGTAGATAGGAAGCATTTAATGTCAAGAAGCAGTTATTTACATGAACCTTTTACTTAATTTTTTTTAGATCTAGTTTTTCTATTGCTCAAATAATCATGAATTATATAATTAATCAATGAAAAATATACATAATAGTTTTTTTTAGAAACATTACTTTGCATATCACTGGAAAATTCACAACAGGCCCAATTGTCGCTGGAGTAAAAGTCATTTCACAAACTATTTTTTCTTCAGGATGAATGACTCCAACCAAAGGAACAACAACCACCTCTTTTGTTTTCCCAATAAGCCAAAGAAACTCAAAAGAAAAGACACCCGTATTTGTGAGTATAAATTTTCTGAACACTCTATCATTGATGAGCACATCATTGAAATTTACAATGTGGGGCTCAGAAGCTGATAATTGCAATGGCAAAGAATCCTCTACAATTTCCAAGGAAATTTTATCGTGCACTGTATAACCTTCTCCTTTCACATTCATGTTTATTATGAAGGAGCTTTTTATATGGCACAATACATTGAAGTTTTGTTTCCCTTGACAAGTAGGAGCATAAGTCACAACAATTTCTATGCTTTTGTTACTCGGAACAACACCTTGAAGGGGCTCAAAAATCAGATCAGGAACAACCACAATTTCATTGTGAAGCCATCCATGCATATCTTTTGCATACACACCAACATCACGCTTCCGCTGATAGTTTTGTTTGTCAAATCTGAATGGGAAGGGTGAATCCTCATTGTTGTTTAATTTAACTATGAGTTGGCGGTTTTCACCCACTAGTACACGACCAAAATTTATTGTTTGTGTGTCAATAGTTAAATCTGGTTTTTCAACTTTGCCAACTAAAAGGAATGGGACTTGTATACCCGCCTCCGGAATTGTGAAAGTCCAAAAACTCTCTACCAAATCAACCTTGTTTGGCACATATTCAAAACCCATTTCATGTGATTTTCCTTCTTCAATGACACCTGTTTTGCACAAACACCTGTGCATAAGATCCCACAATCACATTTTTAATTTCATATATATTTAAAAGCATTTCTCACATTGTAAGCCAAGTTGTGATTTAAAAAAATATAAAATAGATTCATACATCCTATTACAATGTGTTTTTTTTTACAACTACTTATTAGTTTATTACATTTAAAGGCATTCTTTGCATTTGCATGTGATGTACCAAACTATAAATACATGTTGTGTGAATTAATTAGAAGCATTTAATTGTGTAATTTCAAAAGTTTAGAATACTATCCCAAAAATCTCACAATAGGTTTCAAACAGTTATGAATATGATAGAATGACCATCAATCGTTTTTACTTTTAAGGGTTAATATACATGATTGCAGAATTACTCATTTTTTTCCCTTAGATTATTGTTAGTATCATTTGTAGTTTAAAATGTATGGATTATTTAAAATTAAGTTATTAGACTATATTTTCTATACTAAGTAATAATCAGGTCTATTCAAATTACATTCATGTGTTTTTTAAAACTACATACATACATACACACACACAATGTGGTCATTTACAGAAGCAAATCTAATGTACCTGAATGGATTAGAAAGATAACTCAGCACAAGATTGTGATCAAGTTCATCTTCATGCCATTCTTGTGGAGGATCTGGAACTTGTTCCCATTCAAAACTGTATGTCATGTTTGTGGGGTTAATTGCCACAAAGGTCTTTATGTTTTGAACATTCAAGCCCAATGACCCAAACTCAATCACATTTGCTTTTGGATCCAAAGGTCTTGTATACTCACTTGGCCCACCCAGACCGGCATTTCGTTGCAATCCTAGAAGATAGTCACTCTTTGGCAAATTAAAATGGCACCATGGTCGGAGCACGTTGCCTGTAAGAGGAATGTTGATGCTATTGTACCCTGAATCCAAATACTCAATATCACACACCAAAACCCTTGTGCAATCTTCCACCTCACGAGGCCCAAAGGTAACTATGATGGTTGAAGTGGCTCCACCACCAACCTCACATGGTGAATCTACAAAATACATCTCATGCTCACCGGGGCATCCATTGTGTTTCACAATCCTCCACCTCAATGGTAACCTTGTACTACTCAAGTTTCTTATGGTGAAGGAATGAGTCCGTGATTGAAACATTGTAGTTGCTTTGAAGTGGATTGCATTGCAAGTGCATTCATATCTTGAAGAATCCGCAACCGCATGCAAATTGAGAGTTAGGGTTTTGTTGGAGCCTTGGACTATTTGGTGGGATGGCTCAATAGGAACTACTTGTAAATCAAGGTTGGATGATAATTCTATACCTTTCTTGGGTGTTTTGGAGCCCAAGGCTTTACCCACATTCTTCTCTTGACTTGTGGCTACCATGGCCAAGTTTGGTGTTGAGGAATCCCAATCCAAAAGATTATTTTCATTCTCAAACTCAATGTTGTATAAAGCAACACTGATATCCATTTCTACTTGTGTTGGTTTTTTTGGGAAAAAAGTAACCAAGATTATTTTGGATGCACCAGCATGGATGTGGCCTACGGCCGGATTGAAGGTGAAGTTTTCAATCACCGGCCAAGAGAATTTCCAATGCTTGTCAATGGAGTTGTTTATCATGGTTAGAGGCATAGTCCTTGGGAAGCCGAATCCACTATCATCAAACCACACATGGTTTTCTTGGTTCCCTGGAAACCCTATGCATTCTACTTCCTCACAATAGCCTTCACCAGTGATAAGTATACTTAGACTTGCATAAGGATTGTGTTGTATATCAAATTTTATTTCTCTTTCATATGTCTCTCCAACTTGAGGTATGAATGTTACAAGAAATGTTTCTTTTTCTTTTGGTTTTATGGATATTGTTTGTCCCGGTGAAAATGGGGTTTCTATGATTCCTTGTTGGTGGCTTAATATGGTCCATGGAACACCTCCTCCTTTAATGTCAATGGTAGTTATGGCTGGTACAATGCCCTTATTTTGAACCTAGTGGGATAAAACCAAGTTTTCATGCTATAAGATTGTTGTTGGTTTTTTTGAGATCATTCAGTATCTTGTTATCATATCAAAAAAATAATAAAAAAAAGAGTAATAGTCATATCTCACAACAAAATAAATTAAAGAAAACTGAAAATTGCAAGAGATTTGCTCATTTTCAATCTTTAGAAAAATTCTTCAATTACTGTACTTTTTTGTATATAGGTTCTTAAATTTCTACATGGAAGGAATTAAAATAAAAATATGTTATTATTATAATTAATTTTTTCTTAATTGATAATTACATCTAGTCGAAGAAAAAAATACCATCAAAAAAATTAAGACATTAATATAGATAGTTAAAAGGTTCAGAATTAATTTATTTTTAAAATTTAATTTATGTTCACTCTTTTACATTTTTCAGTCTGCATTTCACTCTCTTATTCTTGTCTATTCATTCTCAATAGAAGTATCATTTTTAACTGCAAATCTATGGTTATAGACCAAGATATTTTACACAATACATGAGAAAAACTATTGATATCTGTGAATCGGAATTTCACGTGAGATCAAATAAATCAATCTCAATAATTCATTTAAAATTATACATTCAAATTAACAATTCTTAACAATGCATGAATGCACTATTTTATTTAGGGTCAACAAAATCAAAAAGGTATTTTCACCAAATTTTCTAATGTTTATATTTGGATTGAGTATTTATTTATTTACTTATCTAGATTAAGGATACGTTAATCAATAATTCAGGTCAAATTATTTTTGATGCAACATAATATGATTTTTTTAAAGAAGCAATAAAAAAATAAAAACCTGGAATGATTTAGTCATTGTCTTCCCTATGCGAAGTTGAGGGAACTTTAACCAAACTGCTCCTGAAGGAGAATATGTATTTGGTTTGATTATTTGTAGTTGAGGCAATGTTCCTTCTCCTCGTAGTTGGCATTTGAACATTTTTGTTTTCAAATTATCACCTCCATCCCTAACAACAGCTTCAAATATGGCAGTATAACATTGCATTGAAAGTGGTTGAAATGCACAACACACATGCCTGCTCATTGCATAAAAAACATAATTAGTAAGTGCCACTCAAATGTAGTTTTTCAAAATTTTCAACTTAGATTTTGTAATTCACACAAACTTGTTTTTAGCTGCATAGGATTTTGAATCATATGTATATATATATATATATATATACACACAGACATACACACACATAAATAATTGAATCACATGTTTTTTTTAATTACTTTATCTATTTTTATTACAGTACCAAATCTTTTTGAGACAATTACCGAAATTCATGTGGTGGAATTTTCAATTCTTTAGGTTGTACAGACATTGCAAATGGATCTTCATATGGGACTTGTGTTTCAATTTCTTGCTTAATTGGAGTGATTGTGAAATCTACATAGCAAGGTACTTTGAATGGATTCTCTATCCGGAAGTTCGCTTCAACCTTGCGACCTATGGGCGCATTTGCAACTTTTGATTTGGAAGCATCACCAATGAATCTAACGGTTGGTTTTGGAGCGGCTTTTGAAGATCCTCCATCAAAAGGTCTATCACAATCTATAATGAATGTCCCAAATGAGAATACATGATCTTCTCTAGAATATATACCATATGGTGGCGTCATCGCTAGGTTTTCAAATCTATCCACTATTGAATGTTCTTCAAATATGACATCTGGTGTTGTTATAATCCCCGGAAGTTTAGACTCTCCAGATAATTCATACACAATATTGGTAGGAAACTTGATAGGATCTCTATTTGCAATATTGATCATAAGTTGTTCGGTATATATTGTTGGCTCTTGAGGACTTTTGAACACCACTTTTATATCAACTTTATCTCCAGGTAAGATATTGCCACTAGCAAGACTCACATTAAAGCTTTGCAATTCTAATGAGGGCCCTCCTCCTCCTCCTCTTCCACCTCCACCTTTAGAGTTTGTTTTGTTCTTCTCACTTTTATTTGTTTTTGAAGTGGCAGTGGTCTTGGTTGTTGCGAAAGTTTTTGATGTTCTTCGAGTAGCTCCACTAGCCATGGATGCAGCATCTGATTTTTTTTTTGAAGTGTCTGAGTAGCCAGTGGCTGTTGGGCTTGTGATGGTGAAATCAAACGGAAAGAATCCTTTGTTGATTATTTTTAGGGTTTGTTCCTCGGATACATGGCCCGCAATCACATAACCAAAGTGAAGCCCTCGAGGAGGAAGTAATAAAAACTTTGAATGCACAGCTATGATATCCAAAAGAATGGTGAGTGTTGTTTCAACTTTTTTTGTTTCTGACCCTATTAAGCAGAGTTGCAGATCTTTTGATTGCTTTAATTCTATTTCATGTACCAACTTCTTCTCTTTGTTGAATTCTATGTCAATCTAAGAGCAAAAAACAATGTAAATTCTTTGATCATAATCACAGTTTACTAGAGCTCTTGTTGTCCATTCACATACTTTTCATGGTATGCAATTATCAACTTTTTGGTATGTAATTATTCATAACAATATCTATTAGCTTAATTTTTAAACAATGATTATGATAATAATATTAATAATAACACCTCATGTCAAATAATCAAACCACAAATATATACACTTCAAATTATCCAACCAACTATTGCATATATACATTATGTATGTCTCTCTCTTTATCTATATATATATATATATATATATACAAATAACAATATTGTTATTATTCACGTAGTCTTTTACCTTTATTTGTCCATTTGAACCAATTTCTCCTTTTGATGGAGTACACAAGAAGAGATCATGGATCATCAATGTACGCGGCACAAATTCAAAACATATCACATGCTTTCTTTTGTTTTCCAACACAATTTGTTTGGTTTGACTATCAGCAACCAATACTGTACCAAAGTCAAGTCTATTATCACTTGGAGTCCCATTATGAAGGTTGGGATATGTCACAATCACATCCAATACATAAGCTTCAGCAGTGGTTGACAAAATAAGTTCTTGTTCTGTTATATGATTTGGGTCTTTGCTATCACATACCTATTACCATGAAAATTAACATATATTTTAAATTTAATTAAATTATATTTTTCAGATTTAATTTTATCTTTTAGCAATTGGAATTTGGTGTATCATGATTCATCATTTACCTTTCTTTATATAAATACCCAATAAACACAGCTGCTCAAGGAAGTTTAAAATGTAATATTTGAAGACTTATTAAAGTTTTTTTTTTAATAGTAAAGCCCAAATGGTACATAACTCAGAAGTGCATACGTCTATTTGTAAGAATTTAATAAATTAATACTGCCTCGATCAAAATAATGATTGGATTTCATTTTTGTTACAGTATTAAAAAATAAAAAATAAAATGAAAAACACACACACACACACACACACACAACTTGTTGTTACAAAAATTCTATCATTTATGTTATAAGTTTCTATTATTAACGTTAAAATAATTAAGAATGCTGATTATTTACATGAAAGATGATTGTTTGATTGAAAACTTGTTCTTTGATGGCTTTGAAACATATTTTAAGTTCATGTGAACCTTTGGATATTATCTCTCCAGTACTTGAAAGTATAACAAATTCTTCTGGCAATTTCTCAAAATCATGAATTGTCCATTTTATTTTTAACTCTGATATATTTCTACATTCATAAAATAATTTTAATTTACTTGCACAGTTAATTTAAAGGAATATATATTAAGTATTGTCCATTTTTCCAATAATTTATGTGCATGAAATTATTGTAGAATAATAAATTTCTGTGGGATATCAATTTCAATAGTAAAAGAATATTATAACATATAGGTATATGTATAATTTCAGATTTATATTTTATAGTTAAAACACTCAAGATATATATTTTATTATAGGAAAATATTTATGAATTTAATCATGTCTACATAAACATATTTTAAAACATTAACATCTCTTTCTATAATACAAAGGTTAATTTAATTATTGATTCCACTTTTTTCTTTTTTCTTTTTAAGGTAAAGTGTGTACTTGATTATTATTGATTTAGTAGTTGTACATCCCATCACAACTCGTCCAAATGCAAGGGTTGACGGATTTAATTCAATTTTTGGTGTATCCGCATAACACAATACTTTATA
The DNA here is from genome assembly GCF_059467195.1 of Physcomitrium patens. Classification (NCBI taxonomy): domain Eukaryota; kingdom Viridiplantae; phylum Streptophyta; class Bryopsida; order Funariales; family Funariaceae; genus Physcomitrium; species Physcomitrium patens. The sequence continues at coordinate 10,379,652 of NC_143412.1, read as the reverse complement.
TATTAATGGTGTAGGATTATTTGAGATTGTTCCAACTAATTTATAGCATTGTTTTCCTTGCAAATTCTGTTAGCATTTATTTGAATAATTAAAAAAAATACATCATTTTTAGTATTTTGATGAAATAGTTACTTATTTAGAATTTAAACTTTTTTCTATGTTACAGACATATGAATGTACAAAAATAAAATAAGAATTCATTTTGTATTTTGTATTTTTAAAATTTTCAAGCACAACAAATTCATATAACTTCATTTTGGTGTTAATAATATAATTAATTTTTTTTGAAAATTTTAGAGATTATCATAATAAATTATGATGAATTTTGTACTCATTTTTATAATTTTAATCACAAAAAATATCACTTAAAATTAAGAATTTCCTTCCATCACAAACCATGACTTATAAAAAGAAATATGAAAAATAAAATCAAGAAAAAAAATCTTCAAAATATGGAACAGTATTATTTTCTTCAATATGTTTCATTACTTTGTCAAAGTTATAAGAAGCCTACTTTAACAAATGTTTGCATTCAGCACTTATTAAAATTTACCTATTTGAATTATTCTCTGTCACTTATTGCAAGTAGTAAAACATGTATTCTATGAACTATCTCAATTTTGGAAGTTATTGTAAGATATTAAAGTTTAAAATTCATTCTAAATAATCCAGTGATTCATCTTATTTTCTTTCCTTTTCTATTGTTCATATGATTCCAATCATAAATTTTAGTCAAATGGAAATTCATTATCAATTTCAAATCTAATGTAACGTTTGAAATTATGTTACCTTGGATGGATAAGAATAAATACATACATCACCACGTCCATCAAGCTTTATATCCAATGTTTTAGGATAAATAATAAAAGGTGCATTGTCTCCACTGTGCAGTGACTTGCTTTTGGCAGAAGCAGAAGTTTTAGCTCCTTTTTTGGGAGATGAAATAACACCACCACCAGACAACGGAGCTACTAAAGAGGAATTCATTTCATCATCTATTATGAGCTCAAATTCAACATGAGCATCAAATTGTCCAATATTCTCAAGATCAATTCTATAACAATGTTCCGTATCATGTGTATTTGGAAAGTCACTTGGTAATGGAGTTGTATTTATTGGACCAAAATCTATGGTTTGGTTTAAAATTGTTTTTAAAGTCCGACTATATGTTGGAGTCATTCCATGACATGGAGACGTCAGATGGTTTTTGCTTGGAGAGGTAACATGACGAAGTTGAAGACGCGGGATATCACAAAGTCCTTGAACATTCAAAGTGGCATATCCTTGTCCACCTAATACCTCAAATTTAAAAACATGTTCAAACTCTTCAATGATCGTAGACCAAAAAACCAAAGCCAATTCTATAGATGAATTTTCCGGAATCATCCATCTTGTCTTTTTCGCATATCCCACGGGAATTGCGCTGTGACCTTGTGCTGGAAGTACTTTCTTTTCTTTTTCTTTTTTATCCTTTTCCTTCTCTTTTTTATCTGGTTCATTTCTTTCATTTTGTTTTGTAATGAAAGAAAAAGGAAAGTTGGGATCTTTGTTCAATTTCCTAAGTGGAGGTTTTTTCAACACTTGAAATGTTTCTGGTTGTGGGCAATACATGTCATGGTCCCATGGCATTGGAAGTGATGCAACAATTAGTTCATGTATTGTTTTTTGATCTTGCATACTATCCACATTAGTTAATAGTAATTTGGTGCCCAATGCTTTTGCCTCTGTGGGTGAAGAAACCCCACTTATTTCTTTCAATACCTCTTTGTCAAATATATAATATCTATCAACTTCATCTGAGGTTGGATACGCCAAATACCATGGATAAGGCATGTCAAATCTCTTGGGTGGAATCAAAAGCTTGCTATCAATTTCAACTCCATCAATTAGCACTAACTTTGGAACATACCCATCAACACCTTCTAATCCAACTTTGCTAGAATTATTGTTTTCTTGTGCATTCTCACGTTTCTCCATACTAATTGTTGTTTCCATTTTATTTCCTTCAATTTTGCTTTCAACGTCTTTTTTAGAAGAATCATATTTATATATTTGAGCATGATGTTGATCTTCTAAGTCTAGATATCTATGATAAAGCCTTCTTTTTCTTGCTTGCATATTAATGAAGTAAACCATTTGGTCACCTTTCCACACAATGCTTGGCTTTGGTTCATCAGAAGACTTTTCTTCTGTAGAGGCTACTTCTTCTCGACTAAGTCCAACACCATTCAATAAACATCCAATGAGAATTACCATAGGAACATGTGTTGAATTAAGCCCGTCAAAGATCACACCATTATTGGATCCCGGTTGATCTAAACTAGCCTTGAAGAAGGCCTCGAGGCATGTTTTGTAATCTTCCACCGCCTCCTCTAAAGGCAATTTAGGATGAATTGTGTCAACTCCTTTGACATTCTTCAATGAATCTGCCTTTTTGGCATTCTTAGATGGATTGACTTCTTTTGTATTCTTTGGTGAATTGGCTTTTTTAACATTCTTGGATGAATTAGATTCTTTGATGTTCTTAGATGAATCTATTTCTTTGGGATTCTTAAATGGATCTGCTTCTTTAAAATTCTTCAAAGAATCCACCTGTTCTGGCAATGGTAATACTAATTTTCCTTCTTTAATGGCAGTGACTATGAAATCATTAACATCCACAATAGGGCATTTGTATTGTTTTGCTAATAGCCTTGCTTGTGTAGACTTTCCAGAGAAAGGTGCGCCATATATCACTATCAACGGCCCAACTTCAGAAGGGAATGAAGTGAGATTTGGAATTTCTTCCGTTTTATTATTCATAAGATCATCCCAAAATGGTTCTCCTACTTTACGCACTTTGACATGCATAACCCCATCTTCATTATACTTTTGACAATCATGCAATGCTTGATCTTCAATTAGATATTGCTCATCAAAATCCAATGAATAAATCTCAATTGGGTTATTTGACAAGTTGCATATGACAAATGGAACAATTGTTGGAGCTTGAGCATTGGGCAATATTGGTTCAAGTTCCATATTGGTGGGGTTAATTTGTATTGCTTGATAACTACTTGTCCCCATACAATGAATAACTTCCATTTCTTCATTGTCCTTTATTTGAATAAAAATCTCAGTCATGTATTGTGTTTTTAGAGGTTTGTAGATTGGTGAGAACTCTATCTGATCATGAGAAGCTTGGATTCATCAATTTTTGATAATGGATAAAATCTATTTGAATACTTAAAATGTAGAGAGATCATGATTCTATTTTCAACAAGAATAATAATAATAATAATAAAAACAGATTTTCTTAAGTTAATATCAAAATGTTCATGGGTTAGATATAGTATTGTAACCTGCACATCCATAGTTTCATTGGGATGCAAAATTGCAGTGTTTGGTACAAGCTTAAAATATGGCCAATCACGTAAAAGACCAACATTGACATTTGTTGTTTCTGGAGTTGGTTTTTTCATTTTCCACTCAACAACAGCCTCTCCAACATTTTTAAATCGTACATACCAGATCTATTACATAATATAAAAGGTTATTTCCAATGATTTGATATCTAATAAAATTAAAGTTAAAATTGAAATCAAAAGTTAAAAAATAATACTCACAAACATAAAATGAATTCTCAAATTTTGATCATCTTTAGGGCTGCATATTATAGAGAAAAATTCAAAAACTTATTATAAAAAGCTATACATATTTCATTTTTGTTAGAATATATCCACCTTACAACATGAAACTTGCACAACACCAAAATCAATATATTTATGGGATATATGAAGTTGTGGTAATATCACATTTGCTTTCAATAATAATATGGTCACTGGTCCCTAGTTTCACGTTGATGAAAGCACATAAAATTTAATATCATTTTTATCCACAACATACATGCTTTTAAGGTATTTATCTTAACATCGTAAATATATATATATATATATATACACACATATTGGAACTAAAGCAGCAATCTATCAGCGCTTCCATTTCACATTGAATTCAGTGATACAATTAAGGTCAAAACACAAAAGAGAATTGAAATAAACTGTTTCTACCTCCTTCACATTCATTTGTACCCAAACATGAACAGGTCCAAGGGAACATTTGGGAATCATAGTTTGAAATGTAATCCAAAGTTGAGTGCCTTTGTGGTGATTAGGTTCACCAGGTATGACAAGTGTCTTATCAGGTTGAATGTAGAATCCTTTGGAGTTTGCTTCTGTTTTATCAACCTTAAAAACTACTGGAAAGTTTGCACCATTGTATAACATCAAAGGCAATGTTTTCTTCCCACCCATTAGTACATCTTGAAAGTCCAATTCAAATTGGTTGCACACCAAAGCTTGAATATTGACATCAAGTTTTTGTTTTGGTGGGACATTCACAACAACATTGTCACTAATTTCCAAAGGTGGAGGCAAGTCATGTTCATGGTGTTGAATACCACCAATATTTTCATCAATCTTATCCTCCATCTTATCAAATTCTTTGCTTCTTTCATCATCTTTAGGTTCTTGAGCTAGTATCCCTTCTGATGCAAATGCTACCTTTTTAAGTCTCATCAAGGATGAAGGTCTATGGATAGCAAAAGTTTTCTTTTTGGGTTGCTCTTTTTCTTTTGTGAGAGTGGACTCTTTTTGCAAAATAGACTTCCGAAGCTTGTACAAGTTCTCAACTCTAGTTTTCTCCATTTTGTCCATAAAACTGTGGCGCAGCCAGTGTAGGCCTTTTCTGGAACTCGTTTCCATGGCCATCAAAGAAACAGGGCCCGTGAGAGGCGACCACGACTTCCGATGCAGGTTGTGCATGCATGTGAGGTCTTTACTATGGTCGTGCTCCTCTGCTTCTTCATCGGAGGATAAATCTTCATCATCCCTCAATGTGAAGAAGGGCACATGTGGTAGTGGTTCATAGAATCCTTCAAGCACCACAAGCTTGTCTACCTCAGCATCAATGTCTTCAATCAATTGTTGTAAAGTTTCATTCTCTTCTTCCGAGACCTATTTCAGGATATTAGTATGCCTCACAATTTGCATCTATATATATATATATATAAACACACTCACACATATTATTTTCAATCATTTTTTTTTTCATGTTAGTAAGAGGAATTATTTGAGACAAAACTAGTTACTCTATCATGTTGTTACAAAAACAAGGGTAATTTATTTATTTTGGACTTTTTGTCTTTTGAATTTATTATGTTGAATTTTAGGAAATGAAAATGGAAAAGGATGATTTCAGATTGAAACCTCCTCTGAAATGTTGGATTCTTTGCTTTCTTCATCTGTGCCAAAATGAGTTTCTACAGGGAAAGCAAGAGTGGATGCCCTCAGTGCCACGGCACATGTTTTATGAGCTGGCACTCGGCGCCCGTACAGTTTCGCAATCCTTACTTCCTCAGCCTTTGCCATAATACTTTGTCGAAGCCATGGGAGACCTTTCACCTTTTCTGAATGCATTTTTGAAAGGGGACCTGTATAATACAATAATTGAGAATGTGTTATCTATCTATACACATACACACACACACAAACAAACACACCATTTTCAAATTTTATTCCAATTCAAAAAAAAACTTACTTCATACAAACATCTATCAAATTTGAAGAATTTATCTACTACTTAATAGACCCACATTGTTAAAAATGAATGTTCCATTACCATGCATTACCCATATCTTTCTTTCTTTATGTTTTCAATTACCTGTGATGGAAGACCATGATTTTCTATGGTAGCTATGCCCACAAGAGTAATCTGATTGCTCAAACTCAAGGTGATGTTTGTTCTCCTCGTCTTGTTGAGCATCAAGACGTCTTTTGAAGAAACTTGGTCTTTTCCATGGAAGTTTTTTCCCTTTTTCTTTTGACATGGGAGAAAATTTCCCCGTGGTAGGAGATTGAGATTTGTGGTGATATTTGTGCTTACAATTTGAAGAATCATGGTTGGATTGTTCATGAATTTCTAGGCTTGAATCATGTTTTTGGTTGCCATCATTAACATCCACCATTTCCACCATTTTAGTTGTGCCTCGTCTTGATTTCAACAATACATTTGTGTTATTATCATCACTGTCATCATCTTCATCATCTTCTTCTGAGCTTCCAGAACTTTCATGTATGGTTTCTTCTTCAAAATTAGTCTTCAGCTCCTTAACATCCACTTCAAAAACATTTAGATTTTGCTTCTTCTTAAGTTTTGCAATTGTGTCATCAATCCACCTTTGAATTACTATCCTCCGAGCTTGTTCTACATAGCCCAAAAATTGGCGGTTACGCACACGAGGAGCTTCAATCCAAATGCTTGGATAGGATCCTTCTCCAACAACATTTATTGTGTGAGGTGGAAAATATGCCACTTGCATGAAGAACTCTTCCTTAAATTTAAGGGGTATTCCTAGATTCAATTACGCGACAACTTGAATTGAGTGTGAAAACAATGAAACAAAAATATTTTAATTTATTTCAGATCTCACATTGTGTGAGCCATAACTGAGTTATTCAGTTATCAAGAACTGAAATTCAATGATAATCATTTCGTGATTTTGAAACTGTTGATACATTATGATGAAATGTACAATATATATATATATATATATATATATATAAAAGAAACAATTCAACATACATTTAAAATAAGGAAAACCATTATGTGTGTGTGTGTGTATATATATATATATATATATTCATTCATTTACCTGGAGTTACTCGACAATTAAATCGTTGTCTTGTACCACCTTGCAAAAGTCCAGTGAGAGGAACAATAGAAATGGTTCCTTTCCTTATTATTGGGCTCAAATCAACTTCAAATGCAAAATTAATTTTCCCTTTATTTGTCAACACAAGGTTTTTATCAGACGTGGTTTTGTTGAATAACTTTTTCCCAACATTTAAACTTATGTTGTTTACAGAATATTTGATGATAGATGACTCAGCCTCCAAAGCAAGAAAATATTCAGGTCCATTCTCAACCTACAACATGTTTGTGTGCTTTTGATTAATTTTCTCATGGATGGAATTTATATATATATATATATATATATATCCAAATTTTCAACATGAATTTCATGAAACAAATTCTAAACTCCAATGTTTTCACAGCATTCCATGTGGATTTCACAAAATAGTCAAAAAAATTGGAGTGTTGATTTTAATGGTTCACAAAATATTGAAAACAATATATCTTTGTAGTATTGAATTTCTGAGATCATTAATACAAGAATAATTGCAAAATGGTGAGTAGTAATTTTATTGTTGTTGTAGCTGAATGCATTATATGAAACATAGTATAGAATAAGTTATTTTTATAACTATCATGATAGTTATTGTATCTTATATGATTTGTTTATTTTTTTTATTTTTTTAATGAATTCCTTAGAGTAAATCCCCAAGTCCAGCACAAAATCCCACAGAATGTATTATTGAATGGCCAATTCTTTTTTGATTGAAGAATAAAGACAATTAATACCTATTCAGTCTTCCACTATACCATGTAAAACAAAAATTATACACACACACATACATCAATAGAAATCCTTGGCAATATTTTATGATCTGTAGGATCTGAATAACAATTATTGATTAGTTCAAAAATATGTGTGATTTTTATTGTGTTTATAATATTACCCAGAAGAAGAAAACATTTGTGTTCAATTTTTAAATATGAAGCTGTAAAAGGAGGATGGATGAGTAGAGAAATGAATAAAAAATGTTTTGTTTTTTTGCTTTTTTTTTGCGTACCCGGCATACTGCAACAGCATGGACAGAATAGCCAGGAAAAGCATAGAAAGATGCTTCCACTATTTGTTGTTCACCGGGATCTAATGTGGCTCGAATAGGAAGTAGATCAAATATTTCATTCAATGGGATTGTAAGCCCTTTGGATTTGCTTAGAGCCTCCTCCGAGACTTTGATGTCTTCACTTGGATTGTGGTTGTAGAAGCTCCATGCATAACTCACTTGCATGGCACTTGGGTTCTTAATCCTCATTTGAAGCCTTTTACAAGTGTGCTCTATGACGGCACTATTGCAAATACCACTTAATCAACTTTGGCTTGATGTTATTTCTTTGCCCATTATTGGTATGTGTATATATATTACAAAGTGGTTTCGATCATACAATATATTTTTTTAAAATCTTTAATTAGGTTGTATCAAAACTTTTGTAAACCAAATTAAGAATTTATTCATGTTCAGTCTTAAACATTTGATTTAAAAATTATCAGTTAATGTAAATTATTTGAAAAAAATCAAGATGAAATTATAAACCATATCACAACATGATAGTTTTTGTGCCACTCACTCAAAATTCAATTGATTGGTTGATAGTTCTAAGGCAGGAAAGTGTATCTCTCCAACCATATCAAGTATATCTCGGTTCACTGTATTGGTATACACAACTTCAAATTTTCCCAAACAAAACGTGCTTTTTTTAACCATGGGAGTTTGCCACTCAAGCCACAAGTCCAATGTAATACACTGGGTAGGTTCCAAAGTGGCTTCGCATTTGTTGCACCCAAACGGCGGTTTCACCAAAAACTTCATGTTCAATGTATCAACAAATACATTTTGGCATGTCAATTGTACAACACTTCTATCCGGATGTGGTTTTCCATCATTAAGTTGAACAAATCGAAGCTCTTGCTTAGAAAATAATACTTTGGTACCCACAACCTCCGCATCTACTTCCAATTTGTATGTTTGTTCCTTTTGTGTTTTGGTTACAACATGGCACACAAATGTTTCTTTCACATAACCGGTTGCTTGAAATGTTCCTGTTGAGTGTTAAATTACAAAATCATGATCTAATTTCACTTGCCATTGTTTCATGATACTCATCAAATAAGCTTAGTTTGATTGCAACTAGATAATTGATTTTATAAAATTAGATGTATCATATAGATCCATTGTCTTATACTTACCTATATATTGAAATTAAATAGCAAAATGTAATAAAAGTCATCAAATGTGATATGGATCTTGCTTATCACCTGTGCATTGAAAAGTGAATTTAGTGTGAGGTGCAACAGAAGCTTTGAGTGGCACAAATGAAAACACACGCTTGTTGAGAGATTTCTTAGTTTCATTGTCTACATTCCAAGTTAGGGTTTGGATGCAGCGGCCTTGGTTATTGATTTCAAAAGCTTTTGTTACAACACTATGGCTAAGTTGGGTTCCAAAGTGTAGACTCCCATTGGCCAATGCTTCAGATGTAAGTGTAGAGCCAAGACCAATTCCTATCAAAGTCACAAAATATTGGCCTCCTTCTTCTACAGTGATTGAAACCTTGTCAACAAATCTCCTTGTATCGTCAAGACAAGCAATTACCTGATAAACTCTCATGCATTTCACAAACCATGTTATGCTGTTCAATTTAGTTTATTTTTTGAAAAAATAATTAGATACTCCTGATGCTTGGGCAAAAAGAATTGTTGTTATATATATATATATATATATATATTTGAATGATTGTTCAGATTTATGGACACATTTGTAATATTGTTACAATGCCATGGTTTGAAACTTACTCTGACTTCTAGAGAGTCAAATGGTGCAATTGTGGCTTTCAAAGTATCCAATTTGAAAATGTAAACTTTGTTTTCTAAATTGAAGGAAGCGGGGATACAACACATGTTTCTAATGACAAAGCTTTGTGTATGATTTTCAAGCACAGGAATGCGGCCAAAGTCCAAAGTCAGTGGCCATTTTTGGTCATCCTCAATGCAATCTCGGCCTGGGATCAATCTTGATGGAGCATCCCATCCACTCTGCTCCAATTTCAATATTGGACCTGTTCATTTATTACACAATCTTTATTCATGAAATCTCAACATCTTGTATACGTTTTCAAATGAACTTTGTAAGCACCAAAATGTCCAAATCTTTATTTTTAAAGATGCAAAATCCTCCTCAATTCCTCAATTTATATTTATATATCCATACACTTGCATAGCTTCACATTATTACCAACATCAATATTATTTATTGTTATTGTTGTGATGATTATTATTACTATTATTATTATTATTATTATTATATTCATTCATTCATTTAAATAAAAATAGAATAACCTATGGATAAAGCTTCAATGCGGATAGGAATTCTTTGTTCATAAATTCCACTGCCCGGATTACAAATAATTGTGGTCGCAAATGAGATTTCACCCAGAACACGTGTGGCAAGCATGAATTCAATTGAGGTGGACGATTTTCCGGGCACAACAACATTTTCAACATCCTTTGCTGTAAGTTTGGCAAGGATCTGGGTTTGTGGGTCTTGCAAGTCAATGGCAAATGTTCCCATTACATCTGAATCATTGATGATCTCACACGTTTTGACATAGTTGTATTGTATGAAGCATGTTCCAAAATCAATGTAATCGTCATTTGGTACCAACTGCTTGATCATTTTGGACACACTAGGTGCATTAGTTTCAAACTCTTACTACCAAAAATATTTTTTAATACAAAAAAAAAGAAAAAAGTGTAAATGAAACACATCTACTAGTTTGTATTCTTTATTTCTTCATATATACATACAAACCAATCATTTGTTCAATCAAACTAAAATAGCAGGAAAAATCAAAATCAAAATCAAAATCAAATAGCCATGTTTGAGAATTGTGTAAACTAGGAGATGCTGATGTACTTTTGCAACTATAGCTTTTGCTGATAAACTGATGATCTTGTACACTTCATTAATTTCAGACAAAAATATGTGTAATGATCCCACATAATTTTGAACAGCAGTGGGACTTAAAGACACAGTCACCAGCTTTGATGTCTACAATTGAAAATTGAAACAAAATAGTTTAATATCTTGAGACCAATTGGAGAAAAGAGAGAAAGAATTACACAAGTGTAAACTCAAACCTTTGTTTATGTATTCTTAGAACTATACATTTATAAAGAATTGAAAATATTACTTATTAGTTTATTTGACAAATTAATTATAGAAATCGGATCTTACTTGAGCTTGGATATCGTGAAATTCTTCTGATATCATAAACCCATTCCTGTCATCATCTTGCACAATGTGTAATCTGAAGTGTAGTAAAGCTTCACTACAATTGGAGATTTTAAAAGTGGATTTGGAGCAAAAACTTAATCCAATAACACCAAAGTCAATTTCTTCTACATTGATGTGTATCAAAGGATTTCCAACACACCCTCGGAAATGTAAAGTAGGGTTGTATTGAGCACCATCAACACTCCATACAAACTTGTTTTCAAAACTCCCACGTAATTGTGTAAAGCATTTCACTTTGATGGGGCATGCTTTGTTTATTGGAACAAGCCCTTCCGCCAATGTAAATTGAAAACACACCTCCTTTGTATCTGTGCAACAAAGTTGAAAATTTGCCTGCATTTGTTTTGGAAATACACATATAAAAACAAATATTACCAAGTTATATATATATATATATATATATTTCTATGTTTTGAAGATCTGAAATATATTTTTGAGTACATTTTTTCCTGTTATGTATAATAAGTGGGTATTTTTTCTTATATCATGTATTAAAAACAAAACCAATAAAAAAGGAGCACCCACTTCCATTTCTCCTAAGTTCTTGAGTTGTATTTCATATTCATATGTAGCAAAAAGATGGAGTTCTTGTAGGTCCAGCTTGCATGGGAAAAATTGTGCTATAGGCCCAATCCCACATCCTTCCAAATGAACCACTAATTTTTCAGACTTTCCAGAAATTTTGCAATAAGCCTTGCAATAGTATCTACACAAAACAATAGCACATTGATGATGTGACCATTATTTAGTTATTTATTTCTAATTTGATAGTTTCTACATGCACCTATTACCACTCAAATCAGCAAACATTTCTTAACAAAACAAAAACAAAATCCTTAGTTTGAAATAATGGTAGTAACAACAATAACAATAATTCTTTACTATTATTTTTTATTGTGATAATGGGAAGTGCAGCTGCTACTTGTGAGCACGTGGAGGCATGAATGTGATAGTGATCTCTGTTCGACTATTTGGCCAACATTCTCCATGCCCGGGACTCAATGCAAAAGCCTACAAATGACATGCCAAACACTGTTAAGTATGTGGCTATATATATATATATATATATAAAGGAAATGCTAATAGACCCATGTTTTTACTATATAGACTCATTCTTGATGAAGAATATGGTAATCATGATGAATATGGTTGGTTTTATTAATTGCAGATCCAATTGTGGAGAAATGAATCTAGAGGTCATTTTGATTTTGTTTTGTTTTGTTTTTGATTTTTGATTTTTTTATGGTTAGGATGGGTGAGTCAATTTAGTAAAAACTTGTGTCTATTTAACATTCCCTTGTATATATATTCAAAATCACAATATTTTCTCTAATTTGCAACATTTTTTTGTATTGCTTTAAATATATATATATATATATATATAGAATTGTAAGCATGATATACAGTTTGGATGCCATCGTTTTCATCACTGTGGGTTGCAGAGACTGGTCTCTCAGGTGTGGTGCTGCCATTGGAATCAGCATATTTGTCGTGAGTGAACAGATCTCGTCCTTGACTACAACCCTTGTCTGAAGTTGTCACTGATACTAAATAGGCCGCATCTTCATTCTCAGTTGCAAATCTGGCCAAGCCCGTTCATGAGAAACCTGCCATATTCAGTCATTGAACATTTTGATATTATGTGTTTCTGCTTAACACTCTTTCTAAAATAACTGATCCACAACCCTCTTTTCCTCCTTTTTTTTTTCACTATGTATATGTTGTTTAAAATACATAATTGCCAAGTCTACTACAAACGCTTTTTTTTTAGTCTTTGTGGACATTTTCATGCAAGATGAAAATATAAAAAGAATGATTAAAAAAAGATTTTTTTTTTTTTTTTTTTTTTTTGAGATGCTCCTTCAAATAGATGATATTTGAGAAACAATTCTGTTTTTGAATGATTGAATTATTCTGTTATAAGTTGTAGTTATACAGTAATCTATCTGTCTGTTGATAGAGAATTAAAATAAAAATAAAAATGTAAATAGTAAATAGTAAAAGTTAGAAACGTGTGATATATAATGAAATCTGATGGATAGACAACTGATGGAAAATTACAAGTAATAATAAAAATGTTGGAATAATTGAATTACATGTATGAATAATAAATATTTTTTTCTCACTTTATTAAGAAATAGCTAACCAACTAAATAAATAAACAATGTTTCTTTTTCTTTTTATTTTTTTTACATTATAGAGAGTGATAATTGTAGAATTTAATCAGTAATTTCTTCATGAAAACAAAGCACTTGGAGTGATGAATTTAGGGTGCCTTACTTCTCCCAAAGGAAGTATGCAACTGTGGAGGAGTAGTTTTGCACATGTATCACCATTTGTGATTTTCTCCCCACATATGTGGGCACTGCTATTGCAGTATCTGCAGATATTCCCACATCCAACTAAGCCCCATTGAGAATACTTGTTAGATTACAACACCAGAATTGTGTTCAATAATAACAACAATGATAATAATAAAATTAAATAATTAAAAAGAAAAAAAAATACATTAGACACCATAAGTTGTTATATATCAAATACTCATTCACGTTGAGTATATGCAAGCTTATTTTTAAAAGTTGACTTTACATGACTCTGATCTAATGAAACATTTTAGACCCACCACATACTAATACTAGTAACAAAACCCTAAATACTGTGCATGGAAACATATGAATGCATTACAAAATCCAATGCTTCAGAGAAATCCAAGCTTCACTACAATTGCTATTGTGAAGAAGAGGGGAAGAGAATGGTTACCTCCAAACCCATACCATAAAGTTTGCAATACATTCTTTCAATGTTGCGATTGTAAGCAACTATAAGCTCTCCTTCATGAGCTCCCACCAACAGTGGTCGAAATTGAACATAAACTTCTAAAAAGTTCTCAGGTTCTATGACACCTCTTGTTGGAAAAACAGCAAAGTACCCATTTACTTGTAATGTAAACTCCGCTGATTTGGTGCCCAAGTTGCGGAGCATAACATTTTTGGTGTATACTAGATGAGCAGGAGTTTGTGGAAAATAAATTTCATCGGGAAGGTCCAATATTGCTATTCCCATACCCACATGGCCAAACACCAATTCAATGCTTAAAACATACTACTGAAAAGTTTTGCTCTAATTTTGCAAGGTTTGATTACCACAAAGTTACAAGATGTGGAACATTCACCTTGTTCTTCCTTACAAGTAGATAAGTAAATAAAATTTTACATTAAAAAAGTGAAAAATATCAAACTTAAAGAGTATTCTATGCATTGAAGTTTTTCAAAATATCAATTTATAAATTTTTGTAGATTTTCACATAAATTGAATAGTTCAGCTCTTTTATCATGATACATCTTCACATCATGAATTTACTTGATTTTTCTTTAATTATTCTTTAAAGTAAAAAGAAATAAAGAAATTTGAACACAGTTTAATGTTTATTTATTTTTATTATAATTAGAATTTTCTCAAGGCACAATTCTGTTGTACCTCGAGCTCCATGGCAAATCACAGGCACCTCAAATTTTTCGCGTTCAGTGACCACCACTATAGAGGCTTCTTGGTCATCTTCATTCTCAGGGCAAAAATTAACAATGAATTGCATCTGTTGCATTGTTTGAAAATCATAATTAATCACAACTTTCAAATCAATCTAATCTTAAGTACATTCATACACAAGCATCTAAACGATTTTCAAGTGATATAAATTTCATTTATTGCAAACTTTTAAATATATATATATATATACACACACACATGTATACATTATTACATATATTGTACTCAAATTGTGCCAATTATTAGGTTAAACCACATCAACAATCAAAATTATAATTCAAAGTTCTGGATTATTTATTGCAATTAATATTTGTAGGGTTTTGTAAGTTGGTAGAATACCTCCATTCCAGGTGCAACTTTGCTTGTGCCTTGTTCATCAAATATGCTAAGATCATTGTTATCAACAGGTGTATACAACTGCACATTGAGGTACCCAGATAGAAGTGGTAACACTTGAACCCGCCTTGCCATCTACAATTCCAAAACACAAGTTTTAGGGTTCGACTCTGAAAATCTTTGTATCTATGGACAAGGTTTTACTTTGTGCTTAGTGAAAAAATTAGGGTTTAATAAGCAATCTATCACAAAGGTTGATTAAAGACTGAACTAAAAATTCTCAAAAATTTGAGGTTAATGCAAAAAATTAATCTAATTGAGTTTTTTAAACAATTCCTATGCATGTATATATATATATATATATATATATATGTGTGTGTGTGTGTGTGTGTATCTTTGTGTGCATGTATGTAATTTGAATTGAATCTTTGAAGGAATGAAAACAAGAACCTTGTCATTGTTCCGGAGGTTGAAAACTTGTGAATATTGCTGGAAAGGCTTGAAGTTTCTAAACACAATCTCAGGTGGAAATGGTTGAAACAGGGGGCAATCTTTCTTCACAAAAGATGATTCCTATCAGCATCAAAAACCAAAGCAACATGATCCAGCTAATCTTCTAATTTGGCTCTGCAATGCTTTTTCAGCAAATCATTGGAGCACAATAATATTCTGAATTAAAAACATTTGTTAAACAGTTACCAAATACTTTTTGTCGCAAAAATTATGATGCTCAATGATGTGAGGCTTTGTCCTGATAGAGCCATCACCATATGACACCTGTGGATGCAATTTTGCTTCTACAACTTCACTTGGTTTTCTCTGCAAGTCATGCATAATGCAATTTCATCAAAATCATTTTCTGAACTAAAGTTATATTTACTATGATTGATTTTGTGTGCATGTATATGTGCATATATATGATGAAAAATAAGCTCAAAACATGGAACCAAACAAAAAGTACAGATTGTTAAAATCATGGTTAAAATATGAGTTGCTGATAGACAATTTGCTTTCATGAACCCAATTCAACCTTCCATGTGAAAATTGGAGTTATATGCATATCTGTATATAGAGAGAAATATTCCTTGACTTTTCATTCTTACCTTGAATACATTGGGACAAGGGTCTCCATATGACTTGTATTTAACAGTTGATGCTGGAGCACCTGTGCTTTTCTTCCTCAATTTTGGCATCTCATGCTGCCTATTAACATGCAGGTTTGGGGCAGCTCTGTTTAGCAATTGGGGGTTATCTATTTTCTTCAGAATCCTTTCTCTTGATGGCTCCATTGAAGTGCACTAAAGCATTTCAAATTGAAATCTTCAAATCAGACTCTTAAAAAAAATTATGCAACTTGGAGAATGACATGTTAAACTGTTATACAGATCCCAAATTATGGTGACTGTAGTGGCAAATTTGTGCAATAAAAGCAAGAAATGTTTGAGACAATAGG
The DNA here is from genome assembly GCF_059467195.1 of Physcomitrium patens. Lineage (NCBI taxonomy): Eukaryota > Viridiplantae > Streptophyta > Bryopsida > Funariales > Funariaceae > Physcomitrium > Physcomitrium patens. The sequence goes on along the minus strand of NC_143412.1, from coordinate 10,363,296 downwards.
TGAAATGATATAGAAAAAACATTACTGGCTTTGAGAGTATCTGTAGATAAATGTTAAAAGCAACCAATTCCTTGACATCACATTGCTCAGGCTTGGACACTAGGTGAGAATTTGAAAACCCTAGATTGAAGAAAGCTTAACCTATTTAATTATTAACAAGTTATGATAGTATTTTATAATTGAGAATCCAGTTAAATTTCATTATATTTATTAAGAAAATCATAATAAGAAAAAAAAAGTATATTTTAAGATTTAGGTTTAAAGCAGTTGTGGACCAAAAAGAAACAGTTGGTCACATACATACTGTAAACTAAATTAAAAGATTCTAACAACCACAAAATTTTGAATAGTATAAAAATATACATTATGTGAATTACATGTTACTTTGTTCTTCCCATTCAATTTAATTCTTCTTAATATTTAACCATTTCAACACAAAAAGAAAATTGATTGGATCTTGAGCACATGGAATTGATGGTAGACAGACAATCTTGTAGTGTTTACAGCTATAAACTATAATTTAAGAGAATGATATTTTTTAATTATTTAATTAAAAGAAACCTATTACTCATCTGTAAAAGAAATATAAACTTTAGAATAATTAGAAATAGGCTCCATCCAAAGGTCCTTTGTCATAAGTAAGATAAATGGTATCCAAAATTTATTGACTATTAATAAATAAATAAAATTAAAACGTGAAATATTGTACCAAAATTTGAATTTGGACCACATTATTCTTTTGAATTAAATATTAAATATTAAATATGATCTTTATCAAAATACATATAAACTTTCTATTATATGATTGCTAAATATTATATGTTTAGAAAAATTTTATTTTTTAAAATTGATTTTAAAAATAAAAATTAATGAATAATTATCTATTTAATTTAAACTACACAAAAATTAATGTGGGTAAAATTTTAATTTATATTGCATAGGTAACATAGTACATTTAAAACAATGTTGTAATATGTAAATAGAGCATTGTCATCTAATAAAAAAAATTGAGTTAAATAGCAATAATAAGATATAAAATAAAACTATGTATAATTTAAATTTTTATTTCTAAATAAAATAATTTTATTTCTAAATAAAATAATTTTATTTCTAAATAAAATAATTTTATTTTTTTAAAATAAAATTATGTAAATATGATTATATTTTGTATCAAATTATAATATATAAGTTTCTTGAAATATGTATTGATACTTCAAATATTAAATTACATAAATTTTATGAAACAAATATAACAACTTATAATTTTTTTTTCATATAATGTTTTTATAAAATCTAATTATATATTTGTAGAATTTATTGATTTACACACACAAAAATAAAAAATTTAAATAGTATTCAGCCTTAAAATGAAAATATATTTACTAATCTTAAAATTAGATTTTTTCTTCTTTTTTTGTTGTCATATGGCTATTGGGTAGAAGAAGAAATATATATATATATATATATATATAAGAGCTTAATTTAAATTATAGTAAAATATTATTTTAGAAAATATATGTAAAACTTAGGGAAGTGGTAAAAATAATTTAGCATGAATGTTATCTTTTTATTAAAAGACTTCTAATTATTTTGTAGGGTCATAAACAAGATGGAATAAAGTAGGTTAACAAAAATAATATTATTGGAATTTTTAAGTAAAAGTAAAGAGTAGCTTTTAGAAAAATTGAAATAAGAAAAACCTTAGATCAATACTTAAGGTTTGATTCAATTTTTTTATTTCTATTTTTATTTTTTTACTTACTAAGGATTTGATTAAGTTTTAATTGGGATTTACTTACGATTTTTTTGAAATTGGCTAGGATTTGCTAAGTATTTTTTTAAGGTCTCTTTATGATTATTTGTGATTTTTTTATGATTATTTAATGATTTCTTCAGGATTTCATTTGGTTGATTACCAAATCTTTAGGAATTAGTTAAGCTTATTAAAGATTGTTAAGATTTATTTGAAGCTGATTAGAGTATGATAAGATATTTTTAGGATTTTAAAAAAGTTGATAAGATGGACTTAGCATAATTAGAAGCTTATTTAAGTTGTTTAAAATTACCAAAAAGTTGTTCCTAAACACCTTATGCATTTTTTTGGAGGTTATAAATTCAACTTTAAATCAAATCACAAATAATCATACCTATAAATAATCATATCACACACACACCCACCTAAGCCCTACACCTGAGTCAGATTCTGCAATGCTTTGTGCTGCAGAGTGGTTGTCAGGAAGGGTTTTTTGCCCCAACTCCTTTCTGCCCTTGCTGCTTCTATTTTGTAGTTGTTGCAGCTCTTGGTAGTATTCGTCGAGTAGTGGGTCGAGCTCTGTTGCCCAGCGTTGATCTGAGGCAGGAAGTTAACATCTTCATGAGCTCTGTCTTTGCAGTGCAGTGCACGCTTCTCCACATGTTTCTGTGTGGATAGCTGGGTGTTGAGTATCCAGGCTCCCTTTGGAAAGTCTGCTCTGTCTGCAAGCATTCCTTGACCTATACGTGGTGGAGATAAAACTGTTTGACTGTGATTTGACAGCAGCGGCCTATCATGTGGCGCTGGTTGCCAGGACACCCACGAGTGGGTTCAGGTTTCATTATTGAATGGGTTTTGAGCGCAGAACTGATAAGTCACGGGAGTAGATTCGTGGCTTCAACGATGTTGTGGCTGATGCAGTGGTTTTTCTTGGGTGATGCGGTAATTCATGGTGAAGGATGGCACTCGGGATCAACACCATGTAGACAATGGAATGGTAATGTGGACGAAGCGGCACTCTAGTTAGTGCTGCCAAGAAGCTTCAACCGTTACATGCTGATTCTGAGTCTGTTACTGCTCCAGCTATGGATTCCGATCGCCTTCCTGCACCAACTGTAGATACTTACGGCCACATGTCCTATCAAGAGGACCCTAATTTACATAACACAACGTGCAGATCTGAATAACCATATATTAGGTTCTGGTATTGTCTGGAATCCACGAGGTCGCCACTGAAACCACCGCACTCATCGTTGATGTTGGCGCTCTCTACAACCAGGGCTTGCACAGCAAGCATTAAAATCCTTTAGTGGAGGATCTCCATCACACCCTTGCTGGGAATAGATCTGAATGACGACGAAAGTTAGAACCAGTCAGTACCCATGAATAATTGCTGTATGGCATCCCAACTTAAAAGGTATGGAATACTGAGGCTGGAAGCAAAGAAGAAAGAAATGCCGTAGTTTCAAAGACTCACCATATCGGTTAACACGAGCGGTTGAGGATGTCGAAGACTAGCTCCAAGAAAAGCTACACATGAAAGACAACGAGCAGTGCAACCACCTTTGAGGTCATGCATTACCTTTAGCTCGCGCACAAGTTATTTATGGCTCTAATTCACAGCACACTCTAGTCTACAGTTAGACTTGGGATCAGATTATGAGCAACTAAATCATCCAGAAGCTCCCCCCATCGTTGCTCGGTCGACCCCGTGAACCCAATCGACATGCGCACAAGCCCTAGGGAAATATCTGAAGCAGATTTTCCCTCATTCGTCAACCCCGAACTCGTGCTCGATGCCTAGCTCGACGTGAGCGTGTCATGGTAATCCAAACTCACCGCTATCCAACCGAAATGGGCACCATTCTGCAAATATCGCATTAAATTCTGCGCGGTCTCTTTGGTGTCCAAATACAAGCACACCATACCGCCACAGTCGTGGCAGTCATTCAAGAGCTTCGTCGTTAGCGCGTGCTGAGGGTGGTTCGGCAGTCCAAGGTAGATTGCCTTCAATCCCAGCTCCTTCAAACGCTTGGCATAGAGTAAAGCACGAATTTCAAACTCCCTCATCCGAATCGAGAGGTGCGGGTTGCGAAGGCTAACCTGGAATGCGGCATGAGGATCCACCGTCGGGCCCAAAAGCATGAGTGGACCATGGTGCAGGTCCATCATTGAGCTGATTAGCTCAACTGGACCGTACACCGCTCCCGCGATGATAAGCCCCGCGCCGCTAATGTACTTCGACAAACTGTGCACGACTACGACGGTGCCTGATCTAGCTGGAGAGAGCAGCAGAGGCGCGAATGTGTTATCCACAACTACCGTCAAGCCCCGACTGTGCCAGATGCGCTAGCACTGGAATGTTTGCCACAAACAGCAGCGGATTCGACAACGATTCAAAGTAGAGCACCTTCGAATTTGGCTGCACGGCACCCTGCATGGCCTCCAAGTCGTTAACATCTATGAAGGTTGCCCAGATGTTGAAAATACGAGGGAGAAAATGCGCCAGCAACGCATGCGTGCCTCCGAAGAGATGGTTTGACACCACGACCTGATCCCCGCTGCTGCAAAGCTGAAGCATGAAAGACGCTATGGCGGACATGCCGCTCATGGTGCAATACGCGGCCTCCATGTCCTCGTCGACCGCCATTTTGCGGCCCAAGCTTCGCATTGTCGGATTGAAGTGACGGCTGTACAGGTACAGTCCTTGGTCGGTGCCGAGCTCTCCCGAAAACAGCTTATTCAGTCTCTGGGGCAATATGATGGCAAACGTCGAGGATGCCTCGATCGCCCCATTCACCCCACCGTATTGCCCGAGCCCATGACGTGCCCCCGCTAGATTTTGCACTGGGTTCGGGAATTTCTTGATTGCAGGACTGGTCTTCTCCGTTTCCATGTCGGTATCTGCTCGATCTCCCAGTCCGCGTTTTCACGAAGCGAAATGCGGCTTCGACTCCCCATTGCTCATAGACATGACGATTCCTGTTTTGATACTACGATTCTCTCTAGACAGTTTCGTCCCTTTCTGCGATACTTCGACCAAAATCGGCCAACTGCAGAAAATCCCGACTGTGAAACCAATTACGGAGCTACCAAATGTTTTCTGACTCCGACCATAGATCGACGCCAGATCTGACCAGACTTGGATGCGATTGCAGACTTGACTCCAGGATTGCGAAATGGCCACCGGATATTGACGCGAACACTTTGCAAATTCAATCGGTCAGTCGGTTACGCCGATCGATCTGGCAGGTGAATGGAATTTATTCATCACCTGCTCTCGATGCACAATTGACGACAGCAAAGGCAGCTACCGAGGTCGTACACTTCTCCCGACCTCATTGATTCATCCACGTGCTTCGCAATCGGGTTCCGGCGACCTTCACGAAGCGTGTCGATGGTGGTCCTGCAGGGCCAGTGTCATGAACAATCTGCAATGAATGAGGCGCCAGGCCAGGCATGAGACTCAACCACACTCACGCATGGATTGCGCAAGTGGAGGAGCTAGATCGCCACTTAAGATGATGAAGATTCCGTTCCTATAGATAGAAGATTAAACATAAAACAAATCAGCTCACACAACACACAAAACCTCTCTGGTGTGATATTTACCAAAGGTCCACATCTCATATCTTCGTCTTCTTCTTCTTTTTTTTTCGTCTGCTTCTTCTACAGATTCTTCTACTTCTTCTTCTCTGTCGCTCAAAGGAGGGCTCCCTCGCGGGGTCAATCTCCATGTCTCGCCCAATTTCGTTTCGTTGCGAAGGTGTACCTCGTGGTGTCGCTCGCGCAAACTGAAGCTCCGACGCTGGCCGACCGCAGCGATCATCCATGATGGTGGATGAATGTGTTTTCCATATTTTTCCCGTCGTTCATTCATCCCCTAGAGGTTCGTGTTCTCTTCCGCAAGTGAAACGATTCACCCAAATGAGTTTTATCTTGTTATTCTTTTTTTTGTTTTTGTGGGTCCTGCACGAGGCATTGCTTTTTTGAAGTAGAATTAAAACCTGATTTCTTGGAGGAGGGATAAAGATATTAAATTGTTGTTGTGGGCGGGAGAATTATCACGTTTTATTGGAACTCCTAAGTTGGATAAAAAAATAGGGCTTCTTGTGGACTATTATTAGTATCCTTGCTTTTCTTGCTTTGAAATTACTACAAGAGTTTTCAAATTCTTTAAGATCTTAAATTTTTCTCGAGCTTAACATGGAGAATTCCACAAATGAATATGCAGCAATTGAGAGGATAAAGAAGAGATTGTCTTTCCAAAAAAGTCATCCATAGATATATATATTAATTTTGAAATGTGAACAAAAGGCAACTCTTTACTAATTATGTTCTATGGTTGATTAATGCATTTCTAATTTTTAAAAATAAAAATAAAAAATTTTGTGATTATGTATGTTTCTCTTTTGCAACTTAAGTGAAACGTTTCACCCAAATGTGTATTACAAAATATACTTACTCAGGATTGTTTTTTACATGTTTTGTTTTGATTGTTTGTTTTTTTTTTCTTTTGTTTGTTTGTTTGTTTGTTTGTTTTCTTTTTGACTTCATTCATTAGACACAAAATTTCTTGCGATAATTTAATTTGCCATTAGCAAAATTATGTAATATTATGAAGTAAAATTTTATACATTTAATAAAATATAGAATATGCTTTTAATTTTACTTACATCAATCAATTGTTTTAGGTCATTCTAGTTGTAAATATTCAATAAATAAATAGATAATAATTTTGATTCAGCAAAAGGTTGATAAAACATAAAGTCAACTTGGTATAGGTATTGGGTATAATAATCTTGTAATTAAAAATTATAATGTGAAATTTTTTTTATGAAAATATATTTTTTGGTATTAAATAAGATGTATTTTTTGTGATATTAAATTTATTTTAATTTTTTTGTATCATGTGTATAATATTAAATAAATAAATAATAATTTTGATTCAGCAAAAGGTTGATAAAACATAAATTCAACTTGCTATAGGTATTGGGTATAATAAACTTGTAATTAAAAATTATAATGTAAAAAAAGTTTTATGAAAATACATTTTATGGTATTAAATGAGATGTATTTTTTGTGATATAAAATTTATTTTTATTTTTTTGTATCATGTGTATAATATTAAATAAATAAATAATAATTTTGATTCAGCAAAAGGTTGATAAAACATAAAGTCAACTTGGTATAGGTATTGGGTATAATATACTTGTAATTAAAAATTATAATGTAAAAAAAGTTTGATGTAAAAATATTTTGGCATTAAATAAGATGTATTTTTTGTGATATTAAATTTATTTTAATTTTTTTGTACCATGTGTATAATATTGAATAAATAAATAATAATTTTGATTCAGCAAAAGGTTGATAAAACATAAAGTCAACTTGGTATAGGTATTGGATATAATAAACTTGTAATTAAAAATTATTATGTGAAAAAACATTTATGAAAATATATTTTTTGGTATTAAATAAGATGTATCTTTTGTGATATTAAATTTATTTTAATTTTTTTGTATCATGTGTATAATATTAAATAAATAAATAATAATTTTGATTCAGCAAAAGGTTGATAAAACATAAAGTCAACTTGGTATAGGTATTGGGTATAATATACTTGTAATTAGAAATTATAATGTGAAAAAAGTTTTATGAAAATATATTTTGGCATTAAATAAGATGTATTTTTTGTGATATTAAATTTATTTTTATTTTTTTGTATCATGTGTATAATATTAAATAAATAAATAATAATTTTGATTCAGATAAAGGTTTATTAAACATAATGTCAACTTGGTATAGGTATTGGGTATAATATACTAGTAATTAAAAATTATAATGTAAAAAAAGTTTGATGTAAAAATATTTTGGCATTAAATAAGATGTATTTTTTGTGATATTATTATTATTATTTTTTTTTTTTTTGTGTCATGTGTATAATATTTTCTAAATCAGAGAAGTTAGAATGAATTACTTGAATAGAAGATTTAGTGTTTGCATAGAAAATTTTAGTTTTGCAAAAAACGGAAATATTTTTCAATAAAATTTAAGTATTTCCAAACCATTGATTGTGCATAAGCTTTTCATTTGAAGGATAATATAAATGAAATCAAAGTCAAATATCTTCTCTCAACGATCCAAAGAGGTGCTATTAAATCAAAAGTAACCAAAAAGATATTAGTCAAACTATAAGATATAAATAGGTGACTTTTAGATTTTAATATTTAGATTAAATTTAAATATAACATATGTTAGAATTAAATGATAATTAAAATTTATAAAGAATAATACTTTATTTTTAATTTTTGTAAATATGTGTGTTTGACTCCACATCTTTAAATGTCTAAATAAATGTATAAACTAGAATACAATGTGTTATGCATGATATAATAAAATAGAAAACATTCATAATAATCTATTGAAGATAAACTAGAAAAATTATTATTTTAGTCTTTAAGTATTTATTTAAGTAAAATGGCTTATTGTTAAACAACTTCATTTACTTTCAAATTTATAGTTGTTATATTGATGTTCCAATTAAAATTATTTATATCACTTTGTAATAGATTTTGTATAATTTTTTTATTTAAAATTAAAATTAGAAAATAAAATTATAATTAAAAAAATTTACACAATAGAAATTAAGAGGCGTAAAAAGAATCAAATCAAATAAAAGTTAATAAAACCAAAATATACAAACCAAGCACTTTAATCTTTTGATATGAAAAATATATATATATATATATATATATACATATATTTACTCTTATACAATATAGAGCAACTTAAAAAATATTTTTAATATATATCAAATTGAAATTAAAATCAATTCTTCTTTAACATACACAAACATGCACACATGTTAGGAATATAATCCTTAGAACCTTCTAGAGTAGAACCTTCTAGAAGCAAGTCTCTGGAACCTTCTAGAAGCTTCTTAGTTAGTAGAAGATATTAGGGACATAGTCTTTAGAACCTTCTAGAGATAAGTTTCTAGAACCTTCTAGAAGCAAGTCTCTGGAACCTTCTAAAAGCTTCCTAGTTGGTAGAAGTTGCTTGAGAAGCTTCCTAAATAGAAGTATATATTGGAATCGAGGCTGAAGAGTTCTTCAGTCTCGACAACACATCTCTTGGAGCTCTAGCTCACCTCTCTGGTATTGTTCTTGTATTCATCTGATTAATCTACTTCTTGCCAGTTCTTCTTGAACTTCTTGTTAGATCTCGAGTCTGTATTTCTGTGTCCGTGACAGTTTGTCGAGACTTCACTCACCTTAGATATCAGAGTTAGTTTCTTCTTTGTTAGAGTGTGGATAACCCCTCTGCTTGGAAGTGTACTAGCATTTTAGAGGTTGCGGATTATCCTCCTCTAAACTGATACTTCTTTTGTTACAATATTGGAGTCTTATTCTTCTTGGAGAGAGTGGATTACCCCTTTTCTTGAAGCTACTAAGGCATTTTAGAGGTTGTAGAGTACCCTCCTTTAAATCAATATTGTCTTCTTGTAGAGTCATTTCTGTCCTTCTCTTAGAATGGCCAGGGGCGAAGACATTAGTATGACGAAAAGTTCGGAGTCCAAGTTGGAGGCTATCATGAATGCCCTCGCTATGTTATCGCAAAGAACTGCAGAGATTGAAGGAGTCGTGGCAAGGCTTCATAATGATGGAGCATCTGGGATGGCACAATCTAGTTTGCACCAGCCTCAAATTTCTGCACTTGGAGAAGCACCTTTACCTCAGGTTCGACAAGCACCGCTGGTTCTAAAACATAAAGAACCCCGAGTTAGCCTTCCGGACAAGTTCGATGGTACGCGTTCCAAGTTTCGAAGATTCGTCAATCAACTCAGATTGATAACAGTTTTACAGCCCGAACGCTATCCAACGGAGGAGTCACGTATTGGGCTTATTGGAACCTTACTTACAAGATAAGCTCTATCATGGTTTGCTCCTTTGTTTGAGAAACGATCGCCCATACTAAACAACTTTGAAACCTTTTTGGAGGCATTTGCGGAAGCATTTGGTAAACACAACAAGGTTCGATGGACTACAACAAAGATCTGGTCACTACGACAAGGGATGCACTCTATATCAGTCTATGCATCAGACTTCAGGTAATTAGCATGCGACATCAATTGGGACGAAGAAGCGTTGATGAGTCAATTCTATTGGAGTTTAAGGGACGATGTGAAGGATTTAATGTTAACTCTTCCTGATCCACAAATGCTCAACGAAGCTATTAGCCAAGCTGTGAAGTGCGATAATCGCCTATTCCAACGTCGCTCAGACCAACGTTCAAGACAACATACAATTTGCCACGCCCCAACTATGTTGGCAAGCAGTGTGAATTCACATTTTGAAGTTGAAGACATGCAAATTGATGCGGTACGTGTCAAATCCTTTACCCTAGAAGAAAAAAAACGACGTATGGAGGAAGGTCTATGCTTGTATTGCAGTGAAGAAGGCTACAAAGTTGGAAACTGCTCCAAGAAGAAAAATCGACGTATTGTCAAGATAAGGGGCCCGTTTATTCAGGAAAGTGAGGATGCCCAGCCACAATAGGAACAGTGCGGCTGGACAATGAAATATCGCAACAACAACCAGGTTCCTTTCTTTCCGCTCAACCTGCCCTTTGTTTTATAATCCCTTTGCTTATTGGCCCTCAGAAACTGAGAACCTTAGCATTATTAGATTCAGGAACATCTGCATATTTCTTAGACGAAGAATTTGCGAAGCATCATAAGATCTTTTTAGTACAAAAATCCAAACCTGTTCACATTGAGGTCATAGATGGGCGACCTTTATTGTCTAGTAGTGTCACCCATGAATCAGAACCTATAGAAGTGATGTTTAAGGGCCATAGTAGTCATATTATTTTCAATATTATTAGAACTCCATCAAATCCTATTATTCTTGGTCTTTCCTGGTTAAAAAAGCATAACCCATCCATAGATTGGAAGTTGCGGAAAATGACCTTTCCCACAAAACCACCCAAAAACAAGCCTAGTAGAAAACCCCGAATAGAGAAATCCTTATTTATTGGAGCAAGAACTTTTATAAGATCGTCTAAGGAAGGCACACCGTTTGTCTTTTATGTAGTTCCAACTACCAGGAAGAATATCTCGACAACAAGTATATCTAAGCAATATAAGGATTTTAAAGACGTGTTTCAAAAGAAAAATGCCGACATGCTATCGGAACACAAACCATATGATTGCACCATAGACTTACAGGAAGGAGCACCACCGCCTTTTGGTCCAATCTACAATCTATCGCAGATAGAGTTGGTAGAGTTGCGGAAGTACATCGATAAGTATCTGACTAAGAACTTCATTCGTCATTCAAAATCGTCAACTGGAGTACCCATCTTATTTGTGAAGAAGAAAGATGGCTCATTGCGGATGTGCGTGGACTATCGAGGCCTCAACAAAGTAACAAAGAAGAATCATTACCCGTTATCCTTGATTTCTGATCTCTTAGAATAACTTTGATGTGCAAGGATTTTTACAAAAATGATCTAAGGGGAGCTTACAACCTCATACAAATTAAGGAAGGAGATGAGTGGAAGACAACGTTCCGTACAAGGTATGGCCATTTTGAGTATAATGTCATGCCCTTTGGTCTTACCAATGCTCCAGTGGTCTTTCAACATATGATGAATGACATTTTTCGAGAGTACATTGACGATTTTGTTGTCATCTATTTGGATGATATTCTGATATTTTCCAAAAATGACAAAGAGCATGAAAAGCACGTTCGTTTGGTCTTGGAGAAACTACGCGAGCGAGGAGTATATGCCAAGTTGGAGAATTGTTTATTTCACCAAATAGAGATGGAGTTTTTGGGGTTCGTTGTGACTACGGAAGGCTTGAAGATGGACCCCAAGAAGGTGGAAGCAATCGTGACTTGGGAGGTTCCGAAGATCGTGAGAGATGTTCAATGCTTTCTTGGCTTTGCCAACTTCAATCAGATCTTCATCAAGAATTACTCTCAAGTTGCTGCTTCACTCACTCGGTTGACATACAAGGATAAGCTGGAATGGGGACCTCTAGCAGAGAAGGCGTTTCAAGACCTAAAAATCGCATTTACTACGGCTCCAATCTTGGTACATTTAGACATTACAAAGGCCTTTTATTTAGAAACTGATGCTTCAGATTTTGTTTTAAGAGCTGTACTTTCACAAATGGAAGAAGACAAGAAGCTCCATTCGGTTGCATTCTATTCTCGAAAGTTCTCTGCTGCTGAAATCAATTATGAGATCAATGATAAGGAACTTCTTGCTATAGTGGATTCTTCCCAAGAATGGCATCATTTTCTTGAAGGAGCTGCACACCCAGTGACCCTAAACATAGATCATAAGAATTTGGAGTAGTATTTCATGTCGGCTCAAGTTCTAAATTGATGTCAAGCTCGATGGAGTATGTTGCTATTTAGGTTCGATTTTGTTATCACTTATCGACCTAGAAAGCTGCAAGGACTATCTGATGCCTTATCGAGGAGATCGTATCTTGTACCAAAGGTTAGAGAAGCAGCGTTTGATGAACAATGTACGACGTTGTTGAAGCCAGAGCAATTTCAGCTTTGCGCTAGTATTAATCCAATTGATGCTGACTTCTTGAATCAAGTACCTGTCGCGACCATTAAAGATTCAGTAGCCATTGATATCAAGCAACGTGCCAATGACGACAAATTCAAGGTGGAGGGAGATCTTTTATATTTTGACGAGTGATTGTATATCCCAAAAGGACCAACACGACTCCGAGTTCTTCAATCTCGCCACGATTTTCCAAGTGCGGGGTATTTTGGATTCAACAAGACCTTGGAGCTTATTTCTCGAGATTTTTGGTGGCCCCAAATGTGGAAGGATGTGAAAGATTTTGCCCTCTCCTACGACATCTGTTCAAGATCCAAGAATCCTTGGCATCGCCCTTATGGACTCCTATAGCCATTATCGATTCCACGTCGATCATGGTCTTCAGTTTCCATGGACTTCATCATGGATCTTCCATCATCGAACTTATTTGAGAGCATCTTTGTCGTGGTAGATTGGCTTATAAAGATGGCACACTTTGTTCCTTGCAAGAAGACATCGTCCAATGAAGTCACAGCAAGGCTCTTTCTCGATAATGTGTATCGATATCATGGACTATCAGATGATATTGTATCAGATCAAGGAACCCAGTTCGTATCAAAGTTTTGGAGATCTCTCTTTAAAATACTGAAGATGGATATCAAGCTTTCTTCGGCTTTTCATCCTAAAACTGACGGCCAAATGGAACGGGTGAACCAAGTCTTGGAACAATACTTACGATGCAGCATCAACTATCAGCAAGACGATTGGACCACATATCTGTCGCTAGTCGAGTTTGCATATAACAACACCCTCTATGCGTCGACTCAATACACACCATTCTTTTCCAACTATGGGTATCATCCGAAGCTTGATTTATTGAGTCCGTCAACAAATAACAATCCAGTACCTGAAAGATTTACGAAACAACTATTAGAACTTCAAAATACATTGAAGCTTCAATTACAATCTGCTCAAGAATCCTACAAGGCGTTTGCAGATAGATTTTGGAATCAAGCACCTACTTTCAAAATTGGAGATAAAGCATGGCTTCTTAGATGGAATATCAAGACTAAGCGACCATGTGATAAGTTGGACTATCAAAGATTGGGACCATTTATCATCCAGAAGCAAATCAATCCAGTGGCGTACTGTCTGGAATTACCGGCTTCTATGAAGGTACATCCAGTCTTTCATATTTCTCTGTTAGAGCCTTATCGAGAGTCGTCTTTTCCTAGAAGAGTACAATGTCCGCCACCTAGTATTGAGATCGAGAACCACGAGGAATACGAGGTTGGAAAGGTACTAGATTCACAACGAAGGTGGAGCAAGTTGAAGTATCTTATTCATTGCTGCGGCTACGACATTAATGAGCGAACGTGGGAGCCAGTTGAAAATCTCGCCAATGTGTCGGAAAAGGTATAGGAGTTTCATCAACAACATCATCAACAACCTAATTCGGTTCGACGATAGCTTCCTTCTGAATCTTGCTCACCCTAGAATATAAGAAAGGGGGAGAGCACCACCAAAATTCGTAGTTGTTGTAGTTATTTTCTCCAAGATAAAATAGAATTTTTTCAGTAGCTATAGTTTGGTCTTCTGATATGGATAGCCAAGAGATAGATACTATGCCAGTTAGATTATCTCAACCGACTAGCTGACGAAGGCGATCTCGAGATGAAGAACCGCCTACACCACGATGACGACGGAGGATACCGAGTAACCAATCATTGGTGATTGTATTTGAGTCCGAGCCTTCTTACGATGGTCAGCCAGAAGGCGTGTTTGTAGGACAATTTCACAATGAGGACACGGAAGTTCATGCTTGATCAGAAGTTGAAAGAGTGGGCCTCTATCATTGGCTTCAAGGGTCGATGAACCACTTGCCTCGTGAACAACAGTCGGAGTTCATAGCAGATGTTATGCGACAGATCTTCATTTTCTTGTGTTGGTACTGATCAACAACATTGCTTCTCAGAGACCTCGAAGCTAAAGGAGGGGGTGATGTTAGGGACATAATCCTTAGAACCTTCTAGAGACAAGTTTCTAGAACCTTCTAGAAGTAAGTCTCTGGAACCTTCTAGAAGCTTCTTAGTTAGTAGAAGATATTAGGGACATAGTCCTTAGAACCTTCTAGAGATAAGTTTTTAGAACCTTCTAGAAGCAAATCTCTGGAACCTTCTAGAAGCTTCCTAGTTGGTAGAAGTTGCTTGAGAAGCTTCCTAAATAGAAGTATATATTAGAATCGAGGCTGAAGAGTTCTTCAGTCTCAACAACACATCTCTTGGAGCTCTAGCTCACCTCTTTAGTGTTGTTTTCATCTGATTAATCTAATTCTTGCCAGTTCTTCTTGAACTTCTTGTTAGATCTCGAGTCTGTATCCGCTCACCTTTCTGTGTCCGTGACAACACATTGAAAAATTGAAAGTGCATTCATTCAACACTTTGTGACATAGTCTTCACCTCATCTACAAATATAACCCCACTTTCCATATTGTTACTCCAACTCTATAGTAATTAAGACTTACAAATTAATCATCAAAGACAGACATATGTATATATATATACTTACCTACTCATTGATCATAAAAGTATATTCATATATGTATATATATATATATATATATATAGTGAGAGAGAGAGAGAGAGAGAGAGAGAAATGCGATGTCACAATGGGAAGAGAAGAGAAGGCAGTTCAGAGTGGAGTGAAGCACATGCTTTGTTACAAACCTCACAATCTTGTAAACTACCCAGTTGCCAAGAGTCACAGACATCGCATTCCAGGCTTCCGCATTCAACGCACACATCACTCAGCTGCAATAATACAACAGCAGCAATAATACAACACAATACGGTCCAACGCAACGAAACTCATGCTATGCTGCAGCTGCTGTCGAGACAGATCGACAATGAATACATCTAGACACACACACACTCACTCACTCACTCACACTCTCTCTCTCCCCCCACTGTACTACAGCAGTTGTGAAGAGAGGGAGGGAGGGCGGGACCCACATCGGGAGATGGGGTCCACGCAGTCGGTTTCTCCTCCTTGCACCCAAGTCCGCCCACGTGCACATTCCGTCACGGTGTGTGCAGTGTGTGTGTGTGTGTTGGGGCAGGGGTGCCGGCTCCGCCCACCCGACATCGGGGAATCCGCCCTGCTTATTTGCTTCACAGTTCAGCTTTAGATTGGATGGCCCCGATCTTGTGAGATCCCGGATACGATCCCGATGGGCCCGCCGATGGTCCCCCACTTGTCGATCGTTGGTGATGGCTTTACCGACACCGCTGTCGACATCCCGGTCCCAGTTGGTGAGATGAGGGCAATTCGTGGAGGGCAGCTTCATTTTGTCCATTCAATTTTTGGTTCTCACAAAAATACAGTTCTTTAGTTGCAGCATTGCCGACTGCAAACCTTTGTGTGGTAACTTGTGTGATGCAACGAATAATCATGTCACTGACATTGAGTAATGCTACAACGATGCTGATGTGTGCGATGCTGATGTGTGTCGACCTGGATCCTTTGTGGATTAGCTGAGCGTGCTGATGGGCCATTCAGAATTTGGATGGTGAGATCGTCACGTCGTTGAGGAAGATGTTTGTGGTTTTCACTGCCGGAGCGAAACTTGAATTCTTACCTTGCATCGAGGGAGACCAGGAGCACTATTCACGCCTGTTGAATTCGGTTCATGGACAAAGGGGGTACGTTCGCTCCATTCATTTGAATGTTAATATTCTCGCTGGACCGTGGGTTAAGTATGCACATCGAAATACTTCAGTTTCGATGTACAAACTTTCGTCCATGTGAGTTACCGGAAGGGGTCCGGTTTATCCCAAAATCCAAAAGTCAAATAATACGGTTTTGACAAAATAATTGGTTTTTTTTCAAAATTCGAACGCTGGTTTATTTCTCACATTTTCAAACCAACGTTCAAAAAGTCAATCTCGTTGTATACAAAAGTAGATTCAAGTATTTAGGTAACATATCTAAATAGTTCACATAATTGTTCATATGACTGTTCATATAACTGTTCAGAGCACATCGAGCACACTCGTCGTAAGATTTCAAAAACATCCATTGACCCCATCTTTCGACCAGTCAGCAAAAGCGTACACAAGTCAAATTACAGTCACCAAGTGGAGGTTGATTTAAAGGAACTTACAAGGAAGCATGTAGTCTGCTCCATAAACACGCGCATCAGAATCACGGCCTACAGTGTTACGGTTTCCAATTCAAGCCGTTTGTCGATCACTGTAGTAATCGAATATTGTATAACTACCACCTGCAGTATTTTTCTTTTTACTGAAACTTTGAGGAATGGCGTGGTGAATATGCATTTGTCGCAGAAATTCTCACTCATCTATTAACTTGCGATGAAAGTTAGAACTTTCACGGATTCTCCTCAATCCTCAGATGCTCCCAATAATTGTTCGAGCAAACACTATGCAGGATGTTTCCACTGGCAAGTGTCAATGGGTCTCTTGATAATTGAGCTCTGTTGACAATCTGCATCCACCTCTCAATAACCGCCCACTCTTTTTGATACAGTTTCGACTTCCTTTAGAGGGCCCACGTCTCAAGCGGAGGTTCTGATATACTATAGTGCATGACGAGAGTAAAATTCAGACTTGCGCTGATCTGGACACAGCGGGGATGTACAAGGAGCACAAATCAATATGGTATCCCAATAATGTCAGCATGGTCCATGAAGTCGTCACCATCGGTACAGAAGTGAAGTATATTCTGCAGTTGTTGGGGTAAACCGAAACCACTAATCTCGTTTGATCAATTGCGGTAACGAGTGGCCAATTCAATTTGCTCGGCAGAAGCCCTATAACACGGACAAGTCCTTCGGTCCTTGCCGCAGCGGCTAATCCAACATAGATTGGCTTAATAAACAGTTCTATCATGGAGGCATTACTCATGTTTCCCAGTCACTGAAACCTGCAAAACTTACAGTTGATCAAATTCATATGGAAAAACGTGGTTCTGTATTGTTGTTCCATGACTCAGCTGATTTCATTTGTGAACTCAGTGGGAGTGTGGAGGCGAACATGCAACGTCATGAAACTCTTCATGCTTGATACCATTGCTCTCAAGCTTGACAACTTGAACATGAGCTCAAGACACCTTGAAGTGAAGATGGTGAAAGTTTTTCTCCATGGTTTTAAGTGCGTGATGTTGTAAGATGAGAATTAGGGTTGAGGTCATTAGTGAGCGTGTGGGATTTTTCGTTTGAAGTCAGGAGTTTGCAACTTAGTAATAACACTTTGGAAGAATCTCAACCCTGTTCTTTCCCTTTGCCATGTGCCACTATGAAATTTTCCACCAAAACCATGATGAAATAGGTTCCAAAGTGTAAGCACTTTTTTCTCTGTAGTGAACCCAACGTGGTTTAGGCTACACAATGGTTTTGAAAGTCAGAGTTTAGTATAATCGTTTATGCATTTAAAGTTAAAAGAACTAAAGTTTGACTTCTCCGTACAAGGTTGTGGAGCCGTGTCAAACCTCGCATTAAAATATCATTTCAAACATTTGACTTTGACTTATAGCTGTTGACCTCAAACCTAGGTAACAGAGTCAATGATTAATCACCTCAGCTTTGCCTTGGCACAAGGGGAGCTGAGTTCCTGCACCGATGGACTATGGACCCACCGCCTTTTAATAGTCATCTCACGCTTACCACAGCAAATAGTTGATTCATATTATTTACGATATTATTACTTGAATGAGTATATCACATTTATGGTGCTTCCTACCAAAGCTTTAGCTGAATACCAACTACCCTTGTTTTGTGGAAACCTACAATTTCAGTGTTAACGGCATGCATTTTGTTTAACCTTGGTAACATATCGATGACAGGGTAACATGTAGAATTTGGAAAGTAGACTACTGTGTGTTTGTACACACGTTGTACTCCGAATGAGTATGTTTATAACCATTTTTATTTTTATTATTTTACCTTCATTTTAGAGAACACCAAAAGTGATTGCAATAATAGTTGATGCATCATGTGCTGAACGTGGAGGAAAAAACGGTAATGAAAAAGCAGTATAATTTCATATTAAGATAACTATTAGACGCACATATGCATGTATGCATGTATGCATATATGTGTGTACATATATATAAATCTAACAAACATGTAAGTCTGAATGTATATTAGAAATGATTTTATGTATGATTTCTCATTTTGTACACAACAAGCATGACTACAAATAACGGCAATGAACTTACGTCCCCATCACATCTACTCAACCAAACAGAATCACGACAGAACATTTACAAACAGTAAAATAATATAAATAAAGAAAGAAAGACAGATAGAAAAGCAAGGGCATGCTTGCAAGATTCATTATTAAAAAAAGTCAACAGATAATGGGACCAAGTCAACGTCGAGCATGCTGAGGAAGCGAACACCAGAGGATAAGACCGTGTTAAGGAGCACACAAAAGCAATCCAAAGTGAGCAGGATGCGAAGCAATAATCCTGCATTAGCGAAGGGACGGAGAAACCCATAGATCCACGGCGCACCTGCAGTCACTGTACTCGCAGGGCGGCCACGCTGCTGCAGGTCGCGGCTGCGGAACAAGGAAAACGAGAGGCAGGCCCGCAAATCGGATTGCACAATTTCGGGGAAATCATGAACGCAAACAGACTGGAACTGGTAAAGAAAGTTTGCCCCCACCCCAGCTCCCGACGCTTATCATCATTGCCATATTCGGTGCCCAGTCTGAGCCACTGGGCAAGGGGGTTGGGTCGATCGGGTGCCGCAAATTCAATCCGCTATGGGGGTGTGTTCCACACATCTAGCGTAGCATCCGTCGTTCCGGCGATGGGGATGGCAATTCAACGCATATGAACCGTGGCCCCGCCTTGTGGCGCGTCACAGGGCCGTGATACCGTCTCCGGAAAGTCACCCCATTGACCTGCGAGAGATCTAGATGCCGTGCCCTCCCGCTGCGCCGGCATCGAGGTACTGCACAGTTCTTTAAGTACAATGCATCGATGGCTGTGCGGTGCAGGGTGCCGAGTATTTATGCCTTCGCGATCGTTGTGTACTTTAGTTCCATTTCGAGTGCTTTCCCCTCAGTCATTATCCCCATACGATACGGTGGGATCGCCAGTACGCGTAGGGTGCGAGGTCGAGCTTCCGGATTTGGCCGACATGTTGTAACTTGTACTTGACTACCCAGACTTCGTGTGGTTTTCGACTCGTTGCCTAGACTTCGTTGTGCTTCAGGTTCTTCGTGACTGCGGACCTGTGAATTACTAGCGCTGGGCAGAAGGCGGTGTGAATGGCTGGAAAGAGTGGACAATTGTAGATGCAAGGAAGCTTGTAAGCTTGTTCAGCACTGTGCTGCATCATCCTCTGCGACAGCGGAATCAACGAGATTTTTGATCGATTGTATAGTTACTCTTGGAGCTTGTGAGCACGAACACTTGTGCTGATTGCGAAAGGAAAATTAGTAGGGGAGGATGTCAATTTATCAAGGAGGTTTGGTGGCTGCCTTGTTGGCCGTGGCCATCTCATTGACGTGCTTAAGCAGCCATGCAGAGGCTCAAGGGCTTGCCGTCGGCTATTACACTAACTCCTGTCCCACGGTAGAAACCATAATTTATAATTCAATGTGGGATTCGTACACTCGGGACCCTACAACCGCTCCTGGCGTTTTGCGCCTCGCATTTCATGACTGCTTCGTTCGTGTGAGTTCCAACTCCATTGTTGTGTCTTTGTCTGTAAATTATGTCCTCCCATCAAATATGAAGTATGCATTAACTTCATCAACTGAACATGTTACGACACTCTAGGATTGTACGTCATGATCCTACGTGACCAGCATCCCAAATTGGAAATTTTGTCGGTATAGAGTGTGGACATGTACTGGCTCATGTTGTGATTGACGAGCAACCTAAATTGCGTTCCAGGGCTGTGATGCTTCGGTGTTGCTAGACGGAGTAGATTCGGAGAAAGCGGCGGCAGTCAATGTGAACCTGCATGGATTTGACGCTATAGATGCGGCTAAAACAGCGGTGGAGGATGCATGCCCAGGAACTGTTTCCTGCGCCGATATCTTGCAGTACGCAGCTCGTGATAGTGTCTTGCTGGTAAGTTGGTACTGATTTCTCCTCTGCATACGGTAGTCACTTCAAGAAATTCTTTATTCAATACCTGAAAGAGGGAGCTAGGACTACGCAGTGGTAAGACGCTCTGTCGTCACGACACCAACTGTGCTCAGCATTGAGTAAAGATAGCAGCAAGACTGGTTGAATTTACCAGTTGACCTGTGACTTGGCTGTTCAACATTGCAAGAGAATTCAAATCTTGGTGAGAAAGAATCACAAGGAAGTCGAATTGTGAGCTTAATATATGCTTTACAGTGGTTAATGAAAATCAAGATTGTTGATGGCGTTACTGATGGGTTTACAATTTTGTCATGGCTATCGCAGACCGGAGGTGAGGGCTGGGATGTGTCTGGTGGGAGGAGGGATGGATTTACATCAAGTTCTGCAGATCCCCCTCTAGAGCTGCCTCTCCAAACCATGACAGTGCCCGAGCTTCTTGCTAATTTCGCGGCCAAGAACTTGAACGCTGCACACATGGTCGCCCTGTCGGGCAGTCACTCAATCGGTGTTGCTCACTGCCAATTCATCGTTGATCGTCTATACAATTATCCCAACAGTGCAACAGGATCCGACCCTTCCCTTCCAGCCGACCTCTTAGAATTCCTTAAGACACAGTGTCCTGACTCCGCCGCAACTCCCGAAATCAACATTGACGAGGTCTCCCCAGGCACCTTTGACTCCCAATACTTCGATAACATCATCAGGAACAGGGGGGTGATAGCATCCGATCAGCACCTGATGGACCACACCTCCACCCAGGGCGAAGTGGCGGCCAACAATGGACCCGCTTTCGGCGGCAATTTTGGTAGGGCAATGGTGGTTATGGCTCGGTTCAATGTTTTAACTGGATCTGCCGGTCAGATTCGTACCAATTGCCGACAAGTTAATTAGATCGACCACAGATTAGCATCACGTCAGTTGCCTGAACACTGGAACATCCCAGGCAATGCAGGCATGTTGGAACAATCAGTATATAAAACTGTATAAACAGCTAGAAAGTGTACCATGATTGTTGGAGGCTCAGCATGAGCGTCATTCTTGTCGTTCAAAATAAAAGTGGAGTGAATTGTCTCAAACAGACAAGGTTTTCAGTACGCTGGACATAACTCAATCGCATTGATCGGGAATCTAGGCTCAATGGCTGAAAGTTGGGCGATACCTGCTAGATGTCCATCACATTCACATATTTGTCTAAGAAATTTCACTCCTGAAAGCAATATAGCTTTCAGCACGGTCTTCATCACTTTGAGGTGAAGCAAGGTTTCCAGGGAAAATGGAGTTGCACAAAAGCGCTAAAGAGGCAATTTATGATGAAGTCGTATTCTTACATCTCCGGAGGAGAAAGCAAGCCTGAAGCAACACAACATAACATACTGGAACAATCGGACATACAATCTATCAGTGCAACCCAACATAACATACTGGATCACCTACTCTCAGACGCGGATATTATTTAAACCTTGATCCTAGAAATGTGTTCACAAACCTAGGAGAAATGACTTGATAAAATTCAAACATTATGAATGAACAATCATCTCTAAACAGATTCAAAATATTTCATTCATTTAGCATTGCTACAAGGTTATATAAATTAAGTTCACACATACGGACTATGCAACTCTACTGGAACTAAAAGCACAAACCTGGCCAATGAGCGGGATATCAAGGTGAGCAAACTGGCTAACAACTTCCACGTCTGCCTGAGCTTCCTCAAGAGTCTCACGAGCTGCACCTTCAGCAGCTGACTCCCCAAGCTCCATGTACCCTGCTGGCAATGTCCTGATAACCGCTGTGCAGTCAGCACTTAATGCAAGCACAGGCACAAATCATTCCTTGAAATTAGTTATCCTTCTGTTTCACGAAGTATTGTCGAATTACGGAGGAAGTCAACAAAATTCTACGAATGGAATATTAAGTCCTCTTCCCAATTCTGTAGAATCTTACTGCTGATCAGTTCCTCAGTCCGTCTTGCAATTGTTCTATGGCTATACGGGATCTCACCAAAGACCCTGCGAAGGCTCAATGCTCCTTCTGCAAAGTAGCACCTAGTTCTCATGCTCCACAAGACAACCCACCACCTGATGCAAATATAACGGCACGAAATGTCAGCGATCGACAGAAGAGATCAAAATCTTCTCCATGGAACCTCTCCAAGTTCACTAATGAGTAAATGCAGAGCAAGTCTTTCACAATAAGAGATGGTCACATACATACCATCTTAGGATTCTGATAATATATTACACCACACATGGAACAAACAAACCGCATTTCATGCTCACCCTCTGGTATCCGTTGCTCCATCGCCCCTCCACACTTCGGGCAGAAGTTTATCAATGGTCTAATTACCTGCAGGAACTACTGGTTAGATCCTATCTGAGAATTAGAGAGATAAAGCCCGCAAAGCACCTACTGCACGTAACCATCCAATATGAATACTTCTAAAAACCAGCATGTAAACCTTTGGAGCATGTAGAAAATAGAGAAAAACCTCACAAACCTGAGGTCTTGCTTTCACATTGTCAGAACTAGACGTATCCACGGCACTGAGGTTCTCAGAAATCACCACCGGAACGTCCCCAGTCTTCGACATTCTGCCTGCGACAACGTCCAAGCCGCTTTTGCTTGAGTTGCTTATCGCACGATCCCTTGCAAACCTCCTGTCGAGATTTCGAGACCTCCAAGACGAACCAAACCCACCAACAACTTCACGGCCGTGTACCTGAACCCTGATATAATAACTTTTCCCACCCCTCCTGAAGAAAGTCCCACAGGTGCCAGCAACAAGCACCAATGCGTCGTGGACAACGACACAGTAGGAAAGCAATGCGCCGCGATGCAGACGATCGACGTACACCTGGTAGGAAGCAATTATCGTGTTAAACAGCCCACAACTTAATACAAAACCCAAACCTCATCAATCCTTCCTTGTCAATCTCATCAGATTTCCTCGTCCCAAGTCCCGAGAAGTCATTAGAGCGCACCCAACACAGCGCCTGCCTTTTCCTAACAACAAAGAAAGCCTGCAACAGTAAAGAGTCCAATCCTCGACCAAACTGCTCATTGAAGAGTCGCTGTAATATTTACCTTGCCATAGCCACTCCCTCCTCCTTTACTTTCCTTTCCATTTCTTTGCGGCACGGCTTCTTTCCGCAGTTTTCTTTCCTTCGTCGTCTCTCTCGCGGCCTTGTCTCATTGCTTCCAACCACGTGGGGATCAACGTGTCAGCCTCTTGGGTGCATTGGGATTCAGCAGATGAGGGGGAGGGGACTCAACACGCCCTTTGTTGAATCAGTGGTGAGATTGTTCTTGCGGTGTAGCCCGTTGTGAATTGGATCGGAAGTTAGCAAGTGAAGCAGTGGCGAGCTTTAATCTTAACAGGGTTGTATTAATCAAGTATGTTACTCAAATTTCTAGCTCCTGTTTTCTATCACGGCTCTGTATTGCGTCTGCGTGAGATCTCTGGTGCAATTTCCTGGTGAACAATTTTGAAAGTATGTCTTTGGTCGATTGAATGTCGTGGAAATCATTCGAACTTTGTGTTTTAGAAAGTGATGAGAGATTGGAGCTTAGGGTTAATAGTGGCTCTTTCTGTCATCAGTATCCCCAATTCGATCTAGTATTGTGACTTTGTGCAGTTTTGTGAGGTTTGTCTCAGATTGTCGCGAGGGTTGGTGGTATTGCTGAAGCAAAGTGCAACATAGCCGTGAAAGGTCGTCTCGGTTACTGGTTGTAAGGTATAGAGTTAGATTCTTTGCGTTCCTGACCATCATAGGTAGGAAAAATCGTTGCAAATCTTTTACTATCAATCATGTTAACATCTCGTTGTGAGAAAATGAAGTCGTCAAGCTGACTGGCCAAGATATCGCGCCGGAGCCGTGATCACGGTAGGGTCGTAGTTGTAATTCAATGTTAGCCGGTTATGATTGTCGTCGAATCTTTTCTGTTCAGCCCTTGAGGGCACAAATATGTGTCCTATTGCACCCGTGAGTTTCCTGAGGCTTAATTTCATTAGCTCCTTTGAAGACACGAGTTGGTTGTTGATGAGCAGGTAAGTGGGAAGCATGTGTCTACCATGGCTATTTGGTGGCGGGGACTCAGGCCCTGAACATTCGGCTCCTGCTGGACCAGCAAGTCATGGACCAGCTAACGCATCACATGGCAATCCACCGCCACCTCCATCCCGGCCTCACCACTCACACAACTAGACTTTGGCAGACGCCATGAGGTCGGTCAAAATCCTTTCCGCAAAGATATGCTTTCACATGTCTGCCTCTCGTACTTTTAAGTGCTTCCTTGTTGTATGCACAGGACTATGAGATGCCGCGTAGTGTAGATAAATGTTTTTCGTTTGAGGAACGCTTGTGGAATCTTAAGAATTTAGCACGTGTTGTGCTTAATATGTTCATTTAGGACTTGTAAGGGGCTTATCAGTTATTTCTTCTTAATTTATGTCGGAAATGTTTTTTCCACTGGAAGATGCAAAGAATTTTTGTATTGTCAAGTCATGTGGTTTGCTTGTGTCCAGAGTTATCCACAGCTCAGCGAATTTTTGAAGTGCTCTGGGTTTTTGGCACATTTCTCCAGGGATACCTACGCGAGAGTTGGAAACTCGAGACGTGCTGCTTCCAATCGCAGCTATAGACATTGTTCCATAGACCTGCTTGTAAAGAAGTAGCACTTGGTCCTTGTTTGGTATTGTGAAGGAGGTATTCCTGTTACTTCATATGTGTTCATAAAAACCACACATCTCAAGTATGTGCGATTCGGAGGCCTCCTCGACTCGTTTTCTTGATATTTTTTGTAATTTGTTTGTTTGTTTTGTTTTGTTTTTTATTTTTATTTACTTTCGTGTGGTACATTAAGCTGGACCTTGATGCCTGGCTCGCTAAAGTATAATTTCAGCTAGAAAAATGGACTTGCCGTTATTGTACGCAGATGAGACTTTGCAAGTTAAAAACCTTAAGTATATCTTTGACACCTTGCAAACTAAAGGTTTTTCAACTAACCTTAACGTTACTAACTCAACCTCCAACATTAATATGTAATTTTTCCTTGTTAATTAAAGTCTAAATATCTTAAATTGTGTCACCCCTTGAACATAAATTTGATATATGCAAAATAAAATAAAATAAAGCAAATGCAGATTATTAAAACATGAACGTTATAGCTATTAGAATTATTTTGGTGATTGAGGTGTGTGACTAAGAAATAGTTGAGAAAAATTGAAAGTAAATACATAAAACTATGGGTTGTGTGATGTTTCAAGTATTGCCTATATATTATCTTTGTACTACCTCTCTTGCATTTACAAACTGTAATAAAAAGTGATATAATATAAACAAAAAGACGTAGAAAGAAACTGGAGGACAATTTTAATTCTATCAAGTGATAGATATAATCTATACATATCACAAAAAAGAAAAAAGAAAAAAATCAAACAAAGTAGCACAAAATTTGTGAAAACTTATCTACACAAGTTTTTATTTTTATTTTTATTTTTATTTATTTTTTATTACTTCTATGTAGATGAAACAGACCATGCCAATCAAATAATTATATGTATTATTTCTAGACTTTGATAATCCATTACACTGGAATTGCTATTTTCTCCTACTAAGTATTCACGTAGAATCCTTGAAGCCATGCATTGTGGGCACGAATTTTACCCTTCATTAGTGGAGCAAGGTGGTTCTATCCTTGATGTCACCCCCTTCCCAAGGGACGCATTCTCAGCCACACGTTCTAACTGAGGATTCACGAAAAAACGCCGACGGAGTAGCCCCGTTTTATTGACGTCGTCCGACGACCGCTGCCCTCCTGGGACTTTATCGTTCGTTCATTTGTTCGTTCGTCCAAGTCCATCCGTCGACATTATCTTCTTATCAACTCGACTTCCCCCACCAATGTTTTAGGGTTTAAGGGCCTTATGCCACCTCCATCCGAATTTAGCCTCTGTTTCCAAGCAGACGGTCTTTTCTCCCATTTCCTCACTTTTCCCTTCGATCTCTGGACTTAATGAGGGTTGAATTCTAGCCTGCACTAGCGCCTCGCACTAAAATTTCAGTCTCCCAGCCGGTGAGTGCATGCTGAATAATGGTGTAACACGCTAATGGGGGGTGGATTTTAGCGGCCCTGTTGTTGATGGCAGGCCTTAGTTGCTATTTCGGATTTGTGGTTTGTCTGGGCTGGTTTCTGATTTAGGTTGGATTTCGGATTTTATTTGGGTGTTGGGATGCAACTTGGCGATCATCGATCAAATCGTGGGATTGAACTTCGGTTTGAGTGCGAAGATGGGATTCTGGGCAACATTGTCAGCTGGTGAGGAATTGAATTGGGTGTGTGTGTGTGTGTGCATGTGAGTGGTATTGTAAGCAGGAGGGGGAGGTGAGGTGAAAGATGAAGCTCTTGCGGCTGAACAAAGCGCCAGCCGCTATCGTGTCGGAGCTTACGACGATGGCGCCTATGAAATACAAGATCTGTTATTTTTTGAATTGGAATGATGTGGGATATAACGTGGTCGCATCCAAGAGAGTGTTTTCTACGCTGCGGAGAGTGAGCCAAGATTACCAGGGGTTGTTGTTGCCGAGGCATGGAAACAGACTCACGACGTCTCGTTCTTTGCCGTCTTCTTCGTTTCAATCGTCCCAATTCTCAACGTCTCATTTGCCGGCCCAGAAAGGTAAAAAGAAGCTGGCGGTTCCAAGAGCTGCAGGAACAAGTTTACAAGATCTCTTCAAGCAAGACTTACAGTCGTCCTCACCGTTCAATGTTGACCCATCGTATGTAGCTTTTTCCCTCCAAATTTTCTCAGAGATTCACACCTCTATTTGGACATTGATTCTGCTGGAATTTTGAAACTCGACCGTCCGTGGATTAATTACAGTGTTGCGTTTCTGGTAGATTGTATAATTTTTCCCGAGAACGGTATCACATTCGAACTGGGGACCGTGATTCTGTAGGAATGTATGTTCTGGAGGACAGAAATGTGCTATTCGTATCCATGTTTTGGATGCTGTATTCTGAAAGAGTTGGGAATGTGGGATCCAGGGCGACAGTTGTGCCTTACCTGGAGGACTCATCCCGAAGGGTGGACGGTGGGAAGTTGTACGTGGAGACTTATGGGTGCCAGATGAACGTGAATGATATGGAAATAGTGCTCGCTATTATGAAAGACTCAGGATATACAGAGATTGTTCAAACACCTGAAGAGTCGGACATTATCTTTATCAATACGTGTGCAATCAGAGAGAACGCCGAACATAAAATCTGGCACCGGCTCAATTACTTCAAGCACTTGAAATCCCGGTGTGTGAATTAATTGGTTTCTAGAGCTTTACTTTGCTTCTTTTTAGTTGCGACGGTGAACTTTGTAACATCCTTATGATTGTATCAACACCTAATTCTACTTTTATGAAATTCTGTTATTCAGGTGGAATCGTGATCCTGCTACAAGTGCTACCCGTCCAGCCAAGCCTCCCAAGGTTGCAGTGCTGGGCTGCATGGCTGAACGTTTGAAGGAGAAACTGATCGTTGCTGACAAAATGGTGGACGTAGTTTGTGGGCCTGACGCTTACAGGTGAGTGTAGTTTGTTGATTGTGAGTTTTAGCTAAGATTTGACTATTCCTTTCCTTTCGTTGGGAATGTTGGCGGAACGTCATCCTGTGGCTGTCTTGCTAAGACCGCTGACGCGATGGTTGCTCACAGGGATCTTCCTCGCCTTCTCTCTCTTGTCGATGAAGGTCAAACTGGTATCAACACTCTGTTGTCTCTCGAAGAAACGTACGCAGACGTCTCACCGGTGCGAATTGCAAAGAATTCTGTGACTGCTTTCGTATCAGTCATGCGCGGCTGCAACAATATGTGCTCATTCTGCATCGTACCTTTCACACGAGGCAGGGAGCGTTCACGTCCTGTTAGTTCAATTGCACGGGAGGTAAGTTTGACGGTTTTTTTAACATTTATTCGTTTCCTATAGTGAAGGTTTGTTATTGTGGTCATTTCTTATGCTAAGATTTTTTTTTTTTTTTTTTTTTTTTTTTTTTTCCTTTTTCTTTTTCAATTGAGTTCAGGTAGGCGAGCTCTGGGAGCAGGGTGTAAAGGAAGTGATATTGCTTGGTCAAAATGTTAATAGTTACAACGACACTAGCGAAATAGATGGAGGAGATGAAAATGGTAGCTTGTTATCGCTTAGCACTTTAGGAGTAGAAGAGGGGAAAGAAAGCCAGCTCCCTCCCATTATGGAGTCCAGCTTCGGAGACAAGAAAGCCAAGTACATGTCAACTCTGAGCCCTGGGTTTTCTACCATTTACAAAACCAAGGAACTTGGATTGAGTTTCGCACACCTTCTTGACGTCCTGTCATCTCAATATCCAGAAATGAGATTTCGGTTCACATCCCCACATCCCAAGGACTTTCCTGATGATTTACTGTTTCTGATGCGGGATCGACCCAACATCTGTAACATGGTTCACCTTCCAGCACAAAGTGGAAGCACCAGAGTGTTGGAGAGAATGAGACGTGGATATACAAGAGAAGCCTATTTGGCTTGCGTTGACAGGATACGGATGATCATTCCTGATGTGAGCATAAGCAGCGACTTCATTTCTGGTTAGTCCTCCCCAGCCTCCAACCCTTTAACACATTGCAAGAATAACCAGCATTTTGCTATGTTTGTGTCTTGTTTTTCATGTCACTATCGGAACTTATGTAACGTTCTAATGTATACCCGTTTTTCCTTTTCATAACATTACGTAAATTTATTTACCTGAAGCTAGAATAACTATTTTAATTTGTAGTGACTTCAGTGTAATACAAATTTAAGGAGTAATTTGATACAACTAGCTTCTTATTCCCAACAGTATCTACTTAGTCATAGGTTCCGTATATGTTTCATAGTTGTCGACTTGTATGCTTAAACTGTGCAGGCTTCTGCGGGGAGACTGAGGAAGATCATCAGGATACTCTTAAATTGGTAGCTGAAGTGGGTTACGACATGGCCTATATGTTCGCTTACAGTATGAGAGAAAAGACTCACGCTCACCGGAATTATGAGGATGATGTACCTGAGCCTGTCAAGAACAGACGACTTGCAGAAATGATAACCACTTTTCGGGAAACAACTCTGCCAAGGTTCACATCCCAGTTACAGACAATGCAGCTAGTGCTCGTAGAAGGTCCTAACAAGCGAGCTCCAGAAACTGAACTGGTTGGGAAGAGTGACAAGGGGCATAGAGTCATTTTTCCTAAAGTGCCTGTCATGGATGGACTCTCTGCAGCCGAGGTCTCTGAAGAGGGCTGTAATCCGTTCGACAGGAAAGCTTGCCAGGAGATGGTGGACTTGAAGCCTGGAGATTTTGTCGAAGTGTATATTACCGAGACAACTCATGCCTCACTTCGAGGAGAACCTTTGTTGAGGACTAGCATTACACAATTTCATGAAAAATATAGTTAGAGTATAGTATCAACTTGCAGCAAGTTTCTTCAAGGATCTGACTGTATGGTTGGTGTTTTGCTGGAGAGGTTTGCAATATCTCATTCTTTATCGAGGCAAGATGGGTTGTCGATTCTATTGTTTACAATAATTTTGTCCTCTTATTTATGGGTGTCAAAACATTCTGGTGAGAATGCAGGGAGTGACTGGTCAGTGATCCCGAGAATTAGTCCTCTTAACTACAGAGAGCTTGACACTTTGCTTCCTCTGTCTAGTTCTTGTACTTTTTCAGTTTTTAAAGTATGTATAGATAAGAAAGGAAAGACATGGATGTCATTGATTTTTTACATACAAACTCCCTGAAAGGAAAAGAGACCAGGGTGAGTAGCAACATCTGTACTGAGAAACGTTCTTATGGTACCCCTTCAATTCATAATTAATCTTGTTTTGATGAAATTGGGATTTTTGGAAATGAGTGTTAGATTTACTAAGTTTTAGTGTTTCTTAAGACATGATTTTTTGTTTATTGGGTAGAGATGCGTTGTATATTCGAATATAAATTCTACATATATCAGCAAAATATTATGAAATTGTTATTTTGTTGGTGTTGTTGATTTATGTTTTATGTTTAAAGGATAGAATAATTCTATTGCCAGGTATCAACACAAAATCCCAATCTGATTGTAAATAGCATCTAATATCTATGAGCACTATATAAATATAATCCATATATATATTAAAATAAATTAGATTCAATATTTATGATCAAAGTTTTCTAAACAACAAAACTTTGATCATAAATAAACAATTTCAGTACATACTTTTTACACATAACATTTCTTTTGTTTGCTTTTGAGGTATATAAGCAATATATAGGCATGTATTTTAAATTGCAAACAATTGATTACATGTAAAGTTTAATAAATTTGTGCATTTTGATAAATCAACCAATAATAGATTTTTAAAATAATAATTATTTTAAGTAATTTTTATTATTAATATAATTGTTAATATATAAAATATAGATTTTTAAATGATGTAGGCTTTGATTAAAAAATATTAAAAGTACAAGTTTATACTTCAATCATAAATAAATATTTTTTAAAAAAAAGTTATAAAAAGGTAATAGAAAGAAGAAATTAAATTAGAATATGCTACAATTGTCACATAATTATTATTAATATATACATAGACTAAAATGTCACAAAAAAAAAAGACTAAATAAAAGAATTCATAGGATTTAGGATAATTTAAGTCTTTTTTTTTTGTATGTATTACTAGCAAGATTGAATTTTTTTTGTCCAAGTTGAAAGGAACAATTTTCTATCAAAAGAAAGGTGCGACAAGGCTATTCCTTGGCATCATAGCTATTCAACTTGGTTGGCAAAATACTCTTATCCAAATGTGTATTAGTTTCTCTTCAATTACACCAAGCTATTATCCAATAGTTTTTTAGATATCAATTGATAAATGTTAAACCAATGGCTTTTGCTAATTGGGTATTAGATCTAGCTTGGTAACTCATCCCTCATTTTAAATGGTATATGGGATTGAAAATATGAGACAAAATTGAAAGAGTTTGGACTATTAAGGACATGAATTTTAAAGAACCTAAATCTCAACATACTCTTGTGTAACTCTAAAAGAATAGATATTCACTCAAAACTAATATAGTATTGAAACTAGAATAGCTATTATTAAAGATAAGAAGATTAGAAAGTTTTGAAACAAGACTAAGGACTAAAAAGACATGGATAAGAGTGAAGAAGCCTTTATTCTTGCTTCCATATATACTATCTAACTAAAAGCTATGTGGCAATGTTTTACATGACCTCCAATACATGTCCAACTTGCAAGACACATGTCTAACTCATAAAATAAGTTTCTTATATATTTCCCACATAATTAGCTTGTTTCGTAAGCTATTAGCACATACAACATGTGGCTAACTTGTTGGCCAAGTTTCTAATCTATTAATCAATTACAAACACATTTAAAGTCAAATATGTGTCTATGAAGCTTCTAAAAAGCTTTGCCACAAGATAATATCAAATCTACTTATATTTATCTTTTATTTAACACTTCTTATTTAGATAAATATGTATATTTGTGATATTATTCTTCCTTCTAGGAACAAGTCCCATAAGAAGTAGTCATCATATGTTGAGAAAGTCTAAGATGCAACAAATTGTGTTTGCTAGATACTGTGATTTTTTTTCCGTTTAAAGGTGGTTGATAGGTACTCTCACTTGTCAATAGTGATCTATATCAAGGCAAGAAGACCAACTTGTTATTTGATCATTGTTGAAGTATTTATAACTTACTTCAAATAAATTATTTGGAATAACATCGGGGTAGTTTTTACCTCTAATAGTATCACCAAGCATTGAGAGTCTCCTCTAAAGTCTTGACACTAAATATATTATATTTCACTATCTATTTGAAGAAACATTTGTCATTCTTAAGGATCTTCATTTCTTTTGCATCGTCTTGAAGGTTATAATATCACAATGTCTTATCCAATAATTGAGAAAATAATAATTCTTGATTTGAATCTATTAGTTGTTGGTTCTCCATCTCTTTAGCGCCATAAATATACAAAAACTACAAACAAGGATAGAAGTTCAAATGTAAATTTTCTTAAAATGCAGTTCTTTTAATCCTTTACCTTAGTTTTGATGGATGGTGTTGATAAAAAGTATCAACCTTCTTTATTGTATTTGCAAGATTTTTGGTTGATTCTCAGATATGTTCACTAATACCATATTCATACTAATGAACAAGATATTTTAATCTATTTTGGCACTACCTTGAGTCTAAGATTTCTTAGACTTCATACTCTTGGTTATTATCAATTTTTATAGGAAGAAGTGGTTTTATTGTCTTCTTGGTATATCTATTATCTTATATGGTGCAAAAAGAGACATATGGAATATGGGATAGGTCTTCATAGACTCCAGTAGGTGTAATTAGTAAGTAATTAGATTAATTTGCTCATATATAGGAAATGATCAAAGTTTATAGTAATCCAATTTATTGCAAGGACAAATAGTCTTAATATTATAATGAAGTAATTATATCTTGTTGCCAACATAATATTGAGGTTATTTTTTGCAATAAGCATCCACATTAATCTTTTTTCATTCTTGAGCTTCTTTTAGTTGTGCCTTTATTGTTGCATATAGCTTTGAAAAATAATTTTCCAAATCTTCTATCATAGAATTATCAACTTTTGAAAAGTCAAAGGTA
This sequence comes from Physcomitrium patens, assembly GCF_059467195.1. Classification (NCBI taxonomy): domain Eukaryota; kingdom Viridiplantae; phylum Streptophyta; class Bryopsida; order Funariales; family Funariaceae; genus Physcomitrium; species Physcomitrium patens. The sequence goes on along the minus strand of NC_143412.1, from coordinate 10,330,167 downwards.
TTAAGTTGTAGATAATAGCCATAATTGAGAAAAAAAAAAAAATTCTAAGTAGAAAAATGCATTGTATTATTATAAGCAAACTTTGCCAATGGCAAAAAAATTATCCAATTGTCTTATTGATAGTTAATGGTACACTTCAAATACTATTCTAATACTTAATTCACTTGCTTTGTTTGTCCATCAGTTTGAGGATGGAATACTAAAGATAATTTTATATCCAACTTCAAAATCTTAAAAAGAATTCTCCAAAATCTTGATACGAATTGCATCTTTCTATCCAATATAATATTCCTTAGTAATCTATGATAGCAATAAATGTTATAAAGAAAAAATCTAGTTATTTCTTTATTTGTAATAGATTTTATATATAATACAAAATGTGACATCTTAATGAATCAATCTACTATTACAAATATAGAGTCAAAAGAACTTGAGACTAAAAGTTCCATGATAAAGTTTGTCAAAACAAAAGACTATGATTTTTCTAAAATAGGTAATGGCTGAAAAGTCTGTAAGATCAATGATAAGGAATTTTAATCTTGAACAAATATTACATGATTATAAAAATTCTTTAATTGCCTTTAATATTTGAAGCCAACAAATACCTTTAGATATTAATTCTAAATTTTTGTTGTATCTAAAATGTTCGGTTATTAAAAATTTGTAATGAATTTAAAAAATATATGATTGTACTTCACCATTTCAAAGGTATAATTGTCATTTAAAATGGAATAGGTTATCTTTGAATTCAAAATTAGAAATATCATAAGACTTAAAAGAATTATTTTTAATATCATGAATAAGAAGTTTAGAGAAAATATTTGATTAAATTTTCTTGAAAAAGATTGAATCAACAATTAATGTTGATTTCATTGTTCTAAGATGAAAATACTTTAGTTTTAAGATTTTTTATTTTTTTTTTATTTTTTTTTATTTTTTATTATTATTATTATTATTAAAAGATATATTTTCTTCTTTTGGCACAAGATAAGTATGTCTAAAAAGGGTATTTGATAAACCTTGTTGTTTTCTAGGTTAAAAAATGATTGTGAAATCAAATCTTAATAAAGACATACTCTAATAAGCTTGGAAATGATTTAAAATACATATTAATATAAAATATTTGAGGTTCTTATGAACTATATATATGGTGATTGAATTGGAAACACCTTCTAGATAATAACATCATTCTTGAAATGAATCTATAATTGTAAGAAGTTCTTTGTTGTGAATTTCATAGTTAATTTTAGCTACTAATAATTTTTTGAAATAGAAAGCTATCAAGTGGAGCTTGTCATTTGCTCCTATTTACAATAAAACTATATCTATAGCAAAATCTCATGTATCTATTTTCATAAAGAATGCATTAAAAAAAATGACATAATATAAGATTGGTACAAGAATAAATGATGTCTTTAAAGCTTCAAAAGATGCTCTAGCTTTTTTGCTCCATTCAAATTTGTCTTTATATGTTAGACCTATTAGAAGAGCCACAATTTGAAAAAAGTTCTTAATGAAGATCTAATAATAATTGACAAATTTCAAAAAATATTGTACATCTCTATTTGTTTTTTAGATCTTTTAATTCATGATACTCTAGATCCTTTTAGGATCCATTATAAGGCCATTATTTAAAATGATGTATCATAAGAAGTCAACTTTAGTAGTATAAAATACATACTTTTTCAACTTGGCATATAATCTTGCATCTCTAAGTTTATAAAATACATAACAAATATAAAGTTCTTATTCTTTTGTGTTTTTAGAATAGATTAAGGTATTGTCTAAGTAACAAATAACAAAGTCATAAAAAACTCTTAAAAAACATCATTTATTAGATGTTGAAACATAATTGGTGCATTTATGAATCCAAAAGGCATGATATTATATTCAAAATTCTTATACTTGGTTTAAATCATAATTTTCTATTCATTTTTTTTAAATACATATCAGATTATATGTTCATAGTAGATCTATTTTGATATAGATCTTTGCTTGATTGAATTGATCAAAAAGTCTTGAAATCAAAAGTAAAGGATACTTATTCTTAATAGTGATCTTGTTGAATCTTTAATAGTCTACTTACATCTACAAAGATCAATTTTTTTTTCTTCATAAATAAAATAAGAGCCCCTGTTCAAGATTAAGAATGGTGTATAAAGTTTTTAGCCAAATTCTCGTCAATGTATTTCTTGAGTGTAGCCAAATCATTCTATAATAGCCTATAGATTAGTCCAAATGGAAGTTGAGTTCCTTCTTGAATGAAACATGACCAGACTATCTCAAAAATCAAAGATCCTTCTATTCTTTTAGCAACATAAAATCTCATTACAAAATAGAATAAAATAGAACAAAAAAAAACTGAACAGAATTAAAGAGAATACAACATGAAAGACAAATTGAACAAATAGAAATTGAATAGAAAAAAACTGAGCAAAAGGATGCAAAACCAAATTTTACTAAGAGAAAGGGTCTAAAGCCATACCTGACTAGATGCTCCAAAAGGCCCTGGCCAATTGTTAGGGACATAATCCTTAGAACCTTCTAGAGACAAGTTTCTAGAACCTTCTAGAAGCAAGTCTCTGGAACCTTCTAGAAGCTTCTTAGTTGGTAGAAGATATTAGGGACATAGTCTTTAGAACCTTCTAGAGATAAGTTTCTAGAACCTTCTAGAAGCAAGTCTCTGGAACCTTCTAGAAGCTTCCTAATTGGTAGAAGTTACTTGAGAAGCTTCCTAAATAGAAGTATATATTGGAATCGAGGCTGAAGAGTTCTTCAGTCTCGACAACACATCCCTTAGAGCTCTAGCTCACTTCTCTGGTATTGTTCTTGTATTCATCTGATTAATCTACTTCTTGCCAGTTCTTCTTGAACTTCTTGTTAGATCTCGAGTCTGTATTTCTGTGTCCGTGACAGTTTGTCGAGACTGCACTCACCTCAGATATCAGAGCTAGTTTCTTCTTTGTAAGAGTGTGGATTACCCCTGTACTTGGAAGTATACTAGCATTTTAGAGGTTGCGGATTATCCTCCTCTAAACTGATACTTCTTTTGTTACAATATTGGAGTCTTATTCTTCTTGGAGAGAGTGGATTACCCCTTTTCTTGAAGCTCTTAAGGCATTTTAGAGGTTGCGGAGTACCCTCCTCTAAAACAATATTATCTTTTTGTAGAGTCATTTCTGTCCTTCTCTTAGAATGGCCAGGGGCCAAGACATTAGTATGACGGAAAGTTCAGAGTTCAAGTTGGAGGCAATCATGAATGTCCTCGCTATGTTATCGCAAAGGACTGCAGAGATTGAAGGAGTCGTGGCAAGGCTTTATAATGATGGAGCATCTGGGATGGCACAATCTAGGTTGCACTAGCCTCAAACTTCTATACTTGGAGAAGCAACTTTGCCTCAGGTTCGACAAGCACCGCTGGTTCTACAACATAAGGAGCCCCGAGTTAGCCTTCCGGACAAGTTCGATGGTACGCGTTCCAAGTTTCGAGGATTCGTCAACCAAATCAGATTGATAACAGTTTTACAGCCCGAATGCTATCCAACGGAGGAATCACGTATTGGGCTTGTTGGAACCTTACTTACAGGATAAGCTCTATCATGGTTTGCTCCTTTGTTTGAGAAATGATCGCCCATACTAAACAACTTTGAAACCTTTTTGGAGGCATTTGCGGAAGCATTTGGTAAACACAACAAGGTTCGATGGACTACAACAAAGATCTGGTCACTACGACAAGGGATGCACTCTATATCAGTCTATGCATTAGACTTCAGGCAATTAGCATGCGACATCAATTGGGACGAAGAAGCGTTGATGAGTCAATTCTATTGGAGTTTAAGGGATGATGTGAAGGATTTAATGTTAACTCTTCCTGATCCACAAACGCTCAACGAAGCTATTAGTCAAGCTGTGAAGTGCGATAATCACCTATTCCAATGCCGCCAAGACCAAAATTCAAGACAACATACGATTTGCCATACCCCAACTATGTTGGCAAGCAAGGTGAATTCACATTTTGAGGTAGAAGACATGCAAATTGATGCGGTACGTGTCAAATCCCTTACTCTAGAAGAAAAAAAGCGGCGTATGGAGGAAGGTCTATGCTTGTATTGCAGTGAAGAAGGCCACAAAGTTGGAAACTACTCCAAGAAGTAAAATGGCCATATTGTCAAGACTAGGGGCGCGATTATTCAAGAAAATGAGGATTCCCAGCCACAATAGGAACCGTGCGGCTAGACAGTGAAATATCGCAACAACAACCAGGTTCCTTTCTTTCCGCTCAACCTGCCCTTTGTTTTATAATCCCTTTGCTTATTGGCCCTCAAAAACTGAGAACCTTAGCATTATTAGATTCAGGAACATCTACTTATTTCTTAGACGAAGAATTTGCGAAGCATCATAAGATCCTTTTAGTACAAAAATCCAAACCTGTTCACATTGAGGTTATAGATAGGCGACCTTTATTGTCTAGTAGTGTCACCCATGAATCAGAACCTATAGAAGTGATGTTTAAGGGCCATAGTAGTCATATTATTTTCAATATTATTAGAACTCCATCAAATCCTATTATTCTTGGTCTTTCCTGGTTAAAAAAGCATAACCCATCCATAGATTGGAAGTTGCAGAAGATGACCTTTCCTACAAAACCACCCAAGAGCAAGCCTAGTAGAAAACCCCGAATAGAGAAATCCTTATTTATTGGAGCAAGAACGTTTATAAGATCGTCTAAAGAAGGCACACCGTTTGTCATTTATGCAGTTCCAACTACCGGGAAGAAGATCTCGACAATAAGTATATCTAAGCAATATAAGGATTTTAAAGACGTGTTTCAAAAGAAAAATGCCAACATGCTACCGGAACACGGACCATATGATTACGCAATAGACTTACAGAAAGGAGCACAACCGCCTTTTGGCCCAATCTACAATCTATCGCAGATGGAGTTGGTGGAGTTGCGGAAGTACATCGACGAGAATCTAGCCAAGAACTTCATTCGTCATTCAAAATCGTCAACTGGAGTACCCATCTTATTTGTGAAGAAGAAAGATAACTCATTGCGGATGTGCGTGGACTATGGAGGCCTGAACAAGGTAACAAAGAAGAATCATTACCCGTTACCCTTCATTTCTGGTCTCTTAGAACAACTTGGACGTACAAGGATTTTTACAAAAATGATCTAAGGGGAGCTTACAACCTCGTACAAATTAAGGAAGGAGATGAGTGGAAGACAACGTTCCGTACAAGGTATGGCCATTTTGAGTATAATGTCATGCCCTTTGGTCTTACCAATGCTCCAGCGGTCTTTCAACATATGATGAATGATATTTTGCGAGAGTACCTTGACGATTTTGTTGTCATCTATTTAGATGATATTATGATATTTTCCAAAAATGAGGAAGAGCATGAAAAGATCGTTTGTTTGGTCTTGAAGAAATTACGCAAGTAAGGACTATATGCCAAGTTAGAGAAGTGCTTATTTCACCAAATAGAGATAGAGTTTTTGGGGTTCGTTGTGACTACGGAAGGCTTGAAGATGGATCTCAAGAAGGTAGAAGCAATCGTGTCCTGGGAGGTTCCGAAGACGATGAGAGATGTACAATGCTTTCTTGGCTTTGCCAACTTCTATCAGATCTTCATCAAGAATTATTCTCAAGTTGCTACTCTTCTCACTCGGTTGACATGCAAGGATAAGCTGGAATGGGGACCTGTAGCAGAGAAGGTATTTCAAGACCTAAAAATCCCATTTACTACGGCTCCAATCTTGGTACATTCAGACTTTACAAAGGCCTTTTATTTAGAAATTGATGCTTCGGATTTTGCTTTAGGAGCTGTACTTTCACAAATGGGAGAAGACAAGAAGCTCCATCCGGTTGCATTCTATTCTCGAAAGTTCTCTGCTGCTGAAATCAATTATGAGATCTATGATAAAGAACTTCTTGCTATAGTGGATTCTTTCCAAAAATGGCATCATTTTCTTGTAGGAGCTGCACATCTAGTGACCGTATACACAAATCACAAGAATTTGGAGTATTTCATGTTGACTCGAGTTCTAAATCGACGTCAAGCTCGGTGGAGTATGTTGCTATCTAGGTTCAATTTTGTTATCACTTATCGACCTAAAAAGTAGCAAGGACTATCTGATACCTTATCGAGGAGATCGTGTCTTATACCAAAGGCTAGAAAAGTAACGTTTGATGAACAATGTACGACATTGTTGAAGCTAGAGCAATTTCAGCTTTGCGCTACTATTAATCCAATTGATGCTGACTTCTTGAATCAGGTACCTGCTGCGACCATTAAAGATTCAGTAGCCATTGATATCAAGCAGCATGCCAATGACGACAAATTCAAGGTGGAGGGAGATCTTTTATACTTTGAAGAGCGGTTGTATATCCCAAAAGGACCAGCACGACTCCAAGTTCTTCAATCTCGCCACGATTTTCCAGGTGCGGGGTATTTTGGATTCAACAAGACCTTGGAGCTTATTTCTCGAGATTTTTGGTGGCCCCAAATGTGAAAGGATGTGAAAGATTTTGTCCTCTCCTATGACATCTGTTCAAGATCCAAGAATCCTTGGCATCGCCCTTATGGACTCCTACAGCCATTATCGATTCCACGTCGATCATGGTCTTCAGTTTCCATGGACTTCATCATGGATCTTCCATCATCGAACTTATTTGAGAGCATCTTTGTCGTGGTAGATTGGCTTATAAAGATGGCACACTTTGTTCCTTGCAAGAAGACATCGTCCAATGAAGTCACAGCAAGGCTCTTTCTCGATAATGTGTATCGATATCATGGACTATCAGATGATATTGTATCAGATCAAGGAACCCAGTTCGTATCAAAGTTTTGGAGATCTCTCTTTAAAATACTGAAGATGGATATCAAGCTTTCTTCGGCTTTTCATCCTAAAACTGACGGCCAAATGGAACGGGTGAACCAAGTCTTGGAACAATACTTACGATGCAGCATCAACTATCAGCAAGACGATTGGACCACATATCTGCCGCTAGTCGAGTTTGCATATAACAACACCCTCTATGCGTCGACTCAATACACACCATTCTTTTCCAACTATGGGTATCATCCGAAGCTTGATTTATTGAGTCCGTCAACAAATAACAATCCAGTAGCTGAAAGATTTACGAAACAACTATTAGAGCTTCAAAATACATTGAAGCTTCAATTACAATCTGCTCAAGAATCCTACAAGGCGTTTGCAGATAGATTTTGGAATCAAGCACCTACTTTCAAAATTGGAGATAAAGCATGGCTTCTTCGATGGAATATCAAGACCAAGCGACCATGTGATAAGTTGGACTATCAAAGATTGGGACCATTTATCATCCAGAAGCAAATCAATCCAATGGCGTACCGTCTGGAATTACCGGCTTCTATGAAGGTACATCCAGTCTTTCATGTTTCCCTGTTAGAGCCTTATTGAGAGTCGTCTTTTCCTGGAAGAGTACAATGTCCGCTACCTAGTATTGAGATCGAGAACCACGAGGAATACGAGGTTGAAAAGGTACTGGATTCACGGCGAAGGTAGGGCAAGTTGGAGTATCTTGTTCATTGTTGCGGCTACGACATTAATGAGCGAACATGGGAGCCAGTTGAAAATCTCGCCAATGTGTCGGAAAAGGTACAGGAGTTTCATCAACAACATCCTCAACAACCTAAGTCGGTTCGACGATAGCTTCTTTCTGAAGCTTGCTCACCCTAGAATATTAGAAAGGAGGAGAGCACCACCAAAATTCGTAGTTGTTGTAGTTATTTTCTCCAAGATAAAATAGAATTTTTTCAATAGCCATAGTTTGGTCTTCTGATATGGATAGCCAAGAGATAGATACTATGCCAGTTAGATTATCTCAACCGACTAGCTCACGAAGGCGACCTCGAGATGAAGAACCACCTACACCACGATGACGATGGAGGATACTCAGTAACTGATCACTGGTGATTATATTTGAGTCCGAGCTTGCTTTTGATGGTCAACCAGAAGGCGTGTTTGCAGGACAATTTCACAATGAGGACACGGAAGTTCATGCTTGGTGAGAAGTTGAAGGAGTAGGCCACTACCGTTGGCTTCAAGGGCCCATGAACCACTTGCCTCGTGAACAACAATTGGAGTTCATAGCAGACGTTATGCGATAGATCTTCATTTTCTTGCGTTGGTACTGATCAACAACATTGCTTCTCAGAAACCTCGAAGCTAAAAGAGGAGGTGATGTTAGGGACATAATCCTTAGAACCTTCTAGAGACAAGTTTCTAGAACCTTCTAGAAGTAAGTCTCTGGAACCTTTTAGAAGCTTCTTAGTTGGTAGAAGATATTAGGGACATAGTCCTTAGAACCTTCTAGAGATAAGTTTTTAGAACCTTCTAGAAGCAAGTCTCTGAAACCTTTTAGAAGCTTCCTAATTGGTAGAAGTTACTTGAGAAGCTTCCTAAATAGAAGTATATATTGGAATCGAGGCTGAAGAGTTCTTCAGTCTCGACAATACATCTCTTAGAGCTCTAGCTCACCTCTCTGGTGTTGTTTTCATCTGATTAATCTAGTTCTTGCCAGTTCTTCTTGAACTTCTTGTTAGATCTCGAGTCTGTATTTCTGTGTCCGTGACACCAATCCTATTTATACCTTGGCCTATCACCTTGGACTTTCTAGAATGTTCTTAGGTGGTAGATCCGACTTAAATAACCACATTAAATTCTTTTTTAGAAGGTTCTATAGTGAGCTCTATCTTGATAACCATCCTAAAGCTTTTGGAGAAGGTTCGATGATGGATCCTACATAAATAATTGCCCTAAAATCTTTCTAAAATATTCTATGATGGATCCTTTGTGATCCATTAACCTAATCTCAAAATTCTAGAAACTTCCATGGTTCTATCTATCTATACAATTATCTTATCTATAACCTGTTATAGTTAATCTTTGTCTACTTATGCAAAATGTTCTTATTTTATTCTTGATGGTATCTCAAAATTGTCTCTTGGCAATGGGTGTGGTTTAGTGCAAGTTCTCGATTTGTATCATGAATAGGATAATCTTTTTAAAGAACTTTGTACTAAAGTTGTGGACGTCCGCTCCAATTTCAAAGGTTGCAATGCTCCAAAATGTTGTCTACTTCATATTCTTATTGGTCATCAACTACAATTGATGGTGGTGGTAGTTAATGTTGATTCGGAAAGCACTTTGGCTTGGTATGATATTTCTTTAGATGCAAAACATAGAAGACTAGATGGACCCGAATATGTGGCAAAAATTTGAGGTGATATGCAACATCAGAAATCACTACAAAAATGTGGAAGGGTCTAAGCTACCAAGGTGCTAGTTTACGGATTTGAATTGATATATGAAGTGGCAAATTAGCGTTGGAGAATAATACCTTATCATCCTTTCAAAAAGTCTTGTATTGTTGATGGTTCTTCGCATATTACTTTTGTTGATTTTGTACAACAAAGAGGTAGTGCCAAGCCTCTTGTAAGGCCATTGTAAGCCATTGTATAAATTATTCTATTATCAGATTGTTGATGTTGATGGAACAATGAAGAGTTGTTGGCATAATTGGATGTTGATCGATATTCAAGAAAAATAGTGAATGACTTATACTTTCTTAAATACTATCATTGTAAGCAAATTCTAAGGGCGTCAAGTATTCATCCCAATCATTATGATGAACCATCACAAATGTCCACAACATATCCTCTAAAGTCCAATTTACATGCTTTATTTGTCCATCTATTTCGGAATGGAAGATTGTAGAGATGATAAGTCGTGTACCTAATAGCCTAAATAAGGCTTACTAAAAACTTCCCATGAAGCGTGGATCTCAATCTGAAACGATGACACGAGATAATCTATGGTGAGAAGAGACGATATTAAAGAAGACTTGTACAAGCATTGGAGCATCAATATCTAAGCGTATCGCGATCAAGTGAAGTTGCTTTGAGAATTGATCTACAAAGATGGCAAGTGCAATATGATTATGAGGCATCTGCAATAAACATATAATGAGATCTATAGCCACCTACTCCCAACTTGTCGTAGATAGAAAAATTAGCTGCAATAGTTTAGGAGACGCCATATTGTATACTTTATTACATTGATATAACTCATTAGAACGTACAAAGATTCAAATATCATGATCCAAACCTATCCAAAACCATATCCTTAAGATCCATTCTAGGAACTTCTCTCATCCCAGATGTCCAAATATTGGGATGACATGTCCTTCTTGAAGTATGTGCATCCAGAGTTTAGCATTGTTGGATATATAAATTTACTTCTTGAAATAGAAGAAGCCATCATTAAGAATGTAATCTTGATATTATATATTGTCTACCTTTAGTCGATCGCTAACCATCTTGAAATAAGTATCTTATTGCATAACTTTCTTCCATTCTGCCTCTTTGATTAGATCTGAAATGATACTACTAATGGTAGTGACTTTTGCTTTGTCTTCTAATTCGTCCTTTAAATCTAATCTCCGTGATAAATTGTCTAGCACAGTATGTTGTTGCCCTTGCTTATACTCAAGTTGGATATCAAAAAATTGTAATTGTTCTTTTTGACAATAATGCCACAATTTTATATTTTTTAGATACAAATTATGTAAGAAGGATTGATGGTCAGTCCAAACAACCAGTGGCTTTTCCAATAGATAGTCTTGCCACACCTTTGTGGCATGTGCAATTGCTAATTGCTTTAAATTATATGTAGAGTAATTGCGCTCTATCCTTTTGAGCTTGTGTGATTCATACGCCATAGGTTGAAGGCCCCTACCAAAGTCTTATTGAAGGACCGCTCTAATAGCAAAGTCGAAAGCATCAATGTCAAATGTACAAGAGAGATTAGGATCATACGGTTGCAATATTGGAACAATAATAAGTGTCTCCTTCAACTTATCAAAGGTATTTTACTGCTCTAGTTTCTATTCAAATGCAGCACCCTTTTCCAATAGGTTTGTCAATGATGCAACAATGTGAGCAAATTGCCAAACAAAACAGTGATAGTATCCAAATTGGCCTAAAAAGGAGCAAACTTTAGAAGCATTTTTAGGGGTTGACCAATCCTCCACTACTTTTATCTTATCTTATCCAAACACACACCTTCAAAGGACACCACATGCCCCAAGAAGGTGACTTCCAACTTCCAAAGTTCATATTTTGATTGCTTCTAATAGAAACAACTATCTTGCAACTGGTGTAGCACTTCTCGCAGGTGTTGCTTCTGCTCTTTAGGGATTTTATTATATTCAAGGATATCATCAATGAAGAAAACTACATACTTATCTAAAAAGTCTCGAAAAAACTATTCATGTGACCCATAAAAGAAGATGGAGCATTGGTGAGGCCAAAGGATAAAACTAGCCATTGAAAATGTCTATAATATTTACAAAGAAAAGATGGCATTTTGTATTATATTCTTTCTTGTAATAGGTGTTTGCCAATAGTTGCTCCAAAGATCGAATTTACTAAAGATGGTCTTATCTCAAAGTTGGTCAAGAAGATCATCCATCCATATAAGTGTATATACATTTTTAACAATCTATTTATTGAAACCTCAATAGTTGATGTAATGGCAAAGTCCACCATCTTTCTTAGGTGCAAAGAGTACATGTACTTCCTATAGTGATGTGTTTTCTTGAATGAAGTCTTTCTCTAAGACTTCATCCAATGTCTTCCACAGCTCTTCAAGTTTTTTTGGTACTAGGCGATAAATTGGTTGACTTGCTGGTTTGGTTCTAAGCAATAGTTCTATTTGAAAGAGGGCACCTCGATTAAGAGGTAGGCCACTAGCTAGGTTGGTTGAAAAGACATCCTAATATTCCATTTAAGTTGCTCTGCCATTTTTATTTCTTCGGTTGTCTTTCCCACCACTGACGCAAGACTTGGAACCACGATATATACCATTTGCTCATGCTATAATTACTTCTTTGTAAAAGTCGTCCCTACAAGTAAGCCTTTGGTTGTAAGCTGTCTTTTCTCTTCACTTGATGTGGAGGTACAAAGAGTCATCTCATGTCTTCCATCTTTAAAAGAGATTGTCCTTGCTACCAAATCAACTTTTTTATTTTCTATCTCTAACCATAGCATACCAAGAATAACATTATACCTTAGCTTTGTCACCTTGAATCTCTCTCTTAAGATGTATGTATTTGTCAATCTCAAGGTTTCTTCTTTTTACATCTCATTCAATATGTTTTCTTGGTCATCTGTAAGGTATATACTTCATCCCTCAATTTCCTTGGTTTTAATTCTAAATTGATCAATGATTTCAATTGAGATGTAATTTTTTGTAGAACCACAATCTACACACAGTTAACATGATTGTTCTCTTAGTAGTCCTGTTAGATGCACCAATTGACTCTTTTTATAGTTGTCCAAGGCTATACCATTTGTCTTTGAGAAACAATAGCTGTCCCTAGTATTTGCCTTCCGTGCCTTAATTGGGAAGCCATGTTTTTTTACTCTGACTCATTATTGGCTTGGTGAGTTTTAAGACTGTGAACCTACCTTGTCTTATTGGTACTTACACTTTGACATTTTCAACAACCCTTGATCTAATGGCTTGGCTCCTCATAGTAAAAACATAATTTTTTTTGTATTAATATTTGTCATGTTTGTTGTAGTAATGATCCTTGTAAAACATCAATCTCCATTGGCGTTGGTTGTTGTGCCGTAATATTAGATAGTAATATAGAACTTTGTGCTATAGGTTGTGCTCTATAATTTCTAAAATCTATAGCATCAACTCTCTCTGTAATCCAAATTGCCTCTTTGAATTTTTGTAGATCCTTTAGCTCGACTTCTTGCTGGATTCTAGATTTCAAACCTTGTAGGAATCAATCTATTATCTTCGCTTTGAAAACATTGCCAATTTGGAGATATATGGACTTGAATCAGAAGATATAATCTTGTATTGACCTAGCTTGTGTAAGATTTATCAACTCATCGTGTGTTATTTTTTTTTGCATTTATGGACCGAAATTGATTCCTTAACTCGGTCTCAAACTCCTCCCAGCCAAAAAATCCACCTTAAACCTCATAATTTTGAACTTGATATTGCCACCAAATAGCTGCCGCATCTCTCAAATAGCTGGTTGCATATATAATTCTTTCACTGGTATTTGTCTCAGATAGTTAGAGGTATTGTCACATTTTGAAGAGCCATTGATATACATCTTGTTTTGAAGTTTCAAAATATGTACTAGGCTTACTTACTTTCAATCTAGTAGATGTTGACTCCCTCGTCCTCGAGGCTTCTATTTGTCCTTGCAAGGTAGCTATTTAGCCTAAGAGGTGTTGTATTTGAGCCTCCATTTGGGATTACTTTGTCATATCTTTCATACTATAATTTCTCCATTTGACTCCATTATTATAATATCTTTTCACCTCCTAATTGACTTTTTAAGAGTAACTTGTGGTAGCTTCAATACAATATCTAATGTGACCATAACAATTGACTTTGGACTAAATGATGACTATTGATACATTGTCATATTACGTGAAGTCTTATTTGAGAATGTATTGGACACTTGGTTGTGAAAAGTAAAAAGAAATTGAAAAAATAAGTTCCTAATAACTCTAATAGAATTTTAAATAAACTCTAATTAAACCTTAACAATATTAATCAAGTTTTAATCAAATCCAAAAGAAATCTGAAATAGATTGAAAAAGAAACATGAAGAAATTATAAATTAATCTTAAAAAAAATGCATATATAAAAAAATAATCCTAAAAATATAACAAAGATATCTTTAAATTTTAAAAATAAAAATTCAAGAACCTTAATCAAATCCTAGACCAAATCCTAATCCTAACCAAATCTTAATCCTAATCCTAACCAAATCTTAATTCAAACCAAATCCTAATCCAAACCAAATTCTAATCCAAACCAAATTCTAATCCAAACCAAATCTTAATCAAATTTTAAATCTCAAATAAATTTCTAATAACCTTATAATAGATTTTGAAATTCAATAATTAATATTTAAACCATTGATTTTAATTCAAATTTTGTATATTTTTTTCTAATTATATTAAAAATAAGTATAAAAAAATTGAAGAGAATTAAATTTACCAAATAGAAAATAATCTCAAAAATGTGCTCGAGTGTTGCCCAGCCTCCTTCTTTGACCTTGATGCCAATCTCTTAGAGCCAATTACTCCTAATTAAACCATTGTTGTAATGTAATATGATTATATAGTGAAATTATAATAAAAATTAAAATTTTAATTAATATCTAATTATCTTGATTTAATAATAATTCAAGGTATCTAAACATGGCTTTTATAAAAGCCTCTTAGGTTATTTTCTTATCTTAATAATTAGTAGGTTGAAGGTTGGTTAATACTTTTACCTTCTAGGTTGTAGAGACTCTTTTATTACCTTAGAAAGACCATAAATTGATAAAATCAGGTTAGAAGAGATAAATAATTAGTATGGTTGATACTAAGGTTAAATCAAGCATAAGATTTGGCTAAAAAATCCTTAAAATAAGTTAGATTGATATTGAGGAGTTGACCATTTGTAAAAGAGGATCAAAATCAAACCTTTGGCCACTAAAATGATTGCCTAGGAAAAATTAGGTTTTTCATTTGAAGATCAAAGATAAGGATTTGAGAGCTAGATTAGAGCTTCTTCTAGAGACACAAGGTTGATTTTGGTAGGATTTGTGGGCACTTGGTAATTATTGTTGAAAGTCAAGGTTTGTATTAGTAATTTGGGATTTGTACAATGAAATTAGGATTAGCACTTTCGGCTAGTTTGTAAAATTGGTTTTACATCTACCATTCAAATTTTGATAGTACTTGGTTAATTAGGTGTTCTAAGTATATGTAAAATTTTGTGATAATCCAACGGTGCAATTGGGAGATATTTAGATTTTGATGCAAGAACATATTGGAAGTTGACAATTTGGGGTTGAGAAGGATTTCTATGATATCTAGAGATCTAGTAAATGGATCAAGATGAAAATTGGCATGGTATTAGAAGACTTGAAGGTCAAGCTATACAGCAATTTTTAGTTGAAGTTAATGGTTGAAAAAGGAGAAAACACTGCTGAAATTTCTACATTATCTTTCAAGTTGACAGCTAAGTGACATCAGTGCAATTTTTGGAAGTTTTCTCACAATTTATAAGTTTGATTGGGCTGAAATTTCTTGAGGAATACTTACATTGATAATTTTATACAAAATTTCACATTAAGTGGACAATCAGATTAGAAGATACAGCTTGTCAAAGCTCACTGATTAAAATTAGGGCTAACAAAAAAAAATCTAAATTACTTAAATATGAAAGTAACAAGGTAATTAGGGTTTATGTATGATTGAGGCTACTAAGAAGAGTTTTTTTTTAAGCACTTTTGAATTGAAATTTGAAATATATTTACTAAGAAAAAGGGTTTAAAGCCATACTTGACTAGATGCTCCAAAAGGCCCTGATTAGTCCTATTTATACCTTGTCCTATTACCCTGGACTTTTTAGAATATTCCTAGGTGGTGGATCCAACCTAAAAAACTACCTTAAATTCCTTTTTTAGAAGGTTCTATGGTAGGTCCTATCTTGATAATCACCCTAAGATTTTTTTAGAAAGTTCTATGATGGATCCTATCTAAATAACCACCCTAAAATCTTTCTAGAATGTTCTACGATGGGTCCTTCGTGGTCCACTAACCTAACCTTAAAATTCTAGAAACTTCCATGGTTCTATCTATCTATACAATTATCTTATCTATACCTTGTTACATTGAAGATCAATGAAACAATGATAAGAACAATGTTCTAAAAAAATAACTTCATTCTTTTTCTAAAAAATAACTTAATAATCTTGTTATTGACTTAGAATGTAACTTATAATCTTTTTCCATCAAAAATAGGTATGGCATATATAGCAAAATTTAATCCTTTTTTTGCAGCATGCATAAAAGCTCTCACACCTATTAATAAGGATTTTAATGTATTTGATTTATAGATTTTTATTTGATTAGAAAAATCCTAGTTTAAATTATAAAGCAAAATCAAGATTATAAGAAATTCCATCTATTTGAAGTTTATATTTTTTTAGCCATAATAATCCTAAAATAATTGGCTTAAAAGGATATTTAATCATAGTAAATATTACTAAGCTATTATAATTACTAATTGCTACATCAAAAGGAATAATTTTATAGATGATATTTTTAAAAAATAACAAATGACCATCTATTGTTTCTATGTGCATAGGTTTAGTTTTTTTAATTAAGGATATTTCTTATTTTTTAACAAAGTTTTTGTCTATAAAACAGATTCAAGGTCTTAACTCTAATAAGGCTAAGACTTTGTGATTTTTTGGTATTAAACAAATTTCTACTATAAAATAAGGTGAAAAATTTGAGGAAAAGATATAATTTTTACTAGATTTTGCACAAGATTTTAGTCATATAATTTCTATTATAGTTAAAAAAATTGATTTTTTGACACACTGTCTTCTTTGTAAATCATGTTTTTCATTTTGTGATTGCATTACTTCTTTACACAATGTTGAGTAGTGTGCTTAGGTTCTCCATAATATAAGAACAATCCTTCTTGACAATGTCAAGTCTTTTTTTATCCAGTAAGAGTTTTAAAACATACCAGGTCAATTTATATAGGTTCTAATCCTAATGAATAAGCTTTTATGAATTTAGAAGTTGTTGCCATGATTTGATTTATACCTCTTCAACCAAAACTTTGTTCTTGGCATCTTACAAAGAATTGATTTTTGCATAAAATGGCTTGAGCAATAAATTACTTTAATAAGTCTACTCTTGGTATTTTCAATAATAATTTTTTGCCATTATATATTAACTCATATCAAAATTGATTAATAAAGGCCTTATTATTCCAATCTATATTGCAAGCAAGGTTTTAGAATTCAACAATATATATGGTCGTGAAATGTGATCCTTATTATAAAGATACTAGTTTGGTTTCTACTATCTTTTTTAATCACTTTCTTCAAATGTAGCCATAAAGACTTTTAAGAATGAATTTAAATTATAGAATAATTATAAATTCTTTTGTATTAAAGGTACAAATAAATTTTAAAAAAATACTTTCAAAGAGAAGTGCATCTATGAATCCAACTTGAGTAATTCCATCAAAATATTGAAAATGATACAAATTTAAATAAAACTTTATTTATTATAGAAATCTTCAAGACTTTGATCTAGTTCCATGAAACTTCTTTGACATACTTATACTTGTCTCTCTTATACTTGTAGTAATAAGACTTCTCAGATTTAATTCTAAACTTGATTTTTTTGCTTCTTTTAATTACAAAACTTCTTAATATAGACTTTAAACTTCATTATTGACCTCTTCCATAAGCATTGAAATACTACCTCCATGATTGATGTTAGAGATATGTGAAATTTCCATCCTAAGAATGTTAATAAGCTTGTGAAGATTTGTAATGGTTGCAAATCTATTTTCACTTCTGCTAAAAGTAGCATCCATAATTTTTCCTTCTATAGACAGCTCAAACAAATCTATAAGACAAATTAGAGGAAAGTAATTTACAACCTCTAATATCAAGTAAAAATTTCCACAAAGAAAGATAGTCTACTCTCTTTAAAAAAAAAATTACTATTAGGCAACTAAAATATTGAATTGAAGGTAGATAGTTTGCAATCTTCAAAATAAAATAATAGAACTAGGATAGTCTATTCACATCTAAAAACAAGACAAGAATAATGAGTTGGCATTCTTGTCAAATTATCAAGGACATAAATTTTGAAGAACCAAAATTTCAATATATTCTTATATAATTCAAAAAGAATAGATATTCATTCAAAACTAATATAGTATTGAAACTAGAATAGATATTATTAAAGATAATAAAATTAAAAAGTCTTGAAATAAGACTAAAGACTAAAAAAGCATTGACAAGAGTGAAAAAAGCTTCACTTTTGTCTCTATATATACTATCTAACTAAAAGCTATGTGGTGACATTTTGTAGGACCTCCAACACGTATCTAACTTGCAACACTCATGTCTAACTTATAAGATAAGTTTCCTATATGTGCCCTACATAGTTAGCTTGTTTCTCAAGCTATTAGCACATGTGATATGTGGCTAATTTTTTGGCTAAGTTTCTAACTTATTTATCAGCTACAAACACGTCTAAAATCAAATACGTATCTATGAAGCTTATAAGAAGCTTTGCCACAAGATAATATCAAACCTACTTATATTTATCTTTTATCTAATACTTCTTATTTAGATAAATATGCATGTTCATGACATGGACTCATATGTATGAGTTTCTTTAGATCAATCCTTCTACTTCCTTCTAAAATATATAGAGTTAATTTTTTTTGTAGGATCTTCTATTTTTCTTAACTAAAATTTATCTAAAATTCTATTAAATGAGTATTATTTACTCAAATAGTATTTATTGGATTAAAAATAATTTTAAAGGTCCAATAGTTATCATATCTATAAAAGAAATAATATCCACTTATTATATTATATTTATTTTATAGATTTATCTAGATTTTTTTCTATATATGTTTTTTAATTATTTTAAAAAATATATTGTAATATAACAAGATTTTTCTAAAAATCAATGATTGAATTAGCTTATATAAATCAAAATTTAATCATCTTCTTGTTGTGGTGTTCCAACTCTCTTTAGAATATGTCAAAGTGGAAGAAATAATTAATTTTTCTTTTTTCTTCCTATAGAAATATTTATTTTTAAAAACAAATATTGAATTTAGAATCCTTTTCTTTGATTAAAAATAAAATCAAAAAACTCTTACTTAAACAAGAGACATGTGGTACAAAGATATGGTGGTTAATACATAGAGGGATAAAATTAATTTAAATATTGATATTAATTATACAATATGTCAACTTCAAAAGTCTAAATCCAATTTCTATTAATTTTAGAAGTATCACCAAGCCTAATGTATTTCAAATTGAGCTACTTTTCTATTATAAAAATTAATGTCCAACTCTTACAATTAGAATCTTTCACAATCCTTTACTTAACAAGAAGTTATATTTGTGGTAATTTGTTTTTTAGATTTAAGGATTTTTGTAAGATTTAGTCCTTGTTAAGAGATCCTTGCTTATGGACTATTTGAATTTAAAAAACCAAGTTTATTTTGAAAATGAAGTATAGAGAACATTCTATATAAAAAGTATAGTTTGGTAGGGTTTAATTGATTATGGAAAAAAAGTTTTTAAATATGTCAAGAAAAAATTAGAAAAAAATATTAACAACATAAGTTTTATCTTTTCTAAAAATAAAATAGTTCTTAAATTATAAATTTTATATTTGATTCCAAAAGTGACAAAGTAATTAAATGAAACTTTAGAATTCTTCAAAATAGAAAGATATTATAGAAGAGATTAAATGAGCTTGAAGTATTAGTTTTTTTGTACTCTTAGCTCTATTATTGGTTATAAAAAATTAAGAAGTTTGATGTAATTGAATACATTCGAAAAAAATAAAAAAATAAAAAAAATAAAAATTAATTCATAATCTTTTAATATAAAGATTTTAAGAGATTGTGAAATATTCTAATTTATTTATAATTGTAGAAGGTTTAAGAAGGATTTTAGAATCTATCTTTGTAGCAAGCAATTAATTTTCATGGTTGCATTGTGTATCATATATTTTTGTTATAATCAATTAAAAAAGTCAAATTTTTACAAAATACACTTTTTAAGATCAACTAACCGATTAAGCAATTGGATTCACAAGTCCTTTAAGGACTCTTAGATTAAATGTGCTAGTAGATGACTTGATGAAAGGTGCACTTATCATGGTACTAAGTACATCAAGTATTCCTAGTGCTAATGCAAAAGCTAATTTAGCAAAAATAGTTTTAAGAGTCTACAATTATGAGAAAATTTTAGAGTTTTTGGAAAGAATGAAGTTTCCAAAAAACTAAATGCATGCAAAGCCTTTTATGAATCCTACAAGGACATTTTTTTCCATGCCTCAAATGATTGTGCTTAGATATTAGATTTGTTTGTTGGTCTAATAGTATAATGATTTCAAATGTCATCAAATTTCATAATCCTAATGTGGGTATCATTTCTAGTGTTCCTAGTATTCCTTTCATTTTTTTTCAACATTCTTCATTTCACTCTTTCTTATCTTTAGTGTAAAGATCAAGTAAGTATCTACAATGTTGCTCTCTCAATTATAGTTTAGCTATATCCACACTTTACTTTTTGCTTTTCCATACATTAACCTAAACCTGTCAAATGGTTTTCTCTTACCTTTCAAATTGATTAAGAAAGTCCAGTTCAAACAAATTGATTAAGAAAGCCTTTGCTCCCTGAAGTGTTTCAAGCCATCACAAGAATACATCAATCATATGAATAAATTTAAAGTTCTCTTAATTAAATTTGCATAAAGCTCAAATCTCACTGGGTGTTTCTCATGCACCGGTAATGCTGCAGCGATTTGATATCGCAATTGTGATGAAACGCTGAACCATTTTTTCTTTTCATACAAGAAACTTAGGAACACTCAATTACTGTGTCTTGAAAGAAATCGGTGCAGTCTCAAGCTTACACCATTAGATTGAAAACATCTCTTGCCTACTTCCAATATTATTGACCGAAATAATACCTCATATTTTTCATTACTTTAACGCTTTGATGAACACTATCTGGGGCCTGACAGTTGAATGGCTTCAATATCCCATGAAGAGTCCTCAACTAATTCACAGTACCTACGTGGGAGCAAGGCCTCTCTACTTCTTCGGCTTTCAACTTCACACCATTGTTCCCACCTCTCAGCCAGGCCATCGCCCTCCAGCATTCGCACCACATCCAACATTTTGGGACGCTCAGTAGGTAGCATTTGGGTGCACAACAGAGCCACCTGTGGTATCGCATGTGGAGCACAGTTGGATTAATACAATTAACCGTAGCAATTTCAAAAACTTCATTCGTCAGAGTATATGGAAGAAATTATAATCTTATTAACGCCAAGAGTACACACCAAATGTCAACAAACTTCAGGGAGCAAAGACTTTCCTTACCTGCACCATCTCCTCAAGCTCAAGTGAATTGTATTCTGACTTGAAGTCCACATCCACCAATAAGTCTAGCCGTTTCTCAGCTTGAAGTTTCTTCACCTGTTAATCAGGTCATATAGAGTCACAATCAGGCATTCAAGAATGGACCAGCTTGTGGACCTATTGACGAGGTTATAGAAATCAGGAACTAATACGTAATAAGATTCCAGTTCTCCAATTACTTCCTGGTATAGAAAGAATCACTATGATACAAATAAAATTTTATTTCCCTCAACCACATTCAAAATGGAAACAAAGAACCGAAATGAGGGTCACAGAGAAAATCACCCAGTCCAGAAGCATCATGTCATTCTGCCTGGAAAGACGGCCGAACCCAAATGCCCTTTGTCCAGTAATGAGCTCTAGCAATAGCACGCCATACCCAAAGACATCTGTCTTTTCCGAAGACTGGCCAGTGGAGAGGTACTCTGGCGCAATGTGCCCTACTGTGCCTCGGACTGCAGTTGTAACATGAGAGTTTCGATGGTCCAACAGTTTAGCAAGTCCAAAATCACCCACAACTGCTTCATATCCTTCATCAAGTAATATATTTGCAGCTTTCACATCCCGGTGAATGATCTTCGGGTCGCAATGCTCGTGTAAATAAAGTAGCCCCCGTGCCGCTCCAAGGGCAATGCATTTGCGTGTCGGCCAGTCTAAGGCTGGCTTGCCACCAACGATGTCTGCCAATGCCAAAAAAAGGTTAATATCAATGACAATGGAATAAGAGAAAATTTACAATTTGGTTCATGAATTCATATTAATACTGATAGTGTTGGATCTGAATTATAAGAATTTTGAAGTTTAACATTCCAAAATCCCCGAATCATTTACTAAAAAGCAAACAGTAAGTTGTTTGTGATGATATTTCAAGTTTGGAGACAAATTGGAGAAATTTTCCGACCACGAAGACGAGATGCCACACTCCCATTAGGCATGTAGGGATAAACAAGCAGTCGCTCAGTTGGGGTCATGCAAAATCCTCGTAATCGCAGAAGATTACGATGTACTGCCAGCGAGATCATTTCAACTTCAGTTTGAAATTGCATTTCATGGCCAGGACTGCCTTCACCCTTCAACCGCTTCACAGCTACAATTGAGCCGTCACATAAATATCCCTTGTAGACATTTCCAAAACCACCTTTTCCAAGAATGTTCTTTGTGTTGAAGTTATCAGTTGCAATTTGGAGCTCTCGAAATGAGAATTTTTTGAGCTGCCCAAGTAATACATCAGGGTCCTGTTGCTCTGGAACAATACATTCAAGGATATCAAGCTAGAGAGATGCTGAAATGATTAAAGGAAGATCTTAGATCTCGACATAGATTAGGGTGATCAATAAATTCTTCAAGTGATATCCAAATTTCTACTCTGCTAATGTTTAACGATGATGAGCACGATTCGGCAACGTGCTATTGGTTAGTGCAACTAGTACCATTCACATCGAAGAAGATTTGTTTTGAATTGCGACGACGCCACCATAGAAGTCCCAGCATAAAGGAACCAAGTAGCACTGCTACTCCCAATGATAAACCGCATGCTACAGCTGATGTGTTTGCAGATTTTCTGCTTCTAACTGTTGTCATTCATCGGGAAGGTCAGTTCACAAACATATGACGGTCCCTGTTTTAACATTTACACAAGCTAAACCCTTCTTTATCACCTGGTGAACACTGTCCTATCTTCAATTCACCCAACAGTCAAGCAGCTAAAAGAGTTCAAATGAACAGCAAGCAAGACAATATCATAATATACCAATCGACATCCTTTGATTAGGTGAATTAAAATCTTAAAAGGTTGCACTTGCAAGAAGCATCTCTCTTTCAAACCAAACCAACAAAGTGCAGAGTTTTCAAATCATCATGTTTACAAGACAATTCTGAGATGTGTTTTATATGCAGACGTGTAAGGAAATACAACAATCAGTACTAAGGAGACATTAATATGTAAAGAGAAAACATGAATATAGAGTAGAAACTCACTGTTGTCGATATTATTAATATTTGCAGGATTTGGAAGTGGAGGGTCACCAGGACACTCTTTCCTTATAGCTAAACCGCACAAATTGACGTTTCCATCCGTTCTGATAAATCGAACAAAAGTGTCGGTAAGTACCTATTTGTAAAGGTTACTCGATGTTTGAATGAGTACTTAAAATTACGGCAGATCGACAACTCACATTTGTCCCAGCAGGTCAAAATCTTTCAGATCGGACCCGAATGTGAGTATGGCAAGCGTATCTTGTTAATTTTTCAACTTAATGCATCATCAAAATAAAACAGCTGTGCATCGGTATCACATAATAGCTGAAAAAGCTTGATTTGACAGCCTATGTCGTACAGAAATCCTTACATCAAAGTTTTCAATGTCTGATTGCCCACAAAACCCGATAAGTTGTTCTCTGAAACATCCCTGTAATTGAAAAACAGATATAGATGTCACTCACGTTTTGTCGTCAACGATATGAGATCTAACACATTATTATCACTGGAGTTAAAGCCGCCAGGACATACATAGCTTCTAACATTACAATCATGTTCAATATGAATTCTCCCAAGGTCCCCATGAGCTTACAGCGACTGTAAGGAGGACATATTGGCGACAAATGCTGGAAAACTTCCATTGAAATGATTCCCTCTCAAATTTCTGCGGAAAGAAAACACACGTCTTGGATAATAACCTCCAAATTATTCCCCACAATAAAAGGTTCCATTCTTTAATAAACCTGCTATCATTTGATCATGGACCCCGCAACTGTGAAGGCAACAGCGAGACGAAGTTTCAAATAAGGCTCACATTTTGAAATTTCCCTCGGCACCCTACGTTTCTGAGCTAAGGTTTAAAAAACTTGGTAGTTAAAATGAATCATTATTCCTTACTGATGCGAATAGGCAAGGTTACTTTGCCCCATTTGTGTAGAAAAGGACAACGACCAAAAGACATAAACAGCCACTTGGATCCATTAAGTATGGAGGTTGTCTTTCAATAATTCTGTACGCTGAATGAAAAAGTGAAAGCATGAACTTGAACTAAAAGGGAAACGAGAGTGACATTTCCAATGAAGATTTGTGGAGAAGTCTGGAAGAATTTCTTACAGAGATACTAAATTTTTCAGGTTGACAAGGGAGTTGGGGATCGCGCATGAGAAGAGATTCCTGGACAAGTCCAAGACCACAAGCTTTGATAGATTGCCGATCTCTTTGGGAAGCTCACCGGATAACGAGTTGTTGGTTATAATACTGACAGAAGAAACAGCGGTCATGAGCTTGCAAGACGGTGAAAGCATAGGTCCAGCTTGTTTCAATGCTAAGAGTTAGAGAACGAGTTCGGTACCAGGATTAGAGATCAGGTTACTCTAGAAAAACAAATGTACAAAACCTCATATATAAATTCTTTACTGTTACTAAGAAAGAAATATTAGTCATCGAGTTCATTGAGCAGGTTGGATGTACATACAGGCGGTGAAGATTCGAGAGGCTCCCAATGAGAGGGGACAAACTTCCAGATAAACCATTCCTTGGTAGCTCCCTGAACACAGGCAACTGACTATCATTAACTTTCGAGTTCTTCTTTACTTAATTCTTCAGACCACATCAATGCGACAGGCAATATCAGTGTTGAGGTTCATCTGGCTACGTTGGCCCGTACTTTGTGGATTATTGTATCAAACAAAATTAGCACTTGAAGTGAATGTGCAATTCATGAGCCTTCAAGTTGAAATTCTTCACAAAAGCATTTTTTTATGGAGCAAATAAAAATTGCATTCATAGGAAGTAGCACTTACAACCCGTTAATTGAATTATTAGAGTCACAATCGACAAAGGCGAAGGTGCAGGGTGACATATAATTCGAATCCCATGATGCAAGAACGTTCAGAGGATCCTGTAATGCTCGCTTAATTGCAAACAAAGACTTCACTGCGCATTTGCTCCACTACTCAGAGTTAGCTCTTCACCATTCAAGTTTAGAATCAGATTCTGTCCAACTGCGTCAAAAATGCACACTTAAGCTCAAACGAATTTCTGAAATGCTCACTCCCTACGGTACTCTCGACTGAATTCCTCGGGAGCTAATTGTTTCAGGTACTTGGTTGCTCACGATTGCAGGCACACGAATGTAGATGGTTCTAAATGTGAGGGTTAGAATCATGGCAACTTTGTCGCCAAGCATAAAACTGCTTCAGTGACTTTCATTACTCCTCTGATTAGATTTCTTGAAGATTTCGAATTCTCTTTTGTGGACAGGAAACATGGAAAAAGTGGTGAGGAAAACGGAAGAAACATACCTT
Source organism: Physcomitrium patens (assembly GCF_059467195.1). NCBI lineage: Eukaryota > Viridiplantae > Streptophyta > Bryopsida > Funariales > Funariaceae > Physcomitrium > Physcomitrium patens. Next base: position 10,304,808 of record NC_143412.1, on the reverse strand, counting down.
CAGGATTCCCGTCAAGGGGGTCCACGACTGAAAAGAAAGACGTCAGAACATGGAGCAGTGTGAGCGTACGCCATAGCCACTGCATTCTTGCACCTGGGTCTGGCATGATTCTCCCTTAACTAACTTTTGTTGTCATTTGTGGCAGCTCTTATGCTTCTGCTTGCTGTTCTTGCACTCATTGTAGGTGTGAAGATTCCAGCTGGTTGTCAACAACTTTTCAAGTTTCGCTTCCACTCACTAATTAGAAGTTATTCTGTCTTGGTAATGATCAGGACATTCTTCTCCCCAAAGAGTGGCTGGACAATGGTTCAAGGGAACTAAACTATGCTCAGATTCCCGCAGTCCTGACAATTTCAATCCCTGTCGCAAATCAAACTTGCATTACATTTATTCACGATTGCTCTTGATAACCTGAGGAGATTATATGTACGACGTACCTGGTTCGTGATCACAAAAAGCACCGATTGAGCAGCAAATGTTGTATGATTCTTTTCGTTCCATGTTCTCCGACTACAGAACTTTCCAAGAAGAATGCTTCAAACTTCTACTGATTGCACATTACTCTTCTTACAAAATGCGCTCAACCTGAATTTAGAATTCTCAAGGTGCTAAACGATGTTGAAAAACCGGCACAGGGTTTCGTGCAATTCTCACTTGCAGAATTCCTACAATGCCTGCAAAGATACTGCCTAGCAGAAGCTCATGTTGGCTGAGAGAGTGCTCGATCAGAAAAGATGAAGGTTCCACCAACAAGCTCCGTACAAAAACGCATCATCTAAGCTCAACATCTTTACCTACGATTACAGAACAACTTGCGCATTCCAGTCCTATCACATATATACAGTCCTGCTCCAGCTGACAGAACTCCGTTGAAATCTTTTAAAGCCCGCCAGCTCCAGAAGAGTAAAACTTACAACTGTACTTACAACCTCTGGAAACCTTCCCCTGGAAACCTTCAGCTGCATTGTCCATGGACCCCTCGAGATGAATCATGAAACTGAGGTATCTGTCAGGCTGTATTTAGCGGCACGGGACCTGACAAGATCCCTGTTCTTTGTCAGTCTGTGGGGCAATCCCACTTTTGAAGCTTCTTTGTTGGACAGCTTCCCTGTTCCCCTCTCCAAAGTGCACACTCACCCTGCCTCTGCACGAACCCCTTCGAGAGGGCAGCTACCAAAGTGTACGCAAGCTGTGTGGTAAGGGAACATAGACCATAGCTGCTGCAAGCCACCTATAAAAAAGCAGTTTAGTTCAAGGCAGTAGCAACATCTCTTCCGCTCCACTGCCATTCCTTTCCACCTGTGGAGAGAACCACGATGACATCAATGGTATGAAGAGTGAAGAATACCAGAGATGGTTCCAACTGAAAAAAAAAACAAAAAAAAACAAAAACAAAAACAAACAAATCAAACCAAACCAAACCAAACCAAAAAACCAAAAAAACAAAATAAATAAATAAAATAAATAAAAATAAACGTCCTGACTTCACATCCAGGAACGCATAGTTGCATTTCTCAACACCCACAACAATCTTTTTACTTTATTTCTGTGTTATCAGTTGAAATCAGGAAAAGAACTCTGATCGATTAAATGACAAGTAAACTCAGTCATGGCACGGCAGGTTGGATATGTTGCTCGTCACAACTCACCAGAAGCTTGTGCAAGCTTTGTGGTGAATGAGTGAAATGAAGTACTCTTGAGTGCACTGGAGTCCACAGTGGAGGCTAATCTTAAAGTCATTGAAGGATTCTTCACACTGCTGCTGCAAAAGCATGATTGTGTACTGGAGGGAACTGAAGAGGATTTTCAGCGCCTTTGCATTCTAGAATGTCTTCAGATAACAGTACAGGATGCAGTTATAAACCAGCAGTCCTAAATATCATATCCCTCATTAACTTATAATGCGACCCATAATCTGATGCGTACCAATTTGTCCGTGTCCTTCCCAGATAATCAACACATAGTGCACAAAGCTTGGGTTTGTCTTTGCTGAGCTCACCACATGGCTTGCTTCCTGACTTTGGCAATGATTCCTAAACCATAGGTCAATAGGCTTGTCTTAGTTGAATGGAATAATTTGGCTCACTCATCTCCACTTTTTATTCTTTTTCTCCCCTGTTCCTTTTTCTTAAAAGAAATGCTGCTCAGAACTTAGTTTGTTGATATCAAGTATGCTACACTTCAAAGGTGTGAGAAGCTGCATGCATTGTATTGACAAACACACACATTAGTTTGATTACTATATACTTTACAAGTGTCTGTTAATTGAATTAGAAAGGGTAATGATTGTTGCAATTCTTTTGTAAGATATTTTGCATTAATATGAACTTTAGTGGTTTAAGGTTCTTATGGGTTTTCAAACTACATAGATAGATAGGATATTGTCAATGCCACCCCAATTTTTGTCACTACCACTATAATCTACCATCCATTCAACATATATTTTTATTTTTTTTTGTTTTTATTTTTTATTTTATTTTAATTCCAATAAAATGATTTGAAAGTTATTGATAATAAAAAAGTTCATTGGTTTAAAGATACTGAACAAAGGTGGCATGTTGTGGATAGAAGGTTGCAATGGCAAAAAGTGCAATGACATTAACAATAACTTTATATATATATATATATATACAAAAAATAATTTAATTAAATTTATTTATTTTAGGCTAATAAAAATTATATATAGTATATATATTTATATAATCATATTTATAAAATATTAATATTTTTCTTTCTTATCATATAAATAAATCAATATTATTATTGAGATGATGTTATTTTAGTTCATGTACTAATAAGTGTTTGGTTGAAGATGTGTTTGATAATCAACAATAAAAATAGGTATTGGCTCAATTCTCCAAAAAAATATATTTGAATACTAAGAAAATTTGATAAAACAATTAAAAAGAAATCATAAAAAAATTAATCTAACCAATTTAATCATAAGTTTTTTAAAAAAAGTCCCATAAAAAATAAAAGTTAAATTCAAAATTTTAATAATATATGAGATTTATAGCACAATTGCCAATAAAAATATAAAAAGATGTAATGTATATTAAAGAATAAGCACTATGAAGTTACAACACTTAACATCAATAAGTTTGTATACAAAGAGAGTATGGATTAAGATATCTCTCACTTCCAACACTTATTACTCATAGGTCGTGATTGCTACCCTAATCAACAATTTCTATCCTTTGATGAATATATCTATCCAACATTCTATTGAGACTATCCATTATTATCTTAACTACTATAAAAATATGTCTTTAGTATATTTTCTATACTCGTAAGCTCCTTGATTCATTCATCTATTTTATCTCTTGGCCTTTTTATATATCAAGAGGTAACCTTTTAACTAATAGCAACTTATCTAAAATAATATCCTCTACAATGTTACTTATTCTACTTTCATATTTACTTATATACTTTAACACTTTCACTTTGCTATTAGTCAAAGATTTTTAATCCTAATACCTTTGTCAACATATAATGTCTATTCTTTACTAGTGTCTTTGTCAACAAATCACCAAACATGTCTACTGTTGTACAATACTTCATATCAATCACTTCCATTTCAATCTTCTCTTTTATGAAGTAATATTAAATATTAATGTGCTTGGTCCTTGAATGATGCTTTTAATTCTTTGTAAATAAAAAACATCCTTGATTATCACACTCCATTGGAGTTGCTTTCCTTTGCAATACTCTAATGTCCTCTAGAAGTTGTCTAAGCCATATTGTGTCCATTGTACTATGGCTTGTTGCCATGTATTCTGCTTCTATTCTTGATCTTACAATTATTAGTTATTTCTTGTAATTCCATGAGATAGCTTCTACTCCAACAAAGAATACATATTTTGTTGTTGATCTTCTATCATTTATATCTTTAGTCCAATCCACATCACAATAATCATAGAAACTAATGTTATCACCTCTAAAATTTAATTTGAGATATAAAGTGCCTTTTAAGTATTTCATGATCCTTTTTATGGTTACTCAATGGATTGGTCCAGCCTTTGACATGTATTGATTCACAACACTTACTATATATGCAAGATCTACCCTTGTGTCAACCATTGCATACATAAATGAACCTATTGTTTCTTTGTATAGAACACCTTGTATTTGATCTTCAACTTTAGAAAATTCTTCATCTGTGAGCTTCATCAACTTTAAATTAGCCTCCAAAGGTGTTCCAATAGGCTTAAACTCTTCCATATTAAATCATTTCAATACTTCTTCAATGTACTTGCTTTGGCTCATTGTAATGGTCTTTTTAGTATGATCTCTCACAAACTCCACTTTTAAACAATAGTCAAGCTCTTCCAAAACACTCATCTTATGCTCCTTTTTTAATTTTGCCTTCAATCAATCCATCATCTTTATAATATTGGTTAAGATGATCAAATCATCAACATAGAGGATGACAATCAATATGAATTCACTTGATTCCATCACATGTAAAGAATGATCAAATTCACCCCTTAAAAATCCTTTATTTACAAAGAATATATTAATATGTTGATATCATGCCCTTAGAAATTGCTTAAGTTCATACAAAGTTTTTTTCAACTTAAAAATAAGATATTCTTTCTCTTCTTCTACAAATCCTTGTGGTTGATCCATGTAGATGTCTTCTTTTAGCTTTCCATTTAAGAAAGCCGTCTTCACATCTATTTGATGTATTTCAAAGTCCATTACTGCCCCAATTGCAACAATAGTTTTAATGGTAGTGAATTTCACCACGAGAGCAAATGTTTCATTGAAATCAATAGCAAAAACTTGTGAGTAGTCTTCGGAAATTAATCTAGACTTGTATCTTATAATATTTTCCATTGCATTTTTTTTTGGTTCTAAATACCCACTTACAACCAATTAAAGATCAATTTGGTAGAAGTTGAGTCAATTTTCATGTTCCATTGTCCATGAGTGATTTGTACTCTTCTTCTATCGTATTCTTCTACTTCATAGCATTTGTGGATTTCATTGCATTATACAAACTCAATGGATCAGCAAGAAATATAACATTGGCATGTTCTTCACTTGCTTGAAGAAAGATGTGATTCTTCTACTATGCACCAAGTTATTTTTTATTTCTCAAAAGATATCTCCTTTCACTTGATGAAGCTTAACCTTCTTTTATTCTTAGGTTTCTTGTAAGCTTCTTCTCTCTTAAAACTTATTTTTTCACATTCAAAGGTTGGTACTCATCATCATCATCATCATCATCATCAGCATCATCTTTAACATCTTGATAGTATTCATTATTGGTTTTAGCAATTATAAGCACACTATATTCTACTTTCTTTGATTCTTCATCTTGATTTGAATTTCCACCATCATCAATGTTATCATCATCTTCTTTTTCTTTTATTGAAATTAAAGTTGTGTTTACAAATATACCATTACTCTCACTTAGACACATCTCTGAGTCTTCATAAGCACTCTTATACTCCAAAAACTCTACATCACAATTCTTGATGATCTTCTTAGTTTCTAAACATATTAGCCTATATGCCTTCATATCTTTATAATATCCAAAAAATACACATTTTATACTTTTTGCATCAAGTTTGGACCTCATACAATCTAGTACCTTTACATAGGCAATGCATCCAAAAAAATTCATGTATGAAATAGAAGATGTCTTATTACTTTAAGCTTCTTATGAAGTCATTGATGTAAGTGCACTTATTAGGCACCTATTCCTTGTATCCACTACATTTACCACTGCTTCTGCCCAATATTCATGCCCAAGGTTTTGTGCATGAAGTATACTCTTTGCCATCTCCATAATAGTATGATTTGTTCTTTCAACAACTCCATTTTATTATAGAATATAGGGAGTAGATGATTGTCTTACAACACCTCGAATCTTTAAGAATTCATCAAAATATTTTGATATGTACTCACTTCCATTATCCGTGCACAACACTTTGAACTTGCACTCACGTTGTTTCTCTATAAGAGCTTTAAACTCCTTAAACCTTAAGAAACATTTAGTCTTGACTTCAATGATGTAAATCCATACTTTTCTTAAAAAATTAACAATAAATGTGACAAATTATCTTGCTCCTCCAATTGATGGTGTCTTCATTGGTCGACAAACATCAAAATACATAATTTCCAAAAATTTACTTACACATGTTGCAACTCTTCTTGGAAATAAAGCCTTTTGTTGTTTGCCTTATGTACATCATTTACAAGCAAGTATCAAGGTATTATGGCTGAATTTACAAAGATCCAAGCGACTTACCATAGATTGGAGATCGTTCATGCCTTTGGCATTCAAATGACCAAGTTGTTCATGCCAAATTCCAAACTTATCTTGATCTTGTAGAAAATGAGAAAATGTTGCCACTTCTATTCTATTTACCTTCTTATAATTAACAAAGTAGATGTTGCCATGTCTAAGGCCTTTGAAAATATGTTGTTCACTCAATATCTTCACAAAATATCCATTCTTAGCAAATTAAATCTTACAACCATATGATATAAGTTTGTTGACCAAAAAGAGGTTCTTCTTCATCTTTGGCACATGTAAGACTTCGTTCAATCTAATCCTCTTGATTTGGTTCTTCAAAACAATTTCTACAATAATCGATCCAATTCTAATGACTTATACTATGCTATTGTCTCTCAACCAAACTTTGGTTACTAAAATTTCTTCATAAGTGTCAAATGAATACTTGTATAGTATCATGTACTTAGTAGCACCCAAATTTATAATCCACTTAGACATAGCAACCATGGAGGCTACTTCACTTACTATAAAAGCATAATCATCTCTATCAAAGTTATCACAAGCATTATTTGTATTTTTTTTTATCTCTTTTCTTGGTTTTGTAGCAATTCATAGCAAAGTGATTTGATTTTTTATAAATATAGTAATTTCTCATGTTATATTTTAAATTATTACATTGATGACAATAGTTACTTTTGCCTTGTCTTAAAAATAAAGTTGAATCATCACTTTGAAGCTTCTTTTCTTTTCTCTTACTCACTTCATAGGCAAGCTTTGACGTGACATAATTCATAATAAGCTCCTTAATGTTGATAGATTCTAATGCCTTAATGAGATAGTTGTAGGACTCAGAAATGCTCACGAGCAATCTCAACACAATATCTTTATTATTAATTAACTTGTCAACAAGTTCTAGTTATTTGCAAGTGCTTTTACCTTATTGACATGACCTATGAGGTCATTTTCTTCTTCAATCTTTACTGTTAAAAACTTCCTCTTTGTCTAGAGAATATTGGCAAGGTTTTTATTCACATAGATGTTGTAAAAAGTCTTCTATACTTATGCTAATCTATTGCAAGCAATTATATGTGAAGAATTGGCATCATCCAAATTTGATGCAATCATGCCAAAAGTCTTCTTTTCACAATGTTTGTACTCCTTCTTCATCTTGACATCAATATTGTCACTTAGAGTTTCTTCATTTTTATCTACAATGTCCTAAAGGTCCAATAAATCCAACAAAAGCTCCAATCTTTTCTTCCAATGATAGAAGTTGTAACCCCTAAACTTCTCAATCACTCTCAAACCTTCACTTTTACTTCAAGCCATATCTAAAAAAGAGATGTATCAAAGAAAATCAAGAAAAAGAGAAGAAAGAAATTTCAAAATCAACAAGAAGATGTTGGTGCCTTCAAAAACTGAGAATACCTTCTTTGTAAGTGAATAAGTAATATCACTCTTAAATCACTCTCAACTTCACTTATAGGACTTTTTATAAGTCTTATATTCTATTTAAACATCTTCTATAAGCTTTGCTACTCCTCAATCATCCCTCTTCTTTCATAAAATACTTCTAATCTCATAAAACACTTCTTATTACTATAAGAGGATCTCAAAAGTAGTTTACTATATAAAACCACAATTTTAGATCACAAATGATGTAAATCAGCAAAGAAACACAATACTAGTGTTTAAAACATTATTTTTAAGGTATGTAACAATCTCCAAAACTATTAATACACTTAATAACAAGTAAGATCAAAACTACATCAACAACTAGATGCAATAATAGAGTTAGATGATACCAATTCTTAACATCAGCAACAACCTAAAGTTCTACTGCTTACAACAAGTAAGACTTTAAAGAACTTCAAAATTCACAACTAAAAATGAATGGGCTCATAACCTATTGAAGAACAAGTATTATGAAGTCACAATACTTAGCATCAGTAAGATTGCATACAAAGAGAGTATGGAGTAAGATATCTCTCACTTCCAATATCCATTATTTATAAGTGCTGGTTATTGTCCTAATAGACAACTTCCATCTTTTGATGAATACATCTATCCAACATTCTACCGAGACTATCTATTATTATCTTATCTACTATAAAAATATACCTTAAGCATATTTTTTATACTCTTAAGATCCTTGGTCTATTCATCTACTTTATCTCTTGGCCTTCTTACATACCAAGAGCCAACCCTTTCACCAATAGCAATTTACCTAAAATAATATCTTCTATAATGTTATTTATTATATTTTCACATTTATTTATATATTTTAATAATATGTACAAATAAAAGTCTAAAATTATAATAATAATATATTTATAAATTATGAATGATAAATTATAATACATCAAAGACAATAAGATTATACATACACATATATATATTAAAAAATTTACACAATAAAGCATCATGTGGATTAATTATTATTCATTAGTATTTTAAAATAATATTTCAAGCTTGCCACTTTTTAAACAAGAAAAAATATTAAAATAAATTTGTGAAACTATAAAATCACCATAGATAATGAATGATAAATTGTTAATACTACCAAATGGACATTACATAATGAGGTTATATTACCTTAAGACCATTGCATTGAATAAGATTGTGCTCCTAGTTTTACACAAGTTGCTTCATGGCTGTGAAGCAAATTCTTAATTATTTGTAATGTATAGAGTTTTGCAATGTATATGCATTAAATTTAGCTTATTATTTTTAATATGGTAAATGAGACAATATCCAAGTAATTCGAAATAATGCAATAATTCTGCTACTATATATATATATATATATATATAACAATCAGTTTTTGGTTGCTCTTCATTTTTATACAAGCAAACCAAAAAAATTTAAAGATTTTTTCTATATATATAGAGAGAGAATTGTTATATTGAACCAAGCATTTACTAAATCGACCCATCCATTCTAACTTTCATCAAAAAAAATCTCTATTGCTGGATTTGTATTAGTTGAAAACCAATGAAAAAATAGTTGGCTTTGCAACCAATGATGATGGGTAGGTTGATTTAATAAATGCATGGGTCAATTTAACAATTCCCTATCCATATATGTATTATATCTGAGCTGGCAGTAAAGCTGTAGAGGTGGGTGGGGTGGGGGAGGGGGTAGTGGAACTGATGCACTGGGCCAACTGACATGGCAGAGTTTGTTTGTGCTCCTGCTTGTTGGTGTCAGCGCTTGTCCACCAATGCCATCAAGGATATGAACAAGAATTAAAATTACTTTCCCTCAAAATAAAAAAGGGTGTAGATACAGAGAACGACATAATATTGTACACTAGAACCTACAATTAGATGTGTGTGCTTGTGTGTGCTTGTGTGTATCTGTATGTGTATATTTATATTCTGTGTTATCAGATCTGCTACTGGAAGGTCATTTTCCAGCATGTTTGCTTTGAGATCAGGTGGCTTGCATGAATAAGCACGACATTTTTATTTTTATTTTTATTTGTTAAATCTTGCGCTGAAACATACATTTTTGTATCGTGAGAGAGGAATCATGACGTGGAGCAGTTGTGTGCTGGGAACAAGGAACCTGGTTTATCAGCTTCACTGAGAATAATGATAGTATTAGTTACAGCAGGAGGAGTAGGAATAGTACTGTAGGCAGAGATCAATTTCCGATTTGATTTTAATTACCACTGCTTCAACAGGAAAATAACAATAATAATAACAACAACAACAATAATAATAAAGTTGTTCATAGAATTGGGTCCCCTCCTCCCCCCATCATAAACTACTTAGTTTCTAAAGTAGTGGGATCAAATCATCTCGGTTTCAAACTAGTTTTTGGAGATGTGTTTGAGAGTTGCAGCATCAATGAGTAGTTCTCTACAGAGTGAAATGATTTGGTCATATAAACGGCACCAATCCCTTTCTTTCCTCCTCCTCGTTGCGCCTTTCCCTTGTTTTTAAAAAACCAGACAAACACTGAAGTAGTGTTATTGAAATTAATATCCTTGTGAGCCCACCCCCAAGTTAGTATCCAGTGAGGACAAAAGAAAGTTACTGCTCTGGCAGCATGACTTTGTGGCTTTGTGGGTTATACTCATCCAGAGGAGAAGCTAATCCAAATGGCTCTCTGCTTAGGACTGCAATACCTCTGTAGCTTTTGAAGGGGTATTGTTTTGTTTTCTCACACTGACAGAATCTCACACACACACTCTCTGTCTCTCTCCCTGCATCTAGAGGAGCATGTTCAGCAGTACATTCAAGTTAGTTTGGAAGTTGAACCCCATATAGGCTGTGTGTCTTGAAGCAGTCAACGGCATAGCTGTGGTTGTACCATTAAACCCGAACCCTCAAGTCAAAAACACGCTCACTTTATGAGTTCAGAGCTTATTCCATGTACCCCCAACAGTGATAAGATCCATGCATGCATGAACGTCACTATTTTTTTTTTACATAAGAACGGCAAATTATGTGTGGATTTTGCAGCGGCGAATGAAAGTTGTGCTCAAGTCGATGAAGTAGAGATGAATGCCCAACAAAGGGTGGAACATTTGCATTGGTGTCCATGACAGGGCAGATGTGAGCATCTAGATCTTTTTTTTAGCATTCCAGTTGAATATGATAATTTGCCTTTGGTTCGGCGAGATGGGAATGGCGGATACGCACATCTGCGCCCGTCGACTGAACGGTTGTGTGTAGAGAGTTTGAATTGTCGGAAGAGTTTGGTATTAATTGGAGTAGCTGTGATAGGAGATTAGATGAGAACGAAGGAGATTGAGAGAGTGAGAGAGGGAGAGCGACATAGATCCAGCATCAGCAATGGAGGCACTGGAGCGTTTGCAAGCAGTTCATGCCCACCTTCGGCTTCTTCATACCCATGATATCATCACTACCCACAGCCCTTCCAACCGATTTCTCGCTGATTTTCTCCTGCTGCTGGTGAGTGGATCCTCGAGATCGTGTTTCAAGTGCGTTTGGCGAAGCAATCTTGATGCACACACCCCTATATGGTGCAAAAGTGTTCGATGGTGAAGGATTTGGAGTCACTTGCTTTGATGATATCTGCATTGAGCATTGGGAACCTAGTTACAATTGAATTTACTTAGTACGATCTCTTCGGAAGGGGTCGGGGTGTAAGATTACCATATTAGAGTTAAAAGGGGTGTTTCAGTAGGAGCTCTGTGGATGCGGAGAGGAATTCGTTCATGAATGCACGATGCTATGAATTCAGTAGGAAGGAGGTAGAATTATAAGGATTGGGAACTTCCCTACCATTTATAATGAGATTGTGTTGTATGTGTTGCTGACATAGGGTGAATCGGCCGGGAATTCTGCCGAGATGGAGGAGCTATGTGGAGTGTTGGTACATGCAATTCCGAAGGTGATTGGCTATTCACTGAATCGAGAACATTGTTTTACTCATCTCATCTGCTCTTGGTATTAACTTGGCCAAAATGAGTCAACTTCTTTACACCAGCTGCCAGGGATACTCTTCCAGCTGAGGTCCCAGTTTATGGAATGATGGAGATAGAGATTGTAAGGAGGTGTATACCTTTCATTAATAAAATAGCAATTCCGTGATAGCAGATGATGAGGACATCCTTGTTTGATGAGATGGCATGTGCGAATGCGTCAGGTTTGTTGATTCCCTTGTTAATTTATTTTTCTTTTCTTGTTTTCCTGTGGTTTTCACCAATTTGGTGACCGGAATGCTCCCCTGGCACTTGAATACTGCTTTACTTTGTTCACGCTGACACTTGCAAAATTGCTTTACTTTGATCTCAGAATCTTTGTAGTTGATTCCAACTATTGTGTTATTATTCTCATGTCTAGATGCTGTGTCTGGTAATCAGTTCATAATGAAGAGCCATCTTAACTTCTTTGATATTATCATGTGCTTCAATTGGGTTAATTGCTGTGCAGCTGCTGGTAGTAGATCAGTACCTAACTCGCCCAGGAGCCCAGGAGATGAGCTCAAGATCGAGGATGTGACTCCGCCTAAAAGTAATCGTAAAGGTCATCGAAGGAGTAAGAATTCAGAGATGAGCCCATTTGTAAGAGAGAAAACATTGACGACGCCAGACCACAGAAGTGCATCATACGAAGGTGGTGTAGTGAATTGCCTGATAAGTTTTAAGAGCATGGAGAGGGCTCGCTCCACACTTGAAGATTTTGTAAGTAAATCGTGACTCCTCGCATTAAGGATCACCAATTATGTGATGTGTAATGTATGCACGTGCCTCAGGTCGAGGGTTTTGTAGTTTTGTGATAAAGCTCAAGCTGGAACACAAACCTACAATCCAGTAAATACTTCAATAAGTTTGTAGTTTGCTGACGGAGTTTTTCTCAGTTCAACAAGGTTGAATATGTTGAATCCGCTGGGCTGAGTGCTAGGTGATAATGGGGTCGCTGGTGACAGTGCAGGTCGTACTTTATGTTTCATAACATGGACGTGCACAATCCCATTCACGTCTTTCGCTACCTGCCGCTCCTTGTCTTTGTCGAGTCCTACATATATCAGGTTTGTCCTGTACGCGGTTCTTTTCGTGCAAGGGGCTAGAATGGTTTTAATACTCTTAGACCTGGGTGATGAGTTCAATGGGGATAAATTGGAAGTCCCCTTCATGTGTTGATGAACTTCTCGTGGTGGCAGAAACATGTGGAAATTAAAGCATCACCCTCGGCTTAGACATGCATAGGTTTTTGAAATGTATCTAGAGCCTTATTAATCTCAGAACCTTTCAAATATTATCATTTGAGGAGACGGTTGTTGTGGCATTGGTTGCATACATAGCTAGATGAGCAGAACGAAGATCAATTATGTTTTTCAGCATTAACGGGAGACTCAAAACCTTCATGCGAGGTCTCAAGTGAGTTCGCAAGTGGATTAGGAAAGGATCCATTCGCAGGATTGCGAGTTGTACTGCAGGAACATGATTTACTAACAAAGAGGTAAACAGCTTGAATCATGTTTTAACTAATGCTGCTTTATATCACAATCATTTCGACTACAATGTGCTTTTCAACTTGATACCAAAGGCGATAGAAACCCGAATTATAGGAGAGTAGAATGAAGGAACATTCGTTGCTCGGGAATCAGTATTCTGTTTCTGAAGAGGTAGCATTTGTGTGGTTGCACAAGAATGAACCGTGTCAGCTCTACTCATGGAAGCTGACTATGAGGCAGGCATTGGGTGTAGGATTGAAGATGAGCTAATGAATGGTCTTCATTATTGGCATTTGGAGCATATTCTTTGTACTGCGATTTCAGCTAAAGAAGAGGCAAGTTCTGCAGGACTTTCGTCTCTTATTGGGCTTCGTTCCAATTTTGGTAAATATTGCTGATTGTTTTCTTTAATACGCTCATTTTCTTGTATAATCGGAAGCGGGTACATTCTCAAGTAATATTATGGTTTTATCAGGTTAAGGCTGATGATGTTGTGGAAGCTTTACGCCTCAAGTCATTTGACTATCGTGTGCTAAACCTTCTCATGTATGGTTTGCGCAATGAACCGGTTAGCACTCTACCTTCAGTGCAGAGTCTTGGTTCACCTTCTAAGATCCTGACAAGGTGTTTGGCATTGAAATTCCTACTTGACTTTGGTTCAAGTTAATATTTAACTTTCAGATTACTTTGTTCAAAAGGTGTCACATGCAGAGTTATGTTTTGAACTGTTTTGAACGTCATTGTTACATGGGTTATTAAAACTGAACAGGTCAATGAGGCGCACTTTGAGTTTCTTTCTATCTCGGAGCTTCTCGTGGAGATGGCTGATGATTTGTAAGTGAGAATTCAATTACTGCACAAACAATCCCTGATGAACAGACCTTGAAATTTCATGAATCTGTAGTCTGCTTTGCTTGATTACATTTCGTGCTGGTGGATGAGCTTCCTTTCATTGGGGTACCTACTAAAACTTTGATCTCATTTATTTCTGGTATCGCAGGTACGACTATGAGGTGGTTCCCATTACCTTGTACCACTTCTGGACGTTGTGCTCAGCTCCTGTTTAATGCTGGTAGTATGTAAGAAAACTTTCATAGTAAGATGGAAAACTACAGCAGCGATTTACATGTGCAGGCAGATATAGGCAAGAATAGCTTCAACGTGCTTCGAATGTTTTTGTACATATTCGGGCCTAGTGAAGCCCCAACAATGCTTGTGAGTTTTCATGTCTGACTAATTCCCGTATCCATCAGGGGTTGACTATGTTACAATTTGGCACTATTGGTGCTTGTTTCTATTTTTTTATATTTATTTTAGTGCTTGAGTATTCACCTCATCTCATGCCTAATCATAAGACACCTAATGTACAGGCTGATTTTATTGGAAGAAGTGAAGACAAGTATCAAATTCTGTTGACAGAGCTGGAACCGCATCTTCAAGTCCAGTATAACAAACGGTGCGAGGAGGCTGTCAAAGAAGGTGATGAGCTCACGTAGTTAGTTACCTTTAGACTTCGACATAAGTCTGGAAACTGTTTGAACGAACTTAAATAGCACCTATTCTGGTGAATATTTTCATATCTGATATGGAATTTGTCTGGTAAAGTCAAGTGTCTGCATTTGCTACATTATGCAGAATTCATATTGAGAAAGAAAATCACGTGAATTGTGGAATGCTCTGCGTAACTAGTGCAATTTTGGTAGACCCATCTGTAACTCTCGTGTCTACAACAGTTATTTTTCAGCACAAAAATATTAGGAGTGAAATGGGGTTGGTGGGCTTATCAGGATAGTAATAGCACATTTGAAGTTGCTGATAATTAAGGGGTAAAATTTCCGTGGGAATGAGTATGATTGATCGAGTGTGGAAGTAGTATTAATCACTTCACTCCCCTTGATTTGCCTCTGCAAATTACTCACTGCTTAACGTGTTTTTCCAGTTTTAAGATTCTCAATCCTCTTCTCTCTGCTTTAGGTGTTTACAAGGGTAGCCACAGATGTGAGGGGCAGGCCAAAACAAGGATGCCTACGGCAAACACACTACTTCCATAACCTCGCTCACCAAAGCTGAGAGTTGATATACCGAATGAGCAGGAGTATGTTTATTCATTTGCGTTTATTCCGAGCTTTTTTTATGCACATTGGTGTCCTCTTCTCGAACAGGTCTAGCAGTCCATAGAGGACATCTGTACCCAAACATGTCCATGGTCAAGGCATGTCTATAGAAGTGGGATAATCGATTTGTGTTAACCGTTCTATCTGGTTTAGTAGGTACTGATGATAATGGATGTTTTTTAGTCAGTTTCACATCCAGTGAAGGGTTTTATATATTGGTTTGAAAGGTAGTATCTACAAGAGATTCCGCAGATTCTGCCTTCGAATTTGTGATGCGGGTAATATGAATATTCATTAGTGCTTTTATTGTGCTGGATCTGGCCTGCGGATATATAGAAGCATTTATTTGACTGCTGAAGACATCTGTTTCGAACACGAATAGTTTACTAGGTAGCATCTTATTTCGATCCTTTCCACAATGAATTGATACTTAAAGTTCCATTTACAGTTGCATGTTTCAAGATTGTAAATACGAACGAGATTTCAAGTAATTCTGTAGAGAAACATTGATCCATTCTACATTGTCTAATAAAATATATTCCAATCTCATAAAATTCAAAGATTTCTGGCTACTGCAATTCAGAGGTTGAGAGATATGAAATGAATTTTTCAAGGTATCAATTTCTATCAGCATAAAATCTCATACTCCTGTGCATGAACATATTGCTTTCTGCCGCCATGCACGAGGTCATCGACAAATTGCGTTGAGAGACTGGGCAGAGTGCATTACAAAGAACCTCGACTTGTGTATAAACATCAATCAAACCTAACCAAAGGTGGCAACAGCCGCGGCCGTCCAATAATCTTCCACTTAGTCTAGCTGGGCGTAGAAAATACCCTCAATCTTCACTTCCTTGGGTGCCTTCGACCCCAAATCGGTGTCCGATGGCTGAAAGCTCTCAAAAGTTCCTGCGATCTCACCGGTCTGGACGTTGCTCTTGGCAATGCTGAAGGTAATGTTGCCATTCAAGGCAGCGGTGTTCTTCTCATTCTCCTTCGCCAACTCCTCTTCGTCTCCGGCTCCACCAGCGGGGAGAGCCACGGCATTGTCGTACCCGGTGGATCCACCCCTGCCCTTGGGGTCCAAGAATGAGGAACCTCTGTATGACGGCACCAAGAAGGATCCACCGAATGCCTCAGGCTTTCCCTCAGCAACCAATTCCTTAACTGTGAAGAGGAAGGGAACCCTTTCACCTCCTGGCAACTGCACGGTCACGGCAGCATAATCAATGCCATCCACTTCCTCGAACCTCAGGTTTCCATTCTGAACGGTAAGAGGACCCTCGATCTCATCCAGGGTGTAGGTCAATCGGGTCATGAGCTTAGTGGGTTGGAAACCCTCGTTGCCTCCTTTAAATTGAGACTCGGCTTTCACAGTGAAGGAGGTGGGCTCAAGACAGAACTTCCTCATGGTGTAATTCCCGTCCTTGAAGGCAAACTTGTCAGATCCCTCAGCGACAATGGGGCACTGGTTAGCTGTTCCTGATCCCTTGACATCCATGTAGGTTTGAGCATTCACCTCATCGAAAGTCAACCTCTGGGGCACTCCCTCGGCGAATGCGGCCTGCATAGAAATCCGTAACAGGTGAAACCAAAATCAGTGTTTCGATTCGTAGAGTCGCTACAAGTAATTTTTTGATGAGACCAACCTTCTAGCTGTAAAATTGAATTCTTATAATCGGTCGCTCTCTACGGTTATCGGCAGCCACAGCACGTCATGGCGACTTGTTTGAAATTTGATACGGATAAGAAAGGCAACATTAAGCTGAGTTTCAGAATTTACGCCTGCGACGAGTGCAGAGGAAGCCAAGACGATAGCAGCGGCCTTGGCGTTGTCCACAATGCTCTTGACATTCTCCTCCAGGTTGCAGGAGACGCGCGCGACTGCAGGTTTGAGGCCGAACGCATTGCTCATAGACACGGACCTCACAGCTTGAATCTTCTCGACCTTGGCGCTGGAGGCCAAAGCGGCAGTAACCTTGCACCCTACGGAGGCAACTGAGGCTGCCATGGCTGCCACGATCACTTCCACTTAGCTTGGTGTCGGCTCTCTGCAAGAGAGCGGAAATATACAGGCACGAGAAACCACAATTGCCGTACACAGTTAGTGAAGTTCAAATACACCTTGGGTTCCTATGGCTACGGTTGTGTGTAAAGCATGGAGTTGGGCAGAGTGTAGGGGCCTCGCCAAAGCGGATAAGAGGTGGGGATTGGTCATCGGTAGCGCAAGGGATAAGGCGACCAATCGGAAGGGGAACTCGCTCTGGTCCTCGAGATCCTAGACCCGACTGCCAGACTACTTGATTGTGGGGCCACAGCTATTCGTACCCTTGGTTGCAATTGAGAACTGGCTTCTTTTACTGGATAGAATCCGCGAGCTTCGATTCGATGTCGCTAATAAGATCACTTAGGCTCTCGCTTGGTCAACTATCACTATGTACACAAATATCTCGCAGTGTCACCGAGTAATGCTTACGCTGTCCGATAGTATTTTCGAAATGTCCATCAACCCCGTTCAGTTACGGGAGGTGAAGGGTTTGCCAGCCCTTGCTGGGGGTGCGTTGGATGACTAACAAACGGAGGAGCGAGTGTGCGTGTGCATGGTTCGAGTCATAGTTAATTGCATTTGTGGATTAAGGTTGGTATACTGGAACTGGAGGCCAGTCACACGAAGGTGAAGGTTGGACAGTGTCATTTCATGTAGGTAGTCAATAATGCCACCATAGATAGACAAAAACTTTATAGCTCTGCAGCTGACTCTTTGTCTACACTACTACCAGATACCGAGCCATCTTTCTTAGTTCTTGCTACATCTTGCTCTTCGAATTTCAATACTTCTTCTACATGGACAGAACTCAACGGCTGCGGTTCCATCTCAGGTGCCACTTGTTGGACCCTAGCTGTGAAGTCGCGGGCTTCCTGGTCGAGTTGTGGCCACTCCGCTACAATGCGTCTGGCTCCCTGTGAGAAAACAGCGTGGGGATCAAAGGCTACAGTAAGAAATTATAACTGTAGAAGTCGGGCGAAATGAGAGAGAGAGAGAGAAGTGGTAACAAATAATTAAATCATGACTTACTTCTAGCTTAGGCTCCTTCGTCATGGGATTGTTACACAAATCGATAGTCTTAGCCTGAGACTTGGTTGCGTTCCCACACCATGACTCACACCAAAGCCATTGTTGGGGTAAGGAAAAGATTGGCACTTGGTGCTGGGCGTAATTTGGCAAGTCCTGTATCCAGATGAGTTGTCAGTTACGTGTGATGGAATAAAGTAAGACGGTTGCTTCAGGAGACTGGGAGCTCAAATTGAACAGAGTTGGAGTATTCAAAGGGCTGTACATGCATTCCGTAGTCTGGCCAAAACATTCTCGTTAATGTACTATTCTAACTAACCTGGTCCAAGTTGGAGAGACTGTTGGGGTCTTTACTCAGACTCTCGTAAAATACTCTCAAATTGTCTCCTGCAGCTGACTGACGAAATTTCACAAGATCCACTACATAGAGGGCACTGCTTATATAGCAGAGAGTAGATCAGTATCAGGGCAAAGCGACTATGAAGTAAAACCATGAGCAGCAAATGTAGAACAAAAATAGAGTTGGACATCATTCTGGAGTAACGTGAGTGATGCTAAGAGATCAGAAAAACGTCCGACGTCCAATTCTGTACATGAAAAGCTGATGGATACACAATATCTAGACAAATTCTGAAAGTGAAGAATGAACTTCTCAATTCTAGGTGTAGTGAAACATACCTGATGTGATAGGGCTTTCCTCGTAAATGATCCTTCCAAAACCCCTAGTACCCAAAGGCTCAAAATTTCTTTAGCGGAAAGTAAATTTTAAAGCTTGGCGTGTTTCAATTTCAAGCGATTGGCTTATCCATAGGCCAAACCAATTTAATGTAACTCGGTGCAAGAAGTGAAACAATATCTTGCTCTATGGTCAGGTTGAAACGAGATGAAGCTGAAGCTCAAGTATGCAAAACATAATGTTTACCTGGTTCCAAAATCGAAAACCATCCATTTCTTTATTGTTGTCGCAGAAGGGTGTGTAAGCTAGTGGTTTTCCATCCATGTCCATATCATACAGCTCCGCCATGTCAGCTCTTACTATTTGATCAGCGTCCACAAATATCACCTGTGCACGTAAGCAAACACGAGACAGCAAGTTTTAGGCTTCAGAGTAAACTTACCCCAACAAGACTTCTAATCAAGCTTGAACCGGCGAATGCAGTGGTGAAAGAGACACATAACAAACATCATTATGACAAACTAATTTTGTAGAACAAAGAAATTAGGTCTAGAACAGTTGCAGTTCAAATCTGAATAGAGAGTTCAGTTATCCAGTATATGAAAGTGAACTTGCCTTTTTCAGAGAGAGCGGGAAGAGAACATCTAAAAACAAAATCTTGTAAGCCCAAATGATACGTTGCTTCTCTGTTTGCTTGTGCAGCCAAGAAGGCCACTTGTAGGTCACCAGATCGTACTCGAATCCATATTCACGAGCCATGTGAGGAATTACACCCTGCAGTTACACGCTTACACTTAAGAATACAAATACATGGAAGAGAACTAATGCCAGGCAAATATCACTGTAAATTTCGTCCTTTTTCTAATGATGACTATTTCATAAGAACAAAGCGAAGTAGATGAGTTGGTAATCCTAAAAAACTTCAAATCTCAATTCTAAACCCGCAATTTTCAACCCGTAATTTTCAACAAGAATTATTAAACAATAAGCTAAGTAGTTCACCAAAGCATAGTTTTGTTAGTTTCATAAAGGAAAGAATCAAACCTTAAATTGAGGGGATAAGTAATTCTTTATGAACCAAAATTTAACAGGTCGGTTTGTGTTCTTCATCACACTCAACATCATAATCTTCAAAAACCGCTCGTATCTGCCTTTCCCACACAGACCAAATCTTAGTATCATCAAGCTAGCATGCAGGGCATGCTGTTATAACTTGGATAACAATGACGTGATTTTCTTGAGTACTATGTTACCATGGTTTCCTGGTTACATCCTTTCTTGCTGAGATATAAAGGCTCAAAAGAACGTACAAGTGTCCAGAAGCAACTGAAAAAATGTTAATCGTCTCTCCTTCCCTGATAACCTTGCCTCCATCCTGCACACGCAACCCATGTCATGTCTTGCAAAAGCTCAAGAGCCTTACTTTCGTCAGATAAAATAAATCACGAGGAATATTAAAACCCTAAACGACATAGAAGAAAATTACGGCATAGTTACAAAAGGAAGAGTGGAAAATGGTAATTACAGATCCAATGCGCTTTGCTCCTTTGCCAACCCCGACCCAACTAGATGCCCACTTCATAAATTTATTTTTCTCAAATTTTTTCCTCTGCCAAACTCGTGCATGCAAGACGATCAGCAAACCTTGAACAGTAAGCAACTGATATTTTTTTCCTTTTTCCTTCAGGTCTGTTCGTCATTACGTCAGCCTTAACAGTGTGATGTGCAGCTACATTTCAGTGCTTTATTCAATGAAATGATTACATTCCGGTTAGTCACATGTGTGTTAAAATTTCAACTTTTTTGTGAAAGATCTAATCAAAACCCACGTTACCAAGAATAGTGCTTCCTGAACAGAAGCAGCAAGTTTCACTACTAACTTCCCCGATTTCACAAGCTTCTCCTCAATATAAGAAGCCTGACCCAGCACACCAAGTACCCATTATACATGACAAAATTATCTAAAACATGGTCTGTTATACAAGATATTTGCAAACCTTCGGGCTGACCTTACGGCCGAGGTCCTATTAAAGCAATATATTATCTTTTACAGAAAAATGTGAAGAAACGCGTCTTATCAAAGTTTGAGGCTTCATCTAGTGTGGCTAAACATCCACGCATATGAGGAGAATGTGGAAGTGCATTAAGTACCTTAGATTTTTTATCTTCGTCCCTTTCTACGTCCAATATTTTCTCGTTCTCCATGCCCTTCTTCTTGACCACTTCTAGCCGTACTGGAAGACCTCTGAAATCACTTATTATGATTCGTTTTGAGGTGGGTCCTTCGTCAGTCCCTTCATTTTTTCCACCGAGTGTATAAATTTCAGTTGACCGACCAGGAGCAAGCTCTAAAGTCCATACACCTGGAGCTGCTTTTAGTTGCCAGTAACCCAAATTGGCCATAACTATTGTGTCCACCATATGAGGTTGTTCTTTGGTGCCGAGAAGTAGCTGGAGGCCACGAGGAGGTTCTTTGCTCTCTTTTTCAAAGCAATGCCCTGCATCATATAAAATTCTCAGCTCAAAGATATTGTCGTAGGACAGGAGAATAGGTTACAGACTATCAAACGTATTAAAGAAGAGTCGCCAAATGACCTAGAGGAGTGACAACAATACAGACACGCACTGTGCTCTGTGAGAAAAATATCATGATGATGTCTAATCGAAAATCAAACTAACAAAAGTAACAGGTCAGTGGAAATTCGTGCTCCTGTAGAGATAGATAAATGAACTGAAGGTAAACATATAGGGAAAGAAGGTCATGGAAAAATTGCTGCTCACCAGTGAGAACTAAAGCTTCCAACTCGTACACAGCGTGCATAGTTCTAATATCTCCAAGCTTTTCTAATACGATGTTGTCCAAATCATGTCTGCATGTCACGACAGGAAAATCAATCAACGATGTTAGAAGATTATCCAAATTATTATAAATGACAAGCAATCCGATTCCTAAATCAGTTTACCGCTTTCAAGAAACAAAGACGTGCAATTGCTCGAGTTCCTTTTAGATAATCCAGAAATTCCTTACTTAGAATATTACAACAATGCATCAATATAACCTACATTTTCTTCATGCAATGAAAGGGTTCGCTTACACAGCAATAACAGGTTCTACAAGCCATGGTTCTGGAACGTCGAGATTCATCGTAAGGGTGCGGGAGGGTGGCATGTTGGAAAAAAGAGCATAGGGTCCGGTTGTGAGATTGCCATCCGTAGTGTAAGAATCCTGTACCATGCCATAAAAGACCTGTCTGAGGACAGAAATCTGAAATACCCCTTGTTCAACGATCGATAGAAAAGAAAGTCATTCGAGTAAATCTCCTCAAATCATTATATTTGATGTTGGTTCAAAAATCAATATTTACACCACAGTAATCGATGCCGTGTAATAGAAGATCTTCCAAACTAATCACCAATCGCGACTATCCAACTACCCATGAAATGGTCAGTGAAGCCTGATGTGATAAATCTTACCTTCGCCGGCAATACAAATCGGTAGAAATTTTTCAGTGGTAGATCGGCTAGCGAGCTCTGTCATAATACAAAAATAGTAGTTTTAGATTTGACCATCGTTGCAATGTGTAGATCTTAGTGATTTGCAATTCAGCAGCGAATTGAATACAACTACAATAATGCAGAACGAAGCAGGTTAGGTCCACAGGAGATAGAGGTGCTTGCCATGGGGTTAAAACAGATACGCATGCTTGGTTTCATCCATTCCTGGAGCAGCACGAGTATCGGTGACAACTTCTGACCTATAGCACTCAATGGATCGATCACCGCATCCACGTGGATTGGAGATTCCTCAATGTGGTTAACGATCGCGCTATTCAAACCACAAAACACCAAAAAAATAAGGGTCAAGGAATCAATATATCTTCAACTAACTCGCAATCAACCTCATAGAAAGAGGTTTTCTTCAATGTGTTGCTTACTGGAGGTATTAAAAAAGAAAATTTGAAATGAGCAAAAAACAAATTCCACGGTAAATATATCATGGTATCAATTGAACTGCTACCGTGAAGCTATCAAAGAAAAGAAAATGCTCCTGGCTCACCTGTGTTCTGCTTTCAATAATTCAAAGCGAACAGATTCGCTACTTTTAGTGCGTGCAGACATCGCTGATGATACTCCCATAATTGCAGTACTCAGAAATTCACTGGCAATTGTAAAAGACGTCCATTACATGGTTAGTGATGAAATCAGTAACCAGTTCGCAGCACGTAAATTAGACTAGTCAGGATGCCTCATTTCGAGTTTTCGAATATCATGTTTGCAATACATTTTAAACAGCAACGTCCAAGTGTAGTCTCCAGACACATGTAGCTCAAGACAGGCGCAAGGGACATTAATGTACGATCACAGCCTTGCCGCAACCGTCAACCCTGCGTTACTACTGTAGTTGTATAGATAGAGGACGTACTTCTAATATGCCAAGATATTGTATTGGAAACATCAGAACAATGGTATTAAGTTTTTGACGAAACCTGGTCAAATCGTCTGATTCAATATCTTTCCACTCAACCTTGTCCACCAGCTCTTCAACCTGCTTTACCCGCTTCTCATACTCCACATTATCCAACAAAGAAAAGTCCTCTTTGACAAAATAGTTTCCATGTTCTTGGATAAATACCTAAATCAAGTCCTCAATCATGTGAGATGTTGAAACTTAAAATGTATCATGGTAGAAAGAAACACCTCAAACTGTAACCAGTAATTATTGGCATCCAAATTTTCTCCAAAATCAATCCTCACTGTGTCGGTCAGTTATCATGATGTATCAGCTAAGAAAGAGTTAAGAAATAGTACCCTTCCATTTGTGATCACTGCTTCCACACCTGCCTTGAGACCACAAAGCCGAGACAGGAATCTTGCTTCCTGTTGTTCAATATGAGATTGGTTAATACGAACCGAACAATCAAAATTATGAAATGTTTCAAGTTTTCATTGTCCTTGATAGCTTAAGTAATCACAACCAAGCTTCAGGTTCTACAAGCACTAAAATCCAGAATGTACATGATACCTCCTCAATCTTCTCAAGCACGGAATGCGCTGAAGCAGATGAAATAGCTTTCTCTAAAGAGGAAGCTTTCAAACCCATCTCCTCAGCAAGCGTGAGAACAACTTTCATGGTTTCGGCCTCAGTTTGTGCATCCGGAAGTACATCGGTCACCTCCTTGATAGTCAGCAGTTTCTGCAAGAACGGTACAACCTTTGCCCGCCGGCTGTCCTACTTGTCAGATAAAGAAATGAAGAAGCAGATGAATAAAAACTAACAAGTCTGATAAACCAAGCCATATTCATAAAATCTCAGGCTAAGCAAGTATGAATAACTTTCATCGTCAATGTGATATACACTCGAGCGAAGGGTCAAACAAAACTGAAAGATAAAAAATTAATTTGTTATGCTCAGCAGCTTGTATACCTTGGGGTATTCGCAACCACCATCACAACTCGAATCAAAAGTGAAGGTTCAAGGATATTTGAAGCCTTAAGATTGTGTAATATCCCGACTCTCCCTTTCTTGGACCCATCTGACTGTTGTCAAAATAAAGAAAATAAAATCACAAAACACTGAGGCTAGAGTTCTAAAATAAATTTATCAGCGATTCAACTACATGGACGATAGCAATGATTTCCAGATTCAAACATGTTGCTTGGACTATCAATCCTGCTATACGGGAGACATTCACAAATTAAAGATAGGAAATATAAAATAGATATTATGATAAGCACTAATAAAGAGACTGTGGCATTCCTATAATAACCACCTGATTCTGGTTATCATGTGCAAATTAAAGCTTCTTTTAAGACAACTAGTGAGACATACAAGGTACTGAAGAGCCTGTTGAAGCAGGCGCACACCACTCTTCTTATTAAGATCCAAAGCCAACCAGTGGGTGACAGGCTTAACATTGTCTTCAGCTGCGCGATTTATCAGGTAGACGGATCAACAAGCAGCCCTAATAATATGAAATACACTATTCAGGCACGCACTTGAAATTGTAGGTCTTCACTCAACCCTTAACAACGCTCCAGTTACGAAACAATTTCCACAAGAGACAAAGCATGGAGACTAACTCTCCTCACACTGCTCTACAGAAACCATTGAGAAAGAAACCAATAAACAGGCTATGTCTTACTTCCAGGGTGATGAAGATACTGCAACCTCGTAAGCACAGGGTCTTTTTGTGCTATGGGATACGCGAGTCCTACATACTTGCGGTCCTCTTTAGGTACTGCAACAATCTACAAACTGAAAACGTCACTATTACAGAATTTGTAGTAAAAATAGAGATAATACAGTCAATAATGAAAGTGTGATACAGAACCACATGATTATTTCTCACCTGAGGATTGTAGCGGGGCTGGCCTTCCTCAGAAAGAAACTTCTCAAGAATGTCTGTGCGTAGGTTGATGGCACCGTAGTAAACACCCTCTTGCAACCTTGGAAGCTCCTCGTTCATAGCTTGGGCCGCCGCATGTACAACCTGAAAAATAATTATTGTCAGTACACACCTGATAGCAGATTAAAATCACCTAGTAAAAGACTCGAAGTGATTATCGAACTATCAGATCAAGCCAACCTAGAAATGAAGGAGAACCAAAAATATTAGAGTTGGCAACACCCATAGCTGTAAATAAAACATACAAGAAATTACCTGGCTAGAGCCGTAAACTTGACCATTCATTAGCAAGGCGGGATACACATTTGATAGACCCAATTTGTAAACAAAAAGAGTACTATCCAAAGCCACTTCTCTGTAATCGGATCCAGAATCAAATCTATCCAATATTGCCGTAGCTTGTTCCTTCAGGCCTTCACTGGCTTTTTGATCATGCCTTCTCATACCACACAACACAGGTATTAGCTAGAGTATGGTTCACTAGCATTTCTATGCTGGTCAGTTTTCCAGCTTCTTGTTATGTTTTTGTTTCTAAACCTTAGAAGAACAGTACAGCACACAACTACCAGAATCTAATAAATCATCCATTGTCACTCTCGGACAGGTTAACATATATAAGCAACTAAAGACAATCATATAGATTAAAACTAAAACATCTTTTGATCAAAATAGGAAGTAGAGTATTTGATACACCTTAGAATTCCCATGATAGCCTCAACAACATGAGACCTCTGAACTGGAACGTCTTCATCCCCATCAAAATTTCCAGCCCAAGCAGCATGCAACTGATGGTTCCATAAAAGACAACCAAGTTAAATGTACTTCTGAAAAGGATGGTTCATGATGAAAAAAGAACTCAGTGCTAAGTATATGCCCAGCTTTGTGATGTTGTTTAACCCAAACACATTAAGATCTGTAACCCATGTTGCTGTTGCTGAAGTCATCCCATGATCAACATTCTTACAACTGGACATACAAGATTTACTGTTTTATCATATCCGCTCAAACAAAAACAGAGGTGCAGGCAGTCGTATCCCCTAATGGTGATGTATGTAAATGCCTAGAGAGTATACTTACGTTGCTCAGAAACTTAAGAGCCAACTCTTTATCGCCATATTCCTCTTTGACAAACAGAAATAAGCGTATGATCTGCACATTTGGAGGTACAATAATAATAGCTTAATAATGGCCTCTCAACAGACACAAAAGAGAGCCAACGACCAGTTTATTATAGAAATATATAAAACATCCAACTTAAAGACTGATGTTTCATGCATCTAATTTACCAAAAAAAACGATCAAAGTTGATGAATACTCAACATCATCAAGAAGTTACTCTTCCCACAAAGTATCTCAAAGAGAGGAAGATCTAGAGCTTTTGCAGTTACAAGCTCGTCAAAGAAACTGTAAAGAAAAAAACAATGCGACAATAAGGAATACAGAACTTGACATATATACCAATAAAGAGAGATCTGTTTCTGAGTTCTTGTCCTTAGAAACGCCATCTGATTCAACACTTATTATATCTTCACCATTGGCAACAATTTTCTCCAAAACGTTTCCAGAAAGAAGGATAACACCAAATCGCATAGGATAATTATTTTCATACAACATGGTAAATGCCTCCACGGCCTGCACGAATAACAATACGTAAGTTAAGATTGTGAATGCGTTCTTCAAAATAGCGAAATTGAAAATGAAACTAAGCATAAGGGTCTGATCAAACTCTTCTATGTATTACATAAAATGTGAATGCTTAAGATCACACGGCACATATAAAATAAGAGGATAAAAACTTACCATCATCCCCTTTGGAGTTGCAGGATCAATCACATAAACAGCATGGTACAGATTCTTGCGCACGTAACGCATTTGTCCTGGGAACACTGGCATCAGCAGCTGTCCAATGCACCATCCAATCACCTCAATCAAAACCTCAGACGACCTTTTAGAAGAGTATCACAAGTACAGAAAGGTAGTTTCTCTAGAAGACTGACAAGAACACTTTCAATCAATAAGCTATATTGAGGTTGAAAGTAAAATGAGATACAGTTGATTTCATTTCCACTCAAGCTGAAGACAACAGAGGAACAAAGCAGCCATAAAGGGACTGTTTAGATTTAGCATTAAATTAACATCATACGCTGATAAACAATGTCACTGATGACTTTGGTCAATCATCCAGTAGTATAATGAGGGTAGAATTGAAGTCATAACATCTCACTCATGCATAGAAGGTCGTTCAAGCCAAATGAGATTGATTTATCGGTTATTGTCATTTCATTATGAAGAGTCGCCAATTTGTGCATACCAAACGTCAAGGTATTCAACAAAACCTTAGGATACCTCATTCAAATTCGATCTCCAGCGCTTATATCTTGAATCTTCTTCAATATTATTGAGATAATGAACATGTTTGTCAGATCGGTAGTCAAGCCGCATTGCCCCCTGCTCTGAAGCCTCAGGTAGCAGTAAGAATTTCCGAATAAACTTCTCTGGAATCTATACATGGTCCATTGTTAACGATAAGGTGAAATATTTGCTACTCGTCCAATTTGCCATTTACAGCTCCCACTAGAACTATATCAAAATGATCAGTTGTAGAAAATGAACTGCAGTCAACATGAATAGCTCTACAGTGCCTCCATATCCTACAGTCAGTAGTACCAAAGTGGCAAGAATATGCAGTATACTGAACAAGCATTACTTTCCAAGCATAATTGTTAGATTAACTCTAATATTGAGAAAGCTTCTCCAAGTTTGGTCTTGCAAGCTGGTGTTTGGTGACCGCTTTTGCATAACCACGAAGCATTCCTAGTAAAACTGACTCAAAGAGATCATTAGAAGCTTGAAGATTTACAAACGATAATGTGTCATGGTTCAGGAATGGCACCTTCAAAGAAAGAATATTGCTGGCCAGCGAGAGCTCCCCTTGTACAAGCTCAATCAACCTAGACAAGACAATATTCGGGGAGATATCAACATACACAAGTAACAAGCGAAGACCACGAACGAATCCTACGTTTTACAATTTAATGGAAGCTTATATACTTTTGATGATAAATATGAGAATATCCTTACGAGAAAAGATCAATAGTTTCTATATTGAGGATGGCTCCGTTAATCGCCATTAGGTTCTTCCCAGCTGGAAGCAACCGCTGGTTGGACATAATCTCTTCTTTAATTGTATCATTTATCTGCAGAGAAAGCAATGATAAACATTTAGAGGATATTAACACAATGTACACGACATACACCATGTGTTGCTAGGATAATAACCTCCGATTGGCGTGACTATCTACTAGAATACGTTTGAACAATAAAAACCCCGGATTTGACTCATCCGAGCATATAAGGCAAAAAACAAAAAAAAACAAAACAAACAAACAAACAAACAAACAAACAAAGCGAAAACCTCGACTGATAATGTTTACTGATCGCGACTTTAACTTGGTGACAGAATTTGGGTAACCAAGTTAATGATTCCATACCTGCATACGAGACAGCGATGACACCAAATTCGGAAAGTTTTGATTAATTTCCTGCATCAGCTTTAGTGGTTCTGACGCTTTGATAATACGTTGTGTTGTTTGATACCCCAAATCTGTATTTTGAAATCCTTGAGTAAGATAATGAAAATAAAAATCTAAGGCATTTACAGTACACTGTCAAAAAACTAATAGAACACCAATGTGCACAATCAATGAGACACAATGCCAAAGCCTGCCTAAGTCAATGTGCATACAACTGTTGGATACTCCTCAAATTTAGTTGTATGTAAGAAAAATGTCATGTACAAGGACAATCAACGACTTTGAAAGCTCTAATGTCCTCTTGTCTTGGATTGCAGGATGGCAGATGAAATAGTATGATACTTCTCTCCGACAACGTTAACAAAGAGACTAAAACATAAGTCCAGACGAAGGTGCAAATCTGATAGCGGGATGGAAACGTCACCTTTGAGCTCCCACACATTCATGCTGTCCGCGACGCCAGAGGACAGTAAGTGATCGCGGAAAGTTAATAACTCTCCAGTCAACTCTGGCTTCCGGTCCTGCACAATAAAGCGGTTACGACAATGCTTTCCAAAGAAAGATAAGAATATCTCTGGGTTAGAAAAAACTTCGTTGAGGCACTAACAAGGTAATCACGAAAAACTAGGTTAATAAACACCCATTGGATTACACATCAACCATAAAGCCACCAGTTATCTACACTACTCAACGCACCAAGAGTTTTGAGAAAATGAAGCCTCGAACGTCCTGGCTCAAGTCTTCAGTCCGTGTTTCTTCCCCATTATCTCCTATGCAGTGTAAATGTTGAGAGTTAGAAGGGCTTTCGGCTTTACATCAACAGTGATAAAAACATATCAGTGACATAGTTAACTTCCTAAAAGTTTCTAATTTTTAGGCACAAATACACGAAACTGTTGCACCGTGTACTAAAAAGCTAATGATGACGGTTTTTGTGCATCGAGCCATTACCAGTCGGTCGCTTCAGTATGTTTTCGCAGAAAGGAATTGCTATTTCTAAAGGCAGATGAGCAAAAATTTCTTATTCATAACAAAAGTTTTTTTTTTTTTTTTTTTTTTTTTTTAAATAAGAATTGATGATCAAGGCGAAAGGAATTGGTTAAGATATTTCATCTATCGATTTTGATAGAAGTCTCACAAAAGGGAAAATACCTTTCTTTACTTCACTGTCATCAATAGCTTTGTACTCCATGTTCTTAAGAGCAAGCTCGATCCCATAACCTCCCAGATTAACTGGACCTCCATGACCACTGCGTGTACATACTTCAGCATCTTTCTCGCAGCCAGAAGATAGAACAGGACGAACAATATACTTGACGAATCCCTGCAGGAGAAACAACGCATTTCGAGTATGACGACAAGCTCAGAGTGGCTTGATATCCCAGGGGCTGGGAGGTAGATGATACACTCCGCGGAAAGAGAAGGAGACGAATAAAATGAGTAAAAGACCATATTATTGGCCAAAAATAAAGTAAATTCCAAAATACTACACCTATGTACATCGACTCTACGTCATGATAAAATATTTACATGTTTAGAAGCATCCGCCAAAAGGGAATGAAGCCTTGCAAAGCATGGAGTCCCAAGTGCTCCATAGAGGATAGCAGTGAAGTCGCCGTATTCAGATCCAGGATAAATATGGTCGAACTCAAAGACCTCGGGCTGTGGCTTCTCTTCAACAGAGCTGCAAAATAAACACAGAGTTTAATTATGTCTGATTAAGTTTCTCTTGCAATCAAAATGTATCTATAAAAATTGAACCTCCAAAATCCGAAGTCGCAATCATGATGATCATCAACCAAACTAGAATCAATAGAGAGCATAGAACACCTTTCTGTAGAAAACTGGAGCCAGTTGAAGACTTCGGACTCGTCATAAAAGATCTCAGATCCAGTGTCAATCCAACAACATCTCCCTTCTGAGGCTGTCGGAGGCTTCCCGATTGACCACCGGTCAGAGACGACTTCGTTTGGTATTTTCTCCTCAACCTAAAATCAATAATAGAAAAAGCTTTTAGACAACTAGACAAGATAATTAAAAGAGATAACTCGCCAACACTAAAGGAAAAATTATTCCGTACAAATAGTACAACAGTGTGCCGTCGAAACTACAGGCTCAGGATCATTTTCCAAGTACTAAAAGAGTTTTCCACTTGAGCAAATGCCAGACAGAAATCAATGCACTTTATAACTGTAATACACTCTATAGTGACTCAAAAGATGCATGGAACTGCCCGCCGAAAGCTAACTAACAAACTATCTATCTATCTGTTCATATATATATATATATATATATATATTAGACAAAAGGTGGAATGCAGCACCTTCTTCACAGAATTGTACACTGCAAGACTCTCTGATGCAAGTTGTCGATAGAGAACGAGCCTGGGTGATGCAGATCGCAAAGAGAGAGACAGTCGGAAAAGAGGAGAAAGTGGTGCTCCAAGAATGGAACTCCCTCTCTCCTCAATGTGTTGGACGCACTCTTTATCGGTGTGGATCTTGGCAGATTCATCACTCTCCAACCACTGTTCTAAGAACCTCCAGTAGAGATCATTTCTCTCCTTTGCTAACAACTCACTGCGATCAAAGAACCATGGAAGCGATTACCATAATTACAATGCATGTGGCAACATTGCAGGCTTGAGAATGGACTCATAGCTTATGATGTACAAGACCCTTGGAACGTTTACATGTTCGGGGAGGCCATGTCCCTAATGGCAAACTGCCTATACTGTTACATCAAACATCCCACAGAATTGTGACAAGCAGCCTTATAATTTTAATGAGCCCTTTTACTCACAGTTGTCGATGGGTTAATAGAGTTCAGCTTCGATGTGATATAATCCGTGATAAGCCATTTGAACATAGAACTCGGACTTTACGATGTGAAACAAAGCTACTCAAGTTCATGCTAGGAATAGTACTGTTTTCACTAACAACAATCGTAAATGCAAGATTTTTAGACTGTACCGAATTCACTTTAAAATAAACCCCGATTCCAGCTCAGGAAGTAGTACCCTTCTAATCAACATTGTAACCAGAAACCCATCAGAATGTAAGCTAGACGACAATTGCAAGCTGGCGTTACTA
This sequence comes from Physcomitrium patens, assembly GCF_059467195.1. Lineage (NCBI taxonomy): Eukaryota > Viridiplantae > Streptophyta > Bryopsida > Funariales > Funariaceae > Physcomitrium > Physcomitrium patens. Next base: position 10,272,733 of record NC_143412.1, on the reverse strand, counting down.
GAGAAATCGAGAAAGATATCTCGCAATGCCCAATGCAAAAAGAAAAGCATATCCGAATAAACTTAAACTTGTCCCAGAATTTTTATACAGCAAGTACGATCATCACCGGATCTCTCGTTAACAACAGCGATGAACTTCAAAGAGATCACTCCACTATAATTAAAATAAATTTCAGACTTGCACCTAGAGACGCAACCGGATTACTAAAACGCAAGTACACAATCCTGTAAACCGTTGCATCAAATTCAGCACGAACGCGAGAGGGGAATCGGTTGAAAGCTAACCCAGCCTCGAGGAGCAGCGAAGTGCCCTCCCACTTAGCTCGCACGGAGACGTTCACACTCTTCGCCAGGCCAAGGGCGTGCGCACCCGAAGATGTGCAGAGCAATAGTCCCACAACCGCCACAGAGTACAACCACAGGGAGCCCATCGTCGGCCCCCTCAGAGATCACCACCAAAATGCAGCGCTCCTCCTCTCAGTTACTCTTACAAAACCATCACAAACAAAACCCTAATTCCTGATTTCGAACTGTAATATTTACGTCTTTGCTTTCACTTGTCTCGACTGTGTCCCTAAAAACCTAAACTGCCTTGCGTGGATACAACTAAAAATTTAGCTGCATCCGATCTACACATCAGTGAATAAAAAGCACTTGCATTGAGCTATCTTCGCACTCCACGAGTTCGGCATACCACACGGACAACAGCAACGAGACTTCAACATATCAAGTGCGATGGGTCCAAATGGCCCACCAGGCAAAGACGCGAATTTAGAAAGATGGCAAGAACACACGTTCCAGATAACAGCTTTCAACGTTAAACAAGTTTCAAAATGTGGCGAGATATCCCATCTCTTGAGCTCGACTCCCCACCATCTCCAAACTGACTCAGATTCCTCGCACATTTTTGTGAGGGTTTTACGATCCGCTGTCCTGGAGCTCCAAAATCACACGATGGGGGTCGAGTTAAGAAACAGTCAGCACCCGACGTGGCATTAAGAGGGGCTGAGATGGCATATGACCATTGCGCAGATTGCTTTTCGTCAACCAAGGACAGTCAATGCACCACAATTTTTTGTGGTAGGGTTAGAGGGTTTCTCTAGTTAATTTGCTCCAGAATGTGCTCTTATTGTCCATTACGAGGCGTTGCGCTTCCCTGGGCACTGTCCTCTAGTATAGAATATTAAATCAGCTTGTTCTTGGACAGCAGTCTAGAACACGGAACGTAGTGCTTCTAGTGGATTCTCATGCTCTCTTCCAATTTCCGTAGAGGCGCCGTGCTTGTAAGTTTGTCATCTCCTGATCTTTAGTTGACGGGAATTTCTCTTTGAACATTCCATGAATGGATTCGCACAGTTCCATAATGCAATGTTTCATGCGCGTGAGGCTTGTGCAAAGATTTTTTGGGTGCTTTTACCTCTTGCAAGTAACCGTTGACTTATTCTTGGAGCGTTGCCGTCTTTGAGGAGTAACTTTCTTCATTTCTTCCAGAGCCTTCATGCAATGTAGTTACACATCAGACCTTAATTTCGGAAGGGCTGTTTGTGCCGAGCATTGAGTAAGACTTTTGTTAACATTTAGTCCATTACAACTCGAGATAATATCAGAGTGTCGAATCTCGGACTTTGTTTGAGTATGAGGAGTATGCCAACACTTGCGAGCAGGAGTATATGCCAACACGAGTATGAATCAATGTGGAGTTGTAACTGCCAGGTTCTGGCAGTTCCGCATGCCAAAAGCTCTTTTCTTCATCCAGTGCAGAGATCTATTGCGCTTCTGTCCGGCTTAGGTTGAGGGATAATGAATTGGGGAACTAGCAAAACCTGGTGTGTAATCGCACGCAGCTGTGTAATCCTGGCGCCGTTCAAGTGAACTCACGAACCAGGACACATACACTCGAGGGATCCACTTCGACAATCAAGCTCTGATAACAACGTTATATATATATATATATATATATATATAGATATAAACATACATATATCCACATGCTCAGACAGATGTGTGGGTGGGTATGTGTGTGTGGGTGTGGATATATTATAATAATTTCTTACCGTATGCTGATTCTAAGTTGGTTGTCTGGATCACATGCTTTGTCCCACAAAATTGTGGTGATGATTCGTTTTGTTGAAGTCCTTACACAGAGAACTGAAAGCTGTGGGTGGGTGTGATTGACCATCCCAGGGTTAGTTGCGATGAAGAAGCCGCAATTAGCAGTCAAGCTTGCCACATGTGAAGATACATGTGGAAGATGCTTGGACTGAGTCTCTAAATCACTGAAGTATTGGGATTGCAAATTCTTTTGAAGATTTTGTCTATGTCAAGCAGTATTGTGCATCACTGACCTACTCCGCCGTCCTACTCTACATTGACTAACCAGGCAGTGCGTGCTCCTCGACCGTGGCCATGGCAACCCTCTTTAAACTTTCGCAGTGGCGATTCTCGTGTCTCTCTTCTCCGATACCTAATCGGTCGTTTCCTGGCACCACCAATTGCGCTGTTTCTCCTCATTCAGGATCGAGCCTGAGCTCTTCCTTCCAGAAGCGCATGGACCCCGTCGTTTTGAAACTGCGCTCGCGCGAGGAGCTTCACGATGGCACCAGCAAAATTCGCCACACGCTGCGTCCTTGTGCTGCTGTCGAGGCACCGACAACTGCAGGAGCGGGCTCATTTACTTGTGAACGTGGCCAGGCTCTCCCTCTAGGTGTTTCTCAAGTTGAGAAAGGAATCAATTTTGCTCTCTTCTCTCAACATGCGACATCGGTGTCCTTGTGTATGTAAGTCTTTCTGGACTTGGGCAAGTCTTCCTGGTTTCATGCCAAAACCTGACTACTCTTTGAATGTGTTTCTTTTTAGTTAGACCGTTCTACATGCAAACACGTTCTCTGCAAAGATCCCTCATAATACGAATATACCTGTGATGTCACAGATACCTGGAGCCTTCGAGCACAGATGCACCCACTCAAGTGATTGAATTAGACCCTCACAAACATAAAACGGACAACACATGGCACGTTCTGATAAATGAGCTTCCCCTTAAGGGGGTGTTGTATGGCTACCGTGTAGATGGGCCAAAGGGATGGGGGGAGGGCCACCGTTTTGATAGCCAGAAGGTGTTGCTCGACCCTTACGCCAAATTGGTGGAGGGTCGCCGTGTGTTCGGTGATTTAAGTCAGAAGATGGCAAACTTTTTCGGCACTTACGATTTCACTGCAGCTGCTTTTGACTGGGGAGAAGGCTATCAGGCGCCTTCTCTACCCGAGAAAGACCTCATTATCTACGAAATGAGTTTGCGTAGCTTTACAAGAGATGAGTCTTCTGGATTAGAGCAAGGTGTAAGGGGAAGCTACCTGGGACTGATTGAGAAGATTCCTCATTTAAAGGAACTAGGGATTAATGCCGTTGAGCTACTGCCAGTATTTGAATACGATGAGTTCGAGTTTCAGAGAAGGCCTAATCTGCGAGACCACATGCTTAACACATGGGGCTACTCAACGATAAACTTTTTTGCACCTATGAGCCGGTTCGCAAGCAATGGCGGTGGGCCTGTGGCAGCTTCGAATGAGTTCAAGCAAATGGTCCGTGCTCTGCACAATGCAGGCATTGAGGTGATACTAGACGTGGTTTACAACCACACGAACGAGGCTGACGATGAGCATCCTTATCTCACATCCTTCCGTGGCATTGACAACCTGATTTACTACATAGTGGATTTAAATAACTATGTGCAGCTTGCAAACTACGGCGGCTGTGGAAATACTTTCAACTGTAATCATCCTGTCGTCATGCAGCTCATCCTGGACAGTCTCCGCCACTGGGTCACAGAGTACCACATCGATGGCTTCCGGTTCGACCTTGCTAGCATCCTCTGCCGTGATACTGATGGTAAACCTCTCTCGTCGCCTCCTATCGTGAAAGCCATTGCACATGATCCTGTACTGAGGAATACTAAGCTGATTGCCGAGCCCTGGGATTGTGGAGGCTTGTATCTCGTCGGCCACTTTCCTAACTGGGACAGATGGGCTGAATGGAATGGAAAATATCGTGACGATGTTCGAAGATTTATCAGAGGGGATGCAAGAATGAAAGGGCCGTTCGCCACTCGGTTAGCTGGCTCTGCTGATTTGTATCACAACCATAATAGGAAACCCTACCATAGTATCAATTTTGTGATTGCACACGATGGGTTTTCTCTTTACGACCTCGTAGCGTACAACATGAAACACAATGCAGCGAACGGGGAAGCTGGGCAGGATGGCTCCAATGATAACCTCAGCTGGAATTGTGGGGTTGAAGGCGAAACAAATGATAATGGAGTGAATGCCATTCGTAATCGGCAGATGAAAAACTTCCAAGTAGCACTGATGGTCTCCCAGGGTACGCCCATGATCTTGATGGGAGACGAATATGGACATACGCGCTTTGGGAACAACAACAGCTATGGACACGATACTGTAATCAACCACTATCAATGGAAACAGCTGGAGTCGAAGCGTGATTTTCAGTTTCGTTTCTTTGCATCGACCATAAGGTTTCGTAAAGAGCACCCTCTTCTTGGACGAGAATCGTTTCTCTCTGACAATGATGTGACTTGGCACGAGCATGACTGGTCGAATCCAGAGAGCCGGTTCATTGCTTTCACTCTTCATGAACGTAACTTGGGTGGAGGTGATCTGTACGTTGCCTTCAACTCGCACAATTTTTCGGTGCCAGTGGAGGTCCCGGCTCCACCTTCTGGTAAGCATTGGGTGCGGGTTGTGGACACGAACTTACCATCTCCAGATGACTTTTGCGATGAAGGCAAGGTTAGGGTCGGGAACCATTATGAGATGAGTTCTTTCTCTTCAGTTGTGTTCCATGCTAGATCGTAAAGGTTTGACAAGAAAATCAAAAAACGAGTTGGACCAACAACGTGTAGCTGACTCGTACATACCAAGCAGGGAAGGATTCAATGTGCGGATTTCTGCAGTACCATTATAGTAAACGGAATGCCCAGCTTAGGCGCTTCTAATCCAGTAATCTATTTTTGTCTGTGTATTGATAGTCGAGTGCAGAGCACTGAATGAGTGGAACTGTCACTCATAAACCTTGTTTTGAGGCTCAGCTTAAGCCTAACGCTCGAGTACTTGTTTTGATCCCTTAATCAACGACTATCCAGATCTGCCCTGCTAATCTATTTTGTGATTTTTTGGATGACAATAGGGGCGTAACTTCAAAAAACATCCAGTATCACAACTTATAGTTCAGGAACAATCCTGTTTTAAATCCTTGCTTCTCAATATCCACAACTGAGTACACGAAACTGTTAATGGTAAGAATCTCGAAAGGGTCAGATAGAAAAAAAATTAAAACTACAGTTGAGTTTTAAGCTCGAAACAAAAGAAAATAAATAAGAAAAACCAACAGTTTTGTATGCAGGTAGTGGTGCAAATAAATGAGAAATCCGTTTCTTCGCCTGCTGGTTAGGGAGTGATCACATAGACCGATGGGTCTACCAAACGCTGGCTGGAAAGCTTTTACCAAGACAAAAAGGCGGAGGCTCACTTGATACTACCTCGTTGCGCTGTGCTACCTCACAACTTCCAAAACGATGAAGGTCAAGGTACTATAATTTAGAATTCGGTGACCAGGGTGGCAACATGTACGATATTGAAGTCTTGTTTGGCGCTAGCCACAGAGGGCCCACAAAGATATCAATGACGGTAAAGGAGACCACCAAGCATACTTTGCCTTCGTGGACGCACTTCCTATACTTGCGTCACCTTGCATCTAGTTTTGGACGAGCAATTCATGCTGTAACCTGCCAGAAACAGCAAAATCTGAACGAATGGAAGCATTAGACTAAAGGAATGGATCCTGCAGCAACTTATTTTACGAAACACAAGTGAGATGAGTCACCAAAACTCAACGAATCTACAATTCAAATAGCATCTGCGCACATGCTGCAGAACAGTGTGGCAGGGCCATTCGTGACTCGTGAGCTGCTCATGCTGAAATAAGCTTGGCAGCTCAAAACGTGTGACCAATGCTGAAATTATATTGGCAAGTCCAAGCACTTGTGCGATCTGGGCGTCAAAGTAAGCTGGATCCTGTCCAGCCCACCATTTGCAGTGTCCACTGGATCTTGCTTTTTTGTGTTTTTCCCTGTTGAGGTGCAACAGATTCTCCAGCAATAGTACCGGCAGCTGAAGAGTTTGCATTCGCTGTTCTACACACACTCTCTCATAATTCATGTTTGCACACCGTTTCAGATACCAAACATTTCATGGACATCCACTCACATATAATATTAAGATTCAAAGAAACAGAGGGAATGGAGATACTGAAGTGAGCCTTGGACCAGAAGAAGGTTTTTAATTGTCCTCTGAAAACGATGCGAACTCTTTTTCAGTCCATCGCAAGTGATTCCAGAAAAATTTGGTCATTCTGAACATTGTGTGTCTTCGATTTGAAGAGAAAATAATAATCCTATTTACTCCAACGCATACAATTTCATTGCGGTTACAATTGATCCAAAAACATTCCCAAAAAAATTAAATCAAAAGTTTATAATTTCAAAAACTTACAAAAATTACATATATATATATATATATATATATATATGGTTAGTGTTCTCCCATAATTAATATCATCTGTTCCAAGGGGAAATGTTACTATTAGAGGTTTTCTATCATCAAAGGTGGCATATCGAAGATCAGGTCCTATAATCTAACTTGGTCACTTTTTTTATGGCATCCACATGGCCTTTGTTCATAACTTGTGTGATTTTAATGAAAGTCAATAAAAATTAATTAATTAATAGATACTAAATTTTATTAATCATGCAAAGTTGGTTCCAAAAAATGGTGCTCAAAATCTTGATTAACTATTAAGAATCAATCTTTTTTAGGAGATTTATTAATGGAAGAATATTGCATGTATGTGTATGTATATATATATATATATATATATATATATATAAGTTTTTTTAACTTTTATAAAATTTAAAATCAGCTAGCATCTATAAACTGATTTTTTATTTCTGATTTTTTTAATTATAAAAGTGTTTTTATACTTGTAAATAATTATCTACTTATCTAATTATATAATATAATTATTATATATTTTAAACAGTTTTTTAAATAAAAATGATAAAGATCAAAGCTTTATTTAAGATTTCATATTATAGTAGCCAGGTATAAAAAATTTTAACAATAGTTATTAATGTAATTTAGCCAGGTATAAAAAATAAATATGTTTGAATTTATTAATGTAAAATTTTAACAATAGTTATTATTTAACTTTCAATTGATATTATAGTTTATCTTTTACCTACTACAAATTTTAATATTTTAATAATGGTATTAGTATTTAAAAAATATACATATTATATAAAGATGTATAATTTTTATTAAACTATATTCCTTTTTGTAAAAATAGATTAACCATAATTGATTTTTAATATTTTATTTAGTTTTATTTAATTTACATAATCTATTATTTTTAATTAATTCAATAAATTATTTATAAACTATAAACATAAAAAAAATATTTTTAAATATGAATTATGTAAATTAAAGTATTTTCATATTATTTTATACAAAAATAAAACAAACAACTATTAAAATAACTCGTGTTGTATGGTGAATATTAAAATTTTATAAAACATAATGATACTTTAGAATGTAAATATGAAATTTTATTTTCAATCTATTATTTGTGCATATGAGTGTAATTCAATTTTTTATTTTATTTTAATATTCTTATATAAACTAAATCATGTATATATACTAATATTATTTAAGTAAATAGAACTAAGTATAGGTAAATATAAAAAAATTATAAACATATCAAGTATTTTTTTTTCGAGAAACTTCAAGAAACATCAAAAATGCTTTTTAGACAAAGATTAATTTTGTAGGTGTGCCATGTGGTTACATGGATTGCTTCAAGAAGTTTAGTACCTTTAATAAGCTACTATAAAGCTTCCCTTGACTTTAAAGGTTATGTTTTAATTCTTGTAGTTTATAGAAAGTTATTATATAGTTTTTAGGTTAAATAATATATACAAAAGTCTGAAGCCATTCTTAGTCTCATCAATATTTTTTGTATACTCTATGGTTGCTTAAAACTCTTAAGTTCTTTTGTGCATAACATTAGCTATATATATATATATATATATATATATATACATATTATTTGTATGATTAATTTATAGATGTTTTGTAGGAATCGTGGGATATATATATATATATATATATATATAAATATATTTTAACCTTCAATATTATTTTTGTTATTTTACAAAATTCACATTGCAATTAAAAACGTGTAAATCACTGTTGTTTATTTGAATTTTTATCATTACAGAGGACATTATCAATTATGTAAATGTAAACAACCGTAACATATCAAAATAACATTCTAAAATTACAACTGATTGAATATATAGTTCATAATTATATTGAATTATTATATAATATTAATTCCTTTCACCAAGTCATTCCATTTAAATTTACAAATTTGAGAAAATGTGACTAAAGTCGAAAATTTGATACATTGAATCACATTGGGTATGATTTGTAGAATATCTTTGATTTGCCAATAACATGAACTTGAAATCTCTTGTAAATACCAATTCTTATTCTTCACTAATTTGCAAACGTATGAGAATAGCCCCATTCCCACCGCGCCGTCCCAAACAGTCGGAAGCAAAACCCAACCTGGCATTAATGGCGGGAATAAAGACGTCCCGAAGATCCCAAGTGACACGTCAATTGCGGGACGGCGTTCCCGCCAAGTAGGAGTATCATTTTCTGCCACGTAGGCAAGACCTTGTGAAGGGCCCTAAAGCCGCATCTCGCACTGAGCTAGTTGGGAGCTCCACCCCGTTGCGGCCGATCGCGTTGCTTTGCCATGCTTTGCTTCGCATGAATTCGCCCGCAGGGAGGGACGTCATCGCTGGCCCCCGGCATTCACAGTCTCGCATCTATGTTGCTGTTGCGCTTTCTCTTGTCTGCGAGAGTGGAGTAGAGCCGCAGTTGATTCATCTTTGTTTTGGTTCTGTGTTATTTTCACTTTTTGTTTTGGTTCTAGGTCTGATTTGGTTCCCATCTGGTCTGATTCTGAGTAGAGAGGGAGTGGAGGCGCAGGGCGTGCGGCCCCAACGTTGAGATGGGGTTGTTATGGCCACTTTCTTTACGGATTTACAGCTTGTCTGGGCCCGCGATGATGTTGATATACCCCTTATATGCATCGATCATGGCTATTGAGAGTGCCGACAAGGAGGATGACCAGCAATGGCTGACGTACTGGGTGCTGTACTCGTTGGTTTCGCTGATGGAAATGGCTGCAGGTCCAGTTCTGGCGTGGATCCCTTTCTACTCGACACTCAAGCTCATCGTTGCTTCGTGGCTCGTCTTGCCACAGTTCCGAGGTGGGATCATCTTGTATCAGAAGTTTGTGAGTCCTTACTTGAATGCTACCACTGGTGTCTCTGACCAGAAGCTTACCGAAGGGCAGCGGAAGTTGTTGGGTTCTATCAGTTCTGAGACGCAGGCATTGGTATCAACTTACATCAAGGAGAACAGATCAGATGCTTTTGATAGGATCATGGAAATAGCTGTCAAGGATCTTAATGATAATAAAGTAGAAGAGGTGATGGATAAGGAATCTTCCTCAGATCCGGATTCAGATTAAATGCCGGTTAGGGTTGGACTGAGGGATGTGAACTTGTCCTGTGTTTTCGTGATAACACATCTTTTGGAACATTTTAGAAATGATTACTTATTTTAAGTTGGGCTACATTGTGCCCTTGTTTTTTAGGTGCGTGCAGTTCATGGTGGAAACTCATTTGCATGGCCTCTTTCGATCATGTCGTTAATGTGGCACTTTTTGGATAAACTGTATGCCAGTTGCACTATCATAAGTGTACTAATATTTGATCATGTCAATAGGGTTGTGCTAGTAGTATTGATATACCTCGTCTAGAAGTGTTTTCTTCCTCAATGGCGCTCTTCAACTGTGATCTAGTGATTCACGTGTAAACTGAGATGATTGCAAACCGAGCTCTGTAACTGTACCTGGCGAATTAGGGTAGGAGTCTTAGATCCTGCCTACATAGCGTGCGCACTTGTTTAAATGAAAAATGTTATGCTATTTCCAAGCATACTGAGGCCATGATTTCCATTGAAGTAATAGAGGACGGAAAGCTGCACCTAGTGCGTCAACATCTCAAAGTATTTTAGATCAATCCGAAACTCATTTGTGGATTTCCGGGTAATATACTTTTGAAGATGTGCAAAAGAAACTGCTATAGTTTACTTGGGTGGTATCAACTTTCCTAATGTGCTTGGATATAGCGTTGTGGTTGTTCTACAGGATGAATTTTACATCAACTGGAAGAATGTGCCATAAGTGTGCTTTTGCTCTTGCAGTGTTTCAGTGGTCTCACCTGTTTTCGCATAGTTAAGTGGTGGAAAATGTTTTCTATTGGTGAACCTGTCTCCTCGCATGGACTTACCATTTAACTAGGCATGCAAGTGCTTCACGCAAGATCACGTATGCGAGGCTTTGCTCTCTCTTTCTCATGGTTCTGTGGTTTTATGCGTTTTTAGGCTTTTATGGACTTGATTTTAGTGATGCTTGTGTGGTGTCACGACTTCTTTGTTTGAGTGATGAGCTCGAATAGCACAAATATTAGCTTTGTAGCATCCGGCTCCTGTAAGCTCCGTATTATAAGTTTCTGTACGTTCCTTACTTCTGATAACTGATAGGCAGCAATCAGAAACGGTTGTTAACCCTCGTCTGGACAGGAGTGAGACCGGGAAAAGTATTTGCAAGCCAGACCTATTATATAAATTAGATTCCACTCCTGAGACTAATGTTGAGAAGCTTTTACCTCGACTGTTATGCAATGTGTTTATGACCATTAACATGGACTCCTCAATATGCCTTCTACTCATCAAATTCGACCTTATTATGTAGTTTTTACAATTACGCAAACCTTGAGTTATAAGCTCTTGAATATTTTAATAACGGTTATTAGTCACAATCCTACAGTTCAAACTGAGTTTGCATAGAATCTGCTTCTCAGCACTCCCAACTCACCAAAACAGTTGCAGCTTCATTGAGCACATCGAGAAGTTAAAATTAGGAGCAATCAGTGTTCAGGAAGAAATTCGGAGACAACCCAAGACCCTTGTTTTTCTTTTGAAGAAGTTCATTCATGTCAGTTAAAGCATTCATTTGTTATTTTGTCTTTTTCATAAAAGATTTCTATTGAATACAGGTAAAGTAGATGTGCATTGATCTTTTTTTATTTCTCGCATTCTGTTATATTTGGGGATAGAACTAACACATTAATTGATATTATGCAGCACTCGTAACAGTGTTCATTTTAACTTCATTCAGCCAATTTCATGAATTTGTGCTCAACAAGACACAAACTTTTAATTCACAAAACGTGCAAATCTTCATCGAATCTAACAAGTGTGCACTTTATGTATCAAACAATTAAACAATCAGCACCTTATTTATAAAGCTAAGAATTCAAAATGAAGCACTCTATTCTAAATCTTGTTTTTGCCTCATAGGGTATTAAAAGCTTGCTTTTTTTTTTTTTCTCATTGTTGGTGTCTCTTCTCATACAAAGAAATTCCCCATGAAACCTGAACTCAACTTTTTTTGTGTCTTGTTTCCTTGCTTTTCACTTATATTTTTGCAACCATCTAGCTTAGATTAGAGTTTTATTTTTCATGTTTTGTAGCATACAGATAAACATACTATTTTGATGTTAAGACTTGGAAATGAATGATAGATGCTAATTGCTGATTAGAAAAATATCTAATTAGTAGTAGGATTGTCTAAATTTGATAAACTATGTAACATTTTACAAGCAAATACCAGGACATTACATCAAAACTAGAATTAAGATTGAAAATTCTTTATTAAATTCGAACCTTGTATAATTGCTAAAATTTCAAATCAAGGTTTCTGTAATTTTTGATTTCTATGAATTAAATATAATTGCCATTTGTTTTTGATAAAAAGAAGACACTTTATAAAATTCATTGCTAAAATATAAACATGGCGAAATTTTTCTTTGCAATTTAGATTGTAATTTATTTATTTTGTAAAATAATATATAAACATCAATCAAGTAATATTAATCTAAGAAATAAATACACTATATGGTACTTGATTTAAAGAGAATAAAATATCTTTTTAACTTAATAAAAATAAAGTATTGGAAAATAAAAATAAAAATTTGTTATTGCAAAAGAAATACAACTTTTACTTTTTCAATATTATATATTTTATATTCAATTATTTTATAATAATATTAAAATCATACAAGAATATATTTATAATTATATTCATTATTTTATATTATCAGCAATAATATTTTTTTTAATATGAATACATTTTTTTCAATTCTTGATCAATTTCATGCCAATTTCATATAATAAGTTTTCTCAAAGCTACTTATAAGTTTCTATTGTGATATTTTGTTAACCTTTTAGAATTTATGTAAATAAGATTTATAATATGATAAATTTTTATTTATTAAAATATTTAATTTACAAAAAATATAGATTCAATATATATATACATTTAAATATTTTTCATATATTTAATAATATTAAATAATTATTACTTAATCTTAAAAGATGTTTCTAATAAGAATAGTAATATAAGCTATATTAAATTATAATTTCTATACAAAAAAATTTGGTCATCTGAAAACAAACATTATAAAGAAATCTTAAATTTTATTATTTGATTTTGATTCAATACCAAAATTATTTTGCATATAAGTATGCTTTAATTTAGATGCTAAAGTTATAAATCCCTATTAGCTATTTATTTCTTGACTTTTTAGACTTTTTACTCAATTAAATGATGTTAATTAGGTGTAATTGGATATTTAATAAACCATCAACTTAGGACAATAAAATTGATATTAAGGATAAATCTTTGGTACTTATTGAATTTTTTGTAATAATAGTATTTAATTAATGAGATGACCACTAAGATTGGATAAATTTTTATCATGATGGATAAAACATCTAATTAAATTTGGATAGTAGCTAAGATTTGGAAAGAATATTAAAGAATTTATGTTTCTTTTTTATATATTCTTTTTGTTGTTATTATTGTGGTTATTATTATTATTAGAAAATAGTAGGAAGATATAGGAAATTAGAAGTAGGACTAAAAGGACCAAAAAGAAGATTTAAGAGGCTAATTTAGGGACAATGTATATATATTTAAAATATACAACTAATATTGAAACCTTTGATGTTGAATGGATGAAATAATATCTTGTTAGATTTTATATTACATAAGTAGTTTTGGATCAAAGTAGTAGGTAGATCTTGTAGATCAAGTAATTATATGTATGAATTTGTATTAAATCTAAGTAAATAGATCAGATCTAATTGTAGATCTAAGTTTTAAAGATTCAAGACCAAGAACAAGTGTTAAAACCAAGAATATTATTAGGAACAGTAACAATATAATAATTCAATTTTTTGGAGGTTTGATGGGCAAGTGGTTGCTACCACTTTTTAAGAAAGTCTTAAATCTTCTTTTCATACAATCTCTAATCAATTCTTTGTGAGGGTAAATTCCACCCCTCAATTCAAATTTATAAGATGGCATCAATCAAGAATTTTTTATTATTAGTGATATAAAGTGAAAGAAATAAATAATAAGAAAGAAAAAAAATACAAAAAAGTGAAATAAATGAAATCAAGCAATTACACAATCCAAAACTTAGTCACATTTTGTTCACTGAGTTTTCATTCAATAAAAAGTAAAAAATATAAAATAAAATAATATTTTTTAAAAGATTTTTTTTATCTTTTTAATGATGTAAAAAATATATAAATCCAAGTTATTATGAATAAGTTATGAAGGTTTAAAGAAAGCAAGTAAATAAATAAAAAATTAAGTGAAAATATTTTATTTTAAGAATAACTTGCTTATAGACCAAGGATTTGAGCTTCATCAAGGCTCACATGTAATGTATTTGGATTGCTAAGAAAGGCCATAAGGCCTTAGTCTTATCCTCCTAACTAAATTTAAGGCATTATAATTTATATGGAACTTATGCATCTTCTTTTTTATGAATAAGTTATGAATGTTTAAAGAAAGCGAGTAAATAAATAAAAAATTAAGTGAAAATGTTTTATTTCAAAGATAACTTGCTTATTGACCAAGGATTTGAGCCTTGTAAAAGCTCACATGTAATGTATTTAGGTTGCTAAGAGAGGCCACAAGTCATTAGTCTTATCCTCCTAACTATATTTAAAGTGCTACAATCTATATGAAATTTGTTTACCTCTCTTCTTACAAGGACTAAACTAGTTGCTAGTCCTCCTATTTTTTACTAGTAAAATTCATCTTTTTGTATTTTTGACTTCACCAAAATATTAAAAATAAAAAATAATAAAAAAAACATCAAATTAGCTTATAAACTTTGTATGATATTCAAATCTTGCTCCATTTCTTCATAATAGCTCCATATGTGGTAGAAACTCAATTTTACCAAAGTCTTGAAATTTTCTCTAAATATCCCTAAAAAAATATAAATAAATTTTAAATATTTTTATAAATTTTTTATAATTCTAATATCATATTGAAGCTACATTATCCTATCTTAGTGATTTTTTTAGTAATAAAATAAATTTAAATCAATTATAAATCATATTTCTAATATAAATAAGTAAAAAAAAATATGAGATTCTTTTTTATACTTCTTTTAAATACTAAAAAATATTTATATATTTTTTTATAAGTATTATATGTAAATAGAAGGCCAACATAGACATCAATCTTAATAACTATCTTCTAATACTCAATAATAAGTAAAAATACTAAATCAACTAAAATAATTGCTTTCAAGACTTATTAAGATTCTATTTTTATAAAATTTTCTCTAATGAGACTCTTGTATCCTATAAACATTGCTAAATTCTAATAAATACTTAAATTATTAAAAAAAATCTCTAATATTAATATTTTATATTTAAATAACTAAAATCTATATTTTTAACAATTCCACCAATTAAGATCTATTAGTAGAACTCACACTCTTCAACATTTAAATGCTTCTTAAGTCAACATGGCTCTTTAATTTTATAACCATTGTCTTGGAACTGTTTTAAATTTTCAATTGCTTTTTATTCATTGCTAATATGATTGATGGGTGATTGCTTCCATATCCATCACTTCTTACTATTGTAGGTTAAATAAGCAAGTAGCAATTTGTAGAGTAATAGCTAGTTCAACAAAAATCTCAAAATAAATGTCATTGTCAATTCTCAATCATTCTTAGTTAGTTTCTTTTTCAATACCAATTTACCATCAAGTCTTTTGTCAATTATATTTGTTTTTTATTTTTATTTTTTTTAATGGTCATTTGTTCTTGTATTAGAATAATTAAAAATTTATGATTCTATCAAGGTTGTTTTGTGTATTATACATTAATTTAGATTAAATAGAATTTATAATTGAACAATTGCTTCTTCAATTGCTTAGATCTTATCTTAAGATATCTTGCTGTAAAGGATCTTTTCTATGGCAACAATAGCACATGACTCTCATACAAATTGTATTTATGTTATATTAAAGTAAGTTTTGAAGGAATTTTGGTCCTTATTCTTGGTAAAAAACTAATTTGCTGATAATAGTTTATATTTAATAAGAAAGTTTTTTTTAACTCTTAATCATATATATATATATATATATATATATATTTAATTCAGTTCTAAAAAACATACTTTAATATCTAATTTTGCAAAACCTTAATTCTTTATTTATGCATCATATGAAAGTTTTATATTAGCTTAATTAGGCATAGAATAATATGAAGCACATAAAAATTCTAAAAATGACAATATATCCTTATATGATTAAAAAGAAGAAAATAAGTAATTAAAAATAGATATAGGATTAAAACTAGAATGATAGTTGCCAAATACAAAATGACTTAGAAGACTTGAATAAAGATAGAATGCAAAAAAGATATTAAAAGAGCAAAGAAGACCTTACTCTTACCTCTATATATATTATCTACTAAAAAACTATGTAACAATGTCCTATAGGCCATAAGAAATATGTCTAATTTGTAAGATAAGTTTCCAAAATAAGAAACATATGGCCAACTTATAAATATACTAACAAACATGGCTATCTATTATAATCTTTGTACAAAGAATCTTCTAATAAGAAGTAAAATTTTAAAAGATTCTTTATATGAGAATTTATAAATTAAAAATAAAAGTTCATCAAGACAAAGTTTTAATATTGTAAATGCAATCCTCTTAATATGTGAAAGATAAGAATTTAAATGATGTATACAAATAAGTGAAATGTATATTAAAGAGAGATAACAAAAAAAAATAATAATGTCTATCTAAAAAAAATTAGAATGACTATAATCAAAGACTAGAAAATTAAGTGCTTAAAACAAAACTAAAAGCAAGAAAGGAGTTAACAAGTATGAAGAAGGCTTCACTCTTGCCTTCATATATAATATCTAATTAGAAGCTATATAGCAATGTTCTATAAGACCCCCAATACATATATACCTTTCAAGATAAGTTTCTTATATGAGCATTATATGGCCAATTTTTTCTATAAATAGCCAATATATATGATACATAACCAAATTTTCAATCTAACTTTCATTTACTTCTATCTAATCTTATTATTTAGACAATTACTAGAATATATATATATATATATATATATATATATATATATATATATATATTTGTGATAATATGTGCAATATATGGTCGAATTATTAATCAAGTTTACAACCTATCATTTTCTTATAAATACTTATAAAATAAAATCCGCGCTTGTAAAGCATTTCAACAAGTTATTATCAAATATTTATTTTTAATTCTACATAATTTCTCTTATCTTCCCAATTATTAATGGCAATATTGATGTCCATGATAATAATATATTATTAGAAAACTATCTTAAATAGTATATATAAATTGTTTGATATTTTTTTAAATACAATTGAAAAGTTTTTAAGCTATTACATGAATTTATTTTTTAGATTTATATATTTTTTTACATTGTCTTCAAGATTGATTATTTTATATTTAATTATTTTTAAATATTTTTTTGATTTTTATTATATTTTTTATTAATAAATAATTAAATATAATAAGAAATTATATATACCATGCATTTTATTAAATTTTTGAAGTAAACCATTGATTGGCCTACAAAATTATTTAATATCAAGTCATCAAATTGAATACAAATATGAAACTTGCTAATTATTTAATATTATAATTTTTATCTAATAAAAAATATATATATATATATTTATAAAGATATATTTTTTTATTTTTTCAATAACACATGAAATATATAAATCCAATTTATTATGAATAAATTATGAAGGTTTAAAGATAAAAATTAAATAATTAAAATTTTAAATAAAAATATTTTATCTCAAGGATAATTTGTTTAGAGATCAAAGTTTTGAGCCTCAAGACATACTAAAATATTATTTTAATGACTTTCTTAGTAAGACTCTTTTAACTTAAAACCACTAATAATTCATAATAAAAAATTATATAATTTAATAAACTCTCTGATCTTAATATTTCATATCTAAATGACTTAAAATTGTATTTTTAACCAATCCACTAATTAAAATTCATTGATGGATTTTATCAAAATAATTTATTTTGAAAGAAATTTTAATTTCTATTATTTTACAAGAAAATTTTGAAAAAAGATCAAAGTGATCCAAAAAGATAAATAAAAATAATTTTTATTAACTTAATATGTGAAAATTAAATTAAAAAATATGAATAAATATGTTAGATTTATATTTAAAATTGTTCTGAAAAACCAACCTACTAAATAATATTACATCAAATTTAATTTATGATATAATTTAATATAAATATATAATTTTTTAAAATTTCTTATTCTTAATTTATTAATATAAATATTTTTATCTAATTTTAAAATTTTGAATTCAAAAATTTTATCTTTTTTATTTTTAGTTATATATTTAATTTAATATATTAATTTTTTTAATTCAAAAAATTAAATTATTAATGAAAAAAAACTTTAGATTTTCAAAATATATATATTATAAATTATAAAATAAATTTATTCTTGAATTGAATATAAATATGAAATTTTATAAAGTTAAAGATAAATCCAAATTTAGTAATACAAGATTTTTCACTAATCTATTTAAACTAGCTTATATAATGTAAATAAAAAGAAGTATGGTTCTTTTTTATTTGACCATTCTAATAACTTAAAGACTTTGTTTTACTCAAAGAAATGCTCTTATTAACTTATTATTTTAAATTTAATAATTCTTGACTTATTAAAATTATATCTTATATAAATTTAATAATACTTATATTTTTAGAAATTTAATATTTAAATATGAAGAATTTCTATTCTAAATTTGAATGATTGAAATTGCTATAGTAATATAGTACTTTTTATTTGAATTTTTGCAAAAACTTATTATCTTATTCCAAATTCAATGATTTTTAGTTTTTTGCAAAATCAACCTTATTAAACTTCTACTAAAAAACTTTTATGCCTAAAATTACAAAATCAAAAGACAAAGTAAGGAACATACAATTCCTTTTTACAATAAAACACATATCTATGTTTTTTCATAGTTGAATATTGACTTTAGACTGATGACATAACTACTAATATCAAAATATTCTATCTTTTAATTACACAAATTTATTTAAAAGATTTATCCAATATATAATCACAAATTTATTGCAATAGAATATTTATTTTTTAAAAAATATTAAGGAAACCAACAAAGAATTTATTAAGCTATTTTTGATGCATTGAGGATCTTGTCTTGCTATAGCAATTTTGATTTCAAAATTCAACAAAAATAAGAGGAATATATTTTTGAATCTACATCTATTATCTCAATTTCTTAAAAAAATTTACTCTTGCATGACTATTATAAATAAGAAGAAATATAATGATTCCCACTAATATGTATACATATGCTTATTAATTAACTATTTATTGACTTTATTTTACATGCTTACTACACGACCATTGTAGCACTCTAATTCGACTCAATAAAAGAATTTAAGGACCTTCTAAACTAATATAGTTTTATAATCAATAGTATGAATCTCTTAAAGTTTTTGTAAGATTAAAAGATATTTTTTGGAACTTAAATTGTTATTTTAAAATTATAAACAAATAAATAAATAAATAATGAATAATAGATATATTTGGGTATTTACTTACTTTATCTTAAAAAGATATTATATTATTTAATATATTTTATTTTTTTTTAGTTTAGTTTTTTTTTTTTTTTTTAATTTTCTTTCATTTGATATTTTTATGAATATAATACAAAAAAACATGTAATCAACTTGGTGTATTTTTAATTATGCATAATCTATATGAAATTAAAAAATATAAAAATATATAAAATAATTTGAAAATTATTTTTATCAAGATGATTCTAATTACTAGTAGCATTTTTATTGAGATTTTTTTCAATAATTAAAGTTGGAAATTGTAATGAAATCAACTTGATCTTGCCTTTTTAGCAATATGTGTTTATTTTTTATGTTCTATTTATTGACTTTTTAATAGCTACTATCTTTAGTTCCAAAATTATAAATAATTATCAATAATATTCTAAAAATAAAAATGGCTTGAAAAAAAATTCAATATTAATTTTAAAAAATTCATATTTGTAGAAACATATTTGATTTTTGATAAACATTACAAGAATAGAAATATTTCAAAATCTTCTTCTTTTGTCTTTAGGCAACCACCAATATGGTTTACAATTATCTTCTTTTTCTTCACCTTTTCAAGTCTTATTTGTATATACTAACTTGTATGCTTCTCAATAATACATATGCTCTACTTCACTATAATTTTTTCTAAACTTCTTAACTCTATCTTACAATTATGCATACATTTTTTTTCTTTTATTTTTTTTCTATTATCACTTTGCATAATAAACACAATAAAGAATAATATGTATTTTATTCCTTTTTATATTTATATTATTTATTAGTTGATAAATATTAGAATTAATTTTATTAAATAAAATTTGAATATATAGATTTTTCACATGTAATAAAAAACTTGTTTTGGTCATAAAAGATATATTTTATTAAATTTTTTATTTTTAAAAATAATTATTATATATATTTATTTTTATAAATATATTTATAAGATATTTCAAAGATAACTATCAAATTTATACATATGGATTTTGGTAATGCATGGCAATTGGATAGATATGAATACATCTTAAACACTTTTATTGCTACACTTTCTTTATATTTATATTGATTTCCTTATAGCTTATTGTCTTTCTTTTTTTTCTTAAATAAACATGGATAAAAATAATGAATTAGATAAAATATTGAGTTATCTATTTCTTTTTAAAAAAATATTATTTTAGTGAATCCATGCTCCATAGTTTTCTATTCTTGTCAAGTTTTTAACCTTTAAAACCAAGCCACATATGACCTTAAAGTTTTAAACATTTTAAAATTCCTATTACTAATAATGTTAATTTGGAAGAAGTTCTCTAAATACAAATACAAGATTTTTTTCCCAATACTACAAATATATTTATACTAGCATTTTAGATCTAAATTTGATACCACATAAAACCGAAAAAACATATGATATATAGAAATAAGATGAGTTTATGTACATTTCTGGTTGTACATAATTATACAGATGTTACATATTGATGTAATTGGGATGTTGTTCATTCCTACTGATGTATTCCTAAGACCCAATGTGTGATATTCAATAAAACCCTCTTCTTGCCATTCCATTCAGGTAAGCCGGTCCAAGTAGGAACCAAATTGGAACTGTAAAGGATCCTATGGAGACACGTTAAAGCTTCAGCTTCAATGACATTCACACGATCAATGTGAGAAAAGAAACTAAACTTGATATCAACTTGATTTTATGATGACTTCGTGCGAATTTGTTCCGCGTGTTCAGGTTCGAAAATGGGTCGGACGGGTTTTGCGGCTGACAGGTTCTCGTACATGGCCCCGGGTGACTACCAAAACTATGATTGCTGTATTGCTTCAATTATTCTTAGCTTTGCCTCGGTTGTGCCGCCATTCCACAAGCCGGGACTGAATAGTACTCATCCATATCGTTAGCATGTAAGCTACCTAATTTGGGAGGGCTCGATGTCTGCTGTCGTTACTATTCATCTCCATGAATTATTGAAGTTCACGTGAGTTTTCTTAGTTACATTTGAACCCAATGAGCTTGCTGTAGACCCTGAGCTGGTTTCCGACGACACTGCTTCTACAGGGAAGCTTCTGGTGGAATTCAGATCTACCGTTCACTTCTTGCATAAGTGGTATTGGTTTAGTTCACGAGCACCACTTACGCAAAGTTCTCATGGAAGAGACGTGGTATTTACCATTCAGAATGCTTCCACCAAAGCCCTCTCCGAAAGATGTTGTACAGATTGAGCATTATGCAACCAATTGTTGTGACTCTTGTACAAAATGCCGAAACCCTGATCGGAAACTTACATGCAAGGCCCCACACTGTCATTGCGTCAGTAAAGTTCTTACAAAAGAAAATATGAGCTCAGTTAGTTCGTAGTTCCTTGCTGACCGGAACTAATCTCATTTATCAGCAGCGTAGCATCTTCATTTGCTTATACTCTGCACAAGACGACGTCATGAAGATTCGTTGAACATGACGTAGCCCTTGGGAGAAGCACAGTACAACCTTTCAGACTGACGGAAAAAGTCCTGGGTAACATGTCCTGAAAAAGGGAGAAAGCTGTTCTCTTGGAGGGCTTTCACAAGTAGGAGGTTCAAACAACTTTGATGCCATGTCCTCCATCCTGTTACCATTTCTTGTAATGATACGCTGAACGGTTACATCTCTTTCCCAAGCTGCTGTTTTTATCAGAACTGTGCGACAAACAGTTCCATGACAAACACCAAGTGCACATGCCTCCAATTTTCCACGCTTCATCTCATATTAACCAAGTTGGAGTTCCATTCTGATCTTAGAGGAGTCGAGGACTGACAAGAACTGGATGTTAGTGAAGGATTAAATTACATCGCTATATGACAATTGTGAGCATGGCGTTCTGTGCAAAATGCAGGAGAGTTATACGAAGAACGATAATACGTTGCATACCTATGGTTACCATAGGTATGCACCACATTATCGTACTAAGAGTCCCATTTTTTTTTTTTTTTTTTTTTGTTACATATTTTAACAAAATGTCATAAGAACATGGTAATAAGATAACTTTTGTGGTTTTCCAAAATGTGCGTAGTTTTGGTGATGAAGAGTGCAAAATTGAACAGCTTCCACTGTAATGGTTTTGAGTAATAAAAATTACGTCACATGAAAATGAGATAAATTTTTTATGGATCACGGCAGTATATTTAGTATCTAGATGACCTGGAAGCTTACGTCAGCTACTTTTCTGGTAGCAATCCTGGTGACTTGGTAGAATGTGCAGCTTCGCAGGACATGAAAGGTGGAAGAATATTGATCTCTTACTCCTCTCAGAGTGTGAACAACAATAAGAGTTCGGCTCTGCTGTCGATGGAATGTGAGCTAGTTCTGCATAACCTCATGTTCTGCAAGGCATCTTATCTTTAGCATGTGCTCAGCCTATGTGCCTAGGATTTTTTTGACAGCATTGTAATTCTGACAATCTTGAAGCATGTTAGAAATTACATGTGAACAAGCCAGGAAGCTAGCTACTGTGTGAATGTGATTAGAAATGGGCAGTCTCTATGCGAGAGAATATTACCTGTGTTGAGCTCCAATTTAGGGGATGCGGTTGTACTTTTATCATGCATAGTTTTGCAGTACAGCACCCACAGAGTCTGCCATATGCTAGAAGTATCTTGCCACTAGCACTGTGGATAGGATTTATCTTCTCTAATTGTCTAAGTCTGAACGTCTGGATGTCTGTTCCAATAGTAGATTGGGATCTCTTCCATAGCATCAACTAAATGCATGATGCTATTGATTACCAAGGTTTGTGCCTCCATTCCACAGTGAACACAAAGAAAGAGGTCAAGCTTAGATTGCAAGTCTAGGGCAATTCTTTTCCCATTGACAAATGCATAGCTTGTCCAGGAAATAGAACCCACTTTGCCTGTTCAGTTTGTGGGATAGAGGTAGCTGGACCCTGATTCAAAGGCTGCTTTGTGAAGGATCAAACAGATTTTACATCTGGATTGGAATGAATCTTGTTGAATTCCTATTAAAGCTTTAATTACTCTATTAGTACTGTATTTGACCTCTACAGCACCTTGATAAAGACAAATGTAGTTCAAATGAACAGATTCAAACAATGCTCTTCCAAATTCAAATACTTTGTTATTATCTCTTGATGATTCAGTATTACACTGATTTGGTACAATATTTCAATTCTTTCTTTTGTGTAAAAGAAAAATACATTCTACAAAGTTCTTTTATATTACAGTATAATAATATGTGCTAAAATTTTCAGGAATAAGTGATTTATTTCTCTTCCCTGTTCACAAATGCCTGTCACTGCGAGTATGAAATTCACTTATTGTCTCTAAACCTTCATTTTCATTGAATCTTTATGTTCCACATGATACTCATTAATTTGCAGGTACTCTGGCAGGTCAATTTGAACATGACATCATGGTACATGTCCTACAAATGGACATGCTCACAGAGGGACAAGGGATGGACCCCAGCAGTGGCCTTCCAGGCATCAGAGGTCCTAAACCTCACTAACTTTTCACATGGGGATCAGCCAATTTCTTACTGTCAAAAAACCTTGTTAAAGGGGTCAAGATGAAAAAACATAAATAGGCAGGTATTAGGACATGATAAGCATCAGACACCTTTTGGGATTTGGAGGGCTGTGTACCCCAGTAAGACTTGCAAGGACATGTTGAAACTTTGAGATACTTTGTCCAACTTCTCTCATCCAGCTTTTCCAGAACTATTGTGGAATTCAGGAAATTAATAAATTTTTCTTAAAGTTTGGGCAGGCTCTATGTTTCCAATTCTAGACAGGGACATGAATGCCATCACCAGTTTCTCATCTCCTTTTTGAAGACAGATCATGAAATGAACATGGGTTAAATGATAATATTAATAATAGATGATTGTGCGATCCTCAGTGCTTTGCAGCAGAGTAATGAAGACTTTGGTGAGTTGGATGGTATGGGTCTATGTTCTTGGCGACTGTTTGAACTAGATTAGACTTAGTCTCGTGTCATGCATGTGGAACCCTAAACTTGGATCTGCAAGGTTGGTATGGTCCATGTGTTGCTTTGATGTAACAAAGTTGAAATATAGGATTTGGAAAATATCATGTCCAGATTGTAGCCATTCATAACTCCATCCAAAATTAATTGACAAGTTACTAACCTCTCCAAGAATCCTTTTTCTTTCCATTCTATATTGTAAATTACAAGAATATGCAAAGAAGAGCTCACCAAGACATGGAAAACTCAAGCTTGTAATAATTTCTGAGTGTGATGTAAATCTTGTATTCCCATATCTTTCAGATCTGCACAGTTAATGATGAATTTTGCAAGCAAGGGAAAATTTGACAGCAGCAAGTATCTTCAGAATATCATTCGTACATGAGGAAAGTTTTACCCAACAATTGAATACACAAATTTTAGCTGAATCACTGTATTTGATGAGCATGTTTTGAGAATATAATATTCCTGTATGTATGTATATGTGCATATATACACACACACACACACATAAATATATATATATATATATCTATGTGTATATATATCTATGTGTATATATTTATATGTATATATATATATATATATGTGTATATATTTATATGTATATATATATATATATATATATCTATGTGTATATATTTATATGTATATATATATATATATATATATATATATCTATGTGTATATATTTATATGTATATGTATATATATATACATATATGGCTTTTATTTTATTACTATGTTGAACATGGTAGATAGTTTTAACACTGAGCGAACAGTAGAATAAATTCAACTGCCACTACAGGCACTAATACATTTATCATCCAGCTTGCAGAATTAAAATACATGTGTGACATTGAACCCTGGAGCTACACATGGGGTTACACCTGCCTCAATCCTGGATTCACCATGAGTCAGTCTGATTCAAGTTTGATTTTCTGAATGAGATTTGATTTCTTTTCACATGCACACATGTAGGTTGAAATTTACACACCACTCAAGTAAAAATGGATAAATTCAAACGATCTCACAATAGTTTCTTGGTGACAAAATTTTGTCTTTTTGAAAAGTTACATGTTGCTTGGTCAAAGCATACTTTCTGATTGATACTTATGATTTGGGGTATGTCATTCATTTAAATGAGCTTCCAGGGACTGCTTGCTTGAGACTAGGCAGCCCAGAAGAGTATTCTGTCTGTGAATTGAAGTGCTTTGTGCTACAGCGGAGTTGTGTCCATTACATGCAGCTACACAGATCAACTCTCTCCCACTGTCTCTATTGCCCGCAATAGCTGAGTCTACATGCAGCATGGAGAGAAAGTCTGTGAGAGGGAGTTTTTTGCAACAGAACCTGATCGAAAGTGTTGGGCACATTTTTGGGCAACTAACGGCGTTAGCTGTGCACAGCGCCTACAATCTGCAGTAGTGTAAAAACATTCGGCTTTGGATATAAGAACCACTCGGCTGTTACTGCACACAGGACGGTTTTATGTATTGTTCATCGAATTAAAAAATCTGCGAACTTGATCTGAGAAAGTTTCATCTCACAGGTTGGCATTCTTCTTGTAGAGCACTAGTGCAAGTCTAGTTTCGAGATGTACTGAATAGGGCAAACTAGGCTGCTTATTGAGTTAGCCCGAGAAGTGGAGTTTGTATGTAACTTATCCGGCATGTTTCGCAAAGTCTACCGTATGGACTTCATGCGATGTTTTCTAGATCTAGGCTGACGTGTTACAATATTTCGCTGCATTTTCTGAAAATTAGGAACGTACTGTTTTAAACTTCGCTGCTACTCTACAGAAATCGAAATGAATGCAGGTGTGAAGTAAAGAAGTTTGATCTTTTCTGGTAACAGGAAGAACATGATGCTAAGTTAAAGACAGGTTCAGTATACCTTATCAGCCAGGATTAAACAATAGTATTCAACAATGGTTCATTTCCAGGAAAGATGGAAACTGCGGCGCTGCAGGAAGCAGGAATCTGTGTGTACAAAAATTGAGAAGAACACTCTGAACAAAGGAGAGAATTTTGTTCTATAATCACCATGTACACAGGATTATCCCATATTTAAAATATTATTCATGATACAGTTTACACCGGGCCAGTGTTCACAACAAAGAGGACCAAGAGAGATGCAATTTACTTTCTGATAACTTATTGGTGAGCAACCCGCGGCAAATCTTGGAGCGATTGAGCAACGGACTTCAAAGTTTGACGTCATTTTAAACTACTGTTACAGAATTGTAATACAAAAAATTACCAGGAAAAGGGACAACTGAAGCAAATGAGTGTCAACTTTAGTCGAGACAACTTATCTTTTGGGGGTATAACAAAACCGTTGACGTCATCTTTAAAAGATATTTTCTGTGCATGTCGGCCTGCAGGCTTCGCATATGCTAAGTCGAGGTCGCAGCGACCCTGTACCATGCGCTTGTGAAACATCCTCAATGATAGTAAATTGGTACATCGGTGGTGCTTCCGACTTTATGCCCCATGGCAGCCCTACCGTTCTCCACAGTCGTCAGAAGTCTCTTTAAGACTGAATTCTCTGTACAAATTTGAAAGTATATTGGCTCCGCTAGCAGACGTCAGTTTCATCGTTAAAATGCGGGTATATGCATTGTACTGACCAATGAGCTTTAGCACATGTTCAAATACTTAAGAGAGGCAAAGACCAATGGCTGCCTCTACCTATAACGGTACCACGGATCAGCGCACGTATGGACGAGAACCGACCCAGATCTGCAACCGACCTAGGTTCTACAACAGTACCCGATTGTTGTACTAAACTCTCATTAAACAGGTGGTACAATGATCACAGACGACGTGAGAGAGGGTATGACACCTGAAATCATCCAACCAGAACATTTCGTAATACCAACAATGAGGTCCACACAGTAGGGGTTCACCATCTGCACGGCCGACTGTCGTTAGCTGCTCTTCGTCAACTTGCGATGCTATTAAATCCCTGTCCCGCAACTTGACTGAATTTTGGTAGAAAGCCGTATCTTAGTCCTTTCCACTTCCTCACATACATCTTTACACACGTTGGCGGTGCTATCTTAACTCTGGAAAGTATACTTGGTGTTGAGACGAGGGTGATAGTTGGCCAAGTACCAACATCAGTCAAAGAGGCAGAGACTGTCAAGTAACGGTACCGGTGGTCTATTCTTCATCAGAACAATTACCAGGACAGGAAATAGCGCGGCCACTGCTTTCTACGGGACGGATGGTGATCGACTTAGATATTTGTACTGACAGTTGTAATGGTCAGACTACGACAGACAGGGAGGATCCGACATGCATTTTGTCCAAATCCAAGAGTAGAAATTCACAGACGAGAAGGAAACCCCGTTGGTTAACCATGGGTGCCAGCCGAATACTGCTTCGTCAGTGATTCAGAGCTATCGAGTTTCCACAACTCGCATCTCTGGACGCCTCCATGTCAGCTTTAAGGTAGGGCACAACCATTCACTCTAACATTGTATTCAAAGTGGAACTGTGCTTGCAAAAATTGTACTATAGGCGAATTCAGTCCGTCTCCGCCGAATTTCGCTGTAAACGTGTTTTCACGATGCCAGACTGTCTCTACTCTGATAATCGACAATTCAAGCCACAATTAGCACACTTGCAAAAATCGTACTGGACATATACCACCCAGATAGGAACTGCCTGATGAACTCCATACACTTCACATTGGGCGTTGACGATGAACGGACACGGGTGGAAATATGTAATTACAGACAAGATAAGTGACTTCTTTTCAGGATTAGCTTACGTCACGATTTAGAAAACCTAGGTCTAAGCAGCCGCAATGACCTGTCTATATACCGTAACTCATCATTAGCACATTGCAGAGTCTATATACAGCTTTGAAGGCCGTTGAGGAACCGAAAATACTTGATTGATGGGCAGACTACTCAGAAGCTCTAACGTCTCAGCGACATGCAGATATATGAATAACAATGAAAAGCTTAAGAAACCTACCCACTCATGATTGCTTTACAGGAAGACGATTGCTCACCAAAGTACACTCTCCTTAGAACGAAGCTTTCTAGGGCTCCTTTGCTATTAAACCGGTCCTTCAGTTCTTGAATCATAAATCTTCGCATTCCCTGCAGCAAGCGAAGGACCGAAATGTGGATATTCTCCGCTGTCGCTTCCTCAGAAACTCTTTGCTTACAAGCCGTGGTAGTCACTATGTGCACCTTGAATTTCCATTATTAGGAAGAATATCAGCGCTCGATCTGCATCCAGCTACAACACTACATGTCTGCATAGGCACTGCACCAGTACGCGATAAAGCGAGTACAAATAATTGTTCAACAAATCAAGTCCAGTGGCTAACTGGGCATGACAGTACAACTGTGTATTTGGTTCATCTGTACATGTTATCGCATCTTGGTGCAGGTGCAGATGCAGAAAAGTAGCGTTGCAGCTTCAAGGATTTTCATATACAGTAGGTGTCACAGCAGTGGCTCCAAAGGTTGGCATCTTTCACTTTCAACAACATTGAATCAGATACCTGATAGTACTCCAAATTGAGGGTCAGTTGCAATGTAACACCTCTGCATCTGCATCTCACCATCGTAATGTGAGAGACACTGATTGTCTGCGGATTGCACCAACGCCACATTGGAAAATGCAGGGAAGCAACGGCATGAGTGCCTGATATCCGCAAGAAAAAGCGTCGCCACTGTTACACCGTGGTGCAGGTGCAGATGCAGACACATTACATTGCAGCAGAGCGGAGGACTCTATCCTGTAACACCTAGCTGCTCGGATTTACATGCCACATGATTCAAAACCAGATGACATCTCACAAACAACAAAGATACTATAAGCTCTAATAATTTGAGGAATCGCGTGAGCAACGATACAATTGTAAGGATACACATGTACAAGTATGTACACGTATCACGTCTAAGGAAGTGCATTATTCATCCAGCAGCAGAATAATAGGAGCAGCGCGCCAGGCAGGCAATCTACTGCCCCGACAATGTTTAAGAGAATTCAGCTATCGAAAGTGTTGAATGATATCCTGAAACATGAGAATTATACATCAACATTGAGATGGGTAGTATCATGCAGAATGATACCGAGCCTTTAAGCACATGCAACGACTCCCAAATTGCACGAGGTGTGTGGCGGTCACTGCAGCTCGTAATGGAAGGAAGAGAAGTATCTATAACGGCACTGTGCGAACGAGTTATCCAGGATAAAGATAAGATTTCGGTGACGAACAAAGAATCAACCGCGAGGATGTCAACACGGAAGAGATGTGCTTGACCAGAGGCTCAATTGAATCATCATACACTGTCTCTCATCGCAAGTGACAAAGGATTTTCATAGACACGCGGCGTAGCGCGTCAACCAACCCACCGACGAAAATTTCACATAATAATAGGAAAGAGCTCAAGGAAAGAGAGAGAGAGAGAGAGAGAGAGAGAGAGAAGGAGAGAGAGAAACGACGAGACCAAAGGAACCTGCTACAATCCACTCTCTCTGAGATTGGAGAAGAGAGATAAACCCGCCATGCAGGTGGTCGCGCCAGATGGCGGTGGGAGTGTAAGGATGAGTGGGGAAATGCAATTGGAAGGCAGTATATAAAGAGAAGGATATGGTGTGATGATGAAGCCTCAAGGCAAAGGCTCGCATTCAGGGCCCACATGATAGCTCGCCCCAGCCCTCGTCTTTTGCGTTCGAGCACTTTTGCCTTTCCTGCCCTTTCCGAGACTCCTCCTCATGCTCATTCTTCTCGTCCGAGAGGCTCGAATTTCTGCATGTGGAGAAGCTGATCGTGGCGTTATCCACATTCATTCTCGATGCGAAAGCAGCAAATTAAACACGCACCCCCCCCCCCCCCCCAAAAAAAAAACGCGGCTCCGGAACGCACTCCAGACAGCGGAGGCGACGATGATTGGCGATGATGGAGGCATGTGAGCTGAAAAAACATACTCACAAAAATTGTTGAGTGATTGACAAGGAAGATGAGCGGAGGAGAGACACGCAGTGCCTGGTCACTCGCAGCTGGCGTTCCCCTTTGAAAGACGACCGATAGATGCGCTCCCAGTTTCGCATGGCACAGGAAATGTCCTAGTGGCCGCGACGACGACGACGCTGCGGGAAGAGTATGCATTTTCCTCCCGCAGAGAGCGCGAGATGCCCTCGCGATCACAGCTCTGTTCCTCCCCAGGATGAAGTCACACGCTCTCTCACCCATCCATCCACAGAATCGGCAGCCTCTCTCACTCTTCCCATTCTCCCATCTCCCCTTTCTTTTCAAAACAATCGATACTCAAACGAAGTCAAGCAATCAATTAGATTGTAGTGGCACCATTTCCGACGCTCTCTGAGAGTGTGCTTCATGTCGCCAGAGCCAAACCTCTCACATGCAAGTCTGCCCACCAGTAGAAACATGGTGCCCTCGACGAAAGTACGATTCTAACATTTTTATTCTTTTTATTTTTTTTTCTCTCTCTCTCTCTCTCTCGCTCTCTTTCCTTTTTCTTTTACTCCTATTTCGGAACCTTCAACTTTCACTGCAAAGTAACACGCAGGAAGAAAAATAAATAAATAAATAAATAAAATGTTTTACTCCTCAAGGTTTCCACGTGATTTGCAGAACCTTCGAAAACGCTCAGTTTCGCTACCAACATGAAAAGCATAAGGTGATATTATGCATTGAATAATGTTATGTCAATCGTTGTCGTATTCCAAATACCATCATTGACCCATCTTTAGATAATTTTGTGATGTACGTTTAAAGCTATAATCCATGTATCCAACAAGTATGGGTGACTTATATTAGACATGGTGTGTTCTCTAAGTCTGTCAATTTGATTCCAAACAAAAACAAAATAAAAATAAATAAAAAATAAAAAATAAAAAAGCGGCTGGTGGGCTCGGGCCCATCACAAAATGCCTCATGCAGCCGCACTAATGAAAAAAATATAAAATTAACAAATACACAGACTCACTGAGCTTCATCAGACAGACTCACGCCAGCAATATTAGGTCAAAATGCCTTTATTAATGGCGGGGGCCGTGAGTTCGGGCAAGGCCTGGCGGATCCGGGCGTTTCTGTGTGTGGGGATTCGGAGTGCGGGTGTGCGGGTGTGCGGAAGGACTGACTGGCATTGGTATGACGATTTGGCACCGTATTCTGGATTTCGAGCCAACTGTTACGACGACCTACCAACACCCACAGCAATCGATAGACCCAAGATTGTTTGGCCGCGCTGCGCACGCAGTACTCGGGTGACAGCAGCCGCTTCAACCCGGCCTGCTCACCAAAGCAGTGCGCTTACCGATCTCTCGCTTTCTCGCTCACAGTCACTCCCTCACTCGCCCGTTTCTCTGTATTGGTGACGAAGGCATCGATCGACAAGTGTTGCACTTTTCAGCATGCAAACCCTGGTCATCACCATCGCATCCGCGTTTCTGCACCAAACTCCCCTTTTCACTTATTCTATGCAAATCTTGGCTCTCTCATACTTCATTCTCGTGCGCTCCTCTTTTAATGATTTGGCACTCACCTCTCTGCTAAAACGCTTTCATGTTCATTAGGGGGTTAGGGAGTTCAAACATGGCCTTTTTGAATAATATTCGAGTAACATGGCCTTTTTTCAGTCATGATGAGATCTCAAGGTATCCAAGGTGGATGATTTTGAAATCAAAACATCAAAAGAGGGCCACGTCGCTCACCTCAACTCTCTTCTTTCTCTAACTCCATATCACACTGCCTAACACCATGCCTTGGCCGTGATCTTGGAAATATTAGGTGCTAAATCCTAGTTATTTGGTTTGCAAAAGTGCCATGTTTGAACCCCTTCTATTAAGTGTGCACTCTTTATATTGTTTTAATACTTGGAGTAATATAATTAATATAATAATTAAAAAAGAATCTAATATTTTATAGTTGAAAATTATTATTAACATAGAAGATCCTTGTTTTGTGTTGGAAGTAACATGTTTAAGTATTTCTTGTACCTTTATTCTCAAAGTACTTTTAAATAATTTGTTGTAAAAAATAGAGAATAGGCTCTTGATCTATAATGTTGTGTAAGGGAGGGTCTTAAAGCCATAGGTGTGCCATGACAATAGTTGTATGTGTAGATGTTGTGGAATCAAGTTTAAGGAGTGGTTATTTATTAGGATTTTTGGTATATACTTATTATTGCTTAATGTTATTGAATTATTATTGAACCATATTGGCTTCCCCTCTAAATTATAAAACTTTCTTGAATCTAAATGAACATCTCTTATTTTGATGAAGAAAATTAGTTTGAAGATTAGAACACAACATTAAATAAATTAATGCCACAATTATTGACTAATTTATATGAATTAATATTCAAGTTTATAAATTTTGTGTTTAAAAATTTATTATTATTTTAGAAATCTAAACCAAGTTTCTAATCTTGAGGTCAAATTAACTAATCATGTTCTTGAATTTTTATTTTATTTTATTTTTACTGTCACATGGCTTTAAAATTTAAAGAATTCATCGATGAAAAAAATAATTATTCAAAAGCTCAAATATAAAATCAATATGAAAACACATTTTTAAAAAGCCATATTCTACTTTATAGAATGAAATACATATCATTTAAAGAACTGCTTTTCCTAGAATCTATTTTTTGTAATTCAATCAAAAAAAATATTCAAAATATATAAATATATATATATATATATATATATATATATTATTCTCTTCAGAAAACATACATTTTTAATTAATCATTTTTATTTAAAATGAAATAATAAAATGCTTGTCACATTATGCGAAACTTATTCCATTGAGAAATATACTTGCTGCATTATATAAGTACAATCATTCATTAAAGATTCATGCAATTTTTTTCAGTCTATTTTCAACACTTGATGAATATAATGTTTATCTTTTTATTAGATTATTGCTGAAAAATTACAAAAATTTAAGATTTCCTACCTGCAAATATCAATAAAAAAAACATGAACAAATAGAAAATTCTGAGGTAATTCACCAAGGCACACATTAGTAAATCATTACCTAACTTTTTTATGTATAAGTTGATGACAAGAAACTCTATGAGATGAGGATTTTCCTCTACTTATATCAATACTATAAAAGAAAAAAGATGCACGTTTTCCTGATGATCTTGTATTAAAGAGAAAGCTCTATGAAAATTTTCACAGAAACAAAACTCTATCCCTACACTACAAATTATTCCATCAGTTTTGACTTGCATGTCAAGTGGAAGACAAGCCTAGTTGTTTTCTCTAGCACTTGAGCCTACACAAACCTACATGGGCTCAAGCCTTGGTAATAGGTTAGGGGATAGTTAGGTCATTATGAGACAAAAACATTGAAAAATAAAAATGAAAATGATAATTGTCAGAAAAATAATTTGACCTCTCTTCATTGGAGCCGTTTTTATGTATTAAAAATAATAATAAAAATAATCCAAAGGTGGAATTTTTTACCAATTCAAGTCTTATTTGAATGGATGATATGCAACTTGTATTAATATTTTTATTGTTTGTATTAAGAATATACTTTTAAGAAAATACACATGTAAGTCCTTATGTATGTTATCCACTTTATTTAAAAATAATAATATTGTCACATTGTATAATAATTTTCAACTGTTGTGCTACTTATTGAACATTGTATAGACCTGTATATTTATTGAATCTTTCAATTGCTTAACAATTTCAGAATAGCATTTTAAATTGGTTCATTGAAAATAAACAACTTATTAATGTTCTCAAACTACAATGTAGTATTATCAAAGTGATTCAAATAGTTATTTCTAAATATCCAAAACCAATTTTAGTGAACTTATATAGTTAACTTGGAAATTATGCACGTTCATAAACATTTAATTATTTTAGAAAATCAAAAGTAATTTTTTTCCACCAAAATCGTCAAATACGTTCAATTTTAGTTCTTTCAAAATATTCCAAGCAATATTCATCAAAAAGTGTTTGTTTAACTTACTTCATATTAATTCTTTGATTTTAAAATTTTATATTTGATGTTTTGATTCAATTCTGTATATTTATATGTTATTGATTACATATGAATGGTTAATCT
This sequence comes from Physcomitrium patens, assembly GCF_059467195.1. Taxonomy (NCBI): domain Eukaryota; kingdom Viridiplantae; phylum Streptophyta; class Bryopsida; order Funariales; family Funariaceae; genus Physcomitrium; species Physcomitrium patens. Next base: position 10,238,394 of record NC_143412.1, on the reverse strand, counting down.
TAGAAAATTGGCATAAAAATTATTGGAGCTGAAATTCAATCTTAGTATTGTGATTTGGTTTCAAATTTTGTGCATAAGCCAAAAATGATAAGAGAAAATTCAAAATATAGGATAATTTTTATGAATTGTACTTATTCTAACAATCGCTTATAAAATAAAGTTTGCATACTGCTGGATAATAAATAAAATCTAAGATAACTTAGTCTAACTCAATAATGAATCAATTAATTCCATCCAAAATTTGTAACTAATATTGGTTATGCAGTATAAATATATAGGACGTGAACTCCTTATATCATAAGTAAAAGCTGACCGAGGAAAATATATCTTGAGATTTTGGACACTTGAAACTTGTATTTAGATTTTAAAAAATTATATTAAAAATATTTTATTGAATCATTACAAAAAATGATTAGTTTTGACTCTAGTCATTGTTCCACTTTTTGAAATTTTGTACCAGCTAGAGAAAAATATGAAACATAACTACGTATTTTATCACAAAAAGCAGTGTGATTATAAAACAGTGCTTTTATTGAAACTTCTGACTCATTTGTCTTCTTATTTTATTTTATTTTATTTACTTTTTATTGTTTGTTTTGTTTTGTTTTCTTTTTTCTTTTTTTTTGTATGTACAATATTATTTTTGCTGTAATTATGTAGGTTATTGAGTGTTCATACATTGAAGCTCAAGACTTACAAAATAAAATTTGATGGAAAGAAGGGTGTAGAGTACAATGAGTATTTATAAAGAGGAAGAAAAAAGTGAAGCACAACAGGCACCTTTCACCCACAAAATTTAGATATGTAAAGATTGTAATGGAATACAGGCATGTTACATGTTTCTTTTTATCATTCCATCGACATCATGATGAGTTATATTAAACACCTTGAACATGTACTAAAATATGATACTTAAATAATATTCAAATGATAGAAAAATCATCTATTTTAGTGAAAAGATGAGTGCTTGTTAATGATATTAGTAAACCTTGGTTTCTCATATATCGTTTTTATACAACTGCACATCTACAAGACTTTGTTGAAAATTTGTTTTGCAACAAACTATCAACTCCATGAGGAAGAAAAAATAGTGGCTATATTTTCATGAAAATAAATAAAATCAACATTTGAAACATGTTAATTTATTTTATTGTATTTTTAAGACATGCAAACAAAAAAATACTATTATTATTATCTATCATATAATCAATATCATTTTTCTCAACATAAAAGATCTAAATTAGAGGGTTTCAAACATGGCTTTTTTGCAAAACCAAATAATTGGAATTCAACACTTAATATTTCCAAGATCACTCAAAATATCAAGTCCAAAATATATCCATTCAAATTTTATTACCCCCTAATATTATCCCATGTTTGAACTTTATTACTCCTTTAGAATGGAGTCAAAAAGGGAAGAGAGTTGAGGCAAGTGATGCGGTTTTTGATATTTGACTTGCCCCACTTTTGATATTTTGAATTTAAAATCACCCACCTTGCAAGGTGGGTAATTTGGCAAAGTATCAAGTTATATTTTAAAATATCACAAGCTACTTCGAGCTTGCATCATGGGTGAAATATCACCTGAAAAGGCCATGTTTGAAACCCCTTATTGTATAGTTTTCTGATTTTTTCGCAAGATATGTAAATAGTGATGTCAAAATATAAAATATGTGATGAGTGCCATTTTTTTGTGTGACATTTTTCATTCTAAATACGACAAGGATTCAATTTTGTCAAACACATACACAAATTCATTAGTTTCATTTCAAAATATATTCAAAAAAGGAAAACATGATTCACACAACATTCAACAAAAACTAAGACACACACTTTATCTATAATTTCATTTTAATAACCAACCACTCAAAATTTACAATAAAAGCGTGCACAAATCACAAAAAAATAGGATTTTTTTATGCGGCCTACTTTCAAACCTTGTCTAGAACACATCTGAGATAATCTAAAATTGCAAGACAGTTGATGTAAAAAATTAAATAAAACAGAATAAAAATAGAAAACCGAAAACATCAACCCTGATTTAGATATAATGATTTTCCCCATCTGGATAACAAAGTAACAGAAATAGGGGACCCAACTCCCGAGAGGTGGAAATAAATGCCCAGTTCCACGCACTCAATGTGTGCAAGTGTGAATGGGAAGGGAATCCAAGTTGGAGAAGACCCCAGAAGGGAGAGAGTGTCATAAAGGAGAGTGGCAAGGAGGGGGTGACGTCAGCAGCTCCAGAAAGCTCCAGGGACTGAGCCCCAAATCATGTGTGTTTGGACTTCTCTCGGTGTTATGTTGTGCCTCATCCTTGTCCTTTATGGCCCCAAAGGCCATTGAGGACTCTACTACTTCACGACTACGTTTATACATCCATCCATATTCACACCATTCATCCATTCGTACTTTCGTTTGGTGAGGAAGGGGGGAAGTATGAGAAAAAGGTGATTTGTAGCTTTTTGTAAGGCTCTACTCATACGAATGCCGTTCTTTTTTTTTTTTTTTTTGAAAGAATAGTATTTTTTTTTTTAAAAATTTGTGAAAAAAAGGACACGATTCAATGTGTAGGGAGTTCGTGTAGAAGGAGGGAGGGTAAGAGGTTTTGCAGTGTAGTAGACGAGTGGAACAATCACAAACACGCTGTGGAATCGTCGCAACGTGTGAGGCGTTAATGCGAGAGAGAGGACACGCTTTGTACACGCAGAAATCGAAAAAGAAAAAAAACAACAAGAGCTCATTGTTTCTAATTCTGCAACATATTTCCGGGTGGGTTACAGTGCTCTGACTTTCCATCGCGTTTTACAAAAAATCCAACAGTGTGATGGAGGGGGAGGGGGGACGCTTTTTCGACAGTGAATAGGAAAAAGAGGAGGGAGTTGTAGACACACGATGGATCAACTTCGAGGAACTTTTCGATGCTGTTCTTTTTGTCCATTCATTTCTTGTTAGAGTAGCTGGAGTCTTGAATTTCGGTGTGGATGGCAGTGCGGTGAAGGTTCCGATGTGAACCGACGATGGAGCCAGGGCGTAATGGGGGGAATTTGCTCCGTGATATCGACGAAGAGCTGCGTGCAGGAGTGTTGGGACCTACACACCCTGCCATGGAGAAAGAGCGCGAGAGCGAGAACGAGAACCAGAGATGGAAAGAGCGGGCGGGGTGGCCGTGGATCTCCCTCCGCTTTCTGTCGAGCCTCCATTCACTTTTACCTCAAAAGCCCTCCAGGCTCCACTGATTGACAATCATTGCCACGGGCTCTCTGACAACGTGGAGCAATTGTTTATCCTGCATAGCGCTTGTCGCTTGTGTGCGGCTGGTGTCCATTGCGCATATGGCTGTGCCTATGTTGAGCCTAGAGGGGACGAGGTACCGGAGTGGGACCTGGATCTCAGCCAATCGAATCCGAGTGCTAATTTTCAGAGACTTCCGGGCCCAGCAGGCGGACGCGAGACGCGGGGTTCGCGGGCACTTTTGTCATCTGTAGGAGGCTTTTTCCAGCAAGTATGCCATCCCACGACAGCAGATTGCAGTCTCCCGCGTGGTCGACACCACGCCGTGGATGTCTACGACGATGCCCCCACAAATATCCGTTAGCGTTTCTGATATAATCCTCCCTGGGAAAGCATTACAGTGCGGCGAAGCAGTACCACAAGAGAGCGCCCGCTTGACGATTCACTTTGCGCTTCCTTTTGGAGGCGACATATCCTCCCTGCTCTTTACCCATCCTGTTCCTTCCTTCGAATTCTGGAAAGCTCAGGTCGTTATCTGTGCATTTAGTAGGTGTATCCGGCCAATCGCGAACTCTTCCAGATTTAAAGCCCCCAATTAAATGTCGCTTTGTCGTCTTTCGAATGCTTTTAGTCGCTTTTCAAAAGCAATAGCGCTTGCAGAAATAAATCCTCTTTTCTGAGGAGGGAGATTCCGCCCAGGACTTATTGGGCACCACTGATAGCAAAGCTGCAGCACAAAAATTCACAAATTTATTTTATATTGTGCGTGTTTTTTTTGTCTTTCTCGCTATTTGTTTTTCAGTTGATTTTTTTCCCCGTTTCTTTTTCATTTACTATACCGCGCATCCATAATTGAAAGGAAGAAAAGAACCATTGTCATGAATCCGCTTCCAGTTGAGCGTCCGCTAAAATTTTCATTTGACTCGCGTGCCAGCGTGGTCCAGTGCCATCACATCTTCTTCTTCTTCATCATCTCCTCATCTCTCTCCATGATCTGATATCTGCTTCGCCTTGTGGGATCCATCCTCACTGCAGATATTTTGGCTTCGGAGTAGTAAGAAAGCAACAATCTCCAGCAATTTGCATGGTCCTTCTTTCAACTTGCAAAGGAAATGTATATGTCCTAAATGGGGCAACAAGAATCTTAGCTAAAACATTTATATAAATTTTGTTTCTGGACCGAATTATGTGATTTCTATTTCCTTACATGGGATATTTTTCTATTTTTACACCTATTGGATATGTATTAAAATACTTAAGTTATCAAAAATGGATTGTCTACCTTATCTTGTATTGCTAACTTCTTGTATTTAATCCAAACCTTTTCAAATTTTATAAGGTATTTGAGTGAGGAAGGATATTTTTATATATGATTTTTTGTCTTTCTACTAGCATGCCATATAGTTATCAATTAGTCTAAACAAAATCACACACTACAAAACTAGTGACAAATTGTTCACTAGATTTCACCTAATAAATAATAAAAAGTAAAATTTTAAATATATAATTTAAAAATATTTAAAAATAAAAATAATTTATTTGATAATTTTTAAATGTTAAGTTTATTACTTAGATTTAAATATTTGATGAATAAGTTGTGAAAGTTTAGAGATTGAAAGTTAATAATAAAAAATCAAATGAATATGTTTTATCTCAAGAATAAATTGCTTAAGAATAAAGAATTCAAATCTTAATAAGACTTACAATTAGTACACAAGGCCTTATCCTTATCCTCCTATCTATAACTAAGGTGCTACAATCTATCTGGAATATGCATACTTTTCTTTCTAAAAGTATTATATTAGATGTTGGTTCTCCTATTTTCTACTAGTACATATATATTTTTATATTTTGACTTCATTATGGTATTTAAAAATATCCAATTAGCATAATAAACTTATATGGCCTTCAAAACTTGTTCAATTTTTTTCATAATGATTTCCTAAAGGAATAAAAATTATTTTTTTACCAAAGTCTTGTAATATTCAATTGGCAATATAGGCATTGACTTCAATAACTAAATATTATTTTTAATTTAATTTTTAATTGGATATTTCAAAAATTTGATAAATTAAAAATTAAATTAAAGTCAAATCTTGAAATATATTGGCTTTTTATCCACATGTGTTATTTTCAAAATAATCTATAAATATTATTTAGTAATTAAAAGAAATATGAAAAAAATTAATAATTATTTTATTTATTTATTAAAAAAAAATTATTGTTATCATAATTGAGTTAAATTAATTATATTATTATAAAAAAATTACAAAGATATTTAAAAATAATTTAAATTGATATTAATATCATTAAAATATTACAATAATTTTTTAAGTTAAGAATTTATTTTTAATTTCTAATATTGTCAGGGCCATAATGATGTAAGCTAATAATTACATATAGAAATAGGTAGAAGTAAGTAAAAGTAGGTAAAAGTAAGTTAATTCTATAATATTTAATATGAAAGCTTCCTAGAAACTTCCTAGACGCTGCTTTGACTTCATAGGTGTCTTTAATTGACTTTTTGGATTAGAAACGTGGTCAACAAGTTGGCCATGTGCCACACATGTTGTTAGCTTGAAGATCAAGCTAACTATGTGGCCCACACGTAGAAAAACTTGCCTTGTAAGTCAAGGCATGTGTCCCACAAAGTCAACACATATTGGAGGCCCTATAGAATGTCGCCACGTAGCCCCTAGTTAGATAGTATATATAGAGACAAGAGTGAAGGCTTCTTCACTCTTGTCAACTCCTTTCTTGCTTCTAGTATAGTTTCAAGGGTCTCTAGTTTTCTTATCTTTTGGCAATAGCCATTCCAGTTTCTCTTTCAATATATATACTTGTTTATATATATTTTGTTACCTCTCTTTGAGTGAAGGCTCACTTGTCTAAATTTTTTTTTCATCGAGTTCTTGTCCTTGACAGATTGACAAGAGTACACCTACAATATCAGAGCTTTGTCTAATCTTGATTAAGAGTGGATTACCTCTTTTTCTTGATAAGATATAAGCATATTAGAAGTTGCGGATTACCCTCTACTAAACTGATATTGTCCTTAGTATTTTCTTTGTCCGCAAATCCTCTCTTCTATTTGTCTTGAGCGATATTAGATATCTTCCCTCTTCTAAATGTTATCATAGCAGAACTTCTTGAAATGAAGAGTGCAATGGCACAAATGCAAGAGCAATTGAAGGAGTTAATGCTTGCAATGCATCAACTCAATTTACCACCACAAGGAGCAACAAGATTGGCAGGAAGTGAAGATATAGAAATGGTTGGAACTGCTTCAATATCTGCACCAAACCATGTCCTTTCTCCTATGGTGGAACGCCCTTCAAATATTAGAGAACCAAGAATTACCCTACCCGAGAAGTTTGATGGCACCAGATCCAAGTTTCGAGGATTTATCAATCAAGTGTAACTTGTGATTGAACTTCAACCCCAAAGCTATCCAACTCCAGGATCACAAGTTAGATTCATTGGTACGCTTCTTTTAGGTTCAGCACTATCGTGGTTTTCATCTTTTTTTGAACGATGAGATCCAATATTGGATAATCTAGAGGCTTTTTTGGCGGAGTTTCGATCCATGTATGGAGAACATGATGCAATTTGTGTTGCAACCAATAAGATCCATATTTTACGACAAGACAATCGATCAGTAACATTATATGCTTCACAATTTTGACAACTTGCAACTGATATCAAGTGGGATGATGCTGCACTTATTAGCCAATTTCTCTACGGATTACAATATGAGGTAAAAAAATTAATGCTCAACTTACCTGATCCTCAAACATTGAGTCAAGCAATTGTCTTTGCTGTGAAGTGCGACAATCGCCTTTTTGAATTCCGATCTGAGAACCGTACAAAAAAGGCGATTATAATACAAGTGGACCTCAACGTTATTATAATTCAATGGCAACACCAACACCTCTTCAACACATACATTCGGAAGTAGAGGATATGCAAATTGATGCAGTACGTTTCAAACCTCTTACTGAGCAAGAAAAGACTCGTCGTCATCAAGAAGGATTATGTTTATATTGTGGAGAATCAAAGCACACTGCTCAACATTGTCCAAAGAAACGACGCAATCACAAAATGAGGAGTATGGCTGTGAAAGAAGATAATATGTCGAAAAACGAGTTTGTCCAACTACAACAAGGACCGTGCGGCTGAAACCTTGCACAACTTCTAGTAAAGGTCCTATTCTCTCCTCAGAGCCCTCTCCTTGTTTTACATTAAATGTTATTTTAGGACCTAAACATTACAAAGTCTCTGCCTTGTTAGATTCAGGAGCCTCAACATGTTTTTTAGATGAAGAATTTACTAAAAGTCATAGCATTTCTTTAGTAAAGAAAACTAAACGTATTCATGTAGAGGTCATAGATGGTCGTCCATTGTCTTCTAGAGATATTACTCACGAAATCCTTCCTATAGAAGTAATAATCAATGATTATAATAGTTTTGTAGTATTTAATATCATTAGATCTCCCTCTAATCTAGTCATTTTAGGTTTATCGTGGTTAGAAAAATACAACCCTCAAATAGACTGGATTTCTCGAACTCTCACTTTCTCTAAAAGTATAACTAATAGTGTAGTTAAGCAAATAGAGAGTCATAAGTTCAATTCAATTAAACCCGTATTTATAGGTGCAAAAGCTTTCTTGCATGCTGCTATGAAAGAATCACCACACATTATTTATGCTACACCCGTTCCTATTGGTAAAAAGACTTCAAGTGGCATTCCAAGCCAATATCAAAAATTTCAAGATGTATTTGAAAAAAATAATGTGGATATACTCCCGGAACATCATCCCTATGATTGCTCAATTGACCTTCAAGAAGGAGTACAACCGCCATTCAGACCAATCTATAGTTTATCACAAAATGAGTTGGCTCAACTCAAGGAGTATATTGAAGAAAATCTAGCCAAGAATTTCATACGCCATTCTAAATCTCCGGCAGGAGCTCCAATTCTATTTGTGAAGAAAAAAGATGGATCATTGCGGATGTGTGTTGATTATGGAGGACTCAACAAGATTACCATCAAAAACAGGTATCCACTACCTTTAATATCTGGACTTCTTGATCAGCTGAATCAAGCTAAGATCTATACAAAAATAGATCTTCGGGGAGCATACAATCTAGTACGCATCAAAGAAGGAGATGAATGGAAGACTGCGTTTCGAACTAAGTATGGAAATTTTGAATACAACGTCATGCCTTTTGGACTTACAAATGCACCAGCAGCTTTTCAACATCTAATGAATGATGTTTTTCGAGAGTTTTTGGACGATTTTGTGGTATGTTATCTAGACGACATCTTGATCTATTCGAAGAATCCAAAAGAACATGAACTTCATGTTCGTCGTGTGTTACAAAAATTAAGAGATACAGGACTCTATGCCAAGATAGAAAAGTGTGTATTCTACACTACTCAAGTCGATTTCTTAGGTTACATCATTTCAAATGATGGACTTATGATGGATCCTAAGAAAGTTCAAACTATTATAGACTGGAAGATCCCCAAAACGGTAAGAGATGTCTAATGTTTTTTGGGATTTGTCAACTACTATGGGATCTTCATCAAAGAATTTTCTCGAGTTGAAGCTCCACTTACACGTTTGACTTGTAAAGACAAACTCCAATGGAATCAAGAAGCGGAAGTTGCTTTTGAATCTTTGAAGACAACGATTGTTTCTGCACCAATCTTATATCGTGTTGATTTTTCCAAAGCATTCTTTATGGAAACAGATGCATCAGACTTTGCTCTTGGTGTGATTTTATCACAAATGGGAACAGATAACAAACTTCATCCAGTAGCATTTCATTCAAGAAAATTCTTAGCAGAAGAAATCAATTATGAAATCCACGACAAAGAACTTCTTGCAATTGTGGATAATTTTCAAGAATGGCATCATTATCTAGAAGGCGCTTCTAGTCCAGTCACAGTGTGTACGGATCACAAGAACCTCGAATATTTTATGTCAACACGCGTATTAAATTATTGTCAAGCTCGTTGGAGCATATCTTTATCAAGATTCGAGTTCATCATCACTTATTGGCCAAGAAAACAACAAGGTTTATCTGATGCCTTGTCTAGACATTCTTATCTTGCACCAAAAGAAGGAGATGCAGCTTTTGAGCAACAAAGAACGGTTTTCTTGAAGCCGGAACAATTTCATCTTCGAGCAATAAAATCAACATTGACTATTGATTTAACTTTTCTTAAGCAAGTCTAGTTAAGTATGTCTTCAGACCCTCTTGTTCATGATATCAAGAACAATTCTTTTAAATCTCATGATCCATCTAAATTTGAATTCAAGAACAACCTACTCTATTTCGAAGGACGCCTATATGTTCGAGAAGGAGAAGCACGTTTATGTTGTCGTGTTGTAACACGAGTATACCATGAAAATATAAAGAAAGGGGACTTTTATTAATGTTCAGTTACCTCGAATATTGGGGGCAACGACCAATTCCAGTGCAAATACTGGGTGGCCAGGGTCAGTCACCCTATTACAGTCAGCCGCGGCGTACTGAAATGCTCCGTTCGATTCCAATAACGGGAGTCAGCAAAAAAGGGAAAGGACCAATTCAACGACGAGTGAGCCAGGTTTGAAGAGCCAATGCGGTCCAATTTCAAGACATCCAATCCGGGTCCTCTTACCCAATATGAGACCTGAATTGGTCGGGCAACCCAATACAGTCTAATTACGAGAAATTCCAAGTCTTACTACGGGCCGAAGCCAATCTGACGCTGTCGTATTACGTGCTTTCCTGCTCGAGAATGCACCGGGCGTCTGGCTGTAGAAGGTAGTATGGAGATTCGTTGATAGTCAAGCAGTCTATCAGTTTTGACTGCTGGAATACAAACGACTGCAACAATGTACCGTAAATCTATACGGATGCTCTTTGACTGCTTGTCAAAGTCCTTTTTGCCCCAGTCGGTAGGTCTCTAGACATTACAGAGAACCCCGAACAACCCAAACTGTTCATCTTCAATACCGCTTTGTACTTACGATCTTGTTGTCACGGACACAAAATACAGACTTGAAATCTAACAAGAAGTTCAAGAAGAAGTGGCAGAACTAGATTAAACAGATGAGTACAAGAACAACACCAGAAAGGTGAGCTAGAACTCCAAGAGATGTGTTGTCGAGACTGAAGAACTCTTCAGCCTCGACTCCTATATATACTACTGGCCTATGGTTCTAAGGAAGCGCATCAAGAAGCTTCCCAAGAACTATGAAGCTTCTCGAGCAACTACCCAAGAGCTAGGAAGCTTCTCAAGTAACTTTCTAGAATCTACTAGAATATTCTAAGAATCTTCTAGAGCCTTCTAAAAGAATCTTTAGGAAATCTTCAAAGAATCTTTAGGAAATCTTTGAAGGATATTCTAAGAGAATATTCAAAGAATCTTCTGGAAGTTTCTAGAGACTTCTTTCTAGAAGGTTCTAGAAACTTGTCTTTAGAAAGGTCTAAGGACTATGTCCCTAACATCACCTCCTCCTTTAGCTTCGAGGTCTCCGAGAAGCAATATTATCGTCAGTCAATACCAACGCAAGAAAATGAAGATCTGTCGCATAACCTCTGCTATGAACTCCAATTGTTGTTCACGAGGCAAGTGATTCAATGGTCCTTGAAGCCAACGGTAGTGGCCCACGCCTTCAACTTCTGTCCAAGCATGAACCTCCGTGTCTTCATTGTGAAATTGTCCTACAAATACTCCTTCTGGCTGACCATTGTAGGCAGGCTCGACCTCAAATACAATCACCAGCGATCTGTTGCTCGGAATCCTTCGACGTCGTCGTGGTGGAGGCGGTTCTTCATCTCGCGGTCGTCTTCGTGAGCTAGTTGCTTGAGATGACATGACAAGTGTAGTATCTTGGCTATCCATATTCAAAGGCTAAAACAATAAGAATAAACTTGGGCTACTAACAAAGTTCTACGCTATCTTGGAGAGAATGACTACATCAACTATGGATTTTGGTGGTGCTCTCTCCTCTTTTCTGTTTTCTGGATGAGCAAGCTTCAGTAAGAAGCTATCGTCGAACCGGCTTGGATTTCTCAGGATATCGTCGATGAAACTCCTGTATCTTTTGTGGCGCATTCGCGAGATTTTCGGCCAGCTCCCATGTTCGTTCATTAATATCGTAACCGCTCCAATGCACAAAGTATTCTAATTTACCCCGTCTTTGCCGTGAATCCAGGACCTTTTCCACCTCGTATTCTTCGTGGTTCTCTATTTCTATGCTAGGTGGTGGACATTGTACTCTTCCAGGAAAAGACGATTCTCGATAAGGCTCCAACAAAGAAACATGAAAGACAGGATGTACCTTCATAGTAGCTGGTAACTCCAGACGATACGCTACAGGATTGATCTGCTTCTGGATAACAAATGGTCCCTATCTCAGATAGTCCAATTTGTCACATGGCCGCTTGGTCTTAATATTTCGTCGAAGCAGCCAAACTTTGTCTCCAATCGTGAATTTAGGTGCCTGATTCTGAAATTTGTCCGCGGACGCCTTGTAAGATTCTTGGGCAGTTTGCAATTGAAGCTTCAATATAGTTTGAAGTTGCGAAAGCTCCTTCACCAATCCTTCAGCTGCCGAATTGTTAATCGTTGACGAACTCCATAAGTCAAGCTTCGGATGGTATCCATAATTGGAAAAGAATGGCGTTTGTTGAGTTGACGCATGAAGGGTGTTGTTATATGCGAACTCGGCTAGCGATAGATATGCGGCCCAATCATCTTGTTGATAGTTGATGGTGCAACGTAAATATTGGTCTAAAACTTGATTCACTCGTTCTGTTTGGCCGTCCGTTTGAGGATGAAATGCTGAAGAAAGCTTGATATCCACCTTCAATATCTCAAAAAGAGATTTCCAAAACTTTGACACAAACTGGGTTCCTCGATCCGATACGATATCATCTGGTAGACCATGATATCGATACACATTATCAAGAAAGAGTCTTGCTGTGTCTTCGCTTGACGATGTCTTCTTACAAAGGACAAAATGTGCCATCTTTGTAAGCCGATCTATGACAACAAAAATGCTGTCAAATGAATTCGATGGTGGTAGATCTGTAATAAAGTCCATGGAAACCGAAGACCATGGTCGGCGCGGAATAGGCAATGGCTGTAGAAGTCCATAAGGCCGATGTCGAGGGTTTTTGGATCTTGAACAAATCTCATAAGATACAACAAAATCTTTCACATCCTTCCACATTTGAGGCCACCAGAAATCGCGGGAAATAAGTTCCAAGGTCTTATTGAATCCAAAATGTCCCGCAGCTGGAAAGTCATGACGAGATTGAAGAACTCGGAGTCGTGTTGGCCCTTTTGGAATATACAACCGCTCTTCGAAGTATACTAGATCTCCTTCCATCTTGAATTTATCATCACTAGCATGTTACTTGATATCAAGGGCTAGAGAATCTTCAATGGTTGCGGCCCGTACCTGGTCGAGGAAGTCAGCATCAATTGGTACAATAGCTGCGTTGAGTCGAAATTTCTCTGGCTTCAACAATGTCGTGCACTGTTGATCAAATGCTGCATCTCCAGCCTTTGGCGCAAGATATGATCTCCTTGATAATGCATCGGACAACCCTTGTTGCTTCCTAAGCCGATAAGTAATAACAAAGTCGACCATGGATAGCGACATACTCGACCGAGCTTGACGCCGATTCAAAACCCGAGCCGACATAAAATACTCCAAATTCTTGTGATCCGTATATACGGTCACTGGATGTGCAGTTCCTTCGAGAAAGTGGCGCCACTCTTGGAAAGAATCTACTATAGCAAGGAGTTCCTTATCATGGATCTCATAGTTGATCTCAGCAGCAGAGAATTTTCGAGAATAGAACGCAACTGGATGGAGCTTCTCATCTACGTCCATCTGTGAAAGTACAGCTTCCAAAGCAAAATCCGAAGCATCTGTCTCCAAATAAAAGGCCTTTGTAAAGTCTGGATGTACCAAGATTCGAGCTGTAGTAAATACCATCTTCAAATCTTGGAATGCTTTTTCTGCGATAGGTTCCCATTCGAGCTTGTCCTTGCACGTTAACCGAGTAAGGGGGGCAGCAACTTGAGAATAATTCTTGATGAAGATCCGATAGTAGTTAGCAAATCCAAGAAAACATTGTACGTCCCTAACCGTCTTCGGAACTTCCCAAGACATGATTGCTTCCACCTTCTTTGGATCCATCTTCAATCCTTCCGTAGTCGCGATGAATCCCAAAAACTCCATCTCAGTTTGGTGAAATAAGCACTTCTCCAATTTGGCATAGAGTCCTCGCTTCCGTAGTTTTTTGAGTACCAGACGAATGTGCTTCTCATGTTCTTCCTCATTCTTAGAAAATATCAAAATATCATCTAGATAGATGACAACAAAATCGTCTAGATGCTCTCGAAAGATGTCATTCATCATGTGTTGAAAGACCGCTGGAGCATTAGTAAGACCAAATGGCATGACATTGTATTCAAAATGGCCATACCTTGTTCGAAAAGCTGTCTTCCATTCATCTCCTTCGTTGATTCGCACAAGGTTGTAAGCTCCCCTTAGGTCAATCTTTGTAAAGATCCTTGTACGCCCAAGTTGTTCTAGAAGACCAGAGATCAAAGGTAGTGGGTAGCGATTCTTTTTTGTCACCTTGTTGAGACCTCGATAGTCCACGCACATCCGTAGTGAGCCATAATTCTTCTTCACAAATAAGATTGGTGCCCCAGCTGGCGATTCGAATGACAGATGAAGTTCTTGGCTAGATTCTCGTCAATGTACTTCTGCAACTCAGTCAACTCCGTCTGCGACAAATTGTAGATTGGTCCAAAAGGTGGTTGTGCTCCTTCTTGCAATTCAATGGCACAGTCATAGGGTCGATGCTCTGGCAGCATATCAGCATTCTTCTTTTCAAAGACATCTTTGAATTCTTCATACTGCTTTGGAATAACCAAAGTCGGAGTTGCATCTTCTCGAGTCGGAGTTGCAAAGATGGCAAGAGGTGTATTTTGCTTGGCTTCCTTCATGAAAGCCCTTGCACCTATAAACAAGGATTTGTTTCTAGACATTGTCTTGGCAGATTCCACCTTCAAGGAGTTTGTTGGAAATATCACTTTCCGCAACTTCCAATCTATCAATGGATTATATCTATCAAGCCAAGATAGTTCCAAAATGATAGGACATGAAGGGGTCTTGATAACATTAAACACAATATTGCTCTCATGGTTTTCAAGACGTACCTTCAATGGTTTAGTTTCATGGATAACATTGCCCGAAGACAATGGTTGTCCATCTATGACTTCTACATGGACAGGCTTAAGTTTCTTTACAAGAGAAATATTGTGAAGCTTGGCAAACTCTTCATCTATAAAGCAAGCGAATGCACCCGAGTCTAATAAAACATCGACTTGTAGTTCTTGAATACCCAGATGTAAAGGTACCATAAAACAATCTGAAGGTTGAGCTGAGAGAAAGGGACCTTGATTAATTTTGGATATTGAGATGTCCAGCTGCATGGTCCCTATTGTGGCTGGGCGTCCTTGTTTTCCTGCATGCTTGTACTCCTGAGTCTTGTTGTTTGAGGCTTCTGTTTCTTCCGACAATCTACAGCTTTATGGCCCGCTTCTCCGCAATATAAACACAAGTTTTGTTCAAACCGTCGCTTCCTTTCCTCAGCTGTGAGGGGTTTGAAACGTACGGCATCAATTTGCATGGGTTCAGGATCTGTGGAGTGATTCTCTGGACCTTTTGAAAATGTAGCAAATGCTCCATCATTTCTCCAGCCTGATCATCTTTCTTGTCGTAATTCAAAGAGGCGGTTGTCAGAAATAATTGCCTGAGATATAAGTTCTTCTAAAGTATCCGCCTTAGGCATGGTGATCAATAAGTTCTTGACATCATCTCTCAGTCCATATCGAAATCGTGTCATGAACGCCTTATCATTCCAATTAAGGTCACATGTAAGCTGTTGAAATTCTGCAGCATAGATTGCAGCAGAACGTGATCTTTGTCGCAGATTTTGTATCTTTCTTTCAGCCACTCTTTCTCGATCGCTATCTCCAAACGCAGAAGTAAGTCTCTCTATGAAAGCCTCTAGGTCGTACAATATTGGAGAATCTTTCTCCAATAGTGGAGCAAACCAAGAGCGAGCATTTCCTGATAGAAGAGTACCTATGAAAGCAACCTGGGTAAATCCATTCGGATAATGAGAACGGTATAGGCGTAGGTAAAGCCGTACTTGTTGCACTTAACCTCGAAAGTTGACTCTTGTTCCGTCAAACTTGTCTTGCATACTCGCTTTTGGTTCTTTCGTACTAATCCTTGAAGTATCTATAGGGGTCGTATGTGACACATGTCTTGCTTCTCTCAGTCGAATAATCTCTTGTTGTAGGCTATGAATTTCGCGTCTAGCTTCTCCGGTCACTAGATCAATTTGAGGTTCTTTACTTGGATTGCAAAGAAATGCAATCTCCTTTCGTACACTATTCATAAGAGCTTGAAGATCTGCAAGAGTTGCCACTCTATTGTCTACTTGTGGAGATGCACTGTCTATGACCTGGTCTACTTCCATATTTCGAGAATAGATGGATTAAAATTTAAAGAGAAGAAGAAATTGCTAAGTCTCTTCGAGAAAATTGTAGCACTACCTGTCACTAAAACCTACTCGGAGAAAAAGAAAAAGAAATACTAAACGATTTCAGTTTTAGAGGAGGGTAATCCGCAACCTCTAAAAATGCCTCAATGCTTTCGAGAAGAGGGGTAATCCGCACTCTATCAAGAAGGCAAAGCTCTGAAATCGATGTTAACAGTCTTTTCTACTAGCTATGCTAAACAAAAAGAAGGAATTAATATCAGTCCAAGAGAGGGTAATCCGCAACCCTTAGAACGCTCAAGTATCTCCAAGGAAAGGGGTAGTCCACTCTCTGCCTCAAAGAACTAAGCTCTGATATTGTGATTGAGAAAATATCAGTTTAGAGGAAGGTAATCCGCAACCCCTAAAGCGCTAGAATACCTTCAAGAAGAGGGGTAGTCCGCTCTCAAACAAGAAGGATTCAGCTCTGATATTAAGATAAAGGTAGTCTCGACAAACTGTCACAGACCAAAAATACAAACAAGAAATCTAAACAAGAAGTTCAAGAAGAAAAGACAAGAACTAGATTATTAGATGAGTACAAGAGCAACGCCAAGAGAATTGAGCTAGAGCTTCAAGAGATGTGTTGTCGAGACTGAAGAACTCTTCAGCCTCGACTCCTATATATACTACTAGCCTATGGTTCTAAGGAAGCGCATCAAGAAGCTTCCCAAGAACTATGAAGCTTCTCGAGCAACTACCCAAGAGCTAGGAAGCTTCTCAAGTAACTTCCTAGAATCTACTAGAATATTCCAAGAATCTTTAAGGGCCTTCTGAGGGAATCTTTAGGGAATCTTCAAAGAATCTTTAAGGAATCTTTAAAGAATATTCTAAGAGAATATTCAAGGAATCTTTTGGAAGTTTCTAGAGACTTCTTTCTAGAAGGTTCTAGAAACTTGTCTCTAGAAAGGTCTAAGGACTATGTCCCTAACACTTGTATCCACTGACTATCTTGTTAGATTAACCCAATAAATTTCATTCACTCTGCATACTCAATCCTATAGACGCCCTTTTAATCCTTCAATCACAGACGTAACTCGATTTCACAAAATAGTCAAGAGTATTCAAATCCACTTCATTAAAAATCCCGATTCACCATTACAACACTGACTTCAGCAGCGATTGCCTAAGTCTTCCCAAAACTCTACGAAGAAGAAAAATCCAAATTCTATGTCTTTCCTTCCCCGACCCGAAGCATGAAGCTCCTCTCTCTAATCCCCTCTGATCTTCAAAAACCTCTAATGAAACCGAACTAGTAACCTTGCAAAAACTTGAAAACCCCCCTGATCTTCAAAAACCTCTAATGAAACGTAACTAGTAACCTTGGAAAAACTTAAAAACCCCCCTGATCTTTAAAAACCTCCAATGAAACCGAACTAGTAACCTTGCAAAAACTTGAAAAATCCCCTGATCTTCAAAAACCTCCAATGAAACCGAACTAGTAACCTTGCAAAAACTTGAAAACACCCATGATCTTCAAAAACCTCCAATGAAACCAAACTAGTAACCTTGCAAAAACTTGAAAATCTCCCCTGATCTTCAAAAACCTCCTATGAAACCGAACTAGTAATCTTACAAAAACTTGAAAACCTCCCTTGATCTTCAAACTTATTCTTCCCCTAACCTTATCCTCTTGAATTCCTTCAATCTTTCGTCTTGGATCCGAAATTGGCTCCCGCCGTCAGAGCTTAGATCCAAAATTGGCTCACGTCATTAAGGCCTTCTCCTCCGTTTTTACCTTTAAGAGATCTATTTGCTGCAAATAACGTTCCCTGGATGTTCCCGTAATTGGGTCTGCATTGGGTTGCCCGGCCAATTCAGGTCTCATATTGGGTAAGAGGACCCGGATTGGATTCTCAAAATTGGATCCAATTGGCTCTTCGAACCCGTCGTGTGAATTGGTCCTTCTCTTCCTGCTGATTCTTGTTATTGGAATTGAATGGAGCATTTCAGTATGCCCCGGTGTCACGGCCATAATCATGTAAGCTAATAATTACATATAGAAATAGGTAGAAGTAAGTAAAAGTAGATAAAAGTAAGTTAATTCTATAATATAGAAGCTTCCTAAACGCTGCTTTGACTTCATAGGTGTCTTTAATTGACTTTTTGGATTAGAAACATGGTCAACAAGTTGGCCATGTGCCACACATGTTGTTAGCTTGAAGATCAAGCTAACTATGTGGCCCACACGTAGAAAAACTTGCTTTGTAAGTCAAGGCATGTGTCCTACAAAGTCAACACATATTGGAGGCCCTATAGAATGTCGCCACGTAGCCCCTAGTTAGATAGTATATATAGAGACAAGAGTGAAGGCTTCTTCACTCTTGTCAACTCCTTTCTTGCTTCTAGTCCAGGTTCAAGAGTCTTTAGTTTCTTGTCTTGTGGCAATAGCCATTCCAGTTTCCTTTTAATATACCTACTTGTTTATATTTTGACTTATTATATCGAGATAGCCTTTTGGTGTATATTTTCCCTCATCGAGTCTTTGTCCTTGACAGATTGACAAGAGTACACTTACAATATC